>NW_025318667.1:6540000-7740000 GCF_018153725.1 Drosophila mojavensis
CAATGAGATCAGATTAGATTGTTAACATGCAAATTTTGAAGAGCTCCCAGTTCGAGTTAGTTGGATAGGCACATACTCTGATATATATAGTTGTGTATTGGGAAAAGGATCAGAGATCATGCTGTCTAATTAAAGGTTTTTTGCAATATGTCCTTTCTAGGTGATTCTCAGTTTGCTGACCTTTTAGACACCTAATCTCATAGTATCATAATATAAAAAAATTATTAAATATGAATTATCTTGGCTCAGCGTTTTTCAGCATGACCCTTCTAGGTGATTCTCAGCCATTGAAAATGGCTTTACAGCACAATTTAGTTTATTTTATGCACTTTAATATCATTACACATATAAGCAGAAATCAATTGGCTGATTTGGCAACTTGGCGATGTGGCCTTTCTAGGTGATTCTCAGAAATTAAAAAATAATCGAAAAATCTTTGTTATATACTTTGATCTCAACACTTGCACTCGGCTTATCACGGATTATTTGTAATCTTAACCCTTGCCTTTCTATGTGATTCTCAGCTTACACCAGAGTTGACCAACTATAATGGCAATTTGGTCTGCTCTAATTTTGCATTCGCATGCAAAATTATCTTATCACATTTGATGACGGCGGGGTCATCTCGAATGTCGCCCAACTCAGACAACAGAGGGCGCCACTGTTTTGATAAGTTAGTGCTGAATGCAATGTGTGTCGCTGATAATCAAGCCCAACGAACGTCAATTAAATTACCAACATTGTTTAGGTTAAGCAACTAATTAGCATAGGGAATGATCTTTGTCCGATTTGAGCTGCAGAGCAATGTGGAATGAATGACGTTGCCATAATGGGCATGCTGTGAATGCAACTGACTCAGAGGCAGACTAGAAGCAGCAGCAGCAGCAGAAACAGAAACAGAGACAGAGACAGAGTTCGACTGATCGCATACACAAGGCACGCACAAGAAGAGCAACAACAACAACAGCAGCAACTCATCAAGAGAAGCGTAGCCGAGTGGCTGCTCAAGTTTGCAAACAAAGATCAATATCATGGTGCATGGCAGCAGCAGCCGCAACAGCAGCAGCAGCAGCAACATCAACATGATTGCTTTTTGCCAAATAAAAAGGAAAATTATGCTTTAATTGGGCGCTTTTGTCAACCGCAGGCAAGTCGCGCCGAGCCTTACCGAGCCTTTAATTGCAACCTGGCTAAAGACATTGACAGCGATGTTAACCGGGCGATAAGCATTTTTTGGCACTGCTCCCCACAGCTACCTCGCTCTCACTCTGTCTCTGTCGCCCCTTGCCTCCCAGACGCCTCTACATACACACACACACACACACTGTCGTTTGTCGATCTTGATATGTGTTAGCTCAGCAGAATACATCCAGGCAACTGTCTAGCGAGCGGCGAGCGTGTGAATTGCATTGCTCTGCAGAAATTAGATACCCAGGGCGCATTACAAACAACCAACAGCCAGCGAACTCGGTTAACCAGCAGCTAACTAGGCGTTGTACTTGTAGATCTGCAGCTGCAGCAGCAGCAGCAGCAGCAGCAGCAGTTGAAGCCATAGACCATAAACCAAATAGACCAAGATAGCCGACCGACCAGAGCAAAGATGACTGATCATCGGGCAAAGACATTAAATCATCCTCTGGTTATGGATACCAACATTAACCGCTGCACATTCGATAGCCTCCAGTGGATGCTGCTGCGGCTGCTGCTGCTGCGGTTACGCTCGTGAGAAGCTCAATCTCTAACTGAAGCTTTATAAAGTTATGATTATGAACATTTCTCTCTCTCTCTCTCTCACTCTGTCTCACTGTTTGTCTCTTGAGCCTGTCGTCGACGACCGCAAATTGAAATCGCCAGCAACGACAGCGATTGAGACTGAGCATGCCAAATAGATATACCTATATACATATATATTTATAGATATCTGTATATAGATATATTTACTTCTTTTACTTTTCTCACACAAGGCCAACAATTCTTTTATTGGCTGGCAGTGGTATCTCA
Source organism: Drosophila mojavensis (assembly GCF_018153725.1). NCBI lineage: Eukaryota > Metazoa > Arthropoda > Insecta > Diptera > Drosophilidae > Drosophila > Drosophila mojavensis. The sequence continues at coordinate 6,542,002 of NW_025318667.1, forward strand.
TATAGATCGTGATGTTTGATGATTTGATGTGAACGTGACCGTTAGCTTATTAGAAATGCAGCCAAATTCACCACGCACACGCATGCGCATGCATATGCATGCGCAAAAAAGAAAAATAAATGCTAGAAACATGCTGTTCATGAAGTCCGAGAGATTTAGTTTCAACTCACCACACTTTGACCAAACTCACCACACCCACTAATCTCACCACACTTGCGTAAAGTTTGCAAATAGTTTAATTTGCATATTTAGCTGTTTGAAGATGAATTCACCGCAGCTACTGGGATCCCACCACACCCTTCGTTCGTGTCATAGCTTAGCCATTCACCTCTCTGGCAGTTCGCAATCATATTCACCGCAGCTGCTGGGATCCCACCACGCCCATGCACGTGACTCACGCAGCTGTCACGCGGCCATCTCTAGCAGCTGGCCCCAAACACACCCTGGACACTTTGGTTTTGTTTGCCAATGCGAGTCACGTTTTCATTTATTTTTCTTTCCTTTTTTTGTATTTGGTGTTTTTCTCCTTTACTTATTTTTTTCCTCAGTAGGCAACGTTGCTGTTGCTGTTGCTATTGTTGTTGTTGTTGCTGTTGTCTGTTCATTTGAAAACGCCAGCAGAAACAACACGAAACAAGTTAGCAAACTGGGCAGCAGCTAAACACAGCTCAACACCCTGGACTGGTACCTCGATGGCTCGAAAGCCAAAGCTGCGGCCACAGCTCAGCTCAACTGGCTCGTGTATAATTTATATTACATTAATTTAATAAAAAGAAGAAGAAAAAAATCTGCAGCAGCAGCAGCGGCGGCAGCGGCAGCGCCTGACACCTCATTTGAATGGAAGGCAAGTCTCTTATCAAGCAGCATCGGCTGCTGGCTGGCTAGGCTAGCTGGCTGGCTGGCCAACAGAGGCCTGTTTCGGCTGCCACATTTGCAGCAGCAACAGCAACAGCAGCAACAGCAGCAGCAACAGCCAAACATCGATTTCTCAGGCCAACAACAACATGTTTGCTGGCAACTGTTTTGCCTACCGCCATTTAATTTTCTCGCACAGTTTCGATTAAGATCAACAATCGAACACACACACACACACACACACACATTTACGCACACTAGGCTGGGCACTTTGTGTTACAAATTAATGCTAAATCTAAAGCATTTTCACACACTTGTAACGGTAACGGAGCAGCCGTTCTCAATCCCCCAGTCCAGTTGGCTCTGCCCCCCCGCCCACTTTGGCCATTGGCCAAATGCAGCAGTTGCCTTAATGATTATTCATTGGCTGCCACAACTTTTAGCTGCTGCTTCATCTTCTCGGATGCTGCTGCTGTTGCTGCTGTTGCTGCTGCTGCAATGCGTGTAATTTTCTCATTGCTTTGGCTTTGACTTTGGCTTCGATGAAAATTTAATATGCAATCAAGATCGCGCACAAATTACCGTACATAAAAAAAATAGTTTTCTCAAGGGAAAACAACAATGTGCAAGTTGTCGTTCGACTTTAGCTGCAACTTCAGGCGTAATCATCATCAGCAACAGCAGCAGCCACGTCATCCACATCCACATCAACATCATCATCATCATCATCATCATCATCATCATGATCAACGTCATCGTCATTGGCAATCGAAGCGCGCCTCGTTGTTGCATTTGTTGCCTGCAATTACTTTGCTAATTTGTTGTCGTTGCTGTTGTTGTTGTTGCTGCTGCTGCTGTTGTCGTTGTTGTTGTTGTTGTTGTTGTTGTTGTCAGTCGGCTCATATTGTGCATACTTAAATACGCGCCTTGTTGTTTGTTTGTGTTTCATGTTGCAGCTGTTTGCTTGACCAACATTTGTCAAGCATGCATTAAGCATTCTATGTCATTTTCGCATAGCGAGCAGCTTTTGTCTGGAGTGTGCACAGAAGCTTAGGGCTGCATGCACGGGACAAAAGCTGATTGCTATGACAAATTCCTATAGAACGACACTGAATGCATGCTGGATAGAGTTAATTTGGCCATCTCTCTCAGCTGTGTGTGTATGTATGGGTATTTTCTCGGCCAGCCTAAGCGATACTGGGTTCAATTTATGATACATTAGGCAGACATACGCTAATGCGAGTTGATAGCTTGATTTAGAGTTATCTTAGGCCCTATTTGTAGTGCAAGATTTTCCCAGAGTTTGCTAAAGTAAAGTTTAAGCTAAAGTAAAGCAAGCTAACTAATTGAGTTTGACAACCTCAAGTGAACTTTCAATTATTGATCAATATTACATGAATTCTCAAATATATTTGGCAAATTTTCGCTAACATTTACATAAATTTAATTAACAGAAAAAAACTTGTAAATCTATTCAATTCAAACTTCATCTAACCATACAATTTAAGGACAGAATTAAAGTTAATCGAATAGAATTAATTTCGATGTCCCTTAGATGTTTGCAATTTACATTCATAAGCGCGTTATCGATGTGTGATTAATCGATAAATGCAATTCGATTGAGTTCGACAAACGAAGTCAATCGAAAACTTGTTTAAGAAATTCAATCAAATATGAATGGAAATATATTCATACATAAAGTGCATAGATTTTGGTCTCAGTGTAACTAAACTGTGAAAGCAATTGGTAAATGGCTTAGCTTCGGCTTGTGGTCCAGCTAGCGGAAATGAGGCAACTTTGTCAGTTTGTCAGTTTGTCAGTTGCTTTAACACTTTGGACGCTTATCGATGGACGCAAATCTGCCGCCGAGCGGCGTCCGCTCTAGAGCGGCTCTATAAACTATATCAAACGTGTGTGCATTAGATGCATATTTGAATGCATCAGCAGATTGCCAATCGCGCGCGCACACACACACACACACACACACACACACACATGCATACACATCTATATATACAGTTACTTTATCTACATCAATTTGCTTGCATCTTTTGCAGTTGCGATACACGCTACGTTGGCGACTACTGTGAACATCGGAATCCCTGCCTCACTGGCCACGGACGCTGCCAGAATGGCGGCACCTGTCAGGTGGCCTTTCGGAATGGCCGGCCTGGCATCTCGTGCCTCTGTCCGCTCGGGTTTGAGGAGTCGCTATGCGAGATTGCAGTGGCGAATGCCTGCGATCAGGCGCGCTGCTTCAATGGCGGCACCTGCCAGCTGAAGACGTTGCAGGAGTACAGCTGCATCTGTGCCAATGGCTATACGGGTAAGTTGGCACCTCGAATCCACTCGAGCGGCAGTCAATCAGTTGCTTAATCCTAACTCATTAACACAACTTCCTCTTGCACTCTCCCTCACTTGTACTCTCTCCTTCTCTGTCTTTGTCTCTTTAGGCGATCACTGTCAGACACAGAATCTGTGCGCTAGTTCACCCTGTCGCAACGGCGGCACCTGTTCCGCCTTGGCCGGCAGCAGCAGATTTAGCTGCAATTGTCCGCCGGGCTTTACGGGTCACACCTGCTCCGAGGATGTGGAGGAGTGCCAATCGAATCCCTGCCAATACGGCGGCACCTGTGTCAACACGCATGGCTCCTATCAGTAAGTAAACCAAATACAGAACTTTTGTTAAGTGATCTATAAAGGGGGGGTATAAATGGAGTGGATGTTATCTTTAACAGTTATATTTGGAAGGAGTTTTTTAAGATGAACGAGCAGCTAAACCAGCATAGCTCGAACGAGGGATTGTTAGAGTTTTACTTAGATCCAAGTAATTTATGGCGTACAGCGTGTATTTTCCCGAAAATACTCTTACGTATATCTCACTCACTCTCTTTTGTAGTATAGAGATCAGATTGCATTATGATTATATGCTACCTATCTAGCTGTTCATGTATCGTAGAATTACTTTGATTAGATTAGCTGATGATCTTGCATTGAAGGATAGTTCAAGCAAGGAAACTAAGGCTCCTCGCATTCCCTCTCTCTCTCTTAATCTCTATTGTAGTATGGAGATCATAGTGATCTCATTACATTGAGATGAACAGAGTTTATTTTACTAAACTAGATGATCGTATATTCCCTCCCTCTCCTTATTGTAGTTTATGCTAATAATAATCATATTGATTTGATTAGTCTAGATTGGATTGGTAAATGATCTTGCATTCAAGGATATTTTATCCGAACAATCGATTTCTATCTATCTATCTATCTTTCCCTTATCGTATGATTATATGATGATCATGTGAAATAAGATTGATCTAGATTAGGTTTACTGACATATATTGAAGAATAATTCAAGTAAATCAACTTTGCTTCTTTCTCCCCACTCTCTCTATCTCTCGCTAAGTCAGATCTAGAAACCTCTGTTGGACCATCACTTTCGGCTCAGTCAGTCACTGATATATTTCGCTCATAACTCAGCGCATGACAAGTGCAAATTTGGTTGCTTGTTCGACAAAAGATCAGACACGTTCCGATTGTGGACCAGGGAGGCGAGATGCTGGGGGGCACATGGGGCATGGTTATAAAGCGGATTTCGATGTATATCAAAGAAAACAAATCGTCGCATTTGCATATTTATCTAATTTATCGAAAAGCCGTTTGTGGCTGTGCGCCAAATTAATGACAATTTAAAACTAATAATTTATAAAATCGAATTCAACTCTGACTCTTCCCCTTCTTCATTAGCATGCTGAAGCGATTAAAATAGTTTATTGAGTTTTGGCAACAAAAAGAGTGGGAGAGAGATAGAGAGAGAGAGAGAGAGGGAGAGAGGGCTAAACTAAACACTGAACAACAAATTGCCAATTGGTCCAAGTTTCCACTCTAATTAAAATATACAAAAACTATTGAATTAAATCAGACTCAGGCACACACACACACACACACATATATACATAGAAACATTGACAGAGATGTTGCATAGAAGTCGAGTCAATGGAAACGCCGCAACTAACCGAAATTTCCGGCGCTTTGTTTCGCAGCGCGCTTAACTGGTCTGTTCGACATGTAAATTAATTCATTGGCAGCATTTGCATTTTTAATTCGAGAGATACCCTAACCGAAAGCTAAACGAACGCTTAGGCGGTTGGTCGGGGGGCGGGCCCAGGCAGGGGAGGCAGGCAGTCAGGTATCTTTTGTCTCGAGACAAATGGCGAATTCTAAATGCTCTATACAGCGAGTAGATGAGCTACCCTCTATCACAGTATCGTCCATCTCTAACACTCTCTGGCCTTTTTCTCAATATCTCCATCTCTCTCAATCAATCTGCCAATCTCTGTCTATATTTCATATCTCAATTGCCCTTTCTCTCTCTCTCTCTCTCTCTCTCTTTCTCTTGTCCTCTCTCCCACTTTACCCTCAATTTTTCATTCTTATCGCCTCCCCTCTCTGGGCTTCCTTCTCTCTCTCTCTCTCTCTCTACTTCGTTTTAGTATTCGCTCGAAACTAATATACCACTCTTATTTCAAAGAAAACAGTGTATGAAACTTGATATAGAAACTCAATCGAGCTGAAAAGTGCGACATGAACATATGTTTTCACTGTGTTTTTCCGTATTGCCATTTGTTGTATGATGAGTTAATGATGGGAGCTTTTGGCCGATAATTAGCATAAGACATAATCGAAACCTCGATTACTAATTGACAATTTGTGGAGGCAAACATTGCGCCTTTTCGGTTCATGGACGGCCACAGTGCACATTCGCTAAGCGAGAAGCTTCCTATGGATTCCTTTTTGTCAACAGCTCACTTCAATCCATTCTTGAATGACAGCCACTGTTGATAGCCGTTCCAATCGCACGATCGATCGTTTCGCATAATATTCACATTGAGTTGCCGTTTTTATATTGTTTATATTGCTCGAATCGAGCGTTATGATAATTTTCGATTTCTTTATAGAGCGAAATAAAATCGTTAATTTAGTGGACAGCGATATATGATACAGGCGCAAGCTTAGTCATGCCTAAGCGTATGAATATGAATAGCCAGTCAATTACGAACGTATAAACATTTTGGCCATAAGCCATCTAATAATATCCTAAAGCTGTCAGTTTGAATGGATTTAGCAATGCAAACAAGCCAAATCTGTGAATAACATTCGATACAGCTGCTCATCATTCACAATGGGCAGGCAGAAGCGGTAATTTATTTGACATATGAGTGTATTCATGAATGTCAAAAGAGTGTTCTTGTTGAGCGTGGGCAATATATTCATATATTCACGTCGCTATTTGACTGTAAAAATACTCATAAATCATAAGTGAGTGCACTCATGAATTGAATTGAATACATTAAAAAAAAAAATGGAAAATTGAAAAGTATTTATGATGTTTATGCGTGTTTATATGCATACTCCAATGAAAGTGAGTGTATTCATGAATAATAATTCAATGAATATAAAATTTTAAATATTTTTTTAAGATATTTAAACTGAATAAATCATTTCGATAAAATTCGCATATTCAAAACGAAAAGTAAATGTATTCATGAATAGCAAGTGAGTGTATTCATGAATGCATGAATATGTAATGGTTAGTTCAAAGAGCATAAAACAATCAAATAACAACGAAATTTATTCACGAATGTGAATACATATGAATACACTCGGAATAGGCTACCAGTTCTGCATTTGCTAGCCAAAGAGAGAGAGAGAGAGAGAGAGAGAGAGAGAGAGAGATATCACTCACACTATGAGTGCACTCGCTATTGAGTTAATGATCCAGCGATCTTTGTGGTGGGTCTCGCCGCATTTAGTACGGTCCGAAAGCGAATAGCCAGCGACTGATTCGGTGATCCAGCAATTCAGCGATCCTCAGCATCATCAACGCCTTGGGCCATTGGCCCGCTGAGTTTCACATGTCAATCAAAAATCAATTTTGAATTTCGTTCGTTCGTTCGTTAGTTTTGCCCAAAGCGAAGGTGAAGCAATTTACGATGTGTAATTTGGTCAGTCAAAGGGACGGACGGACGGACGAACGGACGGACAGGCGGAGGGACAGACAGACGGACGGGCATTGTCGGGTAGTGCCCAACAATGGAAGCTTGGCCAAAGAGTCGGGAGTCGGGAGTCGGAGAGAGGGTAGCGGGTACTGTCTGGTTCATTGGCCAGTTGGACAGGTCCCCAAAGAGTTAGCGCGGCACTCGAGGCCCGTTGCCTATTTGAGCGTTTGTGCCTTTTAATTGTTTAATTTAATTAAATGCGCTTAATAGCCTTAATTAGCGGCCATCTTCAGAAGCCAGAGAACAAAAAAAAAAAAAAAAAAGTGGGGAGGGGGAGCTGGGGTGGGGTCGGGCTACCTTTTACGGTGCCACAAGTAGAACCAGTTCTCAAGAAATGCTGCAGTTCAAAATCATTTCTATATATATGTATATAATATATAGCATAAACAATTTTACGAATTAGGCCCAAAAAGATCAATGTGGATATAGTGCGAGCTCAAGAAACATTACAAGAAATCGTAAAAAATAAAGTAAAGTAAAGTAAACTAGAGAAGAGGAAGAGAAACAGATTTTATGTACATACAAACTAGCTACCAACATTGTTGTACATATTGGCTTTTTATTGTTGTCTTGGCCCTGTGTGTACCCAGCCCCAAAGAACCGGTTAAAGCCGTGCGAAGAGAGCGCACAGCAGTGAGAGAGAGAGAGAGAGAGAGGGAGATATAGAGACAGAGGGAGATGCACACACAGAGAGCAAGATCTTGCAACAAATAACAAAGAGAGAGAAGTGAGAGAAGTGTGAGAGCGAGAGAGAGAGAGAGAGTGAGCTAGCGAGCGAGAGCATTTGTCGAGCAGCAGCTGGACGAGGCGCATGCCATGTCCACAATACAACACAAGCCGAAGAGACACAAACGGAAGTTGCACGTTTCACGTTGCACGCTGCACGTTGCAAGTTGCAGCGTAGCCACGAAGAACTTTGAAAGGCCATGCAGCAGCCCGGCGTTAATTGCTGCCATCGGTCCATTAATCTAACATTTCTAACATGTCTACTCCTCTGCTTCTTGCCACTTTCCAGATGCATGTGCCCGGCTGGCTACACGGGCAAGGACTGCGACACCAAATACAAACCCTGCTCACCATCGCCGTGCCAGAATGGCGGCACATGTCGCGCCAATGGACTCACCTACGATTGCAAATGTCCACGTGGTAAGTGCAACATTTCAATAAACAATAATGAGAATAGTGATGATAATAATAATAATAATATGTAGACAATATATAATATAATAGCAATAATGAAAATAAAAATAATAATAATAATAATATATAGATAATATATATTTAGTGACAGTTATAATACAATATTAATAAATAATATTACCAATTATAATCAAATTGATGGCTTACGAATTATTTGCCTACGAAAAATAGTTAAAAGACAGATCTTGAGCAGCATTAGAAGGCGTATCAATATAGTTCCATTTGCCTATCGATATGCACTAGAGCTATTTAGTATTTGATTAGATTAGATTATTATCAAAGATCTTTAAGTATAGGCCCAAAATTTGAGTAATGTCAAAGCTAGTTATATGAAAGAGTTGTTTGATAAGACTAGAAACAACTTAATCATTAAATTATTGCGATATGATTAAATAATCATATGATACACATCAGATCATTTATTATCATATCACAGCTCAATTAAGAAACCCAATAAACAGTTCCATGGGATATATCAAAGCGTAATAATATATATGTACATATTATTATATTATTATCATTGTATATCATTATACTCATAATCCTGTATATTTACTAGGTATAACAATATGTAATAATATATATATATATTATTATAATATCATTATATATCATTATACTCATAATCCTGTATATCCTATAGAACTTTTTTGATTGATAATATATATAATCTAATATGGTATATGTATATAATATATATTTAGTATAAGAGTACATACACATACATATGTATATCGAAGTTGTATTATATAGAAAGCTTACCTTTTTTTTTTTTTTTTTTTTTGAAATATCTCAAGAGATTCCCATTACTCCGAATGCAAAAATTATTCAAAAATTTCGAAGTTTTGTTTTGTATCATAGCATGTTTCTTAGATGCAGCTTTGTCTATTCTATACTTATCGATATGCATACATACAAACTAATCGATATATATATAAATGTATGTATGCATGTATTTATGTGATTATATACATATATTATGCTCATTGCATTCGTTTTAACAGCAAGTGTCAATGGTTAAACCGAATGTCAAATAATCAACAATTGTTGTTTCTGTTGTTGTTGTTGTTGTTGTTTCTTTTTTCGCACACAACTCGCAAACTGAGTCAATTGTCGCGCATTCAATTTAGACATGTAAATTGGCAACATTTACATTTTACATATTTATGAAGGCATTTGTCTCTAGATATATGTATGTACATATGTATGCATGCATGAGTGTGTGTGTGTGTGTGTGTGTGTGTGAGTGTGTATGCAATTTTCATTTAATTCACTTCAATTAAAATGAATTGCATTGTAGTGTAGTGTAGTGTAGTGCGAATGGACGACGGACGGTGGACGCTGGATGGTGGGAGTGGCCTCTATAAACTTATCTGTATGTATATACAGATGTATACCTATACATATCTATATACATATATATTAATTGCGCCCAATCAAAAATTCTAATGAGCTGAGCGTGTGAAAGTGTGACAAAACACTGCAACAATAAAACACACACTACAACAACAACAACAGCCACAACAGCAACAACAACCTCAAAGAATTTCGATTTGCAGACATTAAAAAAAGAAGGAAAAATGCAATAATGCAATGGAAATGTTATAACGCCTTTTGTGCCAATGTTGAGCAACACAAATTACAACAGCAACTGCAACAGCAACAACAACAACAACAACAACAGCAGCAGCAGCAGCAAAAGTATAGCAAACCAGTCAGAGGAGCAATAGCAACAGCAACAACAACACGACACGAATCGCCCTGTGGACATCACGTTGAGGCAGCGCGGGAGATGCCAATGGGAATTTTGTGGTTGCAGTTATTGTTGTTGTTGTTGCTGCAAGGAGCGGAGGGCGGCGCATTGCACTCATTATGCAAAATGGAAGAGAAAAAAACAAAAAAAAAAAACATCGGGCTGGCTAGCAACTTGTTTGTTCCCAGCCCACGGCCGCCGCCTCCTCCTTCTCCACCCCAAGTGCGCCCTCCGTGCGGCTCGTGAAACGAGTCGAGTCGAGTCGATTTGAGTCGAGTCGAGTTGAGTCGCGTCGCATCGAGTCAGTCAAAGGCATCAAAATCGAGCGCCTGGCTTAATTTGCTCTGGCTCAGGCCAAGTAAATTACAAATAAATCAGGCACGGCTCAGTCAACGCCAATGGACCATGGAGGATAGATAGAGCTGCTGGACGGCGCTGCTTAAGCACAGTTACGCCCTAAGGAGGTCATGCACAAAATGCAACAGAAAGAGAGAGAGAGAGATACAGAGAGAGAGAGGGAGCGTGAGCAGGAGCTGCCCAAATGGGATGTGCTTTAATTTTTTTTTTTTTTTTTTTTTTTGGGTAAAAGTTGCCCGAGCTGAATGAATGATGAATAATAAACTGGATGGACAATTTGGTGGGGGAATATCGGTGGCACTTGGCTACGAGTCAAGCAGCTAGCAAACGAGTTTGACTTCGCGTGGGCAGCAATGGCAACGACAGCGGTAGAGGCTGAGGTAGAGGCAGCGGTAGAGGCTGAGGTAGAGGCAACGGCGCTTAAAAACCTGGGCCACTATTTGGCTCGTGGCGAGTCATGACTCAGAAGAAGCTTGCATAGAAATGAATTTGCCGATAACAATCGTTGCATTAATCGATTATGATCAAATGCCCATTTGAAATTCCTTGAGATCAAGAAGCAGTTGTGCCATAAAGAGGCATTTTCTCATCGAAATCATGTGCAAATCTTCAGTAGACTTCGATAAGAGCGATAAAGTCAAATGATCAAATGACCAAAATAAACAGATAATATAGGTTAGAAATTTCTGAATATCTAAGAGAATATGTTCTATTGCCCGACTCTTCAGTAAATTTCGATAGGCATACCAAAGCCATATGATAAAATGACCACCAGATCAACTAAGTAGCAAATACCTTTGAGAAATGGCTTGAAATCGAGAAGCATGTGTTCCATTGTCAGGGGTTCCACATACAACTGATGTGCGTTAATTAATTACGGTAAAACTACTCAGTAATTTGCTTTAAATTAAACGGCACATGTTCCATTACCAGGTGTCTCTCTGCTGTAATTTTGGATTTTGACTGTATTTCGATTCCTGATCTTATCAAGTGCCAATCCCAATCCTAAGCTAATCTTGCCATCTACTCTTGCCAATTTCCACCAATCTCCTTCGCCAGAAGCTGTACCCAAAAAGCATAAGAATCATTAAGTCTCTGCTCATGCTCAGCAGTGTTTATGTCTCCGTATGTGTTTCGATTCCAGACATTCTAAAGTCAATATGAATTATTAACTTGGCAACATTATTGATTTATATGGATAATAAGTAAAGAGACAAAGAAAAACAACAACAACGAATTTCCGTTAGGTCAAATCCTAACTGTTCCATTTTCAGCTGTTCCCAGCCATGTTAATGACATGAACTTTCTAAATGAATATGGGCAACATTTAAATATTGCGCGGAATTCGGTACAGACCTTTTATGTTTACATTAATTGCTTGGCAACATTGTTGCCAGGCTTTTAGCTTTTGTCACAGGTCGTCGATTGACCCAACGGACCAACAACTCATGCAAATTGTTGCAGCCAATTGACTTAAATGGCTACACATACACAAACACAAACACACACATACACACGCATAGACACATACTGCCACTGCAAATGAGAGGGTGGGCTGCATAATTTTAGCGTGCAGTTTGTCTTTCAGTTTGCAACGTTTCATTAAATTTGCTTGTGGTTTGATAGTCACTGGAGCAGCAGCTGCTGCTACTGCTGCTGTTGCTGCTGCTGCAGTTGTTGCTGATGTCTAGAGTTCAAAGTGCCACTAAGTGACTGGGTAACGTCGATTGTTGTGTTGTGTGTGGCGTGAAGCGCGAACATGAAACATGTGTGCAACAGATCAGCAGATGCATGTTGTTGTTATTGTTGTTATTGCTGCTGCTGCTGCTGCCCTGCCTTGGTTTATTTTTAAAAGTATGCATTGAAAATGCCACTCTCCAGTCTCCATCCCAGGCCCAGGCAACAAGTTGCAGTCCCCCAACTAAATACATACACACACACATAATCATAATAATAATAAAGAAAAAATGCCCACAAAAAAAGATGAAGAGAAAAAAATGAGTTGTGCACAGCAACAACAAAATCGATCAGCCCAGCGGCAGCAGCAAAAACAACAACAAGCTATGACAACAACTGGGCTGGGACAGCCAGCCCCAAGTCATAGTTACTTCTGTGTGTGTGTGTGTGTGTGTGTGTGTGTGTGTGTGTGTGTTTTGGGCCCTTCTTTTAAGACCAAAACGAAGCGAAACCGACCAAGCAAGAAAAGCCATTAAAAAAAGCTGTGGGCGAGCAGCCGAGAGCCGCAAAGAGCGCGCGAAGCTTCCATTGCATGCACACACAAACGAACATGAACAAGCCCATACATATATGTATGTATGTACATACACTGGGCAGACAGAGAGCGAGAGAGAGCATGTACGGTCTCGCAGCGGGTGTGAGGGGAGGAACAACATAAAGTGCGATTTAATTCCTCGAATGAAGCACAAAGTAAAGCGCAATGTACAAAGTCGAAGTCCGAAGCGTAGCAAAACATACACACACACACGCACACAGCATAAAAGTAGTAGAAAACTCGATCGAGCCGAGCGACGAGGCGTGCCGAGTGCCGACTGCCCAAACGAGAGCCGAGGCTATGGCTGTAGACAAAGCTAGCGCACAACATAAGCAGCATTCATACATTGTTGTTGTTGGTTCTGTTTGTGTATGTGGATGGGGAAGCGAGCTAGCGAGCGAATGAACGAGCGCGCTCGTGGACGACGCTCGTTGCGCTCGTTTGCTTGGCGCGCATTCAGATAGCTGCCTGGCCAGATATGAGACCGTGGGAAAGAACAACCAAAGACGTGTTGTACACATATACACACACACACACACAAACATAGGCACACATACGTACATACATGTATGTGTGTATGCGCATGCGAGCGTCTGTTTTATTTCTTTACATTTTGTTTGCTCATTCGCTTCGCATGCGCAGCGGCGCGCAGTTTTTTCTTTCGTTGGGCTGTTGTGGTTGTTTGTTGTTGCTGTCTTTTAGTATGTATGTATGTTTGCATGACTGTGGTGTGTGTGTATGTATGTATGTATATATAATGCCGCAGGCGCAACGTAGCAGAGAGCGTGCGCAGCCGTACAGCGCGAGAGCGAACTGAGCAGCTTGAGAGAGCGACAGAGCGCCGGCTCTTGTTCTCGACTTACCTGTGTCTGCTCTCAGCACTCTCATCGCTCCGGCACCCTCCCTCATTCTTGCTGCGACTCCATCTGGCTGCTAAAACATGTGCAACACAGCTGCATACGCCGCCGAACAAATACATACATACATACATTATGTACATACATACATACAGATAGACGTATGGACATATTTTAAGCGTTGTCTGCGCTTTGTGCGCCTTCTTCGCATTGCCTGGCAACCACTTTTTGTTCATGCCCTGGCCAGTTGCTTTTGTTGTTGTTGTTGTAAACGTTTTCGTTTATTGAAGCATTTTATGATGCTGCTGTGTTGTTGTCCATAAATCTGTTTATGCACTTCATTGAACACATACACAAATACCAGCCGTACATACACATGCATACATTCACTCACATTCGTATGCACACACTTGCAAACGCACATAGATATCTGTACACATGTTCGCTTGCAGTGTGACCGTTTAGCGAGCCAATCAAAGTCTTGGTATTTTCGTTGTTCAAATCAAATTCAAAAACAATTTAGAAGATTTATGATTGATTTTGTTGTTATTTTTGCTTTTGTTTTTTATTTTCAGCTGTGTATTGTATTCGTTTTATGCACTTTTCTCTCTGGCCATAATTACTAGCTAGCCCCAATAAAATCGTTTTCACTGTACAGTAAAGATATTTGGGTTTTTTTTATTACAAATTTATGATTTTGTGAATGTATGAAGGCATGAATGTACGTCTATGTATATTCCTAGTATACCCTAGATATACAAATTCGATTCAAACTGCTTGGGATCCGTATATTTAGGAGCGATCTCTTAGTACTTTAGTCCTTATGTCTCTACCGTATTCATCATTGATCGAAACTAATTCACAATACGCATTCTCTTCATTTGCAGGATTCGAGGGCAAGAACTGTGATCAGAACATCGATGATTGTCCGGGAAATCTGTGCCAGAACGGCGGCACCTGTGTGGACGGCATCAACGACTATCGCTGCAATTGTCCGCCGAACTTTACGGGTCGGTACTGTGACGTGGATGTGGATGAGTGCGCGTTGCGTCCGTCCGTCTGCCAGAATGGAGCCACCTGTACGAACACCCACGGCACCTACAGCTGCATCTGTGTGAACGGCTGGGCGGGCAGCGATTGCAGCGAGAACATCGATGATTGCGTGCAGGCGGCGTGCTTTGATGGCGCCACCTGCATCGATGGCGTGGGCAGCTTCTATTGTCGCTGCACGCCGGGCAAGACGGGTCTGTTGTGCCACCTGGACGATGCGTGCACCTCGAATCCGTGTCATGCCGATGCCATCTGCGACACGAGTCCGATCAACGGCTCCTATGCGTGCTCCTGTGCGACGGGCTACAAGGGCGTCGACTGTTCCGAGGACATTGATGAGTGTGACCAGGGATCGCCGTGCGAACACAACGGCATCTGTGTGAATACGCCGGGCTCGTTCATGTGCAACTGCTCGCAGGGATTCACCGGACCGCGCTGCGAGACGAACATCAACGAGTGCGAATCGCATCCGTGCCAGAACGAGGGCAGCTGCCTGGACGATCCGGGCACGTTCCGTTGCGTGTGCATGCCCGGCTTCACGGGCACCCAGTGCGAGATCGATATCGATGAGTGCCAGTCGAGTCCGTGCCTGAATGACGGCATCTGCCACGACAAGATCAACGGGTTCAAGTGCAGCTGTGCGCTGGGCTTTACGGGCGCACGCTGTCAGATCAACATCGACGACTGCCAGTCGCAGCCGTGCCGGAACAATGGCATCTGTCACGACATCATCGCCGGCTACAGCTGCGAGTGTCCGCCGGGCTACACGGGCACCAGCTGCGAGATCAACATCAACGACTGCGACTCGAGTCCCTGCCACCGGGGCAAGTGCATCGATGGCGACAATAGCTTCAAGTGCTTGTGCGATCCCGGCTTTACCGGCTACCTCTGCCAGAAACAGATCAACGAATGCGAATCGAATCCGTGCCAATTCGGCGGCCACTGCGTGGACCGTGTGGGCAGCTATCTGTGCCACTGTCTGCCCGGCACCAGCGGCAAGAACTGCGAGATCAATGTGAACGAGTGCCACAGCAATCCGTGCAACAACGGCGCCAGCTGCATCGACGGCATCAACTCGTACAGCTGCAGCTGTGTGCCCGGCTTCACCGGCCAGCACTGCGAGCTGAATGTGGACGAGTGCGCCAGCAATCCGTGTGCCAACAATGGCGTCTGCATGGACCTGGTCAATGGCTACAAGTGCGAGTGTCCGCGCGGCTTCTACGATGCGCGCTGCCTGAGCGACGTGGATGAGTGTGCGTCCAGTCCGTGTGTGAATGACGGCCGATGTGAGGATGGCATTAACGAGTTCATCTGCCACTGTCCGCCAGGCTATACGGGCAAACGCTGCGAACAGGATATCGATGAGTGTGCGAGCAATCCGTGCCAGCACGGCGGCAGCTGCTTCGACAAGCTGAACGCGTTCAGCTGCCAGTGCATGCCCGGCTATACGGGTCACAAGTGCGAGACGAACATCGACGACTGCCTGAGCAATCCGTGCGCCAACGGCGGCACCTGCATCGACAAGGTCAACGGCTACAAGTGCGTCTGCAAGGTGCCCTACACCGGCCTGAACTGTGAGAGCCAGCTGGATCCGTGTGCGAGCAATCGCTGCCGGAACGAGGCCAAGTGCACGCCCAGTCCGAACTTCCTGGACTTCTCCTGCACCTGCAAGCTGGGCTATACGGGCCGCTACTGTGATGAGGACATTGATGAGTGCGCGTTCAGTTCGCCGTGCCGGAATGGAGCGAGCTGCTTGAATGTGCCCGGCTCGTATCGCTGTTTGTGCACCAAGGGCTATGAGGGCCGGGACTGTGCGATCAATACGGATGATTGTGCCTCGTTTCCGTGCCAGAATGGCGGAACCTGTCTGGACGGCATCGGTGACTACTCGTGCCTCTGTGTGGACGGCTTCGATGGGAAGCACTGCGAGACGGACATCAATGAGTGCCTGAGCATGCCCTGCCAGAATGGCGCCACCTGTCGGCAGTACGTGAACAGCTATACGTGCACCTGCCCGCTGGGCTTCAGCGGCATCAACTGCCAGACGAACGACGAGGACTGCACGGAGAGCTCGTGCCTGAACGGCGGCAGCTGTGTGGATGGCATCAATGGCTACAACTGCAGCTGCCTGCCGGACTACAGCGGAGCGAACTGTCAATACAAGCTGAACAAATGCGACTCGGCGCCCTGCCTGAATGGCGGCACCTGTCACGAGCAGCGGGACGAATACACCTGCCACTGTCCGAGCGGGTTTACGGGGAAACAGTGCTCCGACTATGTCGACTGGTGCGCCCAGTCGCCGTGCGAGAACGGCGCCAGCTGCAGCCAGCTGAAGCATCAGTTCAACTGCAAATGCGCCGCCGGCTGGACGGGCAAGCTCTGCGATGTGCAGATGATCAGCTGCCAGGACGCGGCCCAGCGGAAGGGGCTGAGCGTGAAGCAGCTGTGCAACAACGGCACCTGCAAGAATCATGGCAACAGTCACGTCTGCTACTGCAACCAGGGCTATGCGGGCAGCTACTGCCAGCAGGACATTGACGAGTGCGCCTCGCAGCCCTGCCAGAACGGAGGCACCTGCCGGGATCTGGTCGGAGCTTACGAATGCAATTGCCGTCAGGGCTTTCAGGGCCAGAACTGTGAGCTGAACATCGATGATTGTGCGCCGAATCCGTGCCAGAATGGCGGCACCTGTCACGACCTGGTGCACGGGTTCAGCTGCAGCTGTCCGCCCGGCACGCTGGGCATCATCTGTGAGCTGAATCAGGACGATTGTGTGCCCGGCGCTTGCCACAACAATGGCAGCTGCATCGATCGGGTCGGCGGCTTCGAGTGCTCCTGTCCGCCGGGCTTTGTGGGCGCACGCTGCGAGGGCGACATCAATGAGTGCCTGAGCAATCCGTGCTCCAATGCCGGCACCCTGGACTGTGTACAGCTGGTGAACAACTATCATTGCAATTGCCGGCCCGGCCACATGGGCCGCCACTGCGAGCACAAGGTCAACTTCTGTGCGCAGTCGCCGTGCCAAAATGGCGGCGTCTGCAGCACCAAGCAGAGTGGACACCACTGCGTCTGCGCCGACGGCTACTATGGCAAGAACTGTGAGTTTAGCGGACAGGACTGCGACTCGAATCCGTGCCGGGCCGGCACCTGCATCATCGAGGACTCCGGCGGCTATCGCTGCGAGTGCAGCCGGGGCACGGCGGGCCAGCACTGCGAGATCGATACGCTCGACGAGTGCCAGTCGAATCCGTGCCTGCAGGGCGCCGCCTGTGACAATCTGCTGGGCGACTACGACTGCCTCTGTCCGAGCAAGTGGACGGGCAAACGGTGCGAGATCTACGATGCCAGCTATGCGGGCTGGTCGGGCGGCAGCTCCGGCTCGATTAGCTCCGGCAGCGGCGGCAACGGCGCCGCCGGCATCTATGCGGCCGATCTGGAGCAGCAGCGGGCGATGTGCGAGAAGCGCGGATGTCCGGAGAAGCAGAGCAACGGCGTCTGCGACACCGAATGCAATACGTACGCCTGCAATTTCGATGGCAACGACTGCTCGCTGGGCATCAATCCGTGGGCGAACTGCACGGCGCCGGAGTGCTGGCGCGTCTTCATGGACGGCCAGTGCAACGAGGAGTGCAACAATGCCGCCTGCCTCTACGACGGACGCGACTGTGAGCAGAAGCTGAAGCGCTGTGCGGCCATCTACGATGTCTACTGCCAGAAGCACTACGGGGACGGCAAGTGCGATTACGGCTGTAACAATGCCGAGTGCAGCTGGGATGGGCTGGACTGTGAGAAGTCGGAGCAGTCGGCGCAGCTGGCGGAGGGCGCCATGTCCGTGATCATGCTGATGGATATGCAACAGTTTGCCAAGGAGCAGGCGCAATTCCTGCGCGAGATGAGCCACATCCTGCGGACGACGGTGCGCGTGAAGAAGGACGCCCTGGGCAACGACATGATATTCAGCTGGAAGGGCGCCTCCAGCATGCCGGACATACAGGACACGGAATTTGGCAGAAAGCACAAGATCCTGTACACCCAACGCAACGGCCAGACGGGCATCCAGATCTATCTGGAGATCGACAATCGCAAGTGCACGGAGTGCTTCAATCGGGCACACGAAGCGGCCGAATTCCTGGGCGCCTATGCCGCAAAGCATACGTTCAACAATCGCTATCCGATCTACAGTGTGCGCGGCGTGAAGAGTCCGGGCGAGAGCGAGGGACCCGAATCGCCGGCCAATGTCAAGTTCGTCATCATGGGCATTGTCCTGGTGGTGATTGTGCTGGCCTTCTTCGGCATGCTGCTGGGCACCCAGCGGAAGCGGGCGCATGGCGTCACCTGGTTCCCGGAGGGCTTCCGGGCGCCGGCCGCAGCGGTCATGTCCCGACGCCGACGCGATCCCCACGGCCAGGAGATGCGGAATCTGAACAAACAGGTCGGCGGCCTCAACCAGGCCCAGGCCCATCAGCTGGGCGGCGTTGCCGGTGGTGGCAGCCACTGGTCGGACGACGAGTCGGATATGCCGCAGCCGAAGCGGCAGCGCGGCGATCAGATGAACAGCGGCGGACTGGGCGGTCTCGGCGGTTTGGGCGGCCTGGGCGGCGGCAGTGTGGCGGGCCTGACCAGCGTGGGCTATGCCAGCGATCATACGATGACCAGCGAGTACGAGGATCCCGATCCGCGTGTCTGGTCGCAGGCGCATCTGGATGTGGCGGATGTGCGGGCGATTATGACGCCGCCGGCGCATCAGGATGGCAGCAAGCACGACGTCGATGCACGCGGCCCGTGCGGCCTGACGCCGCTGATGATAGCGGCGGTGCGCGGCGGCGGCATGGACAGCGGCGAGGATATCGAGAACAACGAGGACAGCACCGCCCAGGTGATCTCTGACCTGTTGGCGCAGGGCGCCGAGCTGAACGCCACCATGGACAAGACGGGCGAGACGTCGCTGCATCTGGCCGCACGCTATGCGCGCGCGGATGCGGCCAAGCGGCTGCTCGACGCCGGAGCCGATGCCAATTGCCAGGATAATACAGGCCGGACGCCGTTGCATGCGGCCGTTGCGGCAGATGCGATGGGCGTCTTCCAGATTCTGTTGCGCAATCGGGCGACCAATTTGAATGCACGCATGCATGATGGGACGACACCGCTGATCCTGGCCGCACGGCTGGCCATCGAGGGCATGGTCGAGGATCTGATTACGGCCGATGCGGACATCAATGCGGCGGATAATTCGGGCAAGACGGCGCTGCACTGGGCCGCCGCTGTTAACAATACGGAGGCGGTCAACATACTGCTGATGCATCACGCCAATCGGGATGCCCAGGATGACAAGGACGAGACGCCGCTGTTCCTGGCCGCCCGCGAGGGCAGCTACGAGGCCTGCAAGGCGCTGCTCGACAATTTCGCCAATCGCGAGATCACCGATCACATGGATCGCCTGCCCCGCGACGTGGCCAGCGAGCGGCTGCACCACGACATTGTCCGGCTGCTCGACGAGCATGTGCCACGCTCGCCCCAGATGATCAGCATGACGCCCCAAGCGATGATCGGCTCACCGCCGCCGGGCCAGCAGCCGCAGCTGATCACACAGCCGACGGTGATCGCCGCCGGCGGCGCGGCCGGCAAACAGAGCAGCCAGGCGGCCAAGCAGAAGGCGGCCAAGAAGGCCAAGCTGATCGAGGGCAATGGCGCCGACAGTGTGCTGGATGCGTCAGCGGGCGCTGCCACTGGGGCCGTGGCCAACAACATGGGCAGTCTGCGACGCAAGGCGAGCTCAAAAAAGGCCAACAACAACAACAACAACAATGGCAACAATGGCAACAGTGCTGCCTCAAAAAAGGCCATGAACGGTGCCCTGAATGCCGCCCAGCTGCTGACACAGGCGGCCAACAACAACAACAACAATTGCACAGACCTGGACTCGTCGGTGACGGCAGCAGCAGCAGCGGCGGCAGCAGCAGCAGCAGCGGCAGCGGCAGCAGCAGCCACAGCCAACGGCAACATCAACGTCAACGGGCAGCTGGTGAATCTGCCCAGTCCGTACGACACCAGCTCCATGTACTCGAATGCCATGGCAGCGCCGCCCAACAACGGCAACAACGGCGCCAAGCAACCGCCGAGCTATGAGGACTGCATCAAGGTGAGTTGAGCGGACTGAGCCATGGGAAGGAGCCATGGGAAGAAAGAAAATCCTGATTAGGTTCAGGCAGAAGAAACCGTGTTAGGGTGCATACGGACTCTCTTGATCAAGCCGACGAACAGGGGAACAACTCCAGCCATGTCCGTCCGTCCGTCCGTATGCCAATCTTAGACTCAAGTACAGCTAGGGAAAAGGAAGCTTGCCTGACCCCATAAACTAAATGTACACTTGCTCAGAGCTCCCAGCTAAGCCCATTTAGTCGACCGTCCGTCTGTCTGTCTATTCGTCCGTATTGCGATCTCAGAAATTATTAGAGCTAAGGCAATTTCTCTTTGAATTTTTTGATTAGGATGACGAGCTGAGTTGATCAAGCCATGTCCGTCTGTCTAAACTTTCGAAATCCCATGAAGCCTTGCTCAGGACAGCGAACCGAATCTATTTATCTATCCGTCTGGATTAACGTTTCGATCATAAGAACTTAGTGAGCTATAACTAGAGCTAGTGAAAGGAAGGCATGGCAGACGTATATGTACTCTTGTCTCTTTACCTGCCCAAGCTGTTCGTCTATCTATATGTATGGAAGCATCGACCTCGGGAACCTAAAAGAGCTACAGAATTTCTTTGTTAAATTTGTGTCTTTTTGAATATATGATAAAAAAATGTGATATAGGACGACAAGCTGAGCTGTTCTAGCCTAGTCTGTCCATCAGCTAGTGCCGATCCCATCCAGTTTTTCTATGAATTGAAGTACAGTTACACATATCCCCCATATATGCAGGAGTTTTCATTTTATCTAAAATGTCAAATATAAAATAGAGTATCTAGATAATATGCCGAACGTTTCATTTAAATCGAACAAGTAAAGCAAAAGTTATTAAAGAGAACGTCAAGTCCTATTGAGATTTAATGTTTGCCCTTTTCTCTTTTACAGAACGCCCAGTCGATGCAGTCGCTGCCAGCGAACAGCCTGGACATGATCAAGTTGGACACGTACGGGTATTCGATGGGCTCGCCATTTCAGCAGGAGATGCTGAATAGCCAGGCGCTGGGTCTGAGCGGCGGACGCAGCACGAACACCCTCTGCGGCCTGGGCAATGGGGTGCCCAACGGTGGCCACGAGCAGGGTCTCAGTCCGCCCTATTCGAACCAATCGCCGCCGCACTCGGTGCAGAGCAGTCTGGCTCTATCGCCGCACGCCTATCTGGGTAAGTGGACAGACGTTAATGGATGGATGGAGCAACTGGGTACTGACTCTTCTTCTACTGCTGTAGGCTCTCCCTCGCCGGCCAAGTCGCGGCCCAGTTTGCCCACATCGCCCACGCACATACAGGCGATGCGGCATGCCACGCAGCAGAAGCAGTTCGGCAGCAATCTGAACAGCCTGCTCGGTGGCGGCAATGGCAACGGCTCGCCCGTCAGTCTGGGCATCATTTCGCCAACGGGCAGCGATATGGGCATCATGCTGGCGCCTCAGTCCTCCAACAATGCTAAAAGCAGTGCAATAATGCAAACGTTGTCCCCGCAAATGCAGCAGCAGCAGCAACAGCAGCAGCAGCAGCAACAACAGCAGCAGCAGCAACAACAGCAGCAGCAGCAGCAGCAGCAGCAACAACAGCAGCAACAGCAGCAGCAACAGCAGCAGCAGCAACAGCAGCAGCAACAACAGCAACAGCAGCAACAACAGCAACAAGCTCTTGGAGGCCTTGAGTTCGGTTCAGCCGG
This sequence comes from Drosophila mojavensis, assembly GCF_018153725.1. Lineage (NCBI taxonomy): Eukaryota > Metazoa > Arthropoda > Insecta > Diptera > Drosophilidae > Drosophila > Drosophila mojavensis. The sequence continues at coordinate 6,564,266 of NW_025318667.1, forward strand.
TTTGGACTTGAATGGATTTTGTGGATCTCCGGGTAAGTGTGCAACCCTATGCCAGCTCTCCCCGAAAATTGCATAACTCAATATCAATCTCTCTCTCTCTCCCCATCAGACTCATTTCACTCGGGTCAAATGAATCCGCCTTCGATACAAAGTTCAATGTCGGGCTCATCGCCGTCGACCAACATGTTGTCGCCCTCGTCGCAGCACAATCAGGCCTTCTATCAGTACCTAACGCCGCCGAGCCAGCATTCGGGCGGCCATACGCCGCAGCATCTGGTGCAGACGCTGGACAGCTATCCGACACCGTCGCCCGAATCCCCCGGCCATTGGTCGTCCTCATCGCCGCGCAGCAATTCGGATTGGTCCGAGGGCGTGCAGTCGCCGGCGGCCAACAATTTGTACATCTCTGGCGGCCATCAGGCCAACAAGGGCTCCGAGGCCATTTACATTTGACATAAGCGCACCTAGAAGGCAAAGGCGGACGTGGGCGTGGCCACTCAAAGTGCGCCAGGCAACGGGAAGGGGCCCAGAACTCGTGTGGCAGCCAGCAGCAGCCAGCGGGGCCGAAGACCTTTTGGACTATTCAACCTAACCCGCAACGCGAGCACCTGCTCCTCACCTTTAATTCTATGAACAATTTTTTTTTTTTTTACTTAGAAACTAAGCTTTAATTTAAAATCAGAAATGAAACGAAAACAAAAAAAATCATAATTATTATTGTAGTAATTTAAATGTTTAATTTTAATGTTTGTTGTACAGTGCGCGTTGAAATCATTGAATGCATATATATGTATCTATATGTGTGTGCACATATGGGATATACATTGATACATATATATAAATACATATTATTTAGATATTTTAGCATTTAAGCCAAGTTTGCAAAAGTTTTATTAATCAAATTTTTTTTTGTCAACTAAAGTCGTAATAGAATCCAAGTTAAAATTTATTATATATACAAATATATAAATATATATATAGATATACATCTTGATAATATTTATTTGCAAACGTCGCTGCTTCCAGTAAACAATTTAAATTAGCGCAAATTATTTTTTATGCATTAAATTGTATTTTGTATTTTGTAATTGTATTTGTATAAGCGGCAAACGCTTTTAAGCATTGAGAACGAAAGAGAAAAACAAACGAAAATACGATAAAAAAAAAGACATAAAATAATGAATAGTTTAATAGTTATTAGCATCGACTACGTTTAATTATTAAGTTTAAAAAAAAAAGGAAAACTTTTTGCAACTGAAGTGCTTATATCAAAACAAGATTGTTAGCTATATATAGACAACAATACGAACGAAACATTCTGCAAAGCCTATATCATACATTTATCTATATATATATATATAAATATATATATATCTACATTTTTTGATAATCAACACACACACACACACATTTTCTATGTAATGCTACATATAAATCCTAATCTTAAGTTTAAATTGTAAAAAGATTCTCATAATTGTTTCAATTAAGTTGACGACGCAACAAATTACAACATTTTCGCCTAAACAAACTATATTTAGATATATATGTATAGTTTATATATATATATCTGATAAACTATAAAATGCGCCAAGTTTTTTTTTTATATTTTTAGAGTTTAGGTAAACAAAAAATTATAATAAAGAATTAAATGAAATGAAAACTTTAACGAGCAGCGAGTGAAATATTGAAATATTTTTCAAAAATATGCCACAATTAAAATTTTTTTTTAATGTTTTGTTTCTGTCAACTCAACTCCAATCACATTTTCATCTGTATTAAATTTATTTTATTTTATGTTTTTTTTTTTTTTAATTTTTTTTTCTAGTTTTGCTGCGCTATTATTTCTTAATCTTAATGTGTAAATTGTACAATTTTTTGTTGTCCAGCGAACGAAACATGCAAAATGCAAATGCGAATGCAAATGCTAATTTTTTTGACATAATAAATATAAAATAATTATTTTAAAAACAAATTGCAATGGTATTTTATTTATTCTATAATTTAATATAGACACATGAAGAAGAGACTCAGAGACTCTATGCAGTAATCTTTGGTGGCTCTTAGTCAAGCTGAAAAACCAGGAGCACTATGAGAAATCTTCGTATCCATAAAATATGCGAGGTCTGCTCAACAATCGATGGAGAGGTTTTCTGATATCGAAGCTTGAATACCATCTTGTTATATCCGAACCCAGTGGAAATGTTATTTCAATATAGGGCCTTTTTAAAGGCGTAGCACGATTGGAATATCAGCTCAATGCAGGGCTTAGGGCATCTCCTGGTTGAGCAGCCTCGTCTAAAGCACTCATACTTGCTTTACCCTAAATAAATACAAACTGGGACATGAATTTCAGCGTCTAATATATGACTACATATGCATATAGAAAATGTATATATACAGTTTATAAAGTACTAAAAAATGTAATTACAATTAGGTCTAAACTCTTTCTTGACTGAAGCACCGTGGCTCGGCGGGCTGTGCTCTCCGCAAGAATCCATTTACTGTCAATTTTTTCATTACCTCAGCATTTCTAGACACAGATGCCTAAATGGACTAAGAATCGAGCAGCTTATACAACACTCCATAATTTAGTAATTTTTCGTAAAAATGCAGGTTAAATATGGTATAGTTTATGATATAACATTATACATATATTGAGGATATTTTCCTATTTTATTTTCCCGTGTCAAAAACAAATTTAACTCATCTTAGTAGAAATTTCATTTGTAGAAAAATATTAGGACACATAAAAATATATATTTATTTATTAAATTATATGAAACACACTTATTTTCAATTAATTTACGGTATACAAAAGTGTTGTCTTTTAAATTTATAATTTAAGAAATATATAAAAAACGAAATGAAAATAATAATAATTTAGTAAAATTTATTTATTTAGTCGGCCACGTCAGATCTGTAAAACTTGAAAGAAAAATGCTCGCCTGCTTAGTTCATATTAACTTCGGCCACGTCAGATCTTAGTATCATTTATTTAGTATAATTATTATTTTTTTTTTTTTTTTGCTGATAACTTGACATATACATATATATATACACTTAATAAAAAACAAGATAAAAAATCATATCTATATAAAGCTCATATAATTAGAGGCCTATGTTTATCTTAAAAAATATATTTGTTAAACAAATGCAACATAAATATAGCTTTATTCGGCACAAAACATTTGGCTTTGTTTAATAAAAGAGTAAGAAATGTTACAAAGAGGTTTTAGTTATATATATTCCATATATTTCGCTACCATGAGACTTCTTATCCAAGTGTCCTCTAGACCAGAATGTGGTTAAAGTTAAAGTAAAAGCGAATGCAGAGCACATCATAATATAGCATACTAAAAATCTAAGACAGAACATCAAAATGGAGCAAAGTAAAAAATAAAAAAATTAAATAAAAATCGATTTTGCTTCTCCAAATTTAATAGAATTCGCAGTAAAAACTTCACTTACATATATACTAGCTAGATATTTGGTTTTAGCTATCAACTTTTGCATTAGCCTATGGAAGAGTCTAATTAATAAATACACTTAAATTATTTCTGTGTGTATTTGACATTTTATTTTGTGTATTATTACATTTTATTATGTGTGAAGTTGAAATCGCAGCGTAACAAATTCAAGTGTGTTGTAGTTAGTGCTACAAATTAATCAAATGTTTGTCGTTTTAGAGTTTAAATTTCAGTTCAAGTAACAATCAATCAATCAATTTGCATAATTGTAACGCTTATTATATATGTAGTGTGTGTTTAGTGGGCACTATATATGTACTTCTATATATATCAATTCGTCTAAATACATTTTTGTGTTCCAGCTTATGAATCCAAAAATGCGTGTGTTTTAAATCCTATATGTTCGTCCATATAAGTTAGATTGCAGCATCTAAATCAAAAGTGTATATTCCGTGCTGAATCCCTAAATTAATCATCCTCTATATATATCATGTACCATCGTGTCTGAATCAAATGTGTATTCCGTGTTGAATCATTAAATTCAACATGATCGTCTGTATATAAATCAGTTTCCAACGGCGATAGAATCAAAAGTGTATATTCCGTGTTGAATCCTTAAGTTCTATGTATATATATCATGTACCAGTTCAACATCATATATGAGGAGCGCTCAATTAAAAGTGTGTGTTCCGTGTGTTGAATCCTTAAATTCTACATCTTCGTCTATGTATATATATATAAATATATATAAATATATATATAATGTACCAGCTTGTCTGAATCAATAGTGTGTTCCGTGGTTAATCATTAAGTTCAACATGTTCGTCTTTATATGTATATCAGGTTCCAGCGACTGAATCCAAATTGTGTTCCGATTTGAGTCTTCATGTGGAATGAGCACCGTGCTCAATATGTGTGCCATCAGTGTGTAATCATATGTTCATATTCGTTGCATGCTTTTATACACAGTATAGGCACGCAAAGCAAAGCAAGCAAAAAAAAAAAAGAAAAAACAAAAAAAAGTAGCAATACCGTTTAACGAATCAGAAACGCATATATCGGAACTTATATGTTTTTCTTGGATTCGATTGGGGTGCTAGACGGCGATTGCTCCATTTTTGTTGTTGTGGCTGCTGTTGTCGTTGTTTTTGTTGCTGTTGCTGTTGTTGTTTCTGTTGTAGCTCCTGTTTCAGCTCCGCCTGCAATTCGATCTCCGTTCGCATTTTGCTCCTGCTTCGTGCCGCCGGGTACGAAGGGGCAGACGCCGCCTTTGCACTCGAACGGGAACTCTGGCCCGGCCTTGATTACGTTGCCCTCCGCATCTTTCTTCTCCCAGGGATTCCAGTAGCGCAGCAAAATTGGCTGGACGAATTTGTGCCAGATGTAGAGCAGCAGCGGGACGATGAAGCAGGGCACGCAAACCATTTTGCAGGAGTTATATTACAAAATGCTGAGCACGAAAAAAACAAAATAAAAAAATAAAAAACAAACAAATAAAAAAAAACGTTAATTAAATAGCAAAAACGCGAAATTTAGTGCAATTCACCTTAACAAAAATCTAGTTGGTTCGGCTGAGTGTGCCCAGGCGGTTTGAGCAGAGCAGCAAAAATAAACCGCACGATAAACACGAACGAAATGAGAAGCAAAGCCCAAAAGTAAATTTGAATAAACGTAAAATTCATTTGTACTGAATTGCCAAAAAACATAAAATTTCCAAAGAAAAAAAAAATAAAGGAAAAAAAAATTAAAAAAAAAATAAAAAAAATAACACCAAAAAAATTCACACAAAACAAAATTTAACAATTTTAACTTTTACTATTTTTCTAAATAAATTCAAAGCTGTTTCAGCTTCCAGACACTATTCTGGACTGACTTCAACCGGCCCCGGAGCGGCCTTATATAGGCAAAAATTTTATCAACGCCTACTTTGATTTATAAAAAATTTATTTAATTTTCACTTTTATAATTCAATTTCATGAATAAAAGTAGGCTTTGCAAACGACTTTATACTTGACAGTTTGCTTATGGTAAATTTAAAAAAATACCAAATACCAAATATCGATAGAAATTTCAACAGAAGCTATCGATTAGATGATTTTTCAAACCTAACGATATTTGTAGCTATAATAAAATATTCAAAAAGAAAGAAAATAATGTAGAATATATTATTTTATGACATATAACATTAAGCAGTTAAGTTCCACAATGCTGCCAAATAGCGCAGACTACTAAAAGCGATGTATGGAATAACAAGCAATTGGCGCCAACTTTCGTTTGAGGTATTTTTCAAAAATTTATTTTTGCCAGCAACTATCGCTGAAAGCAGGCAACTGGCGCCAACTATCGATAGAAGTAGTTTTTTAAAACCTCTAACTTTTTTCGTTGCATAATTTAAGACTTTATTGTTTACAGCGACAGGTTATTTATTAAAAACAGTATTTTCTGTTGTGTTTTATCAGCTCAGCCCAGCAAGGGACAGCGATAGGGCTGCCCCTCTTTGCAGCAGTATTCGCGCCCGGCCTGCAGATTCGTATTGACCCAGACATTCTGACAGTTCTTGATAAACAGATAGGCACGCTCCTTGTGGCAATTGTGGCCTAGTGCGGAGCACACAATGTTCGCCGAGTTGGGCAGATGCTGTACGATCTGCGCGGGAGAGACACCGAGGGAGAGAGAGAGATGGCGTTAACACTTGACTATGCTTTGGGCTCTGCTGTTGCAACTCACCGTCTCGAGGCACTTGGTTTGGCACTGCTTGCGTCCGATGGCATTGCACGGATACATGCGATCCATTTCGTTGTGGATGAGCGGTGTCTCCGGCAGCCCGTTCTTGATCTGCGAGGTGAGAAAGACGCCGCAGGTGCAGGGCACCGGCTGCTGCGGATCTGCTCCAGCTGGCGCTGGCGGCGAGGGCAGCGTGTTGTCGAGGCTGCCGGGCGTGCTGGTGGTGGAGCTGCTGCCTAGCTCAGGCTCCTGCTGCAGATCCTCTTGCTCCAGCTCCTCCTGCTCTGGATGGGGCGTGCTGCTGCCGATGATGGAGGTGGCAGTTGTGGTGGAGGAGGGGTGGACAAAGGTGCTGCTGCTGCCCGTGCTGCTCTCCAGCTGCTCCTCCTGGGGCAACGCCTTGACGGTGCTGCTATTGATGATGAACTCAACGGGCGCTGGCCAATCCGCCTCCTGCGTGGTGCCCTGCGTGGTCGGGCTGCTCGTCGTGCGCTGCTTGACTCGTCGATCCTTGAAGTGGCTCATCTTGCCGTACAACGGCTTCTTGTAGGCGATCTTGCTGGCACCCACCAGCTGCTGCCCCACCAGAAACGTCAGCGCCAACAGCAGCAGCGTCCTCCTTAAACCCTGATCACTAACTGCAAAGGGCAAGGGACAAAGGACAACGGAGAGATGAGAATATTGAACTGAGTAAAATCCTATAGCAATGCCCACTGTACTCACCCATCTTTGAATCTCAGTTGAGTTCTGTTTACTTTTGGTGATTCGCTCTCGCATTTTATGGAACTCGATTTGACGACGTTTGCACTTTTCTTTGCCCCGAGCTCTGTGAAGTTCAAGTTTGGCAGCTGCGTTGACAGCTTTGTGGGGCTTTTTGGGTCAGGGCGATCGAAAGCTGCGTTGCATAATACCCAGAATCTGCGAAACTCTAGAAATGTTTCGGTTTTCATTGATGGGCGAGCGAATGAAGAAATCTTATAAGCTGCTCAAGGTCACGCAGAAGCGCATAGAAAGGCGTTCGCTATGAGAGTGCGAAAGAGAGCGCAAGCATATAGGAGAATAATCTAAAATTGCAGAAGTTCCATGATTAAGCAATGTTAGGTTGAGAAGCGCACAGAAGGGCGTTAGCTACGTGAGTGTAAAAGAGAAGGCAAGAAAGGGGAGCTCGCAAAAAAACAAAAAACAAAAAAAAATTTGACATAAAAAGCATTGGTAATGTTATGCTCATAAAAAAAACATACAATATAAAACTACGCCTACCTAAAAATAAAATTAAAAAACAAATCTATATTTAATAATTTCATATAATTTATTTCATTAGTTCGTGTCATGAAAATTTTCGTAATCTCAAAATAAAATAATTGTAGACTTTTTGAACTTGGCGCGCAATGTCTTGCACAATGTACGTTGCCAACCATTGCAAAGAGGCTCACATGCAGTATTAAGTGCACAGCAGAAAATCCCGAAAAAATATACCAAAATAACGCTAGTATGTATGTGTTACCGTACAACGGAAAACAATAAATTGCCGGCACTGCATTGCTGAGTGTTTCCATTGTTATTGTTTTTGTTGTTGTTGCTGGCAAATGAGACCAATTTAGGTGGCTGTAAAAAAGAAAACGTTAAAAGAACAGCCAAGCTAATCAGAAACAAAGAAATCTTATCGTACAATCCCAATCAGTAAGTAAGTGAGTAGCAACAGCAAAGCAGCACGATGCCGCAATACGTGCCAATAACGGGCTTCAAGCAGCTGGAGGATGCACTGAAGGTGCACGCCAAGAACAACTGCCTCATCTATATGTATTTCTTTGGCGAGAAGGACAGCACGGGTCGCAGCTGGTGTCCCGACTGTGTGGCAGGTGAGTGCCCCCAATATGGATACGAATGGTGTTTTTAATGAAATGCATTTTTCCATCGCCAGTTGAGGATCTGGTGGAGACGGCATTCCGTGAATATTCGCATCCAAATTCCTTGATCTACACGGTGAACGTGGGCGATCGCACCGCCTGGAAGGACAAATCGCCGGCCAACAAATTTCGCCTGCCGCCGTTCAATCTGACCGTTATACCGGCACTGCTGCGCTGGAACAACTCGGAGCGTTTGGATGGCGATCAGCTGCTGAAGCCCGATCTGCTGAAGCTCTTCTTCGACGAGGCAAAGTCGCAGAGCGCCACCGACAATACAATTCCATGCAAATAATAATAGTGAATAAGCCGCATAACTGTATTTGACCGCTAGCCAGCGAAGGTTGGCGTTCGTCTAGTTGTGTGCGTGTCTGTGTGTTTGTGTGCGCCGAGTATGCGAATGCATGTGCGTGCGTGTGCCTGTGTGCGTGTGCATGAAAATAGAGAGAGAGAGAGAGAGGGAGGGAGAGAGAGAGAGAGAGAGAGCGAGCGCAATAAACACGCTGTTGAGCGCAACTCAATGGCCATAGCTAAACTGAACTCAACTCGAATTCAACTCAATTTGAACTCAACTCAATTCGCTTGAGATCTCACTCAATTGTTGGGGGCTCGCTTGAAAGCGAGCAGCAGCCGCGGCAGCCGTAGCAGCCGCGGCAGCAGACAGCGCTAGCAGCCAGGCAGCAACCTGGCCGCCTCGACATCGTCGGCGTTTTATTAGCACGCACGTCGTCGGGCAGGACGAATCGTATGGCGCGTCGTCAGCAGCAACAGCAGCGACAGCGACAGCAATAGCAACAGCAGCAGCAACAGCAACAGCAACAGCAGCAGCAGCGGCGGCAGCGGCAGTGCCGACAGCGAGAACGGTAAACATTTAAGCGCTTGCTGTGCGTTCGTTGCTCGGTTTGGGTTTCAGTTACGGTTTCGGTTCCACTTCCATTCCGTTTCGTATTGTAAGTGACGCGTCGTACTGTTTACATGCCGTTACCGTTATTATCGCAGCGTTGTTGTGGAACGTGCGTGTGTTCGCGCTTCTACCACAAACAAATAATGTGCATAAAAACAAGCAACAGCCATTAAATATTAGCCAAATCAAATGTAGGTAACAAGGCAACAAACACACACACGCAAACACACACGCAAACACACACACGCACACACAGACTGAGCAATGGGGGCAGACCGAGAGTTAAGCTTTTTGTGGTGTGCTGCAGCAAACCCTTTAAGCCCTTTAAACCCTTTAGCCCGCAGCCCAGCCAGTTTACACTGCCCTGAGGATGGAGGCGGGAGGCATGGACTGGACTAACTGTTGCGCCTAGCCCGTCTAAGTTCCCCTTTCTTTTGCTCTATTTGCCAGTTAGCCAAGATTCTTAGAGACTCAGCATTGTATTTGGATTATTTACATTCCATGCTAATAAACGAGATTCGTTCATTTGACGGCGTGGTGCTAATAAAATTCTGCACCTTGTTAAAAAAGAAAAAAAAAAAACAGACATACATACATACATATGCATATACCCATATCTATAGAGAATATCTGAGCCAAGTGGGAAGCATAAACTCAATTAAATTAAATCGACAAATAAAGCTAAGCGATCGGATGACTTATGGAATCGTGCCGTGACGCGGCCCGAGTTGCCCTTGATTCTGCTCTTGAGCGACCGGAAAATGAGCCACGAAACTCTAGATAACTCTTGTTGTTAACTAGTTTACCTAGATCGTTTTCACAGCATACATATATATATGTAATTATTGGATAAACACATCAAAATTTGACAAGTTTCTGAAAGTTATATTTAAAAGTGAGAAACTTCAAGCGATATCAAAATAAAACCGGAAGGCATCAGAAATGAGTACACCCAATGTTTGCATGAGTGCAGTATGGCCTCGTTAGTAAAACACAAATTTGTTTATTTATTGCGGATTAAAGTGATTTCAAAAATTCAGATAGGTATTATCTTCTTTGAATTCCATTTTCACAACTTATGAAATATGAATTTATGAATTAGAGTACATGAAGTTCACATTGACCTAAAGTTGCTAAATAATATTGAAAATTCAGTTAGCCTGAAAATTTGTATGTTAATAAACAAAGGGACCTGGGAAAAAAATATCAACCCTGAAATCGCATTTTATTATAGAAACCATGTACAAATTAGAATAAGCTTTATGAAAATAGAAATGGTAATTTTTGAAAGTAATATTGAGTAATGCATAATGCTTAAGGAATAACAAGCAATAAGCAATGAATAATGAATAATATGTAATGAGTGATGAGCAATGAGTAATGGGTAATCAGTGAAGATTAATGAGTAATCAGTAATGAGTAAAAAAACTCATTATTTGAGCAATGCGTAATGAATAATGAGTAATGAGCAATGAGCAATAAATAATGGGTAATTAATGAAAAGTAATGAGTAATCAGTAATGAGCAATGAGCAATGAATAATGGGTAATGAATGAGAAGGATTGAGTAATCAGTAATGAGCAATGAGCAATGAATGAATGAAAAGTAATGAGTAATCAGTAATGAGCAATGAGCAATGAATAATGGGTAATGAATGAGAAGGATTGAGTAATCAGTAATGAGCAATGAGCAATGAATGAATGAAAAGTAATGAGTAATCAGTAATGAGCAATGAGCAATAAATAATGGGTAATGAATGAAAAGTAATGAGCAATCAGTAATGAGCAATGAGCAATGAATAATGGGTAATGAATGAAAAGTAATGAGTAATAAGTAATGAGCAATGAGCAATGAATAATGGGTAATGAGTGAAAAGTAATGAGTAATCAGTAATGAGTAATCAATAAATAATTAGTAGTGAATAACAAATAATGAGTAATAGGTAATAAGTAATGAATAATGAGCAATGAGCAATGAATAATGGGTAATGAGTGAAGACTAATGAGTAATATATTTTGAGTAATGAATAATGAGTAGTAAGTAATAAATACTGAGTAAAGTTATTTAATAATGTGCAATAAATAATGAATAATATGCCTTAGTGTAGTTAATATTTCAATTTATGAAAAACTTTTGTAACGATCTATTAAATTATTAATAACGGTGCAACTCTGACCCATCCCTAATTAATAATGGCTAATAATTATGCCAAATGATATTACTCTATGGCATAAATCCCAAGCTTATTGCTCCACTTCATATGCCCCATTGCGCATTGCTGGGTATCTTTAGTTCATCAATCGTGCGTATGAAGTAATGGGGATACTTAATGCTCCGATAAGTTTTCTAATATCTTTTGATGTAACTTTCATGTAGAGCGCTCGCTCAGCTCTCGCCTCACCTTGCCATATTCTTGGCCAACAATTTGCACGGCCCGCACACACACACACACACACATAGCCATAGACATACACAGATTTGGATCCGTTAATAGTTGGACTCGCTGTCAACATTGCTTTCGCATTCCAATTTCTAGCCCCTGACATCTTTTTGGCGCATTTCAAAGATTCTAATATCGAAAATAAATACATATATATATATATATGTATATATGAATATATATATGAATATATATATATATATTTCTGATGTCTATTCGCTGGCAATTTCTTAAGTTGTTGTTGCCTTCAATTTATTTATTAATTTATTTTCTCGCATTCGTTTGTCAATTAAAAACTAAAAATTCTTAATGAACCCCACGTAACCGTAGCCCCCAGTCCGGACAACCATCCGATGATGGACTCTGGTGGAAATTGGGCTGACTATTGGATCTGGTCATTGGGATGGGTTCGCTTTGCTTTCGTTTTCGTTTTCAGCTGCGATTGGGCCTGGTTGGCTTGGCTGGCTTTCTGGTGCTCGTGGGGGTGGTGGTGGGGGGCACAGTGGAGCGAATGGCTGCCAAAAGCAGCGAAATGTCGTTAAAGAAGCTAATAAAAATCTACAAAAAATTTGAGGAATAAATTAAATTAAAGATTTCAAAAATAGCGCAAACAACACTTGTGCTTTATACAGATGGGTTACTTATAACACACACACACACACAGCACACATGCATATATATATGTATGTTTATTTGGTTATACATAGATGGCAATGATTATATGGATGCATAGATAGATTTGAGTGCCTCATATTGAATTTGCCATGATCGTTTCAATGGCTCAACCTGTTGTTGTTGTTGTTGCTGCTTTACCCTAAGCCCATTGAAAACGTGCAAAGCAGGGCATAATGGTTCTGTGATCATGTATGTCACACATAGTCGGAGTCGGGGCGTACCCTATAAAGGGCATATATTTCTGATCAGAGCGAAAAGCTGAGTCGATTCAGCCCTGGCCGCCTGTCTCAAGGTCTGTTAGTGTGTCTCTCCGTCTGTGTCGATCTCAGAAACTCTAGGAGCCAGAAACTTGAATTGTTGACCCGTGTAGAGCACACACGGATAGAGTTTGTGAAAAAAAAAAATCGATAACTATTTTGGTTTCTGTAATATCGAGTAAAAACCCTTTCGAAAGTCAGTTATCAAATTATATCTTCTACATCTTTAGTGCTAGAGTCTCAAAATTTTGCATACCAATTTACGTGTTGTTTATAAAATTTTGATTTTTTTATGTGCTTGTATTGGTGGTAATTTTGGAATTTTGTGCGAAGGGCTTAGAGAATCTCGTAGTCGAGCGGTTTCGACTAGAGCACGCTCACTTGTTTTAGTTGTTGTTTTAAATCGCTCAACGCGTTGTTGATTAGCATCACAAACACACACACACACATACACACACACACCCGCACAGAGAGAACATTTTCTGTATATTCGTGCGATTTATAGTGTCATCCAAAATCATAATTTATTAATAATTTCTGCACACACACACAGTAGCACTCAGGTGTGGGTGTACGTATATATATATAATATATATCTATATATATTTATGTATCTGTATATATCTATATTCTAGCTGCGCGCTTTCTCTATATTTCTACACATTTCTCACTCATTTTTTTAAATTTAATTGACGCATTTAGTTCAGCAACAACAACGACAATAACAACAACAACCAGAGCATATTTAATGCATATATCAACAAAAATGTGCCCCACATGCGTCTGCCCCACTCAGGATTTGCGCCTGCCCCTGCCCCTGCCTCACCGTCCTCCTAACCATCTCCATTATGGCGACAAATTCCATTGCAAATCAAAGATTCACACTCGGCGAAACTCTTTGAATTTGCAGCAGCTGTTGGCACTGCGATATAGAAAACCAAAAACCAAAAACTGAAAACCGACACATTATTGCCTCAGAGCGATGTACGGGAATGAGTGAAAAGTGCAGCGCTATAGCTGTCTGTCTCGCTCTTGCATTCTTTTGCAATCTAATTGTAATTCCTATTTACATTTACGTTCAGTTCCTCGCTCCCTCTCTATCCACAGTCGATTATAAATCTCTCTCACTCCATCTATGTGTGTCTCATTCACTCTCGCTCACTTAATTTCTCATGTTCTTTGTTGTTGTATGTTGTCTCTTCTCTCTTTCTCATAGCATATTCCTAGATCTCAATGCATCGCAAAAATTCCTTCCTTCCCCCCTCTTTCTAAGAACTCCTTTTCCTACTCTCTTTTAGTCTTTCTCTTTGTGTCCTTTTCTTTCGCGCTCATATTTCTCTCTCTCTCTCTCTCTCTCTCTCTCTTCTACTCACAATCTCTGTTTCTCAATTTCATGCTCAATATCGGTATCTCACTCTCACTTACTTTCACTTTTACTTTCACTATCGTCCACCTGTCTGTTTTACTCCCTCAGTCTCTCTCTCCCTCTATCCCTCTATCCCTCTCGTTGTACCTCATTCAGTCTTTCTGTTTCATTCTCTCTCTCTCTCTCTCTCTCAATCTCTAACTCTCTCTCTAGCCTATAGCCAATAATCGATTGGCAATAATCGTCCAATAATAAGTCCAAGGTCGATAGTTGATGGTCAATAATTGATAGTTGATAAACGATAGTTATTGCAAAGTCAACAACCGCTAACCGCTTACCAATATTGAGTCAATCGTCCGATCACACAATCCCAACTATCGACAGTCGATAGTTCCTAGTTGGTGGCAATCGATGGCCAATATTTAGGATATTGGCCACTGGGGCAGTCTGACAACTCTTATCGCATCTCTCACTCTCTCCACTAGCCGGGGGGACGGCCATCCCGTTATCAGAGCCGCAAAACTTTGCGCTGTTTGGCTGCCGCTCTGATAAGACTCCAACCAGACGCACCGACAGCGTCGACAGCGCCAACAACAGCAACAACCACAGCAACAAGCCAAACAAACAAATGAAGTCGACGTCGACGTCGACGTCGCGACGCTCACGTTGCTGTCGCTAATGACGACACAGGCGGACGCTGGCGCCCATTTCGCCAAATAGCGCGCAGAGCGAAAATCGTTAACGGGAAAGGCAATAGCAGCGCGCAGAGCTAGTGGGGCAGCGCAGCAGCAGCAGCAGCAGCAGCAGCAGCAGCTACATACATATGTCGACGTTGCGACGCGTCGTCGTTATCGCAGTTATAGTTCGCAGTTGAGTTGCGACGGCGACGCAGTTGTCTTCCCTTCCACATTGCGATTGGATCGACCAGCGCCGGGCGGAGCGGGCGAAACGGGCGAAACGGTTCGGTTCGTTCGGTTCGTGCGGTTTGTTTGTTTTTGTTTGATTTTACTGCTGATGGCTGTCGACGTCAGAGCTGTGATTGCTGTTGTTGTTATTGTTGTTGTTGTTGCTGTGACAACGTCGCAGTTGCTTTACTTTAATTGTAATTATAATAGTAACAAACAATAATAACAACAACAACAACAAGCAACAGCATTATTTGGCGAGCATCGATCAATTTCGTTTTGCCTATTCCATAAGGAATGTTGATGATCGTTGCGTGCCTTTGCCTAAAAGGCAGCACACACACACACACAAGCAAACACACACAAACACACACACATGCATATATAGACATATGCACTCAATATCAGAGCGTGATCAAGCAACAACGCGAGCAACAGATTGATCGCAACCGAGCGCGGCGGCGTCTGCGAAACGCCCAGCAACAAGGGCGAAATAGTGGGAGGAGTGATGAGAGGGAGAGCATGAGAATGGGGGGCGAGAAAGAGAGGGAAAGAGAAAGAGAGAGAGAGAGAGTGGAAGTGCAGGTAGGGAGCACACGAGCGGGCAAGATTGCAGCTCCAATAACATGATTATTTGAATGTAATTTAGTAGGGTATCTCAATTGTATCAAACAATTCAAATGCAAGCGAATGCCCTTTTTGGAGCAGGTATATTAGTTATTGGTAATTGAAGATGAGAGAGCTGATGCCATAAATTTATATATTATGAAATGGAAATGAAAAAAAAAAAAAAACGATTTCATATAAATTTATTAAAGATAATACTTTTATACATATATATCTATTATTTATAATAATTGAAAAATATTTAAATAAATATGTAATTAGATATGTATATATGTATGTATATTTATTATTTATTTGTAAATAAAAATTATATGTTGAACTAAACACGTTTTCTGTTGCCCTTAGTGACAAACTAGTCCAAAAGATAATAAATATATATATTATTCACTCATAATCATATACAAGTTTTTTTTTTTTTGTTTTTTTTTTCAAAGTAACACTCAGCTGAATATCTTACAGAAATACTGGAATTCTCTGAAATTGTTGTCGAGCTTTTAATATTATACTCAAATGAAATTGTCATATCATCAAGAAATGTCAAACTTTTCACAAAGTTGCTCAAATACTCAAATGAAATTCTCATACCACAAAATACACTTAAAAGCGTAAACAGAAAATACTTAGCTTGTTCAAGTTGTAATTCTCTAGAATTCCTTCAAAACTTCTTATTACTTCACTTTGCAAAATGAAATTCTCATATTCTCAAATAAATACTCTACATTTTATTTTTAGGTTTTTGATATTGTTACAAAGTATTCTGAGTACTAAATTAGAATAACATGCAAAGGCATATATCCATACATACATACATACATACATATGTACGTATAAAGCTTTTATCCAGGTGCCTCATTCTATCCACAATAGTCTCGGCTGCAGCGCATTTGGCAGTCAACCGAGCTGAACACGAATTTGCATTCTGTAATGCAAGCGAACCGTTGATCATTCATTGCTGGGCGATGCGATGCGCAGCGGACGTCGACGTCGACGCCGACGTTGACGCTGAACGTTCAATGCTCGTCGCTCGTCGCTCGATGCTTTGGCTCTGCGTGTTTCCCGCTATTGCATTGCGCTCGGTGCGGTTCGGTTCAGTTCGGTTCGGTTCGGCTCTGTTTTTCATTTCAATTTTATTATTTTGCGTGTGTGATTAAAATCGTGTTCGGGTGTGTGTGTGCCCAGCACATGTTCACATAAAGAATATACATACATCCACACACACACACACACATATGCATATTTCTATATGTAGTTGTATATGCTGTGTCCGCCTGTGATTCTGATTCAGTTGTCTCAATGGGTTTTCTATTTCCAATTCAGTTTCCAATTCGTGCGGCCCGGACCAGACCTGACCAGAGAGACCACACCAGTGGCTGATTCAGTTCAATTTGCCGCGGCGTTACGCTTCAGCGCTGCTACGGCCACCAGTGATCGTAGCTCACATTTGATCAGTGTAATTGCTGCACCTACAGCCTCCTCCTTCTGCCCTGGCTTACCCAGTCCCCCTCCTCCTCCCCCTGCGCTTCAAGCGCGCGCGCGCGCGATCGTTGATTGATTTTGATTGCGATTAACGATTGTCAGTCAAACTATCGCCCATGTGTGTGTGAGCGTGCGTGCGTGTGTGCGTGTGGCCTAGTCAGTGGCTGATAAGAGCGCATAAATTACGCTAAGTGAACGTTGGTTGAAAAAAAAAAATAAAAATAAATAAATAAATACATATATATGTATATTATATATACATATATTCATGTTGTCATTTTTTACACTTTTTTTTACTGTGTGCGTGGTTAAAAAATATACAAAATAAATAAAAATACAAATACAAAATATAAAGAAGAGAAACGTAAAAAAGTTATCAGAAATCAATGCGATAAGCGGTTAAAGCGGGAAACGCCGCAGCAACAGCAACAGCAACAACAACAACAGCAGCAGCAGTAGCAGCAGCAGCAGCAGCAGCAGTAGCTGATAAACAACAGTCGAGGTGAGTTAAAGCTTTGAGTTGCACTCAACCGAGTTGAGTTGAGTTATTCTTGGCGCTGAGTTGAGTTTGAGTTGAGTTTGCTGGAGCGCCTGCGCCAGCTAACGGTGTGTTGATGACGTCGCCGCTAAGCCAAGCTGGGCAGGCAAAAGCGCAAAGAGAACAAATTGAGCGCAGCAACAACTACAACTACAATGAAAACAATAGCCAAATCCGCAGCCACAGAGCGCCACACACAGTTACAGCTCCAGTTACAGCAGCACACAGCAGCACCAGCAGCAGCAGTCGCCGCCACTGCTGACAAAATAAACAACAAAACGAAACGTCTTACAGCGTCAGCAGCACCCCAGCACCAGCGCCAGCGTCAGCGCCAGGCAGCGACACCGACTGCGACAGCGACAGCGACAGAGGCAGCGGCTTCAAAGCATCCGCTCTGAAAATCAGTGCAGGCAACCGCAGCGTCGTCCTAGGCCATGTGCGGCTAACGTTGTTTTGTTGCCTTGGCTGCAGAAAAAGTTTAAAAACAAAAATTCAGCACAAATTCAAAATCCAAAAATTTCAAATATATCCACAATAAAATCATTTCAGCAAATTCTGCTCAACGCACAGTTGTTGCTCTAGTTTTTATACCCTGTTTTTTCAGTGTTTTGCATATATTTGTTGTTCTTTTTTTTCGGTTATTTTTTGTTGTTTTTTTCGTGTGCGTGTGCAAGAAAGAAAGAAAATAGAAAACGCTGTTTTAAATTACGAGCGGGCGAAATTATGAAATGCTAATAAAATACAAATGCGAAAAGCTGCAAAAAATTATTATTAACGTTTCAAATGAAAAATTAAAAATAAATAAATGAAAATAAAAAAAAAAATATATATATATATATATGAGCGTATCTATTTGAATAAAAAGCGGTGTGCAAAAAATTTAATAACAACAACAACAACCGAATTTGTTGCTGATGATCATAATGAAGCTGCTGATGTTGCTGATTATTATGATGACGATGCAGTGCAGCAGCAGCAGCAATAACAACAACAACAACAACAGCAACGACGATATCAACAAACAACGAAGCTAAGAGCGGCTCCTTATTGCAAAAGGTAAGTGACCTCCTTTGTATACACAGTTACACCGTTGCCGTTACCGTTACACGATTACACCGTTACACCACTATACCATTATACCAAATATAACAACAACAATATCAACTCCTCGATGCCGAAAACAGCAGCGTGGCAGCTATTAACGGTTTCGAGCTACACTCTCGTCTTTTATTTTGTTGTTCTTCCTTTTCTTTTTTCGCCACTCAAGTGGCAAGCAACAACAATTCCATTGCATACGCACAGGGGCCGGCAGCTGCTGTCCATTGAGCAACAACTACAACAACAGCTAAATACGAATTACAGCAAGCAAACGCAGTAAAAACAAAAACGAAAAAAAAAAAAAAACTGTCGGCAAACATTTTATTGAATTTTATTGTTGTTGCTGCTGTCGCTGCTGCCGCCTGGCAATGCAAGCTATGCGCCTGCGTTGAGCACAAATATGTTTGCCTAAAGCAAAGAGAGAGAGAGAGTGAGAGAGCGCCAGCCTGCGAGAGGGCGTGCAAGCGAGCATTGAGTCCAGTCTTGAGAATACGCTAAGGCGCAGTTACAGTGGTGAAAAACGCAT
Organism: Drosophila mojavensis; assembly: GCF_018153725.1. Taxonomy (NCBI): domain Eukaryota; kingdom Metazoa; phylum Arthropoda; class Insecta; order Diptera; family Drosophilidae; genus Drosophila; species Drosophila mojavensis. Next base: position 6,583,173 of record NW_025318667.1, read on the forward strand.
TGTACCTCATCTATTCTTAACGATCGATATTCAAGAATGCAAGCCTTCCAGAAAATATAATTTTAATTCGAATATACCCATTTTTCAATTCATGATAAAAATATTTAAATTAGATATAAATTCTAAATTTTATAGTCAAAATTATTTAAAAATAGAAAAATCTCGCAACAATGTTATATATACATATATTGTATTTGAATTTACGACATCTAATGTCAGTCTATTTTCTAAATCATATCTGCAATAAGTTGGTTATTTAACGAAAAAATTAAATATAGAACAGTGTTATATGCAGTAGAAAATATATATAAAAAAAAAAAAAAAAAAAAAAAAAAAATTATATATACAATATAGTTATCATTTGTATATTATTAATTTTTTAAATAAATTCCTGTATACTATTTTTGTCGACTTCTTTATGGAAGTTTTTTTCCCTGCCTCTATAGTGCAGCTGAAAAATAAACTTTAATCTTAATATACCTTTCCTTCCTTTAGAACAGTATTGTATTCAATTGAACATATATGTACATATGTATATAATTTTATGTATAGAAATATATGCATTCATTAATATTTCGAAACTTACAAATAAAATACCTCACACTTTTTTTTCACCATGATTTAGTGCTGCTTTAGGTCACTGTTACTGGTAGGAAGTAGGGAATAGCACAAACACAGTTATTACTTGCGTTACACTCTCAGCTAGCACGTGAGTCCAAGCAGCTGTAACTGTTAAGTACTCACTCAGCGGCACTTACGCTCTCGCTCTCCCTCTCTCAGTTTCGTTCTCTTCTCTCTTCTTTTGAGTTGAGTTCAAAATTTGAGCAACTGCTTCTGAATTGAGCGCATTTTGTGCAGACTTTTAGCCGCTGCTGCTGAGGGCAAGGCTCAGTCTGTTACATGCCAAGCCACCCATTTTTTACACACACACACACACAGGCACACACACAAACACGTTTGCATACATATAAGCAGCCCGGCATCTTTTCCTGTGCGCGTCTTCATTGCTTTATATATTTTTCTCGTTCTTTTTATACCCTGAACCCATTGAAAATGGGAAATCAGGGTATAATGGTTTTGTGAAAAAGTATGTAACGGGCAGAAGGAGGCGTGGCAGACCCCACAAAGTATATATATTCTTGATCAGCGCGACGAGCTGAGTCGATATAGCTCTGTCCGTCGGTCCGTATGAGTGCGTCGATCTCAGAAGTTATAAGAGCTAGAGAGCTGAAATTTGGCATGCATACTCGTGTGTACCATACGCATTACGAGTTTTCTTTATTTTTTCGATAACTCATCCGATAACTTTTTATCGACAATAATCGAAAAATTGATTTTGTTATTTTAGCCTAATTTGAACACTTTTAGACCTGGAGTCTTCAAATTTACGTTGTATATAAAGTTAATGGATACAAATTTTGTCATTTACAGATTTTGGATACCACGCCCCCTTCGCCCCCAATTTGTAAAAAACGCATTTAAAGTACTAGAGACTTGTGCTTTAAAATGTACACACATATTCACCATATGAATACGCTCTGAAAGTTTTATTAAGATCCTATGTTTACAAAAGAAATTATTCAACAAATAAATTCTCATAATATTGCTCACACTGCAGCGCAGCCCAAGCGCAGTCGCTGCTTACTGCGCAGTTAGCAGAGCGCAGGCTTATGCGTGCGTGTGAATGCATGTGTATGTATGTGTGCATAAAAGAAGTGCAGAATGATTAGAATATCAGCTTAGAGGGTTCAGGGTATCTCCTAGTCGAGCAGTCTCGACTGGAGCCTTCTTACTTGTTTTCCGCTTACTTTATGGCCGCGTTTTACGATGCCTTTGCCAGTCATTGTCGTTTTGCTTTCCACTTTCGTTCTTTTCGGCTTGGCTTGGTTTAGCTTTCCTTTTGCCTTTTTATGCCGCTCAGCGTATTTGTTGCCTTTCGCCGAAAACGTTTTGTTGTTGTTGCTACTGTTGTTCTTCGGCAGTTTTGTCTTGAGCAATAACACACGGTCCTCCATTCTCCCTCCATACGCTCCACCCAACAACAGATATTATCCGCCCCACTAATAACAATCGCATATAAAGCGCAGCAACAACAACAAATTGCCGCCATTAATTGTAATCAACTGCGTTACCTGACGACAAACATGTTTCTGCATGTCGGGCTGCGTGCTCTTCTTCTCCTTTTACTTCTACTTCTTCATCTTCCTCGCCCTCTTTGTACTAACAATATTTGCTCTGATTACATTTGATTGCAACTAGTTGTAGCCGAAGAAGTACTTGGCCATAATTGAGATGGAATGTCTTCAGACAAAACTCAATTATGGAAACTATCAAAATAATTGTTTTTGCTCTTATTGCTATAATAATGCGTGCAGCAAACTTTCTCAAAATAGTAGTTAAATTCACTAGGAAGGAGAAACCTGGACTTGTATTACATTCTATAGATACAAGGAGGTCTCATAATGATATATGTATGTACATACATAGACATGTATTAATATATTATATACATATGTACATAGCTAAAATTACTCCTTAATTTTCACTCCCCAATATTAGCAACTTCTTCTGCTGCATGTCAGCTAGATTTATTCCTTTGTTTCAGCTTGTTTCATTGCAATTTATGAGTTTTCCTTTTATTTTTTTAAGTTTCGTAAATGTTCTATATGAACGTAACGCGGAAACAGAGAAGTTTTAACTTACAGACACGGCAGGAAAACTCACGAGAACTCATGAGCGCAAGAAGCAGAGAGAGAAAGAGAGAAAGAGAGAGAGAGAGAGAGAGGTGTTCTTTTACTGTACGAGTATTCTTACTAAATATATTGTTCCTAAGCGACAGAAGAGTATATTGGTTTGAGCTTTTCATAATATAGGGCCATATACATATTATACTATGATACATTAACAATCTTTGGGTGACCGAATTTTGATTTAATATGTATATAATGTCATACAAGTTTCAGTTCAGTTTATCCATTGATCAATATGTCCATAAATCCATATCATTTGATAATCTATTATCTTTACACAAATCTTTTTTTAAGCGTAAAGGAGCTTTTGTCTAAAAGGAGTATATAATTCGATGGACTGATAAATTAATATCTTTATCTGAATTGTATTGATAGCTTCTAGCCTTAAGCGGGCCTGATCGAGTTTGAGGTGGTCGTAAATTTAAGGAGACTAATCGATTTATCGATTACCGATATATAAACTTAAGTGAGGGATTAATTACTTAATTTTAGTCAAAATATATAAAGCTATGTATGCTATTTAACCTCTCAGTTAATTTTATCTATATATCGATAGTCGATAAATCGATAAGTTAGCTTTAACTGCTTTTCAGCCTCTTTTATATGAAATTTGCCCTATTACACAAACGTGTTATTGGAATTTACAGCTTAGAGTGATGTTCAGCTTTGTCTATGCCTAATTCGATAAACCAATAAATCGGTAAATCTCTCTAAATGGCTTTCTTAACGCTTTTAGGCCTCGATTTCGAACGAGTATTCGGCCATCGGTTATGCCCATTTTCAATACATTTACTTTTCTTACTTTACTTTTCTTTATTTCTTGTTTCTCTTCTTCTTTTTTGTTTGTTTCAACAAAGTTATTATTGCTTTAATTTCGTGAGTCAGTTGAGTTGAATGCGTGGCAAAGTTTGTTTTTAGGGGTCGTCGTGATTTGTCCTCTCTCGATGACTGTTCCTCCTTCAGCCTTGCTCGTCCTTCTCGCTCGCTCTTTATTTTTTCCACTTTTATTTCATTATTTTCTTCTTCTTGTTTCTGTTGCTTTTGCCGCCTGTTTTCTTCTGATGCCTTAAATTAAAAAGTTGTTGCGCGTTGTTTGGCACCGGAAAAGTTGCCGTTTTGCATTAGAGAGCGCCAAGGCGAGCAGCGACAACAAACGTTGACAACAGCAGCAGGACAGCAACAACAACAACAACAACATATGTGAGCTGGCAAATCTGTGAAATACTCGATTTTTACGCCTCTGCTCCTCACTCTCTCTTTCTATCTCCTTTTCTCCCTCTCTCTCCTACTCTTGCACATCTTCCCGCTCTCACCCTGTCTGTTTTATTAAGTTGGTTGTTGTTGTGTTAACGATTTGTTGTTGTTGTTGTTGCCCCTTCAAGTTTAATATGTTCCCCAAGGGCCTCATTAGTGGCGCCCCCTGCCAGCCAGTAGCGACAGCTACAGCTGCCACCTAATAAAAAACATTTGCTTTGCACTATTTGGCTTCGTTGCTTCGTTGGCCTGGTTTTCTGTTTCAAAAAAAAAAAAAAAAAAAAAAAAAAAAAAAAAAAAAAAAAAAAAAAACACAAAAACTGGTGTCAGAATTGGGATTAAGGTTTCATCCAAAACTTGAAGTGTTGGGTCTAATGAGCATTATTATTATTATGATTATGATCATTGCTACTATTATTATGTTGAGCAGTCCTTGCCAACATTTGTTTAACAAATTATGTGCTAATGGTAGGCAAATGCAATTTAGTAAAGAATTTTTCTGTAATTCTTCTAGAACAAGATTTATGGTTTGTATTAATTAAAATGCACGACAAATCATCAGCCAGAATTGGCAGAAGAAGCAGAAGATAATTGTAAATTGTGATAAGGTATTCAGAATCAGGGCTTTAACACGTTTTGCCATCACGTCTCGTGTTGCGACAAAAGACAAACAACAACAACAACAAGAACAACGATGGGGGCAACAACGTAAAGTCAAAGTTTGCGAGTGGCCTAAAGTAATATTAATGGGCATGGCAGTTCATTGTTTAAATTACCGCCCCCTTATGCGTAGCATAAACAGGCACACGCGTACTGCTCTATCTGCACCAGTTACCCCCAACATCCACCAGCCCTCAAACCCTCAAACCCCAAACCCCAATCTGCCAGCCTCGCCCACAGCTCACAGCCCGCACTGCCCGAGTGTTGGCTGTCTTGGCTTATTAGGTTGAGAATGCCGGACAGCCTATACAAACATCAACAGCCAACAGGCAGCAGTCGCAGCCAACAGCAGCAGCGGCAGCAGCAACAACCGAGCGAGCAACAACCAACAACAACAGCAAAGAGCAACAACAACAACAATTATAAGCCGACTGAATGGAGCAGCACTCAGCAATTATTTGCATACAAGCGTGCAAGACAGAGACAACAAATACACACACATACATACACTATGTGTGTGTGTGTGAAAAACGCGTGAAAATTTTGAAAATGCCTTGCCCATCCTCAAATGGCAACAACTTAAAGCATCATTGGCATACTTGCCAAAGCTTAACATACCCTGTAAATTTATGAAAAAAAAAAAAATAATAATAAAATAAAATAATTAAATAATAATAATAATAATTGACAATAAATAAATAAATTAATAATAATTAAATATATAATTATAATTAAATAAATATATAAATATGTATATCTATTTATTTTATTTATTTATTGTTATCAAGAACTAATTCTAAATAACAATTAGTTAAGCCAGAGCGACAAAGGCCTTCAGGCATATATCTATCTATTATTAGTCTCTCTATTGAAGTATTGTAGGTAAAATAATTATTTTTCTGGCAATTTATAGTAATAGGTTATGAAAGGAGGAGGAGATCTAATCTTACAAGATTTTTAGATTTATAAAACTTAAAAGAAGACTTTAGATACATATGCAAACAAATAAGCTATACAAAAATCGATATATATGTATATGTATATATTTTTTTTAAATTATTTTTTTGCCCTTGTAGAAGTTTCAAATCTTTCTAGTCTCTATAATAAAACTAGAATATTAAATACTTTGATTTTATTGCTATTCATAGATATTTTAGGTCATTAAAGAATATTATATTACAGTTTAAAAGAAGTTTCATATAGTTAAGTTTTACTACAGATTCTTATACTTTATAATAGAAATGATGTATAATAGAGTTTTACTTAAGTAAAAATTAAAATGAATTTTTCATATTGTAATGCATTATAGAAGAACTTACATATATTTATATACTATAGACTCTATAGTATAGAGCCTTCAAATCTAATTTTTATGCTTATGTTATGAGTACATAAATAGGTACAAGAGCAGACAGGTATATGAAGTTACTTGAGAACATAAATCTTTGGATATGACTCTTCAAAGTTAATGTCACCACTGATGAAAAGTTTTATTCTTGAAAAATAAAAGAAACTAAATGAGATATAAATACATATCTCTGAGCTCTACTTGCCAACTTTTTATAGCTATTGTGGAACTCTTAACTTTTGCTCAATGCTTTTCAAATTGTTGGCGTCTTAACGCAGTCTATTGAGTCATGAGTTGAAGGCGTCAAATTCCAGTTAACAATTTCATATTATGAAAGTCAAGAAAAGCAAAGTTGTTTGGAAAAGTTGTTGAGCTACAGAAAAGTTATTTACTTTGAAGGAGAGGTTCGCATTGCAACTGTTACAGGGTATTAAAGTCGTGTCAAGAAGCAGCAGGAGCTGCTTATTATTATTATGGGAACGTAGCGTATACGAGCCACACACAAATCAAGCGAAGGACACCACACACACACACACACACACACACACTGGGATAGGGTGGTACAGTGTGGTTGCAGGGTAGCTGTGGCACAGGGTGTTGCTGTTGTTGTTGTTATTGTTTTGCAAGTTCTTAGCGCCACGCCGACCGCAGTCGCTGGCCAGAAGGCGCTGCTTGGTGCTATTTGTCCAGGCTTGGGCTGGCATTTAAAGTGATTTAATGTTTGGCTTTTGCTTGCCGAATTGATGGCGCTGGTGGGCGTGGGCGGGTGTGGGGCGTATGGTGATGGTATGCCAAAAATTTGTGCTTATATATGCTGCGCAAATTCAGCATAAATCTATAGACAAACAAACTTGCAAAAGCTGTGCAAGCGCAACAGAGACGGACAAAGTAAGGGGTGAGGGAGAAGAAGAGAAGGAAAGCCAAAAAGAGAGAGAGAGAGAGGGAGAGAGAGAGAGAGAGAGAGAGACTGAGTGTAGCTCTCGCTGTGGGCAAGGTATTGTGCAATGGAGGATGCGAAATTTATGCTACAGGTGTTGCCGCCCAGCTGTTGGCGTCACAGCCAGCGTTGCCTGTTGGCCGCAATTTAATGCGCTTATGGCCATATAACTTAATTCCAGCAGTTGCCAAATGGATTGCACAGCTTGTATACGGCCGGCATATACGGCGTATGCGTATCAATTAGCAGACCCTACATCAGGCCATGCAACATGATCAGCGAATGACATCCCCACGCTCTCCTCCAAGCATACACACACACACACACACACATACAGACAAGAATTGGACCATGGCTCACATTTATTGTTAACTATTTGAGCGTAAAGCAAACTTTTACCTTTACTTTTGGCCAAAAGTTTTGCGCCTCGACTGGGCTAATTGGCTGGCGCTGTGGGGTCAGGCAGACGCTTGCCGCAATTGCCAACAGGCTCAACAGTTAGATTGCCAAACTTTGATTGATTACATGCCGTCTACATACATATGTATGTGTGTATGTGTGGCTAAGTATCGATATCTATATATTTGTCTGTGTGCAAAGCTTTTCACTTACACTTGGCTTAATAATATTTTAATGGCTTTCGCATTAGCACAGCCATCGTTCACACTAATTAAGCTGTGCTTGGCACTTTGACAGCATCTGGGGATATATTATTTAACAGCTGTTAATTAACATAATTTAAATAACATGTCAAATGGAAAGCAAAAGAGATGCTTAACCTCAGCTGTCTCTGTGTGAGTGCGTATGTGTGTGTGTGTGTGTGTATGAGTGTGTCCATTAAGACTTTAAGCATCATCGATTTTTACTCCAGAGTAATTTATTTTAAAATCGATGAATATCGATATGGCGATTACGCGACAGAACGGGAAGTAAAACTATATGACTGCATGAATGTGTGAGCGTATGAATGTATGAATGTATGCTGAGTGTATGTATTTATGAATGTGTGAAATATGAATTATGAATTATGAATTTATGTATGTATGAATGTGCGAATGAATGAATGTATGAGTGTGTGAATGAATGAATGAACGAATGTATGAATGTGTGAGTGTATGAATGTATGAATAAATGAATTCATGAATAAATGAATTCATGAATATGTGAATGTGTGAGTGTATGAATGTATGCATGAATGAATGTGTGAATGAATGCATAAATATAAGAATATATGAATGTGTGAGTGTAAATATGAATAAATGAATGAATGAATGTGTGAATGTATGAATGAATGAATTTATGTATGAATGAATGAATGTATGAATGAATGAATGTGTGAATGTATGAATATGTGAGTGTAAGAATGTATGAATGAATGAATGAATACATGAATGTATAAATGTTTGAGTGTATGAATGAATTAATGTATGAATGAATGAATTAATGTATGAATGAATGAATATGAATGAATGAATTTACGAATGTATGAATGAATGAATATGAATGAATGAGTGAATAAATGAATGCGTATATGAATTTATGGATTTATGCACATCTACGCATAAATATAAATTACAAATGTAATATATACGCCCTTCTATTCGATTCTGAATGATACCAATAAGCGAGCGTGTGTGCTGTCACCAATAGAAAAGTTTTCTTTACTTGTATCAATTCTCAAATTGCCTTGCAAATGCTGTCTGCCCCACTTCGCCACATCGAACACATATGTTCAGCTGCAAGTGTTTTGGCAAACAGTTTGCTGTTCCCCAACGCCTTTTTTTTAGGGCTATTCATATTCAAATGCTCTTGAGTTTCATTCAATTTATTGCCAGTCGCAATTTCTATTTGGAGTTGAGTGAGTGTTCGTCGAATGCTCGCCTACAATTCGAAGTGCTATCGAACACTGTTTGCATTTTGCATGCTGGCGGCTCCTGCTCCGTGTTCGTTGTGTAATTAATGCTGCCGTCCATTTTGCGTGCGACAGAATGTGCAGACAGGTAAGAGCGCAACAGAAGCTGCAGTCAAGTGAAGTGTTTCAACAGCTACACCCACACACACACACACACAGACACGCAAGTATGCAGACTGAGAACGTGAAATGTGAGTGTTTGGCTGCCGTTGGCGAGCTTCGATATCAAAGTTATTGGACCAACTCTAGTGAACCAGGCCAAGTTGCAGCGACAGCAAATAAGAAAAAGCAATAGGAATAACTAAAAGCACATGAACAATAAATAAGTATGGTCTAGACGGGAGTGAACTACTTAGCGGATAGCTGAGTAGAAAGTGAAGTGCACTTTGTGTTTTAGTTTCAAAGGCAGTGTATCGATAAATATCGATTGAAATGAGATTTTGAGTGGATGTCCAGTATTGAGAAACTTGGAAGTTGAATAGATGGACAAAAGAATGGAAAGTTTGGAGGATGAACAGATGAAATAAACAGCTGGATAGGCAGACGTATATATGGACGGATAAATAGACAGATAGACAGTTGGATAGACAGAAGGATAAAAGGTAGAAAAACGGATAGACATACTGATAGTTGGATAGCCGGAAAGATAAATAGAAGGAATGACGGATGAATAGATATAGGAAAAGACAGAAGGATAGATAGGCGGAAAGAAAGGATAGACAGAAGGACAGAAAGAGTAGATAGACGGATAGACAGAAGAATAGACGGACGGATAAGCAGAAGGATATACACACGGGTATACAGAAGGATGTTAGAGGCAGTGACAGAAGAATAGAAATATTGATAGATAGATGGATAGACAGAAGAAAAGACGGATGGATAAACAGGATAGAAAGACGGATATACATACGGATAGCTGGATAGACAGGTGGCTAGACAGAAATATGGAAACACGGATAAACTAATGGATATCCGACAGATACATGATAGCTAGACAGGCGGATGCAAAGGCGGATAGATCCAGCTGGATTTTTATAGATGGGCAGACAGACATAGATCAAATTGATAAATGAATTATTATTATAACGCTATTGCATTAGTGATAATGTAAAAGATATATATGTGTTTGTGGGCTGCAATGTCCTTCTAAGGATTCAATCGACTTTCATAGGTTTTGGATTCGGGTATTCATTCAGTCTATAGGACTGAAGGTCTCCTTTATCAACAAACTACAGGGTATAAGCCATGCTGTTAGCCACGTACAGGCCGCACCCACTGAAGACGCCCAGGCAATGTTGCTTCGTGCCAAGAGTTTGGCCAAGTATGAGGGAGAGAGGGAGAGTGAGTGAGTGGCAAAGGACCGTGGGCCAGGGCCAGGGCCATGCCCAATGTTGTGTTGCCAACTTGGTTGGCTCTCGCCACTTTTGGCTTTTGTGCTGACAACGTCTAATTTCAATTTATTTAGCTCCCAATGACAACGCACAAAACGTTGAGTGCATTTGGCATGGCTGGGCCGAACTTGGGGCCGCCTCCGATGCCAGCCGCCGGTCGTGGGGCGATGCAAAGTTCTAAGGCTAATTTCGATGTTGATGTCGATGTCTGGTGCCAGCCTCTGCTGAGCGCGCACATTTCAAGGATTCATTTGTGTGTGTGTGTGCGTGTGTTGGTGTGCTTGTGTGTTGTCGAAGTCAGCAGAAAAGCTGGCAAATCAGTAAGCCAAAAAACAACTCAGTGGCACTTGGCCCAGGTCTTGGCCAAAATCAACAAGTGAAAATGCAAATGTGATTATTTATTAAGCGCTTTAAATAATTCTGCTTCGCCTGTCTTCTGCCTTTCCTCACGAGTTTCACTCGCACTCCCTCACTCAGTCTCTCTCTCTCTCTTTCTCTCACTAACTTTCTCTGTTTCCATGTTAGCTGTTGTTTCTGTTTTTGCTTTGATTTACTTCTCTTGCTTATTGTGAGCGAAAGGTAGAGAGGGAGAGACATAGTGCGACCGAGACAGAGCATGCCTGCAGAGGGCAACAGGTTACAGGTAAGCAACGGGCGACAGAAATGGAAATTCATAGCCGAGCCAATTGAAAATTCAACAGTAAAATGCAAAATGTTTTGTAATTGCCGACGCGCGGCTTTTGTCTGCCTTGCTTTTCCGGTTGCCCGCTTTTCCTGCCAGTGCCACCACCTTCCGCCTTTTTTCACCTTCTTGCACCTGCTTTCACCTTTTGCTTTTGCGCGGGCTTGATTAAACGTCAATAGGATTAAAGCATTTTGCCATTGTTCGCTTTAGTTGCCATGCATAATTTGGCTTCTAAGGAAGCTCCAAAAATATAAATTAAAATATGAAATTGAAAACTGAACAAACTTTACAACACTCTCAACGCGCAAATGCTCTGCCTCTTGGCCCGAATGTATATTAACTTAAGTGGGAAACAGTGACTTGGGTCTCTCAGAGCTTCAGTATGAACATAAGTTTGCTAAAAGTTCGGTTTAATGACTGTAGAAATCAACAAAAAGAGACCTTATGTTAAGTTATTCAATTAACTGGGGGTTAAACTTAACTGGCAGCTAAACAGTGCTGTTAACATTAATAATAAATGCAAAAGTTTTGCTGTACAGCATATTTTGCATATAAAATTTCTCTATATTCGTATTCGCCTGAAACTTTGCTGACACCAAAACTTTGCTTCAATATTTCGAATCAAAATTTTAATTCACATTTTACTTATGGGTTGCAGCTTGAAGATTCTTTTTGAGAGATTTAGATTCATGGTTTCTTAATTGGTTCAAGGCTTCGCGGTTTTCTTATTTGAGCCCTTGGCGTGCTTTCATTTCGCTTCGATATTTTGTCTTGGGCTTAGATATAGATGTAGATTTAGATTAATGATTTAAGATTTAAGATTTTGATTTCAGATTTAGATTTGGAATTTAGATTTAGATTTCGTATAAATAATTGTTCAGTCTTGATATTTGAAGAGAAATCGGATTGCTGATTTGGGTTCAGGCATAGCTTAAGCTTGTTGGTTCGAGGCCTAAGCCAATATTTGATGATCAGTCGAGAGTGCATATTATATTCTCTCTGAGGTTTTGGGTTTGAGATTTTGTGAGGGAGTAATTCTAGAGTTATTCTTTCGAGATTTTGATACAGTCTGTTTCAATATTTTAGCTCGGGTGTAAAGTCCCGTTCAATCGCTGTTTCAGGCCTTGACATTTAGGTTCTGAGACCTTTTCAAGACTTGTTCCAGCTCTGCTTCATTTGGGTACCGCGTTCCTTTCATATGTTCTACGTTCGATATTTCATATCGTTCAGTTCGGAATATCGATTCAAAACGTCTGCTTAGACCCTGCACCACCTTGTTTTTTTTTCGATCGGTTCCCCGTTCAGTCAATGCCAAGAGTCGTCTTACCCATCAATTGGCAGGGCATTTAATGAGGTCTTATTTTGTAAGGGCGGCGCCTGTGCTCCCGCATGCAAATTAATTTCAAGCAATTTCTTTCTGCTGGTTACTGCCAAACTAATGCCCAAAGTGGATGCTGCTGATGGGCGTGGCAGCTCCATATTTTCATATTTCCGTGGGCAGGTGAGACTGTGGCCAAATAAGCGTCATTAGGCGCTTAGCAGGCGCCTCGAGTGCCAAGTAAAAAACATCTCTCTCTCCCTTTCTCTCTCTCTCTCTATCTGTGTGTGTGTGTCTTTGTGCTGGCATCTTGTCGTGCTCCTGCGCATCCTTCACTGCGGCGAAAAATGATTTTTCCAAATTTCAATGTTGTCATTGTGCCGAAAATGGGCGACAGCTGCAGCCGCCGGGCGATTTCATTTAGACGCCAACTCAACTTACCAAGAGCCAGCGCTCAAATCTCTTAACTGTGCGTGGGCGTTGCTCCTCTGGCCACGTTCCGTGGCTGAGTGATAAGAAAAGCAACAACAACAACAACAACAACAACAACAACAACAAATAATAAAATCCAAAAAAAAAAAAAAGCAACGGGCGAAGGTTTGCGTTTTGCAGCAAAAGCAAAAACGTGTCGAGCCAGCAATGTGGCAAAGGTGTTTGTAACGCAAATGAAGCGGAAAGCAAAGAGTGAATGGCAAATGCGTAAGAAAAGCTGCTCACACACGCACGCACGCATATATGTGTATGTGTGTATAGAATCTTGGTTTAGTCCTTTGTCAACTGGCTTTTAGCTTTGTGCGTCATTTGAAGTGCCGCATCGTCTGACCTTGCCTCTACCTCTACCTCTTACAACCGCCCGCACGACCGCCTTCTGCTGCCCGCTGCCCGCTGCCCGCCGCCCGCCGCCTTCTGCTTAATGAGCGATAATAAAGATGGATCGGATATCAAAGTTAAAAGCGGCCTACACGAGCCTCGTCACAGTATCCAAGCCGACAGCAATTTCATATAATCCAGCGCCGAATTGTGTAAAACCATAAGTGTTTCACCAGAAGCCAAAAATATTTGCACTCAACGGCCGAGGCGAATGGGGCTGGCTTAAGTGATTAAGTGAGCGGAACGATATATATTAAAATGTTTTTCAAATTTCTGCTTGAATTGCATATTTCAGGCATTTTTAGCTGGGCTTGCAGACAGGTTTTCGAGGTGAGCGAAAGGTCGGCGATGCTGGGAAACAGAGTCACATTCACCTTATAAATAGTACTATATACTTTCATATAGCTGTTTAGTATGGAAAGCTGAATTGACTTTCTCATCTGTCTGTAAATCAATATCTTATATATGGAGAGACTTTGTTGAAATTGGATATATCCTTATCAAATTTGACAGATTTGTATACCGAGTTTTCTTTAATTAAAAATTGCATTTTGATACCCATTGGGAACAGGTATTTAGAGAATATATATTTATGTATATTTAGATCATAATAATATCAATTTGATAAGCTGCAATCAGAAAAAGTCGACAAGCATAACCATTCAATTGCTGGCATTTATCCAAGTCCGGGTATCTACTAGTTGTGCACTACCTTCACTCTTCTTTCTTCGATTAAATGATTCTGTCTTGAAGCTGCTAATAAATTGAACATCAAGCAGGAGTAGCTATTCTTACTTATAGGTTTTACCCAAGCCAGTCGGATACTCCCCACTATATCATTCGGCCTTGTTCGATTCAATGATTTCCATTTGTTAGCTTGAGCATTAAACGGGAATAATTACTTTCACTTTTAGGTTTTACCGAAGACAGGTCATTCCCTAATCGAGCACTACCTGTTCCCAAGAGGATTCATCTTAGTCCGAGTATTTGGCCGTTGAACATTCCCTACTAAATCACTCTTAATGTGGTATGTTGGTATCATTTCATTGCGGAAACTTCAAGATGAGCAAGAATAACTATAGAACTGTCCTCAGTCCAAGTATTTCATAGTCTTACTCTCCCAACTAAATCAAAATTAATAGCTCGCTAAAATAATTTCATTCCACAAACTTAGCCTTAGTCTGAGTATTTCCTGGTCGGTCACTCCCCACTAAATCCGTCTTAATTCACTAAAACGATTTCATTCCACTTCCAGCATGCAACAGATGAGCAAGAATAATTATAGTACTGATAGGCTTAACCGCAGTCCGAGTATATCCCAGTCGGTCACTCCCCACTAGATCCGTCTTAATTGTACACTAAAATGATATCATTCCATAAACTTAGCCTCAGTCCAAGTATTCCATAGTCGGACACTCCCAACTAAATCAATATTAATAGCTCGCTAAAATGATTTCATTCCACAAACTTAGCCTTAGTCTGAGAATTTCCTAGTCGTGTTAATGCTTCAACAATGTAAATAGCACGAACAAGAAGTTTATGAAATTCACAGGATTTGTCTAACAGCAACAGCTTCTGTTCACTTAGCTTACCTTAGCTTGCAATGAAGCCAATTAAGTTGAGCATTGTTCGCTGCATATTTCCGTAGCTGTCGTCTCTGTCGTATTTTTACACACATATGCATTCAATTAGCTGCTGCTGCGAGCTGGTCTGTTGGCTAAATTGGCATTAATTTAATTGGCAATAAGCTGGCTGCTGTTTGTTGGCCAAGAGAGCGAGAACGATGCGCTCGTGTGGCATGGCTAATAAAATGCCAAAATAAAATTATCGCAATTGAATTAATCAATTACATTGATGATGCATTGCAGGCCCTCGACGACTCAGCTTTATCGACGGGCTCGTGGTCAGGGCAAAGTACATATGAAGAGGTTAAGGTATCAAGAGAATAAATAGATATTAGCTTTCATCTATTATCTAGCTTGAGCTGGGAGATGAGCAAGAATTTGGTTTCTAATCATTCTGAAGTAATATAATCAGAAAATAAAATGGAATCAAATGCTTGACATTTATTTGAATATGTTGCTCTCGAATTGACACTGAAAGAAATTTTCGATGTAGTACTCAGGGTATATTTGATGAATTTGTAAAGGGAATCATTTCGTTATTCATTAGGGATTTGGGCAATCTTTGTTTCTTTGTCAATCTAGTCAGATAAGGAGTAATGCAGTTCGATAGATGACTGATCTATCGATAAGGAGTAATGCAGTTCGATATCATCATCTTGCACTTTGACCGGGATTCCTGGTTTCTGTCTTTCTTTCCCAGTGAATCGGACTAGTCTCCAGAGATTCGAGTGCCATAATTTCGGATTTTTTTTTTGTAGTTCCACATTAATTTCTTGCAGTGTACACGCTTAGCGTATTCAATGTGATTTTGGGCTTTGTGCTTGGGGCCTTTATAGCCGAGTTGTCTGAGAGAGAGAGCGAGAGAGAGAGAGAGCGACTTATATATACGCATTGAATACGCGGATGAATGAATGTGTATATATGGCTGAGTTCCTAGAACAGATATATTGTGCTCGCTGAGGCCATAGGCGGCTTTCTTTCTTTTCTTTCTCATTTTTTTTCTTTCCTCTGCTTACATAACAAAGCGACAGAGTGGAGCTCGCATTGCCTTGGCAATTTATTCCGCAACAGTTGGATAAATTTCATAAGGATCTGACCTGACGTTAAGCTCGAGCCGACGCAATATCAATATCCCATTCCCACTCCCTCTCGCACTCCCATTGCCAATGCCAATGCCAATGCTATTGCCATTGCTATAGCCCCATTCCCTTCAGCCCGTTGCGGATTTGGGCATATTGAATCTGTCTTCTATTTTATGGGTGGCCGCAGGCTCTGTTCGTTAAGCTTATTTCTGATTCAAATGCTGCCAGCACAAACGATATACTATATATGTATATATATGTTTGTGTGTATGTATGTATACATGGCTTTTTAGCCATTGACAATTGAGTTTGTTCATCTCTGCTGTTAAGCTGCAACTTACGCAACAATTTCACAGAACTCGAGCTGAAGCCAGCCCCGAAAAGCAACAACAATGCTGCAATATCTCGCTCACAACTGGCCCTTGCATCCGCATCCGCATCCGCGTCCACATCCGGCATTCATCTCTGCAGCAATTAGCAAGTCAATGTGCCCGGCAAAGGTGCCAACAGCCACAGCTGCCAAGGATGTCCACAGGATGTCCACAGGATAACAAAAAGTGTTCAACACAGCAAATTCTATGGAATTTGTAATTGTCCTTTTGTTTGTTGCTGTGTCCGAAACCGAAATCAAATTGCGGTGCAAATGCTTTTTAATTGCATCGCCCTGCCACAATCGCAAATCCCATTAAGCACTAGGTTGCCATATGCAGCAGCAGCAGCGGCAGCAGCAGCGGCAGCAGCAGCGGCAGCAAAGCCAAAGTCAACAGATAAAGCCAATATCCGATAGCTGGCAAACACTTTGTATGCGGCTCAAGTGCTTACAAGTTGAGCAAAGGCGTGAATCCAAATCAAGCTATATCCCACACGTCCACAATCAACTTGAAAAGTTTTTAGCAGTTTTCCCAACTACTTTTATACCCGGGCCTGATTGAAAATGGAATTTCAGATAATAGGAGGTGTGGCAGGGTATATATTTTTTTTATATATTGTAGGCTGATCTAGGCATATCTGTTGATCAGTGTCAGTAGAATGCTGGTAATTGTAACTTTGCTTTGGGCTTAGGGTATTTTATAGTCATGCACTCCCGACTTTTGCATTCCTCTATTCCATTGTATGTTTTGGCTTAATTTTGATCATATCCATATGGGAATACAGGAAGATATAACCTTTTGATAGGGTGTCACAATGTAGTATATTCTCATATATCCAACTGATTACAGGGTATTGTAAACTCACACGCTTTCATTCATACTTAATTTAATAAAATTTCTCCTACTGTATTTTTAAATTTTACGAAAAACAGACAGAGCTAGTTACAGGGTATCATGATGTGATATATGCTCATATATTAAATTGTATATTCTCATATCTCAAACTAATTTCAGGGTATCGTTAATGCATCTGTTATTAGATCTCCTACCTTATCCTAGCAATGCTAAAATTCCTGTTAAATACTTGCAGAATTCATTACAGGATATTGTACAGTATATCATTCTTATACCGCTTTACCCAAAGTCTCGCTGAAGACAGGCTGAGCTGTTTACAGGGCATAGCAAAAACTTATATTATTATATATATGTAAAACTGTCTGCTATATTCTCATCACCCATTTCTTTAGCCTTAATTCAGCACTATCACACATGTTACAGGGTATCGCAGAGCCATTCATTCTCTTATTTTATTGTCCAAATCTGGCAATCCAAGGCCTCTCGGAGTCATTCAGGCTTACGTAGACTTCATAGCTTAGTCGTCTACTCTCATTTCGCGAACATTTTGCAGGGTATTGTTTTTCCATAAATGTTTCGCCTCTTGTGTCTTCCTCTAGC
Source organism: Drosophila mojavensis (assembly GCF_018153725.1). Taxonomy (NCBI): domain Eukaryota; kingdom Metazoa; phylum Arthropoda; class Insecta; order Diptera; family Drosophilidae; genus Drosophila; species Drosophila mojavensis. The sequence continues at coordinate 6,600,831 of NW_025318667.1, forward strand.
AATTCATCGTTCGGCTCGGCTTCCCTATCCAGCTTCCAAGCACATAAATTAGTCGAGTTTTATGCGCAAACCTTTTATTCAATAATAGTCGTAAAGCCTTTAGAAAGTTTATTACTTTCGAAACTACGAAATGTACAGTTGGCTTGATTGAGAGTGAGAGGAAAGAGTATTTATATGAGTGGCGAATGAAATACAAATGGATCGTAAATCTATCAACTGGCGTGTTTCTGTCCATCTGTCCGTTTGTTTGTCTGTCTGTCTGTGTGTTCTTTGGGTCTGTTTTCATTGGCGGAGCATTTGGCTTGTCAATTGCTGTTTCCAAAGCCATAAACTTCAATATACATACTGTAAATTTTTAAATATATACATACATATGTATATAGATTTGTGTATATCAAGAATTTAGCAAAACTGTATGTACATATATATGTATGTATGCATGCTTAACAGAAATTAGCGGCCTCAAGTTAATTAAAAAATTCTCGGGACATGCAACAAGTTGACGGCTAGCCATGACGCACGAGAATCGCGGCGGTCGCATCTATTGATAGAATTTATGATTGCCATTGAAAATGTTGAAATTATGAAAGCATATATATGTATATATATGCATATATGTGTATATATGTATATATGTAGATATGTGTGAAAAGTATTCACGGCGATGGCCTCTCTTTGTCGTGCAACGTAAATTTATTGGAAACACGTTGCCAGACGCCAATAAATGAAACATAAATTCGAAAATGCGACAACTGGGGAAGCTGCCTACGACTACATAAAATACCAGATGGTCTATCCATATATGTGGCACAATATCTTGTAGTTTGTCCTTCACTTTGCCAGCTCCACTTGTTTCACTCTATTTGCCATCATGTTTCGTGTCCGAATGTCAAGTTGCGGCTCTTTAAACTTGCCCACGGCCAACTGCAGGCAAATGCAATTGAAAAGCCATTTAAGAGCTGTTCAGCGAAGCACCCAAGTTGCACGCTAAACTGGGGCAGGAAGTGACCCTTCAGCTTATACATACATAAATATATATACCTACATATATATTGATGTATATAGCTGTGTATATATGGTATATACCTGGCCAAGTTTGTGCTGCAAGTTGAATGGCGTAGAGCTCGCGCACCGTTCTTTGTCAAGCGCGTAAGGAGTTGTTCACTGAAAGTCGGTTGAGTTCTAGCTTCAATAAAAGTCTACTTTTTTTTTTTTGCTGGCAGCGATTTAACAGATTTGGCATTATTAAGCCATTATTAACATGCACTTAACAGCGAAAGAGCTACAGAAAGTAGTACAAAGGTACAAAAGATTCTTTACTTACCAAAAGCAATTAGCTCAGCTACAAGTCTGAAAAACAAGCTACAAATTTAGCTTGAAATTTATCCCCCAGTTAAATTGCTATCGTTGTGAAATGGAATGATGAAATTTAACCTCAAGTTAAATTTATTGTTGCTTCTAATTACTGCTTCTGTATGGCTCTAAACGAGCAAAGTCAATTTATCCTCATGTTAAATGATAAATAAATTCTATTCTGCTTTTAATTATTTTGTTGCAACTAAATTTATTCTCATGTTAAATATATTTTGTTCACGTGCTTAACTTTGAAAGAGAATTTTGAATAGAAGAAAACTCTGCAAAATATATTCTCATCATGAGCGAAGTTTATCCTCATGCTAAACAAATTTTGCCTGCAAGAGACATAGCTTACTCAAGTTGACTGTAAAACAACATTTAACAAGATTTATCTCGCGGATAAGTTGATTGCAATAATGTTTTGTCTAGCTAAAAATAGAAATGGATGGTATAAATAAAAATATTTAGTCTGAAAATATATTTAATGAAATGACAAATGCTTTCGCCGCTTTGTTCATTGTTGTCCATAGCATTTATCCTCACAATAAATTGTCTGTTAGTATAATCTCTACATATGTATGTAGATTCATTTGCTCTACTTCAATTGAGCTTTGCATGAGCTTGCTATGATAAATTGGTTATCTTCATGTTTCATCAGGCAGTAGTCAAGCTATTTCTATTCCAATTCGAAATGAGCTAGTGGGATTTATCCTCACGATAAATTATCAGTGAGTCTAATCTGTGCATAGATCATATTTTTACTCGGCACAAATGAGAAAATTATCCACATGATAAATTGATTAACCGTATGTTTAGTCTTATCATAGATCAAGCAGCAATCAAGTTGTTTCCAAAGAAGAAAAAAAGAGAAAACAACATGGGTATTCCATATAATTGATGCGGAAATGTGTTCTAAGGAATGTATGTATATTAAACGCCTGGGATTACACTGAGCACTTAGGTTAAGCAAATTTGCTCAGTTTCACATTTGCCGCCAGCTGCAGTTGGTCATTATTTCAATTTGCAATTGAGTCAAATGACAAACGCTGTCTATAAAGCTCTCCACTCTATCATAGGGGTCATCTCTCTGGAGGTTTGCAGCGAGACACGCAATGTGGCAACATGCTGAGGCGCTGCTCCATGTATCTCTCTATGGGTGTGTGTGTAAGTGTGTGTGTGTGTGTGTGTGTGTCTGGGGCGGGGTGTGGCAATTGCATTTAATTGCGAGCCCCAATGCAATTAGTCAAATGCCATACGGCGGCAGCAGTGGCCGAGGCAGCGGCAGCGGCAGAGGTAGCAGCAACTGTTACAACATGAACCAAACTGAATGCAACACGCGAGCACTTGAAATTCTCCCATAAGCAGCCATGTAATGTGACATCATGTGCTCTCCAGCCATAGCTATGGCCCTTGGCTCTGCCCCTGCCCCTGCTCCTGCTCCTGCCACTGCCCCTGCCCCTGCTCCTGCTGTCCCTACTTCCGGCCCAGTTCATGCCCCAGCGCTTGCCCCTGTTTCTGGCTCTCTAACATACCCCCAGCTCATATCCATATCGCCGCACTTGGCTCACTGGCCCAGCTTGTGGCTCTCCGCTCAATTGGCTTGGTCAGCAAAAGCTGGCCAAAAGCACCCAAACCACTCGGCCAGCAGCAACTACGCACCACTTATCCATGCGCTAGCCATTGCATATTCAATAATAATCCCTCCTCTGGTATTAGCCACAAATTGTGTGCTCGCCTTGCCTCCCTCTCCCTCTCTCTCTCTCTCTCCTTCTTTCTCTCACTCTTAGGCTCCCTTCCTCTCTCTGTCACACCGTCTCGCTTTTTATTTTGCTATACGTACGTACACTTAATATCGGTGCTAAAGCTCCACAATATTTTTCCACATGAATACGAAAGCAGCGCACACTATATGACAGTGAGCACTCGCTAAGTGGATTTGCAATTGCTTTGAAATAATTGTTTTCTTAGCTTGACTTTTGGTGCCCGAAAAGTTCAGCTAAAGTGAACTATATGTTCATTTTGTCTATAGGTCAATCTACTCATACAGTAAATACCTAAAACATGGTATTATAGCTAAGCGATTATTTTTTTATTTTTATTTTTTGAGTGTGTAAGGCAAGTTAAATAATTTGTTAATAATACTATATATATTTAAATAATATATTTATAAAAGAAATTGTAATATCTATGCTTAACTAAAATTCTTAACTGTAGCATCTATAGCGCAGCTCTACTGTCCCATTAAATCACATGTAATTCGATTTCAATCGACGTATTTGATGTGTAATTACTTATCGGCTCAGTTCTTGAGCAGCCACTTTATGATGTATGAAAATCCGTTTGGAGTGCTTGGCATTTGCTTTAGAGCCTGTTGCACTTAAGCGGTGAGCACTGTAGAGCCGGCTATCTGTTCGAGCGTTCAATTTGTTTTGGCCTTAAACGTGGCGAATGCGAAGTTTTCAATGTCGGCGACGACGGCGGCTTCTTCATGTTTGAGTTTAAAAAAAAAAAAAAAAAAAAAAATAGAAGCAGAGAAAAAAGGTGGAAGAAGAAATGTAACATTGAAACCACAAAAATGAGTTTATACGCGACAGACGACACATGAATTCCACACACACGCACACACATACGCACACTCGCACACATCCATGTGTGTGTCGATAGCCCAGAGCAGCTCCAGCCGCTCCAGCCGCTCTTTCAGCAGCTGCTTAGTTAACTGTGCAAATATTGGGCACGGCCCGGACCGGAGCTGAAAGTAAACACGATTTTTCCCAATCCCTGCTGATGCGCTGTCTACGACCCACGGGCTAGAAAAAAAAAAAAAAAAAAAAACGGAAGTTGAAGAAGAAGCAAACTTATGTCGACTGTTTGCCCAGAATGTCGGGAATTGAAATTGGCTAAGCGCGCGCTCAGGTTCTGCTGGCAACTTTATTTTGAACCTGTTGAAAAATACATTAGCTTGCCATATTCTAACTAGTTGGGGCCGATGGAGGGTTGATTCTCTTAAAATATTGATCATAAAACTAAAAAGCAAGCTGGTATTAAGTTCATAAAACGAAGTTGACTATGTGTGGCCTGGCGAGGCGAGGCGTTTCCATAAAATTTAAGGGAAACGGAAGTTTTCCCCTGAAGTTGACTTTAAATATGTGCATGTGGGAAAGGATTTCATAGAGTATAAATTGACTGGGGATTTTCTTTCGAATCGAACTAAATTTGACAAATATCAAACATAATATCGTATAAATCTGGGTTACTTTAACAATTGTCTTTTTATAGATTGATAGGAATATGAAGAACTTATAGAACGGGGAAAAATAAAACCTTGTAATTTACAAGCCTTTCCATTGAGAGAGCTAGTTTGTAACTAGAATATTGGCGGAAGACTAGCTAAAATCCGGCTACTGTTATAGCTAAAAATATATATAGCCAGAACTATAGCTCGAATCGTAGCTAAAAGTATAGATAGCAATAAAACTGAAAATATAGCTATAATAATAACAAGAGTTATAGCAGGAAGTATGGATAGAAGTATAATTAGGCCTTTAAATAGATGAATAGGTGGAAGTGTAGCTAGAGTCCGGTTATATTTATCACAGAAATATAGCTATAATTATAGCAAGAATTATAGCTAAAACTGTAGCTAAGTGTATAGTTAGCAGTATAGTTAGCAGTATAACTAGGTCTTTAATTGTTAATGGGAGTGTATGTAGAATCCGGCTACAGCTATAATTGAAAATAGAAGGCAGCTAGATGCTAGTCTGGCTAGAAGTATAGCTCGAAAGGTAGCTAGAAGTGTAGCAAGAAGTATAGCTAGAGGTATAGCTAGAAGTATAGCTAGAAGTCTAGCTAGAAGTACAGCTCGAAAGGTAGCTAGAAGTGTAGCAGCAAGTATAGCTAGAGGTATAGCTAGAAGTATAGCTAGAAGTCTAGCTAGAAGTACAGCTCGAATTGTAGCTAGAAGTGTAGCAGCAAGTATAGCTAGAAGTGTAGCAGCAAGTATAGCTAGATGTATAGCTGGACATCTAGCTAGAAGTGTAGCCCCAATTATAACTAGAAGTAGAGCTAAAAGGGCAGCTAAAATTATAGCTAGAAGGGTAGCTAGAAGTTTGGCTTAAAGTATAGCTAGCAATCTAGCTAGAAGTATAGCTAAAAGGGACGCTAAAAGTATAGCTAAGAGTGTAGCCGTAATTGTAGGTAGGAATTCAGTTAGAGCTACATCTGCTAAAGCTTAGCTCAAGGAAGTATGAGTTTAATCCAGTATATCTTGAATGTCTCTAGGTCTTGGCTGTGGGAATAGAAGCAAAATGCCATTATGCCTAATTCCCACAACAGTTTTCAATAAAATTTAAATGTTGTCTCGCTATTTAGCCTGCATGGCAGGGCTCGAGGAGTTGCGGTTGTTGGCCTGCAAATGCGGTTTAGCGTTTCTTATTATGAAAGCCAGAACATGCCCCCTGTGGCAGCTGGAAGCGCAACGTGCTGCGTTGCATATAAAAATAATAACACAAACTCTGTGGCGCGATGCGCACCAGCTGCATGCGGGGGCGCATGGATGGGCGTGGCAAACACAATTTAGCTATTAAGGGGGGAAACAGATTTTATTGCAATTAGAAAATGCACTTTGCGCGCTCAACAAGCAGCGAGCCGCACTGGAGGCGGCACGGATGCAGGGGCGTGGCAATCGTAGCAACAATTGTCAACAAAGTGCAAGACACCCCGCCCCGGCTGATTTAATGGAACACAATATTAGCCAACAGATTGAGCAATTAAATAAACACGCAGATAATCAACAGCAATTTAATTTATGCGCACTAAAGCAGCTGCAATCACAAAACCCAATTGCAATTGCAGCGCCGTCGCTGCTGCGAATCCAATTGGAATTGCAATTCCCATTGCATAAAATGGCCGACGACGCCATTTTTTTTCGGCTCTTTTTTCATTCCTTTGTGTTATGTCCTACACTTGCTGAGGCCATTATAATTACGGAATGTGTTTCGTGACAGCTGGCGGATGATGCTGTGGATGCTATAAAAATGATATATATATATATGCATATATATATTCCTGATCAGCATCAATTGAGGCGCCTATAAATCATTCCATTTGTCTTGTTTTAGCCAAGGTCATAAAATCTTGTATTTCTCTTGGGCATTCAATGCAGCACATTCTACAATTGCAATTGCCCAAATGAAACAACTATATATGCAGGCCATATACGAGGTGTGCTCGAACAGTTAGTTGAGCACATTTTGAAGTTATTTTATTCGATTTTTGTAAGACAATATGTCATCTTGCTTAGATGTCTTTTCACTCGTCTGTGATTTTTGACTATTTACAAAAATATAAATTTGGATATATGTATATAGCTCCATTGCTTATAGGCTCTATAGAGTAGATCTCTCCCACATATTCATAGCTTAGCCATCTGTTACAAGTGTATATCGAATTCGGCATTTCATCAATACTCTTTCCGTTTCGTTGTTTGTGCATTGTGTGTTTGGTCTTGTTTTGCCAACTGTCAAGTGCACAAAAGCGCGAATGTAAACACAAGTTTAATGCATACACTTTTTGTGTGCACTGTCTACATACCATTCTCCCTCTTCTGCTCCCACTCTCCATGTCTGCCTCTATACATAGATGCTGCACAGTACAGTCAATCGACAGTTGGAAGCGCACGGCACCCAGCGCCATCATGCTGGGCCAGACTAACGATTGTTTTCAAAAATCTGCCAGGTGTTGTTGTGGCGCTTTAGTTTAGTTTTTTTTTTTTTTTTTTTTTGTTGTGTGTGTTTTTTTTTTTTTTTTTTTTTTTCGGCAGACTACCCGGATTCACATTGTTCAATTGCCCGCATGAAGATAACTCAAACAATATGCAGTGCAAGCTTATAAATAGAATATCTATATTATGCATATTTGCGCATGTATGCGTATATATTAGTTTAAATAACTGTTATCTATGGATGAATGCATGAGAAAGTTTTGGAATCATTGAATGGGTTGCTACGCAAATTGCATATCCATGTGCATGCCTCTCGTGGTCAGTTCAAGGGAAGATTGTGCTGATTTGATACCCATTTATAGAAGGATTTTCACAAAATCGATAGTTATCGATCAGCCATAGCCCTGAAAATGCAAGAATATTGAAATAGAAATATTATCAGCTATTGTAAATGTAGCTGGAATGGCTTTTAATTCATTCATGCTTCAATACATTTAATGTTTTATCGATAAATATCGATGTGCAATTGAAGCTGCATTCGTTGTTATATTTCGATGTGTTTTGTATAGCTCTATGTATATAGATGCCCATAAATTAGTCTACATTATCATCAGAATTCTATCTGAAATCGATATACGATATATTTTCTTTGACCTTGCTTCATCTTTTGCTTCACTTGTGTTTAACCTTCCCTCAGTTGGTCTTCGCATTTGTTTCACACTTCACTCGATTTGATTACCCACTCGGCATGCCATTGAGGAACACTTAATGAATGCTCGCCTGGCGAACAAGACTCTGTTGTATTTATTTTTAAAGAACTTTTGCTGATGAATCAAAGTGAAATGCCGATGATTCAAGTTCATGTTTTACGGCCATTCATTAATATGCGCAGGCCTCTCGCAATCGTAATAGTTGCGCTGTTGTAAATGAACTGCCATTAATGAAATTATATACGAACTAATTAATTGATTTGGTAATTGTTGACACGCCGCGCCCCGACACAAGTTGGGGCCAAGTTTGAGGGGGCGTCGGCGTTGGCTTTGTTGTTCTTGTTGTTGGGAATGATGGCGGCTACATTTGATCTGCCTGACATTCAATTTGCAGGGCAGTCAGAGCGTCGTCATTGTCGCGGCATTAAATAATTTAAAGCATTCGGAGGCAATTGTTTCTTTTTTTAATACACATTCACGAAAGTGAAATGAGTATATTGGTTGAGTGCAATGTTCGTCCTTTGCTTTTTTCGACTATATCGAAGCTAGAGAATTGAAATGTGGAGCATATATCCATGTATACCTTCGTCAAGATTTTTCCAATCCGATCACTAGGGGCGTGGCATATTGAAAAACATATTTTCCGGTATCTGAGAAACTAGAGATGTAGATGTGCTATGGAGTTGAAATTCTGAATGTATACTTAAGTTGAGAACACAAGTTCAAATATATGTGGTGAATATACATATCTAAGCGCTTTGGGGGCGTGGTAGCTCGGAAAATGAATCCTGCAATTTTGGACTGGGAATGAGTATTCTGCAGTCGATAAAGCCCGACTACAACGCTCTTACTTGCTTTTGGACGTTGTTTTTGTGTGGCATCGTCAAAGCAAATATTTCAATTGAAAAATACAAACACATATATGTGAAAATAATATGAAAATATTTTAAAGCATTTTTGAATTTGGTTTGCGTGAACAAATTGCCGACAATTAGATGAACGACACATTCCATAAAGTATATGGGCATATATGCTCACTCTTTCTCACCCTCTCACTCTCTCGCTCTCTCACATGTATTAGTCCAATATACAATATATTACTCTAACTGATGTTTCAAGCTGTTGATGTCTTAATTGTTTGGCGTCCATGACACCAAAGAGCCAAAGCATTCTGCGCTATGCGGCACAGCGTGGCGTATGAGCGATTTTTAATTAGCTGCCGCATGACTAATAAACAAGCTGAAAAATCGACTCGTTCTTGGTCATCATTTGATTTGATGTTCTCTCGCCGTCCATGTGTGTGTGAGCTCTTCACAGTGTAAACAAATTTATTTAGCTAACAAGGAAAACAATATTTATGTGTTTTGCTATTTGTTGGCGCACAACTTTTACGATTGCGAAAGGCAACAAAAAACAACAAAAAAGAGAAAACGTGAAAATAGGAAGGAGAAAAATATATATAAATTGAATGTGCAAATTTTCGGTGAGAATTATGAAAATCATTTGAAATTGTTGTTCGCGTTGTTGGCGTCGTTCATAATTTCATTGCTCGCATTGACAAAGTGAGATCCGTTTATTGTTATGGCTTAATTAATGCGCTTCGATTTGGGACATTCTGTTGGCCTCTGTCGCTCGCCTGCAACACCATTCTGCTGTGCCCATCATTTATCTTATATGGTTTGATTTATGTGCTTTGGTTTTACGGCTTCTTCATTGGGTTGCAGGTGGTAGCCAGGGGCGGGGCAGACAGAGGGCGGGAGAGAGGGGATTCGCTTTGATAGTCGATTCTATATCGCACCATTTGGCCGCTGATGAAGAACATGAGATTTTCGGTTCTGTTTAGTTTTTGATTGTTGTTTTCTTTTTTATCTCTTGAGATATTTATTAGTCTACACAAAGATTTTTTTTGCTCATATGATTTGCTACGTTAACTCATCTGGGAGACATTATAAGACTATGCGTGGACTGCTGTCTGAGATGTAGGGCATTTGTTGCTTGTTTTTTGAAGCTTTTTGAAAGAGTTTAGCCAAATTTTATGCGATGGAAATTTATCGAGAAAGATTTAAAACTGCGAATATTAATGATTTTACTTTTATTTTTTCTGAAATATATATATATATATATAAATATTTTTTTTTTTCTCAAGATATATGTATATATACATACATTTGAAAAATATGTATATATATTTAATTATTTTGAATTGTTTTTTTTTCTGTTTTATTTTGGTTGATTTTTTTTTTTTTAAATATATTTTTAGCTTTATTTATTTTAAAATTATTATTATCTTTTTTTTATTTGTAATTTAATTTTTATATTACATGTTTTTATATAATATTTGTTTTTTATTCATTATATGTATATGTATTTTGCCTCAATTCTTTTAAATTGTTTTTCTTTTCTTTGTATTTTATAAAATATATTTTATTTTTAATTTCTTTTTTAAAATTATTCTTTGTTTCACTTTTCAGCAAAGTTATTGAATATAAAATATTAAAGCTGTCTCTAATACTTATATATTATTTATTTTACAATAATTAAGCTTGAAAATTCCAAGCAATTTCAATGAATTCGAACTGAGAAGGCTCTCTATGCTAACATGCACACAGCAGTTTCCAATGAAGCTCAGATTGAATCTGGAGTAGCACGGAGGCCAAGTAATACGAGATGGCCCATTTGCCAGCGAGCTAAAAGGACATCCAGCTTGTGGCAGCCTGTCAAATGGTTGCTGTTACTCCATTAGTCTTGACTGAGCAAGATGTGGAACAAGTTGTTAGTTGTCAGGCTGGACAAATGGAACCAGATCAGATCGCTGGCATTTCGATTGCCCTAATCGAAGTGCTTCAAGTTGCAGTTGGTCTTCAACTCTTTTCCCCCTCTTGGCCCGGCTCAGCCTCAGCTCCAGCCATTGTTGCTGGCACGGACAGCAGCAGCAGCAGCAGATAAAGTCTTCCTATTTTTTTTTTTTTTTTTTTCATTGTTTGGCTTCCTTTTGAGTTTGCTTTTGCTGACCTATTTGGTTGTCGACCTTGTTCACAGCAAATTTAAGTAGATTTGCGCTAAAGCTGCGATGCGGATTCAAATATCAAGATTTCGAGGGAAACGGTTTTCGCACTCTTCAAGTAAATGGGGGAAATGTGAGGCAAAAAGAGGAGGACTTGGATTGTTATATATGATTACGTATATACATTCATCAAATAATGCTCTTGCCAGAGACCTTATTGTTATTATTACTATTATGTTTTGTTATAGCTCTATTAAGTTTATTTTTCTATAGTCTTTCTCACAGATGCTTTGCGTAGTCTAAGGTATTTTTACTTCTGACTAAGACATACGGCATATCAAATGACAGCTGACATATGACATCTATCTTATATGATAAGTACGAAATAGTTATAATGGAATTCGCATAGAGACTTTGCATATATCATAGAAAATAGACTCTAGCCATAGATTGCAGATCATAGATCTTTGATTAACGATCACCGATTGTAGAACGTAGATCATAGATTGTAGGTCTTCTATCATATCATGAATCACATAGATCATAAATCATAGAGTGTCGATCATAGATGGTAAATCGTAGCTCATAGATCATAGGCTTGAACTGTAGCTTATGGATCATAGATCAAAATATTAGAATATTTTAGATCATATATTATAGATCATAGATCATCAATTTAAAAATACCAATAATAAACTGTAGATAGATATAGATATAGATAATAATCATAGAGTGTATCTCATAGACTTTATATTGTGTATCATAGATCATAGATCATAGCCTATAGATTGTGGATAGATCATACATCAAAATTATAGATCCTTCATTATAGCTTTTAAAAGACTGAATAGCTCTATTTTTTACATAGTTCACTTCAATATATTTCCCCTCTATTTAAAGTGTATTTCATCTGCAGCACCCTAAAACAGGTTTTGCTTTATTTTTGTGTACTGTTGTGGACTGGGTTCGTTGGCTACAGCCATAGAGGACAGGCAGTCAAAGCCTTCAGTCAAAGCCTTCAATCAACACGGCCCAACACAAGCACAAACAATTGCACACACACACATACCTGCCATTCAGATATATATAACTCTCTCTATATATAAATGTATGTATACGCCCACATTACACCTGTAAAACTTTGAAAAGTAAACAGCACAACGAACAACAACAACAACAACAGCAACTGAAAGGGCTGCTAAATGTTTACAAAAATATAAAAATAAAACGAAAAACACTAAAAAAATAGTAAAACACAAATAAATAAATAAATAAATGAAAAACTTTATTAATTGCCTGCAAGTTGTTTTTTTTTTTTAAGTCGTCGCTCGACACTGCTTTTTGTTTGCCTTTGTTTGTTTAGGTAATTAAAAATATGGCCGTTTGTTGTTTTATTTTATTTACGAGTTTGACTACGCTCTGTAGTTTATGCTACAACAACAACAATAACAACAAACTGGCCGTGGCCGTGACGTCAGAGATCCGTCAGCGCGACTGTCGGCTGTTGACTGGCGTCCCTTTATATAATGGCCATTTCGGCGCTTAACATGTCGTATGCGTAATGCTCTTTCAGCCGGTCGCTGGGTAGGCTTACATAAGATGTGTCCATGGCTCTCTAGGCGGCAGCTGTCCAACTAACGGCCAATGCCAGCAGCAGCAGCCGCAGCAACCGTTAAGCACGTGTAACTCGGTGTCAATGTGTGTGTGTGTGTGTGTGCATAGAATTGACACAATTGTCGGCAATGTCAATGCCTTTGCTTTAGTTATGTGCACAGTGAAACGCATGTGCATGAAAAGTGTAAGCACAATGAATCAAAGAGCAAATTACTTGAATTTTTTTCATTATTATTTTATGTATTAAAATTAACTCATGTATTTATATTTTGTTCAAATTTTATTTTTATTTATGACTTTTATTTTATTTTATTTTTTATTTATATTTTTATGTATATATTATTTTTCTTTTTTAAGATTACGTTATATTTTTTATGATTTTATTTTATTTTTTTTTAAATTTATGTTTATATTGATGTTGAACCTTTTGTTGTGATTTAATTTTGTTTATGCGCTTTTTTTCTATAACATTTTGTTATCATTTTATTTATTTATTTTTTACATTAATGAATTTTGTTGTTTTAATTCTAAAAATATATAAAATATATAAATAATAATTATTAAATTTGTAGAAATGATTTTGATTTTTATAATTCATAAAATTTTTATAACATAGCTTAATTTCACTAAATTTTTCACCAATAAATCTAATATTTGAAGATTTAATGAAGTAGCTTCTCGATTAATTGATGAATCGATTATTTTACACGCATCATTTGCAGCTCTACTGTAGGCCACATGTCTTAATCCTTAACATTCGACTCGCACACATGTTTATCAGCTGTCGCACCACGGTTGTTGTTATGCCGTTAGATTGAGAGCGTGCACACAGTGCGCAGACGTCGCTCAATTGAGTCGAACTCGTTACGGAACTCAAACTCAAAGCAATTTAGCTCGACTCAACTTACGGGCCAATTCACTCAATGTTTGGAATGTTAACTTGCCCTCTGCTGCTGCTGTTGCTGCGGTCGATGTTGTTGTTGTTGTTGTTGCTGCTACTGCTGCTGTTGTTGTGGTTCTTGTACTGTGTTTTGCATCGTGCGTTGCCCTCCTCTTGGCGGCTTCTGTTGCTTTTATGTAATTACATTGCTTTCCTTTTTTTCTCCCTTTTCTTTACGCTGCTCGTTTTAATGCGCGTTCAATCAGTGATAAGAGAGTATATTGGTTATGTATTGTCCTGTGAAACTGGCCCTTCTTTCGCCACTATTGCAGCTATAGACTTGGAACATCATTAGTATAGGTATCCAACAAATCTATCTGTAAATATGATATGATATGAAATTATATACTAGAAGTGCTGCAATTAAAGGTTCTACAGTATGCAGTATGCAGTATGCAGTTCTCATAATATATGACCAAGATTAAAGGTATATCCTCGAACCAGAGCTACAGCTAAAGCTATAGCTATAGCTAGATTATAAATTATAGTTACAGCTAGTTACTACAGAGCTAGATTTTGGAGTACAGCTAGGGCTATATCTTGAGTCACAGCTGGAGCTTGTTTAACAGCTAGAGTAGCAGATAGAGATACAGCTAGAGCTAGTTTAACAGTTACAGCTGGATCTACTGTTAGACTTACAGCGTGAGTTAGAGCTAGAGCCACAGCTAGATTAACAGCTAGAGTTACAGCTATATCTAGATTTTCAGCTAGAGCTATAGACAGATCTACAGTTAGAATTGCAGCTAGAGCCACAGCTAGAGCTAGATCTAGAGCTACAGCTATATCTTCAGCTAGAGCTACAGAAAGATCTACAGCTAGAGTTGCAGGTAGAGCCACAGCTAGAGCTAGAGCTAGATCTAGAGTTACAGCTCTATCTACAGCTAGATCTTCAGCTAGAGCTACAGAAAGATCTACAGCTAGAGTTGCAGGTGGAGCCACAGTTAGAGCTAGATCTATAGTTACAGCTATATCTTCAGCTAGAGCTACAGAGTTATAAAGGTCTACAGTTAGAGTTACAGCTAGAGCTACAGCTACAGGAACTGATTAAACTATTTTTTTTTTTTTTTACAGTGAGAGGGTATTATGCAGTCGTGGCATCCCTCTCGTTTTCATTGTATTTGTTTTACGGTTTTTTTTTTTGGCAATTTTTTCTTTTGCTTTTTTGGTGCTTTTGTAGCTGTTGGCTGGGACGATTACCTTTTGGGCTGCCGCCATTTTGTTTTGTGTGCCGACAACTTGAAGCATCCATAAATTGTAATTAAAGTGAATAGAGAGCACCTTAACGGCCTCTGTGTGTGTGCGTGTGTGTGTGTGCGTGTGTTAGCACACATTAATGGCAAACTCTACGAGCCACATTGTCCACAAGTCGTTGGCCCATTTAATCTAAACGCTCTTTGGCGCCAAAAAATGTTGGCAAGCAACACTTCAGCAACAACAAGTTGCAATAAACTAACTTTTAATTAGATTACTTTAGATTGCAGCTGTTGCATGCAGCATGCAGCATTAAGCATCCGGGATCTAGCTGTATCTCAGCATGTTCATGTTCAGTCGCTGTCGAGTTGAGATTTCAGTGTAGACAAGTATTCTAATTAGTTAAACCAATTAATTTCAAGGTTTTAGTCATATCATTATGTGTGCATTATGCTTTATACACAGTGAATATATTATGAGTGAACAAAGGAGTTGATTACGCAGCACTTAGTTGAGAGTTAATCAAGAGAGATATAACAAATGTGCTAGTTGTTTTATGTGGAGCGTGTTATATGGAGCATGAAGAGGAGCTTGTTATGGCCTAGGCACATATGTTGAGTACTTTAAGCGTAGCTATGAGTAGCTGCTGGCATAGTCTTTGCGTGATTCAGATTTGCTGAATGATGGCTAAACTAATAAATGCGAGGTGTGCCTAGAAAGTATGTCGAATGGATAGGTTTACACGTTTGTCGATTGTAACTGTCATATTAAATTTGTTACCTTTTGTTTCCTTTTGCAGTGGATGAAATTGAGGATAGTAGAAAGCTTCCATAGTTCCATATTGAGTATTCTTATGGTTTTTAGGTGATGAACAGTATAAAATGAAGTATTAGGCTATTGCAATGTTTATTCACAAATATTCGTCATATTGTATTATATTTTAGGTACTTATAACCTTAGTTTGGGATTGCTAATGTGTCAGCTACAGCTATATATAATATTTGAGATGGGAAAGATGGAATGAAAAAATAAATAAATAAATACTTTGATTTTTAATGCGTTATCTTCTGCCACTAACGATTGAACAGATCGAACAAGACCTACCTAAAATGTATAACATGTGAGATGAGCTCCTATCCCATCTGGAAAGATATAAAAAGTCAATAAGCATTCCATAACACATTTTTATAACATTGTTCTATTAATACTATTTTTCTATTATTAATTCCATAAGTTTCATATAATTCTAGGGTTTCAAATAAAAAATAAATAAATAAAATACGTAGATAAATAAATAAAATCAAATAAAAAATGAAAAAAAATAAAAATAAAAATTTGCAACAAGTTTTTTTTTTAAATTTTGAGAAATGTGTAAGTTTCCCCTACTTATTGAGCACACCCCGCATCCCGTCTGTTTGCGTCCTAACGCCAAAGATGGCAATATAAATTGATGTTTTCCGCCAACAGCATCAATAAGATTTCCCATAAAATGATTACTTACATACATATATATAAATTTATTTAAATATAAGTATATATGTATGCGTACATGTTTGTATATATAAATACAACTAGCACAAATACAGTTAGTTGGCGGAAAGGCAACAGGCAACATCAGCGACAGCAGCACCGGCTGCAATTTTGATTACTTTAGCTGCACATCCTTTGGGCCGGATTCAACAGTTTGATTGCTGCGCGTACGGCACATGCCACATAACATGCACCACAACACGACACACACACACACACACACACACACACACACACACACACACACAGAGAGAGACAGAGGAAAACTAAAGTTTCTTTTGGTTTTTTTTTTTCGTTCGTTAGCGTTAAATTCAATTGCATTAAATGCTGAAGCATAGCTTTGTTTACAAGTCTGCGTCCTGCAGGATGCGAATTTTTATTATCGATTGCAAGGATTTGTCAGCTGGGAGACAATCAAGCGCCGCCGAGTTCTTCTTGATGAAGTTTCCCGAAATTTCAATTCGCTATTTTAAATTTGGTTATCCTTAAGCCTTTGCCTTTTGCAATCCGTTCAGCCTTATGTAATCCAATCAGTTGTCCAGAGTATAATGGACTCCCAGCCCGACTGCCATTGGTTACATCTAGTTTCTAATTAAATAAATTTGATATGTCTACCTTTTGTAATGGATATATTTGCAGCAACAAAAGAAACGAAAGATTCCAATAAAAAACAAAAAAAAAAAAAAAAAACGACACAAACAGACCCTCATTTAATCACGCTGCCTCGTTGAAATATGATATAATGGCTGGAGATATGTACGTATGTATGTATGTACGTATGTACGTTTGTGCTTAGGCTCATTCATTGGAACGCTTAAAATTTTAACGAGAAATAGACGCGAGGACCTTTTAGGCCGGCTTAGACATAGATACAGGGTCACATTGATGCCCGCTTGTCATGCAAAGGCCAAGCAAGGTGGATGCTTTGGGGCCATTGTCGATATGTATGGGTGTGTGTGTGTGTGTGTGTGTGTGTGACGTCGAGCATGCCCAAAATGTAGCAGAAAGCGAAAAAGGAGCAAAAGGAAAACTCAAGCCAAAGTGCAATCGAACATTTTGTTAATATACTTTATGAGTTTTGTCTGCGCGACGTGTTGCTGCCACGTCTCCTCGCTAGAACTGCCATGCCCTCGAGGGCATTCAAAGCCAAAGTGTGGACCCCAACGCCCCCAACCGCTTGAAATCTACAAAAGACTTGAGTTGCTATGGCGAACTGTGAATACACTAAGGAAAAAATTCAAAATGTTGACGAAATAAGGATTGAGTGGCAGCTAAAATAAAAGAATTCCCCTTTTGTTACGTTTTTGAGCAAATATTAAAAAAAGTATTGTAAAATATTTTTTTTTTTTTTTTTTAATAATTATTCTCATATATTTTTCTCTATACTTTGAATATAATCTCAGAAAGTCCTTTAAAAGTATTTGAATTCAAATCATTCAGTTCAAATTGAGTTGGCATTCATTTAAAACAGTGTTGCAAAACGTCTTACAAGTGCGCCCTTTCGCTTGACAATTTGCCATTCGTCCTGTTACATTTGAGTTGCGTGCATTTATAATGCCTTAAAATTCGGCTTAGGGTATTCCCATTGGCATTCCGTGAAGAAAAGTGACAAGTCGACTGATTGACTGGCTGACTGGCTGACTGACTGCTTGACTGCTTGACTGCCTGCCAGACGGACTGAGTGTCGCTGTGACGCACGTATTGACAGGCAACGTTGGCTTCATTGTCATCTCTGCTGTTGCTTTCTACTTTGCCTTTTGGTTATCCACCTGAATGTGGGTCCCCAGTGGCATTGAGCAAAATGAAAATGAAAATGAAAACGAAGGAAAAATAGCAACAAGCATTTGGCTGCCAAGGCAGCTTATATTTGCCACCGCCGGCAGCCAGCCGTAGCTGCCGTCGCCGTCGCCGTTGCCGTCGCCGTTGCCTCGTTTCAATTTAGTCATTTTATTATTTATATTTATTATTATTTATTTATTCATTTTATGCTCGCCATTATTTGCTTGTCAGCCTGAACTAACCCACTGAACCAGAACAACGAAACCCAGAGAACAGAGCCCAGAGTTCCGAACCCAGTGCCAAGAGCCCAGAACCGACAAAAACCAAAGAAGAAAACCAGCATAGTTTTGTCTTCTGTTCTTTATGTTAATGGCAAGCAAACCGCAAAAGGTTTTCCACTGTGTATATGTGTGTGTGTGTGTGTGTCTGTGTGTATTGAAATGGCAAATGTTGCGACGCTGTTTAGGGAATTGAAAGTAAATAATAAAGAGACTAGAGGCCAAGGTAGACAGCATGGGTTGGTCTTTGTCCTTCTCTTTACTTTGGTTAAGCACCACGAACAACAACAACAACGACAACAACAGCAACAGGAGACAAAGGGTTGATTCAGCATAGTTTTGGGGTCAAATCGTCAAAAACTTGAACCAACTTTTGCATTTCCTGTGTCTAGCTAATTGATCATGCGATACGAATACCTTTGGGAATAGAGCCAGGAGTCCGGAGTCCGGAGTCCCAACTGCTGTTTAGATGCTGGTCTCTACACCGTCAAATTGCAATTCATATCCGGCGTAACGCTTCAGCTCAATAATGACGACAATGTTCCAAATCCGTTAGCTGATGACGTGCAGAGCGATGCCGCTGCATAATTTGCTAGTCTCCGTTTGCCGGTATCCGGGTACGGCACGGGTACGGCACGGGCACGTCTATGGGTACGGGTTAGGTGTTGCTGCTGTCATTTCATGTCAATGGATTCCATTCTCATGCGCACAAATCAACGGATATTGTGCAGTGACAATTTCCGTCGTCTACTAGCAAAGTAAAAAATTATACGTTCACCAACTTTTACTTGTTACAAAAGCGAAAACTTAGGCACCGTGCTAACCAACCGAGTAGAGTCAGGCGTAGTCACAGCTAGTCAGGTGTCCTTTGCGCTCTGCCCAGCCAGCTACAGTTACGTGCAATCCAAAGCTAAAGCAGGCGAATGGGCGGCTATGGGGCGGTTGGATTGGGTTAGGTTGGGTTGGGCTGACAGCGTATATCATGTCTCTGTGTGGGCGTTGTGTGAGCCCAGAGAAAGAGGGGAGGGGGAGGGCCCGATGACTGCATCGGACTGCATGCATGGGCATAATAAAGCAACTGGGGCTGCTGTCGCCATTAAGGCCATGAAACATCGCTAATTGCAATGAGAACACTTGTTGATTGCACGGCAAACGCATGCGGGCTGTGAAACCGGAGCAACGTTCAGCCGTAGCATCACAGCCGTAACTATAGCCGTACAGTGTCGTCGTCATATCAGGCTTTCAAGCCAAATGATTTATTGCCGCATTTTATGGAAATAAGTTTGTTCACAGCCTCAGCTCGGCTGAAATGTTTGCATTCAGTTAGATATCTTTGTGTGCAACTGAGTATAGAGTGCTTGAATGGGTATTATTCATGAAATGAACTACTGAATGAATCGGTTCAATTCAATTAACTAGGCAAATACTTATATATTCCATTCAATTCATTTTCGTTTCATTTTGCTGATTGCTCTCTAAACTTCATTAAGTTCTTCAGTGGTTAATGAGCGATGCGTTCTCTCTACTTGATTCAACTTTCATTGCATTTAGCTACAAGTTTTTAAATGTTGTTTTATAGCTTTTAAAACACTTTTTTATTCAGAATGGCTGAGTATTGGCAACAAGCTGCAGAAATCGTGGCGCATAGAGAAGCTGAGTCGACTTTATCAATAAATCGAATATTCATTCTATGCGTTATTAGATTCGCCCGTAGAGTATATATTCTTCTAGCAGTACGACAAGCTGAGCTGATCTAGTTAAGGACTCTTATCTTTTTATATGTCTGCCTGTCCGTTTGCCTATTCGCTCGTTCGATCAAGAGAATCTCTAAACTTTAAATTTAAAGTTATATTTCTATATACCACACGCAGTACAAGTATTTCATATTTTTCTAAACTCATCCTCATTCTCAACGTATATCGTGATTATCTAAAAAAAATCGATAATTTCATTTTATATTTTATGCGTGGATTGAATACCGTAAAAGGTGAAAGCATCACAAGTTCTGTGCGAGCTTGTCACAGATTTTAAATAATTCGGATTTTGGATTCCCCCCTCCATCGCCGGGTTCCGAGTGCCGCCGGGTCGGACACTCCCGATTATAGTACACCTACATTTATTATACTCGGCCATGAGCGCAGAAGAAGAAATTCGTTCTGTGACATATTTCTTCGGCAGTTCCTTCGCCTGGCCATTTGTCAGTGTGGAGGCAAAGCAGAGAGCTGAAATTTATAATACACATATATTTGTATACATACCTCCGCCTTATACATACCTTCGACTTATAAAGTATTCAGATTGCTGTGCGCGTGGTGAATTGGAAAAAGCAAGCGCTTTCTCCAATCATATTAAAGGTGTAATCTCGATGCTTTCCCGTTAAATCTGTTGGTCCACATTACGTAAATCTGTAAATTTGAGGCCTCAGTAAACATTTGTTGATTTTAGCCAATTCTGTATTGAAGCCAAAGCCGAATTTCTTTAGAAAGCATTTGCGAATATATAAATTCACCTTTGGCATTTGCCTTCACCTTCGCATTAAATCATAAATATTTGATGATATGTGATACTCTTATAGGAGCTTAAAATTTAGCTATTTGGCTCCTGTTTGTTTTGTTTTGTTTTTTTTTTTTTTTTTTTTTTTTTTTTTTTTTTTTTTTTTTTTGGGTTATCAGATATTTTTGGAATTCGCCTAGATGCTTGCCTAATTGGCTGCCTTTGTGATTGGGCCGTGTCTGTGGGATTTGAGGGCTTTGTGCGTTATAGCTCTGAAGCGTATTATCTGCATGAATAAATTGTAGATGAAATCCATTCAGACTGCGAATAGTGTTTTATTTGGCTCTGCTTTGTTTGCTGCCGCCACTCGATGCCCATTTTCAGTTAAGTTTTATGCTTGTTATTGTAATTTTTAATGCACACATAGAGAGAGAGAGAGAGAGAGAGGAGAGAGAGTGTGTGTGTGTATATATGTGCATGTATCTTTATATATTGCCGTATCGATTGTCTGGCAGACAAAGACAAAGAGCTGCCTGCTGCCTGCTGCCTGCCCAAGAGCTGATAGAAAATTCCTTTTGAGTGCAAGGACGCGCTCGCGCTCAAATGACGCTCCAAGGGACTTAAGATGGGCACAGAGCAAACAGCAACAAGAATTCAGCGAATCTACTGTCTGCTCCCTCTCACCCTCTCTCTTTGTCACTGTCTGTCTGTTCGGCCAAAGCAAATAATCGTTGGCTATTGCTGCTACAAAGGCTTACCATATTGTATCTCTAAGTCTAATTCGTCCTGCGCTGTTGGTGGTCCTTTCCTTTCGTCCTGCCGTTTTGGGCTACTTTGCTTGCACTAAAATTTCGTTTATTGTCAACTGGGGAGCCGTTAAATCGTCAAAGGCTCAAGCTACAGCAAATCACGAGAAAAACAACAACATAATAAATATATAACGAATAAAAAAAAAAAAAAAAAAAAAAAAAAAAAAAAAGGAAATTGCATAATACCCATTTTTGGCAGCCATGCAGCTCATTTGCTAGCTCGACCCAAACCTTTTCGCGGGCGCTTTTGTTGGCCAACCTCTTTGTAGATATGATTGCAAGCACTAAGTAGTCTATATTGCATACACATATATACAATACATACAGACCTTGCTTAGTTGAAAAGCTATATGAATGGGAATTACTAACTTGATGTACATACATTAGTTAGTAGAATCTAATGATAATGTGACTTTGGACTGAATGGGATCTTTAAATATTTGTAACTGGCAGAAGAAGGTTTGTGGATCTGTTCGTCCGTCTGATCGCCCGTTCATTCGTCGACCCAGACATCATTTCATCCATCCGTCCTATCTGTCCCGCCCGTCTGTCCTTTCATCTGTTCCTCCGTGCGTTCATCCATCAGTACAACCGTCCTACCGTCCATCAATCTGTACGTTTGTCCATCCTTCCACCTGCTTCTCCGTCTGTCCCTTCGTTTATTCCTCTGTCCGTCCGTCTGTTCATGTATTAGTCTGTCTATCTGTCCATCTGGTCCTACGTCTGTCCCTCTGTCCATCCCTTCGTCCATCCGTCTGTCCCTCTGTACGTCCGTCCATCTGTCAGTTCAACCATCCGTCCGTCTGTTCCTTCGTCTGTTCGTCCGTCCATTCGTCTGTCCGCACGTACATCTGTCCGTCCATCTGTCCATGCGTCCATCAGTTTTTCCCTCCGTCCGTCCGTTTGTCAGCTCAACCATCCATCTGGCTTTACGCCTGTCCGTCCATCCATCCGTTTATCACTTCGGCTATCCGTCTGTCCATGCACTCGTCGACCAATCTGCCCATTCCTCCATTTATCTGTTCATCTGTTCATCCATCCAATCGCCTATCCGTCCGTTCGAATGCAGCGATCTCGAACACAAGAGCTACAGAGCTTATCATTATTTTTTTTTCCATGTCCTTGATATCGTTAAGAATTTCAATTTGTTCTCTTCAAGCGAACACTCTTATAGCAGGAATTACCGCCTCTTGCAATATGTCAAGTGAGTCGCTGCAGGACAACTTTATCTGACAGCTCTTGCGCCTCGATACATGAAGCACACATTGTCAGATCCTTTGGCGTACTCAGTGCATGCCTCAAATGAATATATTGAACTACTTGAATGTAGCTCTCATATATGCTTAAGCCATAAGTGAAATACTCGAATAGATGGATTTGAATATGCCACATTGTGTATGCGGCAAAGGCTTTGCACTCGCCATTTCTGGCTCTAATCAAAAACAGAAAATGAACAAAATTTTCATTTGGAATTTGCGTAAACAAATTTTCAGCTCTCGGTTGGGGAAAATGTACACAGAAAAGCTCGTGTGATGGGCTTATCAATGTGTCTGGCTATGAATGAAGTTCACAGTGAATGTGTGAGTGTGTGTGAATTGACAAACTCAATTGATTTAATTGAGATTATGCGCTCTAATCTATGGCAAAAGCAGACTATAGGGTTGCCTTACACTTGATGCCAGAGTGAAAGAGGCAAATTACAGTGGACAGCAGCGCATGGATATCAAATTGAATGGATGCAGTGGCAGTTGCAGCAGCTGCTGCTGCAATTGGAAAACTGTTTGGCTGTTGGCCAGCCAAAATGACAATTGAATTGTGAAAAGCTGGCGACAGGGTTTTGCCTCTGTCATATCCCGTGGTCAATTGCATTTTGCGATACTCTAGCTATCGAGTTAACTCAAATTCATTTTGTTACTTTGTGCTGCGAGCCATGTAATTTCTCATCAAACATTTAATCAGGCTTTGATTTGAATTTTGTATTTACATTTGAATAAAAAACTTTAAAAAATCAAACAAATATATATACACATGTATATAAATGCTACTATCTGAATATTAAATTTGTATATTTCAAGGACAATTTATTCTTTATGGTTTGCTAGATCATAGAAATAGTAAATCTTTGGGGCTGTGTGAAGTATACAAAGCTTGTTTGACTATCGAATTTCGATTCATTAATGGCATTATATGCGACTCTTCCTACTTCCTTGTGACCTAAAGTGAGCCGTAAGAGCAGCAAGCTAAGCTGTGATTGAGTAGCTAAAGAAGACATCGAAGGCGGAGCTCAAAAGGATCACAAAAAGTGATTGATGATGCTCAAGTTATATAAATGATGGTTACTTTGTTAAGGTTACAACAGACATCAAATAAAAACTCCTTTGTTTTTAGTAATATATCCCTAATTTGGAACTTCTTCATTCAATATATTCATGTAAATGAAGAATAACTTTCACTTATTGGGGATTACTTTAAAGAGCATAAAATGTATATACCTCAGTAAATAAATTATACTAAAATGCCCAATGGATTTTAAACAAATTTCCTATACTTTTATATTCTACAATATATTCTATATTCTTAATCTCCCAGCTCTCTAGTTGTCCTATAAAAAAACTTATCTAAACGAAGAATAGATAAAACTTCAAGTTTGTTATCTGAGTATGACTTCTGTTTTATTCAGCTGATATCTAGAATATGCTAGGTATTTACATACACTAGTATGATTCATATACTAGTACTATCTAGTATATATATAATACGAATGTTTAGTATTTATACTACTGCTATCTAGTACTTATATTTATGTATATATAGTATCTCTGTCACAGTGGGCATACAAATATTTTTTGTGGGTCAAGGTCAACAACCTCGCCGCATGGTCGATCTCTGCTCCTAAAATGTATAAATTTTCTGGATAGTCCCTGAATTTACCATAACACATATCCACATACATATATACACATATATATATATGCCATATCTTATCTGTTGGACACACACACACACACAAACACACACACACTTTTGGTGTTGCAGCTAAATGGGTTTTATTCTACGCATTTATCATTTATGGATCTGGGGCGGACACTGCGTCATCGGTGCGGCGATGACAGGGCCAGCAAAAACGTAAAACTAAAAAACAAAAACAATCAAATGATCATTATCGTTGTCATCATCATCACCATCAGCATTATCATTATCATTGGCATGTATCTGTGCGCTAGTTTATTTTCATTACGTTAATTCATTTGTAAATATTTTCCTTAACTTTAACAGCCAGAGTCGCTAGTTCTTGCTGTTGTTGTTGTTGTTGCTTCGTTTGTTGTTTATATACCGATTTTCCAGCATGCCGCCGCACGACGCATGATGCACGCCCACGCCCACGCCCACGCCCACGCCCACACATACACCGATGCCCATGTCCATGCATTGGAGCAAGGGTTTATTTTCGGATAGAGTAGTTGGGTGCTCCATTTCATTGGTATTTGCTGTCATTCATACGCCTTACCCCCCTCCCCCTTAAAGCACACACTGCGCACAGTGGGCAATCAATCAGGCATTAAACCAGAGGCTTTGCCCATACAAATCTACCAAATCATATCATATATATACATATATATGTATATATATATATATATATATATATATATATATATATATATATATATATATATATATATATATATATATATATATGTGTAATTGCAGTTTGCATTGCTTTGTGCCCAACTGGAGACCGAAGGACACAAAGCCAATGTCTATAATTAGAGAAATATTCAGGAAGCTCGAAGATGGAAATAATTGCTTCTTCCACAATTTGCTGAAATGTGAATAAACATTTTAAAGAAGATTTGCTATTGAATTGATATTTAATTTGTTAATGGTCATAGAACTTGGCTATGGATTTCAAATGGAATTTGATAATGATTATGAAACTCTAAGGATTTATTATGCATATTAATTCAATAGAAAATGCGTATATGGTGCTGAATACTCAAAGTGCAATAGTTCATATATATAGGTGTTGGAGTCTATTTATTATTTCTGAAATAATCACAAATATAGCTCAATATGAGCTACTTTTGACTTAACTGTGGACTTGGTAACAGACATACAGGCATGACTGCCTTAAGTCGACAGTTGATACGCCAATATATCATATATGTATCATATTGTATATATGTATTCGTACCTAATGGCATCAGCCAATTGTTTGTTCTCAAGAAATGGTTGTAAAAAAAGAGAAATAGTAAAATAATAAAAATAAATAGTAAAAATATAATGAGGCTGACTCATGTTGGTCGTATGGAAACACAATTTCAGCCGAGAGGAAAATCGCTATTTGCACATTTTCTTTAATTTTCACAATTTTGTAATATTTATTTATTTATTTAATTTTTTTTTTTTTACAATTTAACAGCAATGAAAATCACAACCTACACAATTTTTGAAAATGTTCTAATATATTTTTTTTGTCTTTATTTTACAATTTTTTTTTTTAAATTGCACAATTTTTTAAATTTATTATTATTAATATTATTATTATTAATATTATTATTATTATTATTATTATTATTATTATTTTATTTTATTTTATTTTTTTTTTTAATTGTAAATTTGGATCTACAGTTTTTAGACAACAAAAATGTACAACTTTTACAATATTTCCGAATGTTTACAATGCTGTTTGCTTTAGTTTTTAAGTAACAAGCTAAAACAGGTGCTATTGATATGTCCTGCACTATCGCAGAGATCATAAACAAAGTCTTCTACTATATATATTTCATTGCTCCTAGACATGGTTCTTATGCAATACTTCATTCGTTAATTAATTTCTGAATTAATTCAAATTTTGCATCAATTTGCTCCACTGTGCAGTGGCTAGAGTTGGAGTCGCTGTTGTTGTTGTTGTTGCCACGTTGTTGTGTACTCAATGTATTTGCATGCCATTTTTTATGGCTCAACACTTGGCGCGTTGTCTATGCACGCCCCCAATACACAAGCCAAACCAGCATGCCAGCACACGCCAACGCCCCCGCCCCCGCCACCGCCCTTCGCGGCTGCTCAGGCCATTGGCTGTGTGCATTTGGGTTAGTTTAGCATTTGCAGAAGCGCAATTGATGATTAAGCGCGTTGGCCATTAATTGCTGTTGGCCAGGCCAACAGTGGCAGGGCGTGCGAATAAAAGTGAATAGCACTGAATGCTTGAAGTGAATGTGAATGGAAGTGAATGCATTAAGTGCAGCTGTAGCAGCACCAGCTGCGCCAGGACGTTGACTGGGCGTGGCAGGTGGATGTGTGGCACTGATTTATGTAAATTGGCATTTTGATAAGCCGGAAGCATTTAAAGCCCTTTAATGGACAGCAGCCAAAATGACAATGACATTGAGTGTGCAGCCTTGGCGCTGTTATATAACAGTGCGCTGCGCGTTGCCCTCTCAATTCAATCTGTTATAAAAATAGTAAATTCCAGAGTGAAAAGAAGCCAAGCCAAAAGGAAAAACTATCCATGAGCACACGGCAAATCGATTCAGCACAGCAGGCGGCGAGGTTTTCTTTCACGCAGCCAAAGGAAAAAGTTGCACTAAAAGTTATTGGTTAGCATATGTTAAAAGTTAACAGCAATGTAAATTTGGATTTTTATGTGCTTAAAGCTGCTTTGAAGCCACTTAATTTTTATACTTTTGCTCACCTTTTTCTCTTTTTGTTTTCGGCTTTAAACAAAAGTTGAAATTACAAACTTTTTCGTATTATTTAACAGCTTTTTGGCATTTGCGTTTGTTCACAGCAAAAAAAAAAAAAAAAGAAAGAAAAAGTAAATGCAGCCGAAGTTATTAAAGCACGTCTGAATAAATATTAAATGGTTTCGCAAAAGTTTGCATTAGAATTGGAAACTGTGGAAGCGAAAGGTGGTCTATGATAGCCATGGTTAGTTCCATAAATATGCTTAGGACACCTAGGCCAGAACTATGCTGAATAGCTGGTTAGAAAGTTTGCCGTGCAGCCCTAACAAATGACGGAATAAGTAGACGCATTTATATAAAAGAAACCCTGGGAATGGAACTGGAAATGGGACTGGGTCTGGGTCTGGGTCTGCGACTGGGAGTAGCTGTGGCATGTGGTGAGGTCCTTTGTCTTGGGCCGGAGACAGTCGGGAGTTCTATTTATTTGCCACTTCATTATTGTGCGCACAAGGTGTCCAACGAGCAAGGACCAAGGACTAAGCGCGAAGGACAGCAGTGCCAGCTGCTGGCTAACTGCTCGCCGCGGTGGCAGCTGTAAAATTAATTTGAAATGTTCTGCGGGTTGCTGCGGTCGTTGCAGCCGGTTGGGGCTCACTGCCGCCCGCCTGACTTACCAAATGCCAAAGCAGCAAAGAAAAATTTAAGTTGGATTTCACTCAGATAGTTGAAGACTTGCCGGCGCAATCCTTTGTTCTTCCACTGGCAGCGCCAGCAAAGACTGAATGTTGCTCAATGAAGTCTTACAGGGGCAACAAACAAGCTTAAGCTCAAATTATCCCTTTAGCTGCTCGCGCCCAAAAATGGAAAACAAAATGAAGCAAATTCCATTTAAAGTTCGCCCTGCCCTCGGTCGGGCAAGCTGCGAACGTTAGATGTTCGCGTTTCTAAGATGCCGTTCGCAGCCAAGGAGATGCGGCCAGCATTTTTGGGGGAAGTATTTCAATTTTGTATTTTTAATTACGGACTGTGGCAGCGATACAGCAACACTGACTAATTAACAGCAGCTCGGCAGTTGGACGGACACACACACACACACACACCCACGCTCACAGATACATATAGCTCGTCAGGATGGCGGCATGCCAAAGGATGGCCTGGACTGAGCCTTAACTGAGCTGTGCTGGGTTTACTTAACTGGCAGCCAGTCAGCATAATAAGTTAAGCATACGAAACGTTTGCGCGGCGAATTTCGTAGAAAAGAATGATAAAGACGAAGACGAAGAAGATGAACAGCAACACAACAACAACAACACAACAACAACAACAACAACAGAAAGAGAATTTAATATTAATAAACTAATTGTAGGCAGCACAAAGCGCTGACGTCGCCTCGTCAGCCGCATCCTTTTAGCCCAGTGGCAAAGTTGTCATGTTGTCGCTTCAACAATGTGGCAGGCAACCAGCAACACGGACGGGCGGTAACAGTAACGAAGATGAAGAAGAAGCAGCGCACAAATCGCTGCTAACACTAAAAATAACAATTTCCGCTCTAATAAACATTTCCGCTTCGTGAAATTTAACATTTTACAATAAATTAAGTGAGAAGAAATAACCATATAAGCCACAGCCATATAGCATACATGCGCGGCACACCAATACACACACACATACGCATGTACATGCATAGATTTACATAGACATATATAAATTTAGATATAAATCTTTCTGCTTTTGTTGTTGTCTCGTGTTTGGGCAACTTTCTTATCGATCAGATTTAGCTCGTCTCCCTGCACAATATATATAAATATAGAACAAATTTTAATTGATTTTTTCTCGCTTAAAGCGCCTTAAATTGAAACGGGCCTATAAGGCTGTATTTTTCGGGAAGTACAAAAAGTTTATTCAAATTGTTGCCAAGCGAAGCTCAAGGCTAGCTTAGATACACAAATAGACAGATGGATGGATAGATATATAGATAGGTAGATAGATATATAGATGATGGATATATAGAGAGATAAATAGATAGATAGATAGATAGATAGATAGATAGATAGATAGATAGATAGATAGATAGATAGATAGATAGATAGATAGATAGATAGATAGATAGATAGATAGATAGATAGATAGATAGATAGATAGATAGATAGATAGATAGATAGATAGATAGATAGATAGATAGATAGATAGATAGATAGATAGATAGATAGATAGATAGATAGATAGATAGATAGATAGATAGATAGATAGATAGATAGATAGATAGATAGATAGATAGATAGATAGATAGATAGATAGATAGATAGATAGATAGATAGATAGATAGATAGATAGATAGATAGATAGATAGATAGATAGATAGATAGATAGATAGATAGATAGATAGATAGATAGATAGATAGATAGATAGATAGATAGATAGATAGATAGATAGATAGATAGATAGATAGATAGATAGATAGATAGATAGATAGATAGATAGATAGATAGATAGATAGATAGATAGATAGATAGATAGATAGATAGATAGATAGATAGATAGATGAATAGATAGATAGATAGATATATAGAGAGATAGATAGATGGGTAGATGGATACATAGATGGACATATAGATAGATAGATAGATGGGTAGATGGATAGATAGATAGATAGTCATATAGATAGATAGATAGATGGGTAGATGAATAGATGGATAGATAGATAGACATATAGATAGATAGATAGATGGTTAGATGGATAGTTAGATAGATAGATAGATAGATTATCTACCGATAGATAGATAGATAGGTATATAGATAGACATATAGATAGATAGATAGATGGGTAGATGGATATGATGGGTCTCTAACGAATAAAAATGTTTCTGTTACACAAGACATGGGTTTTCCCCTTATGCCCCGCTCTATATAAGACGAATGTAACAGGCGGATTGATGTATATTAGACGGACGGGCAGACATACTGATTGAGGAATTACCAGACAGACTGACAAAGTTACTAACAGTCGGATGGACAGACTTATGGACAGGCGGAGGGAAAAAAGGTGAATGGACAGGCGGATTGACAGGCGGACGTTCAGACAGACACACGGATGGAATGGCAGATAGAAAACCCTACAGACAGACGGATAGACAGAAGGACGAACGGAGGAACAGACGAATGGATAGGAAGAAGGACATGGCATAAATCCAATATAAATTGATTAAATTTATTCATTCATTCATTAATGCATTAAATTTATTTAATTTACACTTCATATAAAGTTAAAGCTAGCTTGAAGTTTAGCACTGGCCGCTGAGTCCTTCGGTTTGTCATACATGAATCAGAGCAGTAAGAAAAACACCAAATATTAGACTAGATCACATTATCATACATTGTTCTCCTCCTAAAATGTTCATAAACCGAGCTCGAGCAGAGGAGCCAAAGACAACAGGTACTCGCATAATCCAGATGATGGCTATGAAATCTCACTGTTTTGGGGAGAGCGCCACAGCGGACTAGCATCCAGTTGGGCACTGCTCAGGCTCACACTCCGTCCGTCCATTTGTCTTGATTGCAGCTCTTTAGTTTGTGGCATGTGCAACAAAATGTTATTACGCTCATGAATAGCAAATGCAAAAGGCGCTTGACACGTGCCGCAGCAAGCATTAAAATGCAGCCAGTTGTGTTTGCTTGCTTGCTTGCCATAAATGCGCTGTGTCAATGTTGCAAATGGCAGCGTCCAAATTGGGAGATATGGCGTGAAGCATACCGTGCGTATGCGTAATGTGTGATATATACATATATAGAGCATACGCAGCGTTGGCTAGGCATGATTTATGTAGAGCAAAGGAGTGGAAATTATGGGAGATATATGTACTATACATATGTAAAGATCCGAAAGATAACCTCACATATTATTTCGACTTGTATAAAAGCGGAAACTTACCCTGATTTCCTACCTGTGATTGTTTTCTACCTGTCTGTTTGATTTATCAAAAAAAAAAAAAAAAAACGAAAAGGAAGAAGCAGCACTTAATGTTGTTACACTTAGACAGACACACACAGACACACACTCACGCACAGAGTGCTGGAAATTTATTCTGGAAATGACTTTTGCATGTTGCGCCGGCAGAGCGAGCGCCGGCAAATGGGGGCGCGCGGAGAGCTGTGGGCGTGCGGATCCTTAGAAATGTGTCGACTGTCACGTACTTGTTAAATTAAAAACGATTACTTACTCAAATTTGCTGTCGCTTTGTTGCACTTAATTTAAATTGTTATTGTTATTATTTCTATATAAAGTCAGCGCCAGTTGGGCGCTGCTCGGCAATAGGTGGGGCCGTTGAGTGTATTTCAATTAAAAGGATATGCCGCAGGATGCGTTCGCAGCGCCCAGGCCAACAGATGGAATTGGTGGGCGGATGGGCTGGCGGGCTGGCTGGGTTAGAGTGGAGTAAAGTGGAGAGTGGCGCGTGGCGCTGACAGCATTGAAAACAATTTTTGCCAAGCAACCGAAATGAAAATGGAAAATGCTTGAAATAATGAAATAAAACTGAATTATGAGCATAACAAATACAAATTCAAGAAAATATAGTAACAAAGCACAAGAACAAGCGAAGTAAAATGAAAATGAAAATGGAAATGAAAATGAAAATGCGGCTAACATAATTTAAAAAAAAAAAACAAAAAAAACAAAAAAAAAAACACACACAACAAAATTAAGTAAACGAAAGCCACAGATTGAATTCAGCCGCTGCCACTGCCAATGCCAGTTCCATAAAACACAAACGCCCTGAAAGCGTCAACAAAAGAAATTCTACAGAAATATGGGCACATTGAGTGCTGAAATTGAGTTGAATAATTATATGAATATAATAATTATATATATGTATTTTAAGTAGATTTATATACGTATATAGCTATGGCACAAAGTTATGAAAGAGTTGAGGCGGCAGCTGACAGAAGTTTTTTTTTGACAAAGTATCTAAAGTTTTTACCTCATTTCCGTTGAATGAAGCAGAGCTCGCTGGCAACGATGTGTGTGTGTGTGTGTGTGTGCCAGCTTTGCTTTTTTAATTGAAAGAGAATGTAGAGTGTGGGTATAAATATATATATATATCTCCATATATATGCATATAATCGCAAGTCGGCTAACGGCTTATGCAAAAAGGGTTCAGCTTGAGGTTCAGGTTTCATTTCGATTTCGCTTTCAGTCGACGCTGCAAACTTTAGGCCGTTTGCTGTTGGGTTAAAACGGGCTAACGGGCAAACGGGCTCAAGCCTAAGCAGCTTTGGCCCAACCTCGTCCTTGTTAGCGGCAGAGGCAGAAGCAGAGGCAGCAACAGCGGCAGCGGCAGCGGCAGCGCCATCGTCATCATCATCCACGTCATCAGCCAAAGAAATCGCATGACAAGCCGCAATTTTTATGACAGGAAGCGACAAACTAATATACACAAGAAGTTTTTCATTTACATTGTGGTTAATGTTGTTATTGTTATAGTTAATGCTATTGGAATGACGTCACAATGCCTCGGCTCAAGAGCTTCACAAAGGCACATAGCCAGGAGCTCAGTTAGCTTGACTTGACACACTTGTGTGCAATTTACAGGGTATCCAGTGGAGTGTAGCCAGCCTTGTTGGTAAACAACAGCAGTCAATTTACTTAATTTATTTTTATACATTTTGTTAAAACACCTTTCGGTTGCGTATACGCCCCGTCGACCTTGGCTAAAAGCGAAAGTTCAGGCAGCTGAGCAATTATAGCAATTATTCAATTTATTTCACTTGCATTTGCTTTGCTTTAAGGGAATCGGGCTGACATGCATTTCATTTTCATTTTGTGAAAAACTGCAAATATAAAACTGAAAGCTTGAATCCCCATCGCAGCGAGAACTCACAAATGAACAGCATATTTGATGCTAATAAATGGAGCTATGCACACTCGCGACTGCATTATATGCAAAGCCATTTGAGCTCGAGTGGACGCCGTGTCTATTCACATTTAATTGAGCCCTTCACAATGTTTATGCCTAATAGCGGGCCCTTAGCCAGCCATTAGAGTCAAGTGACGCCAATAAACTGTAATTTATACACAAAGCAAGGGCCGAGAACACCATACGATTTCCGCTCAAAGGCAATAAATTGACATTGGAAAGTTGTTCGCGCTGTAATTAAATGTAATCGAATCGTGTACTCTCAAGATGGGCCCGATCAGATATAGTGCGGCTCGACTGGTGGGATGGGTAGCTGGGTGGACTGGTTGGCGAGGGGGGCGAGGCAATATTTGCTAGTCTGTTAGCTAATGTCTATAAGCAGCTTTCGTCAGTTGGGCGCTCAGTCGGTTAATCAGTCCGCTTGACATTCAGTCAGCTAGACACGTTCAAATTTCATTTAGTTAATTCAATGAACAGTTCCTATCTGAAGTCAAATTAGTCGGGGCGCCGAGCAGGGGGCATGGATGATTGTGTGCTGTGGCGTGGGGGCGGCGCGAGGCGGTGCTGATTCTACTGATGCTACTGACGGACTGCTTGCCCTATCTCTTTGCCGGGGACTGTGCTTAAGACTGCGGTTAGCTGCTTTTTACTTTGACTCGGCGTTGCGGTTTTGTCCCAAGACGTGACGCAAATGAAGATGGCGAAACGTGACGAAGTGATCGGCGAACGTGGGCAGAGGGCGACGGCGGCATTGAATGGCGGCGCCTTAACCGACTAGAATAAGCCGAAAATCGAGAAAAGCTGACAAAGCAACCATCATCCAAAATAGACAACAAAAAGAGGAAAACAGCGAAAGGGAAAAAAAAGAAAGAAAACTATGAGCAAATACATTCAAAGGGAACAACAAGCGGCGCAAAGGCAAAATAAATATGTGAAAATTATTTATTGGCCTTAAATAGAAATTGACTGCGTATAGACTTTTCTCGAGATTATCGATAGTCCAGACCCATTTCAATTTCACTTCACTGTTCATAGTGTTACATAACTGTATAAATGTATCGCTTGTCTTCGGTATATGCATTCAATATACATATGTATACAGCTGTGTTCATGCAAATAGAAGCCAAAATAAGTTTTCTGTAGTTGTAATTATAATAATGATTAATTATTATATCAATATCACTTCACAATTTACAGTTTTCCAAAATAATATATATATCGCTTTTTATCGATATTCTTATATCGGTTCTTATATCGGTTTACGAAAAAAGAAAACTTCAGACTTCAATGCCACTATGTTATTTTAAAGCAATCTACGTTTTAGGATTTACATCAGTAACTTAATCGATCGATAAAAAAGCTTGAATACCAAAAGTAAGAAAATCGATTATTAATCGATAAGCAAATAGAAAGTGATGGAGAGAGTGTGTGAGAGAGGCATGGAACAAGAGAGAGGGAGAGATAGATAGATAGATTAAGATAGAGGGTGTGTATGTGAGGGAGAGAGAGAGGGCCTCCTTCTATTTCTAACTCACTTTCGCTATTCTACGCGACTTTCATGCAATTTATTTTGATTATTTGGTATGCTTATATAACGAAAACTCGTTCTTTGCTTTATTTTATGATATTTTCGTAATCTTATGTAAGGTTTGATGTTTACCCAAATAGTCATAAGTCCATGTAAAATTCGTTCTATCCAGCTGGCGATTTTTTTTTTTTTTTGCGCTCGGCATCTCATGTCGAATTGATACCAATTGTTGTTTATCGATTTTGATTTTCTATCTATCCGCTGTTGATTTGTGCCCTTGTAAAATGCATTGTAAAGCGGATGTGAAAATCTTGCTCTTATGTATTTTTTTGTTCTTCTTCTTCTTCTTCTTCTTCTTCTTTTTTCATGCCACTCGCAACGCCCCTGTTGACACATTTCTGTGGGATTTTGGTTGAATTCGAATGTGAATGTGAGTGCACGAGTGGGAGAGGAGGAGGCGGGGCTGTAGTAGAGGCGAAGAGAATAGCGAGTATTTCATTCAGAAATACTGTCAGAAATATTCTGATGTGATGAGTTTCAGCCGCATGGCTCAATCAATGAGAGTATTCGTGGCATTTCAGCTGACCCCCAAACGGCGAGCTCTTAAAAGCATTATAGCAATATTACAAATATGCACGGTGGTGCGGCCAACGTAAATAATTAATATACAAAGAGCAACATGGCAAATGTCATACAGCTGGTGGGTTAGCTCGACCGCACACCAGATGCCCTAACCTGACCACCCGCCCGCCTCAGCTGCCACTGACTCTGCGTGTGTGTGTGTGGGTGTGTATATATATTTGTGTGTGTGTGTGTGTGTCAGTTGCTCTGCCTTTCTGTGGCTTAGTGGCAACCGCAAACGCTAGCGTCTGTGCTGGCTGCCCTACCTGCAACTGCCACTGACAGTTAATAGCCCACCTGACTGACCGCAGCTATGTTAAACTCTGGCCAAGGCAACAGACAGCCACACTTCTGCCTGCTCGTTAATGGGAATGGGCAGAAAAAAAAAAATGAGACGAGGGGCGGAAAGGTAATAAAAAACGCAATTAGTAGCCCTAGAAAAAAGTCCATTTAAAATTATTAAAACGCCCCACAAAAAATATATAAACAATTACGTCTTATCGCAGTCTAACATGCATTTGCTCACTCTCTCTCTCTCTTTCTATTTCAGGTATGAAGCAAACTATGGCCTAAATTGGATCAGGTTTGAAGTGAAATATTAAATATAATATACAAATATATACTTTGGTAATATTTAGCTAATATTGCTTATCCTTGAGCTAAAAACATTGTTGCATTTTAATAAACTACAGTCAACGGCTTAAACTTTGCTTAATTTGGCCATAACTTTCGTGCTGTCAGATAGATTTTTCAATTTGGCATTGTCAAATGGCTTTCGCATGTGTGTGGAAAAACTGAAAGAAAAACAAAAAGTTTCTCAAAATTGAGTTTAGTTTGAATGCAACATAAACTATAAGAGACAAGAAAACTCTGATGAGAAAACTTAGAGGCATGAAGACAACGCCGAAACGAGTTTATTCACTTGGACATTTTGTTTGAAATATTAACAGAATATTACGATCTGCAACTTTAGCTAAACAGAAATGTATTGAATATGTGTATATGATTAGGATATGGCAGAGATAATGAATACGTAATATAAAGCTGAGGTCTAGGTAGAGCTGTGGATAGAATTACCGCAAAGAAAGTTAAAGGGGGCATACTTGAGAGAAAAAGAAAGAGAGAGAGAAAGAGAGAGAGAGAGAGAGAGAGAGAGAGAAGACGTCAGTTCGAAAATCTTCTCTTCCCTAACCAATAATTAACCTACTCCAAATATAAGCTTAAATTAGTAGATAATACCTCTTCCTCGTTTCTCAATATCCCCTAAGAAGTGTTTTTCACTCGCAATCTGAGAAAAAAAGAAGAGAGCAGTCGATTGATCCACTTCTTTAACGAGATCATTCGCGATCCGACAGAAACCTTTTCGTTCAATTTTTTCAATCGTATCGTATCGACAATCGTATCGCTCCCGAAACGATGTTCGTTAAAAGAGCGTCACACGAATAGAGCCGAAGGAGCTTGTTCAGAGCGAGAGCGAGTGAGTATGCGTCTTTCGGTTGATCTCATGAGCAGAGAGTGAACGCTCAAGCGGTTAACTGTTATTTGAGAGCTGTGGTTTTAGCTAAAGATCTTCAGGCTGCAATAGCTCTTAGGACTGCACTTAATGCTGCAGTCTATAAGTCTAGCCAGGCAGTGTGTGGGAATTTAGCCTCCTCAAGTAATTCCTTAAGTAGTTAAACAATTCCTGCTTCCTTGAGGTGCAGCTCGATGGCCCTGGGATTTATTGTGTCAAAGGGGAGACGTAGTCATTTGCCTCAGCAAGTTTTTAGGATATTAAAACTTTCTTTAGGAATCCTGTTGCCTTTGAATCAACAGCAATCGAGAAATTCGATTCCGATACCGAATAATTATTTGATATATTTTATATATTTATAAAACATTACAACAGCACTATGATTTTTTAATCGGTCAGTTCATGAAAAAAAAAAAAAAATAATTTAAACAGAACTTTCTCAAAATTTAATTGATGGCAAATGTCAATTTTTAAATTTATTTGACATTTATTTTCATCGATTAGCATCGATGTTGGCTGTGAGTAGACGATCCCGGCAATAAATATATAATTTAATAATAAACGAAAGCACGTAATTATGTGGGCTCAGCCATGGCCTGATAATTAATTAGAAAATTAATATTAATTTTGGTGAAAGTGCCCAGACGACTCGCGCATATCCTTGGCTAATGTGTCCACGCTGTTTGGACCAAAAAAAAAAAAAAAAAAAAAAAAAACAAAACAGAAAACAAATGCAATTAGTTGGCCTCTTTTTTTTTATGTGTTTTTTTTTCTGTCGGCCTTTTGTCGTTTATTTTTTTCCGGTCCAGAGTCAACAAAACAAAATGAAAGTGTAAATCATATAACATCAATTTTCATTAGGCTTTGACAGGCGCTGCCCATTTTAGGGGTCAGTCTGTGTGTCGCAGCAGGATGAAAGCGAAAAGGCACAGAGAGAGAAAGAGAGAGAGAGATAGAGAGAGAGAGAGAGAGAGAGATAGATAGAGAGAGAGGGAGAGATGCTGTATTATTATGTTGGCAATTTAGTTGATTTGCTTAAAGTATTTGCTGGCAGTGAACAAAATTAATTGCATACAAATGGCCCGTCCAGCGACTAAATAAATTTGCGTTGCAAACCAAAGCAAAGCAAGGCAAACCAAGGCAAATAGCAGAAGCAGAAGCAGAAGATAATAACATGAAAGAGAATAAATACGTAAAACTGTGAAATAGTCGCTGCATCACGGCCATTGTAATTGGTGTGGGAGGAGTGACAGCAAGTGCTGAGCGCAGCTGACAATGAGCGTCATCTGAAAGTTTGTGCCACATCCGCCGTATGTGGAGCGCACATTTCCGATACGTGCCCCGCGACGTCTGCTGCCGCAGCCGAACAAAAGCTATCAAGAAAGAACGTGCAACGCACTTAAAGCTAAGAGCTGCTTCAGACTAGCTTGGCGAGTGCTGTGAGAGAGGGAGACAGAAGAGAGAGAGAGAGAGAGAGAAGGAGACGACTCTCATGCTTCATAACTACCTTTTTGGTTGTTCTTGTCTTGGCATTGCTGATAAGAATGACAAACTGAATGCAGTTTTATATATGCTATTATATAGCATTATATATATGTATATATATATATGACTTTGATATATTTATATAACACACATACACACATCATAGCAATTTCTGCGCTCATTGGAAAGTTTGAGCGAGAGCAATTTATTAGTTAAGATAAAGCAAATAGCTGTGCTATAAGAGGCAGGACGAAGAAATACAAGGTATATAATGGGCAATGCTTGATAAAAGAGGAGAGAGGCATTTTAAGTAACTTTTGATATTTCTATATGTAATAGAAGCCAGATGAGTCGGACTGAATTTTAATGAATAACTTGTTGGTTCTATAAGAATTCTTCATTGCTTTTAAATCATATATATGTTGAGCTCGTAGATTCTTTATTAAACCGTTATTGATTTTAAATCATGTACAGTAGAATCCGGTTATAAAGACTCCGCTTATAGCGTCCGTACGGTTATTATGTCCTCAGACAAACTTATATGAGCAAACTTATACGGTTGAAGTGTCTTCCGGGTATACTGACGGTCCCTTGAGCATCGTTATAACTGGACTCCACTGTATTTGTTGATATCTTCGATTTGTTTCATAATTTGCTCTATTACTTTAAAATGGTTAATTGTGCTATACTAAGAAATCTACATTTAAATTAGAAACTTGTATATTATATATTCTTTCCTTTCACTCACTTTAGAGCTTTTAGATCTTGATGAGCAAATGATGGGCCATGAGTGAAGGCTTATCTAGCATATGTATGCATGAGTCGAGCTGCTCAACCAAACCGCCATATCAAGAGAGTGTAACATTTAGCTGTTAAGTGTATCAGATTAGGTATGTATATACATATGTATGTATATGTATGTATGTATATACCCGTATATGGGCGCCTACTCGTTCGCTGACATGCTGATGAAATCAGTCTCTAATTTATGCAAGTTCAAGGACATATTTACGGGCAATTTAAGTTACAATGGCAAAAAATGTCGTACGCTGTTCGTCCGATACGATCTCGAATACATTCGCGCTGAAAAAGTGCTGGCTAACGCCAAAAGACAGCTGCACAGAAGGAGGGAGAGAGAGAGAGAGAGAGAGAGAGAGATAGGGAGGGAGGGAGGAAGAGAGTGAGAGTAAAAGTAAAAGAAAAACTGCTTGCTGTGGCGCCCTTTTTAAAGCCATCTTTGTGTCTCAATGTAAGCGGGCCAAGAAGGGAGATTGTGAAAATCGTATGTGGCAGAGAACGAGGTGGAGACAGCGACTGGAGACGTTGGCGGAGGCAGCGGGCGGATATAATTGCCTGCCATGTGGCAAAGTGGCAATGACGAGCGCAAAACTGAAATGTAACTGAAAGCAAAAGCAAGCAAAGCGACAGCGATGCAAGCAATTTGCTTTCGTTGTTGCTTTCGTTGTTGTTGGTGTTGTTGTTGTTGTTGCTGTTGTTGTTGCTTACTTATTTCATTCCATTCCAATTTCGCGCTCATTTCATGCATATAATTTTAATTTTGGCTAAGGCATGTGTGTGTGTGTGTGTGTGAGTGCTGACACTCTGGCCTCGCCCCTCGCTCTTCGCCCACTCTGTCATCCATTTGAAGCTAGATCTGTGCGGCTGTGCTTTAACGCACATTTGCTCAGTTTTGTAATTGAATTTGTTTTGCACACGCGTGTTGGCAAACAGAAATGAAATTGGCGTAAGGCAAGACAGCGGCAGCAACAACAACAACAACAACAGCAACATCAACAGCAGATTCCAAAGGAGCTGCCATAGTCGCCCGTAGGGTCAATGCTGACTCTGGAACAGCTGTCAGCTGGCGCCACAAAACGTCTGATGTATGCTGCAAACCAAATCATAAATGTCATTACACAATGAAATTGCTTTTGACCAACAGCAGCAGCAGCAGCAGCAACAGCAGAAACAGCAGCAGCAGCAGCAGCAACAACTGTTGCACATTCATGTGAGCTTGAAGCTTCACGCTCGTCTAGCTCCGGGAATCAATTTAGAAATGGCTTAAAGTCAATTTCGTTTTCTGCGGCAACTATGTATGCAGCGAAGCTGAAGGCATGCAGTGAGCTGGCCTATAAAATGCCAAATGCGAGTTACTCCATAGATAATTCAGTTGAGCCCAGAGTGAGGGATTTACGACTGTTGACAATGTGCGCAGAAGTTGCGTCACTTTTTACAACTCAGCGAGGGCAAACGATGTGTGAAGTTATTTTACTTCTCATTCACTATCGCTCTCGCTCTCTCTCTCTCTCCCTCTCTCTCTCACACTGATGCTAGCAAAAATGTAGTGGGCGTGGCTGGGGTGAGGCGTGCAATTTATGCAGCTAGCCTGAAATTTACAACTATTTTTATGAAGCCAAGGCCAGCGCAAATGTTTACGAGCAAACAAGCGACTCAGCGAGACTGAGAGAGAGAGAGAGAGAGACAAAGATAGCTAGCGCGAGAGTGAGATGGCAAGTGTGACAGTGAGTTTTGGCTAGAAAGTTACAAACATTTGTCTGTCTACTGTCAAGGAGCAATCAAAAAAATTTGTACACGCACGCAAATCGCCAAGACTTTTGTCCAAATGAAGCCATTTGTATGGCGGGCCTAGCCTGGCCCGTTGCCTCTGCCTTTGCCTTTCCCTCTGCCAGTGTCTGTGTGAGTGTGAGCCGCTTTGTTATGTTGACAGCCCCATAAAGGCAATGAGACGCCGCTGGATTGCCGAGAAGTTGGCCCTAGCTGCCTCCGCACAAGGGCCAGATGAATGACTGTCTCTATGCTGCTGCTGCTGCTTCAAACTGGAAACTTGCTCCTAAGTAATTTGCCTCATGAAAATGGCCAATTTGAGCTGAGCAGCTTGCTCCGGCCGGTCTCCGGTCTCGGCTCCATGCCGTACACTTGCCCCAGACTCGAGCATACGCAAAACTTGTCCACGCCGTGACGCTGAAAAGTTTGCTACGGAAAATTTGTGAACCGAGTCGAGTTGAGCTTCATTGTTTTCTCACTTTTTTCCCAAGCATTGTTAAAGTCGCACTTAAGCTGCTTTTGGGGCCTTAAAGCACTGCACTGGCTGCAGTAATGCACAAACGGTGTCGTGCTGCCAACTTGTCAAAAATGTTTCATAGCTATGCATTTTGCACGGCCAATCGATCAATCAGACAAACCAGAAGTCGATCAATTAATCATGCAGTCCAATACAGGCCACAGGCCGAGCCAATGGATTCTCCATTTGCAGCCCACACGAGTTGCAGCTGCGTAGAACACGACGTTAACCAACACTGACAGTAGCACAAATCTGTTGCACACTGGTGTGGCATGTGCGTAGATAGACTCTGGCTCTGGACAGTGTTGACATCTCGGCTGAAGAGTTGAGAACAAAAAGCTGCAATAAATTGGGCATTTCAATTTAGCTAGTGTTAGAAATAACACTGTTGATTATGGACTCAACATATTTCACGCTATTGTTTAGTTTTCTATAAGTGAAGTTAGCTGACAACTCTGATGAAATTAGGCTAGAAATTTAGCTGGGAAAAGTTTTCTGTTTAAGTTTTGCATTATACAACACTGTCGAAATAGTTTTGCTGCATGAGCTGCTGTTAAGGAAAAGCTAAGCAGCTTTTATAGTATCTATGTGAAAAATAAGCAACGGTAAGTAACTTTAAGCGCAAACTTTTTAATGGAAATCCTTTCAATGCTTACATTCAATTATTCAATTTCAATTTTTTTTCTGGCTCGTTTCGTGCCACTGTAGCTCAGGTGGTGCTGCTGGAATTCGCACAGTGTATCAGCAACAGCATCAGCAGCCGCATCAGCTTTAATTGTTGTTATGCAATTGAAAAATGTGCTGAAAATTTACTCAGCTGTGGTCGAGAGCCAGCCGAGTGTCCGCACACTGTTGGTTGGCTGCTGGCTGTTGTTAGACGTCTATTAATAGACATGGATCAGGTGGCAGCAGAGGTAGCTTATTGATTTTCAGGCATACATATAGTATATATATACATATACATGTATATGAACACACAATGGATGAGCTACACAAAAATTCTGTGTGCGTGCGTGTGTGTGTGTGTTAACGTGTACGTGTTAATTTTAAAATATTGACCAACTCGTTGAGTTTTATGACCACTTGAGTCCATTTGTCACTGTTTCAGTGTGCTTCAAAGTTCACAAAATTTCGTTGCATACTTTTATGGGCTGAGCGAAAGCTGAAGCCGAAAGACTTAACACGTGCGTATTTGTGTGTGTGTGTGTGTGTGTGTGTGTGTGTGAGGGAGAGTTTGTTTCTCTATGTGTGTGGTACATTTTTAATGGCCATTAAAATTAATTGCATATTAAGTTGAATTCATTATTTAATGCAAATAATTGAAACTAAATAATGCAAATTGCTCGCATTAAATTGCATTCACAACAAATGTCTCTGGGGTTCAATTTATGAAATTGTTTTCAACGATGATTTCATAATGACTGTAACTGTAATATAATATCCATGCGGATTTGATGTGCATTGAGCTGTGCGGAACAACTGCCGCAGACAAACACATGTAAGGCTCGGCCGGCCGCATTGAGTGCAAATGGAACGTGACCGAATTGCGGTTAGTTTTATGGCAGGACATCTTCGTTGTCTGTGTCTGTGCGGAGCTGCGCTTGTGGCGGGGCATTAATGTTATGCATTAAATGCGTTGACAGCTTGTTTGGCATGCCCACATGGCCAGGCCACACGCAGGCGTGCCAGCAAAGACGGGGGCTGGACAGCCGGACGGGCGGCATTTTGGGTCAAATTTTAATGCACGCAATGCCGCAGACAAGACCAAAAAAAAAAAAAAAAAAAAAAAAAGAAAACAAAAAACTGTACAGGCAGCAACAGCAGCAGCAAGGACATTCATATCGACAAAGGCGGCAGCAGCAACAACAACATAAAAATGGCACACGAAAAGTGGCTCTGTGTGCGCCTTCGCCTGTGGAGCCTGTGGAGCGTCCATGTCCTTTGGCATATGTGCGTAAGAACCTGTGTGCACGTCCACAGTCCAAGATAAACAGAGTGAAGCCTCTGTTAAGACTGCTCTTAGCCGAAGCAAAAAGCACAACAACAACAACAGCAACAACTAGAAAGAGCCAATAACAGCGCTAACAAATATTGGGAAAACAGACGCAGACAAATTCAGTTGAACAATAACAACTAGAACGGTCCTATATAAACATGTATTATTATTTTTCATATTTGTATAATTTGAATCAACTTTATGATTGTTATTCAAAAGCAAGAAAGGAAGAAAAATGAAAAGAAAATAAATTTCTGACTGCTTTGTTTATTGTCTGGAAAGTTTGTTAAAAATTCACGAATTCAGCTTTAGGTTTAGTTTTAACGAGAGACATATTATAAAAAAAATGGGTTCAGGGTATAAAAAAGAATATTATTTAATGTTTGCTGAAATATATGAAACGCTTATAATACAGATACGAATTCTGTTAGTTTTTAGTAAATCTAAGGAGAGCTTAATTAAATATACGTGGAATGCTATAGAAGAGATAATGAGCACTGAATATATAGGTAAGAGAAGGAACTTTGAACTTAGCTGGAACTATCATAGAAAGAGTTTTAGAGAAGTATACATACCAGTTGATAGATTTTAAGAGATCAAAACGAAAATATGAAAAAAAATTGTCAAAAGTCTATATAAAGTATAATTAGTATACATAATCTGTGTATAAAGTATTTAACGACTATATCTATATACTCTAGATATAGTCGTTATATAATGATGCATCTGAAGAGTACATATGTACATATATGGAGTATATAATGAAATTACTTGTTTATGGGGCATATAACGTATACAGTATACAGTCAGAATCTTTATAAATAGTATATCTAGAATATATATGTATAGTGTATATTAAGAGTACATACATATATGGAGTATATGAAGATTATACTCACTTATGGTGAAAAGAGTTTATAGAATATTTGTATAGAGTATATAAAGAGTATATCTAAATCATATATAGTGCATATAACGAGTACATAAAGAGTATTGTATTATGAGGATAAATAGATTTGAATATAATCTCCTCTTATATATTTGTCAGATATTTTTTAGTATTTTGAGGTCATGAATATATAGAAGAAGAAAATGAATATTGTATCTACCACAGATTAGGCTGAAAAGGCGGGATATTTAATATATTTCAAGTCGAGGTACGCTGAAGCAAGAATTGAGAGTGTAAGCGTCAGAGTCTTATGACAATTGGAGCAGATCTTTGGGCAACTAA
Organism: Drosophila mojavensis; assembly: GCF_018153725.1. Classification (NCBI taxonomy): domain Eukaryota; kingdom Metazoa; phylum Arthropoda; class Insecta; order Diptera; family Drosophilidae; genus Drosophila; species Drosophila mojavensis. Next base: position 6,645,307 of record NW_025318667.1, read on the forward strand.
ATGCTTCACCAGGCTATTTGGGCAAGAAACTACCCATTCGCAACATTACTGAAAATATAAGTTTTATACAGTTAATGAATATTATGATAATTATTTTATAAATTTAGTAATCATAATACTCATTTAATCTATAAAATGATGATTATTAATATTGTATATATTATGAAGTATGGCATACAATTATTGCTTCCAAATGGCATCTCTGACGTCACAGCAACAAAACTCATGTTGCTTCTAGCCTCAATAAACCGACTATCAGCTGAGCGAGTAACTTAAGAAATGTTGAATAAAGGCTATAGGCTACACCCAGGAGCTATCAATAAAACGTCAGCTATGGCAACTTGAATGTAATTCGTAATCATACTTAAGTCGACTTCATCAGCTTAGTTAGCATTGGGCATGAGTTGCAGCTGATCCATGAGCAGCCAGTAGTTGACATAATCGAATGCTAATGTGACATAATTATGCTTAAATACTATCCTTGAGAATGTCAGTTATTTATATTTCATTTTGGCGATTAGCTTCTCGGATTATGGGCACTTTAAGCTGACCGGGGGCCAGGGCTGATGAACAGCTGTAAGTGTCGCAATCGCTGTCAAACTGCTGCGACGTCAGACGACGTGATTGATGATGATGATGATGAGATGGAAAGGGAGCGGCAGAGAGAAAAACAGAAAGTGAGAGAAACGGGAGAGAGAGAGGGAGAGGATAGCAAAGAGAAAGCTAGAGAGTGAGAGAGAGGGAGAGAGAGCGAGTGTATGTATACTTGTAGCTGGGATATTGGGGCACCGGGAATGGCAACGTTAATTATCAGTGCCAGACGCCCAGCTGTGAGGTGACAGTAATCAATGACAGGAACAGCAACAACAGCAACAACCACCACAACAACAACAGCAACAGTAGCAGAGTAACAACGATAACGAGATAGTCAATGCGCGTCATAAAATAATCTATGTACATCAATAAATTGGCATTCAATGAAAATTAGTTGAGTTTGATTGATGCGTAGTTGCCGCAGTTGGCAGCGTGATTGACTAGACCTACCTGTACACACCTGCCAGCAGGGTCAAATGTGTTTATGTGTGTGTGTGTGCGATAATTAATGCAAATTGTTGAGCTGATATGCCATTGAATAATAGAGAGAACGGCATGGACTTAGCAAACACCGTAGGACCGTAGGCATTGCACAGTCAATTAGCTATGCCATAAACTAGATGCTATAAACAGCAAGGACATTTAATGGCTGATAACTTTGTTGAAATCATGTAAAAGATGATTGCAGCTTAGCCAGGGCCCGCTAGGCACTTGAAATGCGGGACCACAACACAGACGGGAACACCCACACACACGTGGACACACCTAGGCGCACATGCATAATTACGGCACAGCTAAAGCGTTCAGAGAGTGAGAGAGAGAGAGAGAGAGAGAGATAGAGCCAGAGAGGGACATGTCAAAAGTTGCTTTATTGGCTTAGCACACACCGGAAATTGCAACTGACAAAGCTAACACCGACAGAGAGAGGGAGAAAGAGAGGGGGGGAGCTAGAGAAGATGGAGAAGAGCAAGACGAGGAGAAAATCAATGATGACAACGCCTACTAGTCAATGGTAAACGAATGGGCCGTCCCTTCCATTCAGCCAGCCAGCCCTAAGGCACTGCCAACACCAAAGCTAAAGCGAAAGCTAAAGCCAAAGCCAAAACCAAACATCAGATCCTGCCGCAGGCGCTGTCCATGCTCTGCCTATTCAACTGTTTCCACATGCGAAAGTATATACCAATATTTATGCTGGCACTGGCTCAGCAGGTTGTGGGACATGCTGATGTGATTCCCTCTTTATACATGTGTGTGTGTGTGGGAGTGTAGATGTGGGTGTGGCCCAGAAACTAACTGATTAAATTTATGCGCCCTTTGCATACTAAATTCACACGAAAACTCATTTGCCACAGAAATAAACAGTAAAAAAAGAGTAAATAGAAATCGAAAAGTCAAAATGGATTCATACGATATAATAAGTATAAAAAAGAGAGAGAGGGCTGGGAAGCAAGAGAGTGAGAGGGAGATAGAGGTGGGAAGAGCGGAAGAAAGAGCCAGGGAGAGAGAGAGAGAGAGACTGAGAGAGAGAGAGACTGAGAGAGATAGAGAGAGAGAGAGAGAGAGAGATAGCAAACGATAGAGATAAAGAGCGGCAGATAATAAGAGGGAAGAGATAGAAGACTATGATAAGTAAGAGGAAGCAAAAGTAGGAGCGAGAGAGGGAGAGAGAGAGAGAAAGAGCGGGAGAGAGAGGGAAAGAGAGAGAAAGCATTAGAGGATTTAGGAAGATATAGTGTGAAAAAAGCGAGAGTGAAAGACTTAGCAATTTTTGCAAGTTGGAGATCTAGAGAAAAGGTTAGAGATAGAGAGATAGCGAAAGAGAGACAAAGAAACAGATAAAGAGAGAGAGAGAGAGAGAGAGAGAGCGAAAGAAGGAAAAAAAGATTTACGAAGGGAGGAGGATAGGTAGGAAAAGACCGTTAAGAAGAGAGACCGAGTGATAAACAGAAAGAGAGATAGAGAGATAGATAGAGAGAGAGAGAGAAAAAGAGTCAAAGAGTTAGAGGAAGAGCTGTAGTCAACGTATGTACTCCACATAAACTAAGCCAAAGTCTCTCAAGCATCAACTTTACATCAACTGAACATAAGACTTGTGAGATAAGAGATAAAGAAACATTATCGTGCACTCATTAAGTCACACAAGTCACAAGCTGCTTGCACTTCTAATGGCTTAATGATTTCTTGGCTTGCGGTCGGGTCGTCTAACAGGACTTGACCTGCGCCCTTAGCTATGCACTGGGGACAGCGCTCACTTGTTGCGGCCGTTGTCTCGCTCTAACGAAGAGCGCCCCTCCCTGACGCACTTCAATTGTATTCCAGCGGGTGGGTGGCTTTGTTTGCGCGACGGCCCCGTATAACAAGCCGCATAAAGCAAATAAAACAAAGCAAAGAAAGCGAAATGTAAGAAAGCTGCAGGCGCGACAGCACCGACTAGCAGTTACCCTGTATCATTTGTATATATATTTGTGGGTTAGTCAAGTGACTCGACAATTGCAGGGTATATAATTTTATGAAATTGGTATACAAATCACGATATGTATTATGCGTTGATGGTTGTTGTTGCTGCTGGTGTTGCTTTTGTTGTTACATTCGAGTCTTACGCATTCGCAAATCACAAATATACCGTAATTTACCCAGAACATTTGGCTGAAAAGAAAACAAGAAGCAAGACAAACAAGGCGCAGGCTGCGTAATTGTATGGTTCTTGAATAGATGTGTGCACGTATTTGTTTTTGATATGCGTAATTGTGCTTATACACACATGTGTATATTTGTACATGTGTATATATGTATATTTATGTGTGTGCTTGTGAGAAGCAGCATAATAAGAAGGCATTACAATGCGCTACGCACCGTCACGTCAAGCATACCAACATCAGGGTCGTTCCATTCAAGCCACATACAGGGTGTCTCTGGCTACTATTACAATGAGCTCAACGAACAATATATCTATACATGTACAATATAAAGATTATCATGTGTATATACAGCCGAGTCTCGATAGTTCGAAATGGCAAGGGGGATCCGTTTTTTTTTTTCGATTTACGCAGAAATTCAAACTATCGAGAATTATCGAGAACGAAGAATTTTTCAAAGGGAATAGATTTTGTTTCGATTTATGGTGATTTTCGATTTAACGGGCTACAAATTATCGAGACTCTACTGTATATGTGTTATGTTAATTGCATATCGATAATAATCTTTAGTACTAGATTAAACCTGCCTATCGATTAGACCTGTTATATAGATATATATATCATCGTGTGCAACTCTACTTGTCTACTAGATTTTATTGAGTAAAACTAAATTCCTTCCTTCCTTCCTAGTTAAAAATAAATCAATGGTGAACTATACGCCTAATAGATGAAATTGTCTGCATATAATATGATATGATATACTTTAGATAACGTATAGCAGCGGTCACCCTGTTCGGCTGCGATTCTTCGTGCATTCACATATTTGCCGCATGTCTTTGTGGGCGCGTTGAAGACGAATGTCATTTCCACGCGACTTCCGCTGGCAACAGCCTGGCAGCCATTGCAGCCAGCTGGTGTCTCGCGAGTCCAACGTCCATCGTCCATATTGTATGGCATACTTTAGGGCTGGCTGGGACTGGCTGGGGCTGGCTGGCTGGCTGGCTGGCTGACTGGATTTACCCGTTTCGCTGGCTTGTCATTACTTGGAAATGGAAATGGCAGCCGCAACAGCAGCAGCAACAGCAGCAGCAGCAGCAACGGCAGCAATGTCGACAGCAACAGTTGCTGTCATTGTGTTGGCTGGCTCTGGCATTGTTGTTGTTGTTGTTTGGTTGTTGCTCGCGTTGTTCGTTTGTTATTGTTTTCCATTTTTACAACCATTTTTATGTGCTGGAATTGCTGATGGGCTTTGAGCCTTGATGACTGTGCTTTCGCATGGTACTTATATTGCAGCTGAAGCAAAGTATATTACACACGAACAGAGACAGACAGACACACTCACACACGTACACACGCATACATATGTGTACATACATTTCAACATTCAACTTGTTGCTTTTTCATTTCAACTCATCATTTGCGTCGGTTTCTGGCCTGGCCTGCCCTGGTCTGGTCTGTCCTGGCCTGGCACAACTTTAACCTTTGAACCCCGCTGTGCAACAGAGTGAAGAGCGTCTAAGTAATCAAGGCAATCGTTTATGTGCATTTTAAATTTGCCACGCGATTAACTGCGACTCTCACTGTGACTGTGAACGCCACTGTAACTGTGACTGTGACTCTGACTGAGTCCTTAAATCATATTCTGCTCAGAGTTCAAATTGAATTTGACGTATTCGCAAAAAGTTTTTAAATTTAAAATTTAAAATTTCAATTTGTAAATTGTGAATTCCTTTTGATTTAGTTGAAAACAATTTCTCTGTATTGCCAAGCAGACAGACCTAAGAACCAACTTGAACTTCCATTTATCATACGTCTTATTTAGACTTTGTCCTCTGGGACTGAAGATTTCTACAGAAACATGAGCTTTTGAACAATATTCTTTCGAATTTCTTTGTTAAGGCTTCTGACTTGAAGTTGTTGACATAAATATGTATTTATAGCATTAACAATAGTGTAAATACATATTGTATAGTCTAAGACGTTCTCCTCTGGGAAAATATTTATATTGAAAAACTTGAGATTAGGCATTAAATAAAATGGATGTAAAATTTTTATAATACTCTTGACGTAAAATGCTTTACATATTATATTTAAGAGTATAGGCTATTTAGTATTATATAGGGTTTGAATTTTCATAAGACTCTTAACTTGAAATTCCTTAGGTATTATATGTATTTAAGAGTATACATTATTAAGTACTATAAAAAGTTAGTTAGAGTTAGTTTAAAGTAATTAAATATAAGCCATTATCCTTTGGAGTATGTAATCCTTACAAAAATTTAAGGTTAGGAAGGATATATATTAGATATATCTTATAATTAATTCGACTTTGGACTTAAAGGATGAGATTTGAGAGATATGGTACTATAGAGAGCATATAGTATATACAATATTGAGTATATATATTGAGAGTATATCTTATAAAGAATTAAATTAGATCATAATCATCATTAAATTATCTGGAAATGGAGAGTTCTTAAAGAACTTGAACTTAGACATGAATTAAATTGTCTAAAGACTATTGACTTATTAGATCTGAGAGCTATATAGCTATATAGTATTTTAGACAGCTAAGGTGAGTGGAAACATAAGCCATTCAAGTCATTTAATATTTTACATTCTACAACTGCTGTAACAGCAAAAAAGTCATATCACAATTCTTTTGGAAAATGCAAAAACAAATGCAATCTAATTGGAATATTTAAGCATTTTCAATAGCTGTAAGAATTCGCCACGAAATCATCAAGAAATTATTCTCGAAGCGAGTAATATGTTAAAAACAAAATGCGCACAAAGCAAAGTGAGGCCAAGCAGCGAGATGGGAAATTTATGAAATTGAATTTAAGATTATTTTGGAATTGGTCACGAATTTCGCTTGGCTTGCAGAATGTTTGCACATGAACAGATTTGCTGAATGCTCGTAATAATAATAAAATGCCAAAATGGAAAGCGTACAGCATTTTCCTTACAGTTTTCCGCCAGGAAATTTAAATGTGTTTCGGCTGCCTTCGATTGCATTTTTCATGAAATACTTGGTTTGGGGCTGTGCGCTTAAAGAGCCAACTAAATTTGTTGTAAAATGTAGCTGTTGTTGTTGTTGTTGGTGCTGCTGCTGCTGGCGTTGCTGTTGTTGCCGCTGGCATCAATTAGAATCAATCAATCAAGTGTGCATAATTAAATTGCTCATTAGGCGCAGGGCAATAATTGGCAGAGCAACAACAATAATGACAACTTCTCAAAGTCAATGGCACTCACTCATCAGCTGGGGTTAGCGCTGCTCTGCTCTGCTCCGAACTGAAACTGTTTACAGGCTCTGGCAACTGGATGTCAATTCCGAGCCATTTGCCATGTTGGCACTCCCACCAGCCAGCAGTCAGATGCCCCATGCCGCATGCCGCATGCCGCATGCCGTATGCCGCATGCCACACAACCATGAGCCACATGCCGCATGTGTGTTTACATTTACAGCTGGCCATTAATTGCTGCGAATCTGTTGTCGTCTTCAATTCTGATTGATTCGTGCTGTTTCATTGTTTTTCCCTCGTTTTTGCGACCTTTTTGCGCCCTTCGGCCCTACTTTGGTATTTGCTTGTGATTGGCAAACGTTGCGAGTCCTGACAGCCGAATGTCCTTCAATTCGGGCTCAAGGCAAGTCAAATATAAATAAGAGAAAAGGAAAATTGCCATCAGCAAGAAAGCAGCGAGTCATTGCCAGATACCCTGTAACTGAGCATATATGTGGGCTTGATCAGCTTACAAGACGATGCTCAGTCTGATCATCAAAAATATTTCTCTGCTGCTAATATAACTGTGATTATGTAGCTGTTGGCAGGTCGCCTTCAATTCAGCTCCACAAATTTCACTCACCTGGCGCTGCCGGTGCCACCGGCGTCTAAATACTTAAATGCTCCCTGGGGCGTCGCTCAATGGTGAAGCATTTGAAGTGCCATTGTGTGCGCCCGCATAAGGCTAAAGTGCAGCTCAGGCGCACGCCATAAGTCGAAGGCCATTATATGGCTCATGTCAGCATTCGCATTAATGCTGGAATATGATAATAAGCCACAGGTCCACAGGCAGCAGCCCCACAGGCGGAGAGATGTCTCCCCATTACAGCTGAAAATATGAGAAGCACTTTAAACTGAACATCATTTCGATGATGCGATAGCATTTCGCATATATGTATATGTTCGAGATGTGCCAAATGCATTCCAATCGAATTAGCTGCCATCAGCTGGTGGCCCGGGGCTCATTGGATGTGCTTTAATATAGTGTTGAAATAAATCAATAAAATGAAATATATGCATGCATATATACATACACATACGTATTTCAGTTGGAGCTGGAGGGAAATCAAATTGGCGCAGCATAACTCAAATTACATAACGCTTATCACGCATACGCAGCATTGTACCAGCAGCATTTGGCAAGAGTCCCGACTTGAATGGAAGGAAGTGCCATCAATACGCAGCGAATTGCAGCTCTCGAGCTCTCAAATTATTTGCCATCAAATTCTATTGATTTATTAATGCCGCTCTCCATCCACTCCACCCCACCCCACTGCACGCCTCGACAGTTGCCATAAAGCGACGTCGCGCCGTATCGAATGCTTACCGGGCATCAGCCGCACTGCACGCATTAATTTCGAAAATGTCTCAATAAAAATCAATATCAAATATATTTTGTGCTTTATGGCTTTATTAAGGCCTCGTTGCTTTATCGACATAAAGAAACAAAATATAAATAAAAGTCAAGATTGTCTTAAGTTGGCATTCAGCAAAATTCTACAACTTTACAAACTCTTTATATTTATTATATCAAATATAATATAAATGATATGGGCGAAAATATATTATTTTTTGCTAAGCGTTTAGAGACTGTTTTATATTAATGTAAATTGCTTGTTTATAGAGATCATTTTATGTTCAGCTCTTCATTTATCAAATATATTCATTGCTTACAGTTGAAAGGAGGTTTATGTGTTTTAATCGCTGTACTTTTTGCTTTCTTTTTTTTTTCTACGTCACTTACTCGCTTATCAAATTTCTTCAATGCATCTTCTAGAAAATTACCTTTGTATTCGATTTTCATGCACAGCTCTTCTAACTTCTTTCTCTCACCTTATCTACCTCTCTCAGTTACTCAGTTATATCTTTAGCTCTCATACCCAGAATGCTATCTATTTTTAATTGCTTTGCTATGTGATTCTCATAAAATAAGTCCTCGGCATTTGTCTTAATTCTTCTTTGTTTTGTCTCCTCTACCTCTGCCACTCTCTCTATCTGTCTATCTCAAAACTCATTTATATTATTCTATTATTAGCAATGCTCATCATCAGCGACTCTATCCATCTCACTGTCTTGCGTAAGACACAATTATTTCCATTTATTATCCACATTGACTATGAATTTCTAAAATTAAATTAATGTCAAATTGTATTAAATAATATATTAGATATATTCACACATCAACAGGCAGGCAAACTGGCGTCACAGACAATTTCAACTTAATTTGCTCATTCACTTTCAAATTGAAAACTTCGTTCGGTTGTTCGTTCGTTCGTTAGGTTAATGAGTTCTAAGCAGACACGGTAAACTTTGAGGCAAGTGTCTGGCAAGAATGCAGCGCATGCTGACCTCAATGTTGCTTTTTCCTCCCCAAGCTGACGCTGTAGACATCGTTGAAAAGTTATCTAAATAGTTGTGGATACTTTTGGGCTGTCAGACAGCTCATTTGGCTGGCACGACCAGGCGTATGCTGCATAATAATTTTAATAATTCATTAGGTAAAAAATCTTTTTTTTGGTTACTCAAACATAAATTGACTTCGAGTGGCAAGTTAAGTTCGGTTGGGCTGTCTCTAAATTGTAATTTTTGCCGTTGTTGTCTGTGGCATGTCGGTGAACTCATTCACCTGAAAGCTGTTGCTTGCGTAGCTATGGAAACAGCTTGCAGCTGGTTATTACCTGGAATGTCTGGCAGAAACTTTTGGCTCTTAACTTCTATTCTTGGCTGTTGTCTTGCCACGCCAAAGAACTGAAGAACAGTTCACACAATGAAGAAATATTGCTGAGCTGTTGAAGTGCTTGCGATATTAATCCGATTATTAGCAAATGCTTTGAAATTCGTAGCGAAATACTTCAACAATTGTTTCATAACTGAGAACTCGACACAGTTTATGGAAGTTCTGAAGCACAGTTTGAGTTTAACAACATCACATTGAATTTTCACTTAATAATTTATTTATTTATTCATTCTGTAATCAATTATTACTGAAGTGAATAAAACGTAGTCGATTATTCAAAGTAATCTTCCAGCTGCAGTGCTGTGAATGTATCAATGTAATCCTCTTGCCTGTCATTCGGAGAGTTGTCATTGGGATAGTCGTCGACTCTATAGTAGTACATTAGCAGTGTGTAAAGCAGTAGCCACCAGATTATTTCACTACCAATTGGACACATTTGGATGCTGCTGTCGTTGCGATTCAGCTGTCAATGATACCAAAACGCGTCGGTCCAATCAATGGAAACCGCATGAACAAACATATGTGGGTCAGTTTGTGCAGCTGTCGTTGGGTTGCGACCCACCTTATTCAGCCAAAGCATACACCCATTGTATTATATACATATAGAATACTAACATATCTAACACACATTCAGTTGGGAAAGGCATCCCTTTGTAGCATACTTTCAAGCGATGCTGGCATTTTATGTCAGCACTCAAACTGAGTTTTATTGTCATATAAGTGAGATTGTTCGCTTGACCGAGCTTAGCGGTCATAGAAATTTTCAACTGCCACTCTCACATTTTATTTGATTTGAGAAGCGAATATGTTGCCTACGACCACTTCACAATGAAACTAGCCGTCGTAACATAATAATAATAATAGTAGTGATGAAAAAAGTAATGCTTTAATACATATATCACAAAAATTAGGAATAATAATATGACAATGACAATGACAATGACAATGACAATGACAATGACAATGACAATGACAATGACAATGACAATGACAATGACAATGACAATGACAATGACAATGACAATGACAATGACAATGACAATGACAATGACAATGACAATGACAATGACAATGACAATGACAATGACAATGACAATGACAATGACAATGACAATGACAATGACAATGACAATGACAATGACAATGACAATGACAATGACAATGACAATGACAATGACAATGACAATGACAATGACAATGACAATGACAATGACAATGACAATGACAATGACAATGACAATGACAATGACAATGACAATGACAATGACAATGACAATGACAATGATGATCATTATTCTATTTATTAATTAATTAACTAATAATGCTATCTTTTCTTTATCATTTCAGGACACGAACTGAATGTTGCGCGGAGTGGAAGTGATGTCGTTGTCAGAGCCGCGTATTGTAGCTGTAGCTGTAGCTTAAGTGGGCGTGGCTGCATTCATGATGCGACTGGCGAAGCTGACGCAAAGCTTATCGCTCAGAAATGCAACGCAAAAGTGCGCGGATCAGTCGCACGCCAAGGTTCACAGGGGCTGGGGGCAGATGGGGCAGATTAATTGGGCTTAGCCCTTGATGACACTTAGTTTCATTCAGCATTTCATGCGATTCTTGTCACTCACCTAGGTGTCTCTCTAATCTCACTCTCATTCTCTGTTTCGCTCGCAGCGTCACGGCAGCAGCAGCAGCAACGGTGCGGGGCAGAGCATTGGCAGCAGCGTCAACGTCAACGGCCTGGCGGCCACAGCGCCAGGAACAACAGCGACGCGGAGCAGCAGCAGTAGCGGCGGCAGCGGCACCGGCACCGGCAGTGGCAGTTGCAGTGGCCACACCAATAGTACCAAGCGCAAATCGAAGCCACGGACAAAGTGTTTCGGTGGCACAGTGTTTCGCTGTTGCCTACCTTGTCGCGGGGGCGGCTCCGCAGCCCCCGCCACAAGTCCGCCCCAAACTCCTGCGCAGACACCGGACGAACTGAAACCCAAGGCACAGACAGCAGCAGCAGAGGCTCTGGCAGATAAGAGCCTACCCCAACAACAACAACAACAGCAGCAGGAGCAACAACTCGACACCGACTTGGAGGCAATTGGTGGCGGTGAAAAGAAACATTCGCTCGCAGATACAATCGGTACATCGGTCACCACGCCCATCTCCCTGAAGACCCTCATCAACGACGTTGACGAGGATTTGGAACAGCAGCTGAGCGCAGCGGACATTGCAGCCGCCAGCTTGGCCAGCGGCTTGGTAGCCAGACGCGCCGAGCCCGAAACCCTTAGCGACGCCAGCGTCTCACCCACCGTGGTGGTGCTGCAGCTCTCGCACACAGTGACAGCTAGCACTGCGCCCAGCCTAGCGCTGCCCGAAGTGACCAGCTTGACGACAGCCAACACAGCATCAACAGCAGCAACACTGCTGTCCACAACCACAAGCATCTCCTCCACGTCGCCGTCGCTCAGCGGCGTCTATCAATCAGTTAATCAACCGTCGAGCAGCAGCGGCAGCGTAGCTGCTGGAGCAACGCCACCAACAGTAGCAGCAGCAACAGCAGCAACCACAGCAGCAGCAGCAGCAGGCGTAGCAGGTGGCTCAACAGCGCAACAACGTTGCAGTTGCCAGCCGCAGACCTCACCACTGCCCCACATTAAGGAGGAGGAAGAGTCCGAGCAGCAGCATCTACAGCAGGCCGGCAACAACCGGCAGCCGATTAGCAGCAGTCCCATCAAGGGCCTTGAGGAGCCTCTGCCACCGATTACCATTGCCGGCGGCGGCTATTGTGGCAGCTGCGAGAGTGTGCACCACAGCTCGGGCACTTCATCGTCGGCCACAGCCGGTGGCGGTGCCGTACAGCCGGATTACGGTGGCGGCGCATCGACGCCATCGCCGCGTATCAAGCTCAAATTTCGCAAGCCGCACAAATCGTGCTGGTCACGCATTGTACTCGCGCCCATTGGCAGCAGCGGGGGCGGCTCATCGTCGGCGACCGTTATTGGCAGCAACTCGAACGAGACTCTAGCGTCGAGCGGCAGCACCGGCAACACTAACACAAACAACAGCAGCAGCGTCAGCGTCGCTGCCCATCATCGCCTGGCCTCGTCCTCGGCATCGGCGCTCGCCTCGCATCCCAGCAACTCGCAGCTGCTGCCCACCACCAAAATGCAGGCCGAACAGGGCTCCATTGGTGATCTGCAGAAGTATCACAGTCGCTATCTCAAGAATCGACGACATACTCTGGCCAACGTGCGGTAAGTGCGAGAATATATCATTTTATATATGTAGCTATATATTACTTGATTGAAATATGATTTGCTTTCTAAATAAAATGATGAATGAACGTACATAAAAAAAAAAAAAAAAAACATTTTAAACTATTACTAAAGAAACTTATTAATCGATTAAAGATTAAAATTCCTGTATGAATGAAGTCTAGTTAATGGCAGATTAAAATTTTTCAATAGCTGAATGTATAAATGTTTGGAAAAAATTTAAATTAAATTAAATTCCAAATCTTCAAAGTTTCCAAAGATTACAAAATTAATTTAAATTGATTTTTCTTTTAAATTTATACATTTATTCATTGAACAATTTTAATTGCTTGAATTGTGTAATTTAATTGGGATAAACAAAAACAAATATTTAAAGTTTATAATTGCTTAACTCAATACTAATACCAATAGAGAGTTTTGCACTAGAAAATTCGATTCGGTTAGAGTTTAGTGTCGCAGCAAGGCAAAGTTTATGTTAGCCTTGACAGCAGTTGACGAAAGGCAAGGAAAATTAAATTAGATATGAGATTTCACATATCAGACAAAATCCATAAGTTGAATAAGTTTTTTTTTTTTTTTTGCAATGAAAGTGAGTATTTGTTGAAGACTTTAATATTGAGGGCTGACTGGTGTGATAGGCGTCTGAAGTTTGAGGCCAACAGAGTTTGGCTCACCATTTAATGGACTTTCAATATCGACGAGTAAAACCCAATGTGTTTAATATCTCTAGGCAGATTCTTGAACATCTTTATTGGTCTATAAAATATTCTTTGTTGCTTTATGCATCTCCTCTTGATAGTACTGGAGCTGAAAAACGCATTCATTGCACTGTCTTTAAAAGTATCCACTTTTATATTCCAATTCACTTTCAGCTTTATCTGATTCTCATTCGCCGTACTTTGTTGAATCCAATTAAGTGAACTTGCTATCATGGCGATAAGCTTGCGCTATTTATATAAGACTTGATTTCATGTTCAATTTCTACGACGTTCAATATGAGATAGCATGGACAATGCTGCTGTTCGTTCAATATTCTTCATATTTCATCTTTTATATAACACTCAATGTGTCGCCTACAGTTATGCAACACTTTTGTCGACTGTTTGCCAGTGTCGTCTGCTGCTTGTGGCATTGTGTTGACTTTGGCCTTAAAATTGACTTTGAACAGCTCACTCGGCTGTTAACACAGCAGAACAAAAAGAAATAAATATAAGTGGAAAAAATTGAAAACAAAAAAAAAATACAAACTGAAACGCTAAGAGAGCACAGAAAAAAAAACCAAAACGAAAGCAAATAACATGAAAATAAACGCAAGCCAAACAAACGCAATAATATTATTATTTTATTTGTCAATATTTATACAAATGCGGGCAATGTTGTTGCTGCCATTGCTGTTGCCGCTACCGTTGCTGTTGCTGTTGCCGTTGCCGTTGCTGTTGCTGTTGCCGTTGTGGTTGCCATTACCGTTGCTGTTCCCGTTGCTGCTTGAGTTTGCGTCAGCTGTGCGCTGGCTACGTGGCGTATGCGCAATTTATCGCTGACAGCAACTGCAGCAGCGCCACGAACTTGACTCGAAAGTTAGACAACGGACAACCAGCCAATTAGCGTCTTACAATGCAATCAATTTGCAGTTAGTCAGCTTAATCAAATCGAAAAAGTTATGCGACACAAACTTTGCTCGCCCAGCAAAAATGAAGGCAACAACGGGCACAGAGAGCACAGACCACAGCAGACAGACCGACAGCTAGACAGACATAGAGACAGTCGAGTGTCGAGTGTCGAGTTGTCTCACTGCTGCTCACACACACACACACACACATTGGCCTGGCCTGGCACAAAGACAACGTAATTTGAGGCCAAACCTAATCCAATGCATAATTGAATATGTTTTGCCAACTTAACTCGCGCTGAGCTCGCCAATGCAACCAACAAGCCCAGAGAGCCGCGCGCGTTCGCTCGCCTGACATTTTGCAAATTGAATAAATAAATGCATGCATTTTGCAAAAGCTGAATTGATTAAATTTGACCCCATATCAACGTGTTTATTTGTTTGACTCTTTTCCAATTGGGGTCTGCAACTATATATATGAAAATTTATATATATACAATATATGATTTATATTTATGTATATGAGTGACACTAAATTCGAAATGAATTCCATTTGTGCGCTAGGCGTTTTTGTGGAGGAAAGGGCTTAAAACTGCAATTGAATGAACCAAATCGTACTGCTGACTGATTTAAGGGCTATAAATATATTGCACAAGTATGTACAATGCATAGTAGTATGCATAGTAATATTATATGAATATTGCAATTGTTATGTTTACAGATTTTAAATAAATATAGTGTGCCAATATCAAGTAATTTTTTAATTTTTTTTTTTTCTTTAATGTTAATTTTCAAATTTATTTTAAATGTAAAAAATAACAACAAAAATTTATGATTTTTTTTTTTTAATATTAATTACTTTTTTAAAATTTTTAGTTTATTCATTTATGTATATTTTATCTACGTAAAGCCAAACCTTCTATATCTAGAAGTACTTACAAATAATCCTATATTGTTAGGGGTATTTATGATTGGCAAGCCCCAATCTGTGAATACTTACAGATAGTAAGAATCTTGCAAGAATACTATCTATTAATCTCCCTTCTAATTTACTTCGATCAAAGGTGAAACTATCAGGAGCCGTTCGTAATTTGATGAGATTCCTTACAGATTTTTACTTCCATCAGCTATACCACAATTCTGCACAGCCTAGATCTAGATTCCAAGTATCGACTACAGCCGAGGGAAATATTTCCACAGATCCTAAGTTACCCATAAGTCAGATAAAATTGCCCTGCTGCAAATAAACTTCGACAACTGGAAATGAATCTCAACTCTTAGTTATGGTTTTTCAATCAATGCTTTTATTCAGGGTAGTTTATAGTAGGAAAAAAAAAAGATGAGAGGTCATCATTAATTAGAATTCCAATATGATTTTGGATTTTTTTTAATGAGTTTTAACCTCTCGCAAATCTTGCGAATCTTGGGTTTCGCCTGTTGCGCCTGTTGTTGTTGTTGTTATTACGCCTGTTGCCATTGACGTTACGCCTGTTGCCATTGTTGCGTCTGTTACCATTTGGGCGACGCCTGTTGGGATTGCGAGTGCGGGGCCTACGGCTGGGTCTGACCACGACAGGAGCTGGGGCGGGCACTTCCTCATCAACGTCTGCTTCATCATCGTTGCCAGAGTCGTTGACCACTTCGGTGCCGTCGGATCCGCCATCAGGGTTGTCCACGGCGCCGTCTTCAGTATCGGCAGGCACGTCTGTATCAGTCTCTTCCACGGCATTCGTGTCCTCAACATAGTCGTCTACATAGTCGTCCTGTGCTGCCGCCAGGGAGACCCACAGGCAGAGACAGGCCAGGAGAAGGAAACGCGTATTGAACTTCATTTTCTCTTTCGCTTTAGAATGTCAAATTCAATTTGATAAATTTGCAATAGCTACCAGTGTCTTTTATAGTCAGCAAAAATTTAAATTTCAATTTGAATTTGTCAAATCGTAGAACCTCTATTTACTCAACTTGGGACATAACAATGGTCTTTCAAATCCAAAATACAAGTAATTATACAATTGTATGGCTCTACCAGCTGTGCGAATTGATTCATGTGCCAAAAAAAGAGAATGACAAAAACATAATAGAATTAAAACAGAAAATTTATCAAAAGATGAATATAGTCACATTCATATTTGCTTTGGAAGTGTTGACAATCTTTCTGGAGCTTAAGTCAATATTTCTACCCCATATACTTGTTACGCAGCTAAATAGCAGGAAATAACATCTGTCTGTCTAAGCAATTGTCTATCTTAAAATAAAATATTAATCATGCGTCATTATGTAATGATTGCGTTAGCTGATACACTCACTCATGGCAAATTGCATAAACTTCGCGATGTTTATTCAAAGATAATAAATTAAAATATCACTTGGCCTTCTGTAGCTTTTTCAACGTGTTTCTTGAGTTCTTGCCTGATTGTTCTAGTAACTCACGTATCAACAAGTAAGAAGGCTCCAGTCGAGACTGCTCGACTAGGAGATACCCTGAACCCTCCAAGCTGATATTCTAATCATTCTGGACTTATTTTATGCACACATACATACACATGCATCCACACGCATGCATAAGCCTGCGCTCTGCTAACTGCGCAGTAAGCAGCGACTGCGCTTGGGCTGCGCTGCAGTGTGGGCAATATTATGAGAATTTATTTGTTGAATAATTTCTTTTGTAGACATACGATCTTAATGAAACTTTTAAAATGTAATCATATGGTGAATATGTGTGTACATTCCAAAGCACAAGTCTCTAGTACTTGAAATGCGTTTTTTACAAATTGGGGGAAAAGGGGGCGTGGTATCCAAAATCTGTAAATTACAAAATCTTTATATCGATTAACTTTATATACAACGCAAATTTGAAGGCTCCAGGTCTAAAAGTGTTTAAATTAGGGTAAAAAAACAAAATCCATTTTTCGATTATTCTCGATAAAAAAGTTATCGGACGATTTATCGAAAAAATAAAGCAAATTCGTACTGCG
The DNA here is from genome assembly GCF_018153725.1 of Drosophila mojavensis. NCBI lineage: Eukaryota > Metazoa > Arthropoda > Insecta > Diptera > Drosophilidae > Drosophila > Drosophila mojavensis. The sequence continues at coordinate 6,662,405 of NW_025318667.1, forward strand.
TATGGTACACACGAGTATGCATGCCAAATTTCAGCTCTCTAGCTTTTGTAACTTCTGAGATCGACGCACTCATACGGACGGACGGACGGACGGACGGACGGACAGACGGACAGACGGACAGGGCTATATCGACTCAGCTTGTCGCGCTGATCAAGAATATATATACTTTGTGGGGTCTGCCACGCCTCCTTCTGCCCGTTACATACTTTTTCACAAGACCATTATACCCTGATTTCCCATTTTCAATGGGTTCAGGGTATAAAAACACGAGATACCAGAGTAGTCAGGCAAGAGCGGGAAATTAGATTCGCACCCATACAAATTGGTGAAGCGTCTTGCTAATGTCGCCTAAAGATCTGAAACCAGAAGAATAATACGATGCCAATATCCTTCAGATTTACTAGATCGAATCTTCACTTAAATGCTATTAATTGATCCCCTCGTTAAAGTCAATTTGTAATAGTTCCATCCATATAACACTTTCCTTCCATATTCTGTGCTCGATATCTTCCATTGCCTTACCTAGTAATATTATATGAATTTTGCACTTGTTGTGTTTGACAAATACTTACAAATTTTAAAAACACTGAGTCTGACAATGTCCACAGAAATTCATTTCTTATTATAAGCTTATTTAAATTTTTTTTTTTTAATTTTAATTTTAAAATTTATTTTTAATTTCAAAAATAATAAATAAATATAGTTTCGATTTGTTTTATTTAAATTTTTTATTTTTCAATTTCTTGTTCGATAGATGTTTTATTATTATTATTATTTTTTTTTTAAATATATATATTTATTTTTATTTAAGTATTTTATTTGATTTAAATTATTATTATTTTATTTGTATTTCTTATCCACCCACAATCAGAACATCCTACAAATAATGAAAGTATAAAGCCAAAAGTTTTTCATTTTGGTTTTGGTTGACAAATCCTAATCTGTTCAATCCCTCTCGGAGAGTAAGCATCTTCCGAGCAGGCTGCCATGTCAAATCCGTATATTACTGCATCGACATATCAGTCAATGCTTTGTTATCAGGGGCAGTTCGTAATTTGTTGCGATTCCCCAATTGGGTTTACTCTGTTGATCAGCCATTGCTATCCCAATTATTAACTACAGCCGAGGGCCATATTTTCTCACAGTCTGAACTAGCCCTTAGTCACATTGTTGCTGATCTTCTGATACTGATGCTGATAAATTAGTTTGGCAGCTAAGAAACTGTGATAATTGGAGATGAATATAAAGTTTTAGTTATGGTTCTTCAATCAACGCTTTTATTCAGGGTAGTTTATAGTAGCAAAAAAAAAGAGTAGATGATACATCATTAATTAGAATTCCAAATCATTATCAGCATTTTTAGGATTTTTGTTACATTTAACCTCTGGCGGCTTTCGGATTTCGCTTATTGCGCTTGTTGTTATTGTTGTTGTTATTCTTGTTGTTTTTGTTGTTGTGCTTTTTATTGTTTTTCCGCTTGTTGTTGTTTTTGTTTCGCTTGTTGCCATTGACGTTACGCTTGTTGCCATTGTTGCGTCCGTTACCATTTGGGCGACGCTTGTTGGGATTGCGAGTGCGGGGCTTACGGCTGGGTGTTACCACGCCAGGAGCTGGGGCGGGCACTTCCTCATCAACGTCTGCTTCATCATCGTTGCCAGAGTCGTCGACCACTTCGGTGCCGTCGGATCCGTCATCAGGGTTGTCCACGGCGCCGTCTGCATTCGTGTCCTCAACATAATCGTCTGCATAGTAGTCTACATAGTCGTCTACATAGTCGTCCTGTGCTGCCGCCAGGGAGACCCACAGGCAGAGACAGGCCAGGAGAAGGAAACGCGTATTGAACTTCATTATCTCTTTCGCTTTAGAATGTCAAATTCAATTTGATAAATTGGCAATAGCTACCAGTGTCTTTTATAGTCAACAAAAATTTGAATTTCAATTTGAATTTGTCAAATCGAAGAACCTCTATTTACTCAACTTGGGACATAACAATGGTCTTTCAAATCCATAATTTAAGTACATACAAGTGTATGGCTCTACCAGCTGTGCGAATTGATACATGTGCCAAAAAAGAGAGAGACAAATTCAATATTTCTATCCCATATACTCATTACGCAGCTATTAGGCTTTTAAATTATCTTCTCCTTAAACATAATATAAAATAGTTCCATTCATATAACTCTTTCTTCCTATATTCTGTGCTCTATGTCTTCCATAGCTACTAACTCCATTTAAATTAAGTTAAGAAAATCTGTAAATACTTTATCTAATAATAAAATAAAGAAACTTATACCACAGCATAAGCCTAAATAATGTGAAATAATAAATAAATTAAAATAATTCTATTATCTAGAATCATTTATATAATAATAATAATTTCATGAGGGCAGTACCAATTGACTAGTTCGAGGTTAGATTAAAAATTATTTCTGCTCACATCAAACTGCGCAGATATAACTCTTAAGTGTTTAAACTAATTAGAAACAGATGTACAAATTCCCTATAGTTCCCACCCATATAATTTTTACCAAGCTGTGTCAACTTGGCGACGCAATAAACAAAAATGTGGAGCTTAGAAATGCACAAATCGAATTTCGAGAAGTATTTATGAGATATGTATGCATCTCTATAAACACATCTTTACATTAGACAACATTTGACAGGTCTCTGACTCTGTCTCTATTGCTTATAGAGCAATAGAGATCGTCTATGCGTAGTTTCCAGAAAAAAAAAACTATATATACCATATTCTGGGTTGCTGATCTACAAACTCGGCGCTTATTAATATTGTGATCGATCAATAAAATCATGAATTATGGAACATAAATTGGACAATATTGTTACATAGGCTATGTAGATTTCTACAGTAGCTCTCTTGGAACATGCCTATGTTAATAGCAAATACATTGTGCTTATTAAATTTGGTTGAAATGTTTTTATTTATCAAATAATCGAAATAGTTAATAACAATGCACGAGGACTTGATCATGACGTATAATCCAGCACTTGGAGTGTTTGCGCAACTTAACCGCGATTTCTATACCTTAGTCGGGAACGCCCATTCTTGTTGAAACGGCGTCTGAAATTGCTACGTCTCATATTCCTTCGCCTGTTGTTATTTCGCCTGTTGAGCCTGTTTGAATTGCGCCTGTTTGAATTGCGCCTGTTTGGATTGCGCCTATTCCGGCGCCTTTGGCCGTTTTGTCTGCGCCTGTTGGGCCTGCGATTGGGTTTCCAGCGCAAGGGAGTTGGGATATTCAGTGGATCCGTTTCCATGGCTATCAATGCCTCAATGTCAGAATCGCTGTCGGTGCCTAAGTCGGCACCTAAATCGGGGCTGAGAACGGGGCTTGGCTTGGCGTTCCTATCATTTTTGGTATCTTTGATCTTATCCACTTCGTTATCGGTGTCCGTCCCATCAACATCTGCATCGGGAGCGGTGTCACTGTCCATGTCTCCACCGGTATCCAAGTCCTCGACGCTATTGTCGGTCTGTGCGGACGCAAAAGACGCCACTAGGCAGAGGCCCAGGAGCAAGAACAGCCAGTGGCACTTCATACTGAATGCTAAACTCATATTGTTGAGATTACATAAGCCGTTAGCTACTTATATAGTCATCTATATTTGAAACCATGGAGCCTATATTTACTCAACTTGTGATATTGAAAAAAGTCGATAGAACAATTGTTTTTGAGATTAGCTTCGGATAACCTCCATCACTCGATAATTTATGTTGTAATACAAATAATTCTGTTTGAATGACACTACAAACCAACAAAAAAAAAATCAAATAAATAAAAAATAAGAAATAAATGAGATTACGCTGTTTCGATCGTGGTCGAAACTAGAGAAAGTTCGTTTGTCTTCCAAGACCTTCTTCAGTTGGTTTCTGATGTACAAAATTAGCTTACTTTCTGTCAATCATTGGCCTGCTTTGCACATCGTATATTGACCAATTATAATTGTAGCTGTAGCAGCTGAGGCTTGTTAACCAATTTTATAAAATAAATTGTTATTCGAATCATTTGCGGACGCTGACATACTGTAATTGCATTGTTTACAACCTTATCACCATATGCCATTAAGTAAACTACCGAAAATACTGAGATCTAAAAATGGAAACAGACTATGGACGGGTCACTGCCTGGAAAGGCAACAAATGGGCATTATACCCTTTAGGTCTACCGTAGCAAACCCAAAATACCCTTCGCCGACTGATCGAAATGTGGAACGGACCGCTCATCTATCTATAGTTGCGCGAACATACTCCCAAACTCGAAATGCCCCAATTGGCAGCTCCCCTGCGTTTATCTGCTATATAACAGTTGCATCTGCCAAACACGAGCAAGAGTTACCTTAGCAGTTCTGCAATGCGTATCTCCTGGCTATTGGGCTTGACAGCTCTACTTTTGGTCCTTGGGCCAAGTAGTGGCGAAGATAAATGCTGGTGCATGTCGACAAAAGTGGAGTGTCCCACAACGACACCGACGTGTCCCACAACAACAAGAACATGTCCCACAACGACACCAACGTGTCCCACAACAACAAGAACGTGTCCCACAACAACAAGAACATGTCCCACAACGACACCGACGTGTCCCACAACAACAAGAACGTGTCCCACAACGACACCGACGTGTCCCATAACGACGACAACGTGTCCCACAACGACAACGACGTGTCCCACAACAACAACGACTTGTCCCACAACAACAACGACTTGTCCCACAACAACAACGAAGCGACCCACAACAACAACGACTTGTCCCACTACAACAACGACTTGTCCCACTACAACAAGGAAGCGACCCACAACGACAACGAAGCGACCCACAACAACAACGACTTGTCCCACTACAACAACGACTTGTCCCACAACAACAACGAAGCGACCCACAACGACAACGAAGCGTCCCACAACGACAACGAAGCGTTCCACAACGACAACGAAGCGACCCACAACGACAACGAAGCGACCCACAACAACAACGAAGCGTTCCACAACGACAACGAAGAAACCTTGCGTTACTACAAGGAAATCTTGCGTTACAACAAGAAGACCTTGCGTTACAACAAGAAAGCCATGCGTAACGACTAGGAAGCCCTGCGTTACAACCAAGAAACCTTGCATTCCACCAGGAAAACCTCCAGGTCCACCAAAGAAGCCTTGTAATCCACCAAGAAAACCTCCAGGTCCACCAAAGAAGCCTTGTAATCCACCAAGAAAACCTCCAGGTCCACCAAAGAAGCCTTGTATTCCACCAAGAAAACCTCCAGGTCCACCAAAGAAGCCTTGTAATCCACCAAGAAAACCTCCAGGGCCACCAAAGAAGCCTTGTAATCCACCAAGAAAACCTCCAGGTCCACCAAAGAAGCCTTGTAATCCACCAAGAAAACCTCCAGGGCCACCAAAGAAGCCTTGTAATCCACCAAGAAAACCTCCAGGTCCACCAAAGAAGCCTTGTAATCCACCAAAGAAACCTCCAGGTCCACCAAAGAAGCCTTGTAATCCACCAATAAAACCTCCAGGTCCACCAAAGAAGCCTTGTCTTCCACCAGGAAAACCTCCAGGTCCACCAAAGAAGCCTTGTAATCCACCAAGACAACCTCCAGGTCCACCAAAGAAGCCTTGTAATCCACCAAAGAAACCTCCAGGTCCACCAAAGAAGCCTTGTAATCCACCAAAGAAACCTCCAGGTCCACCAAAGAAGCCTTGTAATCCACCAAAGAAGAATCCCGTTCCACCAAAGAAGCCTTGTAATCCACCAAAGAAGAATCCCGTTCCACCAAAGAAGCCTTGTAATCCACCAAAGAAGAATCCCGTTCCACCAAAGAAGCCTTGTAATCCACCAAAGAAGAATCCCGTTCCACCGAAAAAGCCTGGCCCGAAGCCCTGTAGACGAAATTGTAAGAGAGTACCCATCAAATGTAAGATCCCTCGTTTGCCACAAAAAATTAGAATTCCTAATCTACCGCAGAGACCCAAGAGGAGGACTCTACTAATTCGGCGACGTCGGATTCCAAAAAGAAATGACAAAGACTGTAAATGTCCCTGCCTGCGACTTTGTTGAACCATGCGAACTCTCCGGAAATTGATGAAGACCCACTGAAAAGAACTTTTGATTTCAATCTTTAATTAATTATAGCTTTGTTGCCTTTATTATTTTCATTATATTATAATCGCACTTATTAGAAATTCATAATTGCCAGATAGGCTTTCACACATACATACCTAATTAAATATTAAACAATAATTGCAAAAATCAGCAGATTGAGTTTTCGAAAATAATTGATCCTTAACTTTGTTTAAAATAGATCTCGATTGACTATGTACCTAAATCGATATCCTAAAGGCAAAAATACATATTCCTACATAGTCGATAAATATCGCTGTTAAGACTATGTTAACGTGTCGTCTTAAAACATTTTAGCACACGGGACAGAATACACGCACTCAGCCTTAATATACTTACAATTATAATCAAGATTTTATACCCTAAATCCATTTCGATTGACAAAACAGAATATAGTGGTTTTGTAGAAATGAATGTAACAGGTAGAAAATGGTGAGGCGATAAGGACTTGTCCGTCGGGCCGTTTGGCTATCTGTCCACCGTCCATTTTCGATAACTCATCCCATCTTCTTATCGATCAAAATCGATCATTTAATTTCGTTTGATCCACAAGTAAAACCATCTATAGCAAAGCTATCAATGAAAAATTATTGAAATAATCGTTTATTGCAGGATGCAGGGTATTTTCTAGTCGGACGGGCCCAGCTAGAACATTCTTATATGCTTTCCTTTTTGGCGCCTCGAAAAAGCGTTCTAGTTGTTGTTTCATTGGCTTTTATGCTTAATACTTTGTTTTTGCGGCTTGGGCAAGTGGAACTATCTGGCTGCTCATATGGCGGCAGCGAATTCAATCAATTTTCACACCCAATTGGAGACGTCGCCCCGACAATATGCACTCTAAGTAATGCGTGGACAATTTGATTTACATAATTCCCATTGATGGCAATCAACTGTTGCTCTCCACGCAGTGGGTCGCACGCAGTAGCTGGCATTGGTTGGTTGCCAGTTGCCGTCCTGGCATTCAACCACCTAAGTCGAACCCTTTGCTGAAGCACTTTTGTCACATTTCCGCTAAGCTGCGCTGCCGGCCTGCCGGCTATCCGAAACTCCCTGCTGCCACCAGGCATAGCCATAACATCTCTGCGGCAATCATCCTGACAGCGTTTTCCTCAGCCCATTTGGGGTCCTTGACAATAATTCACGCTTGAATGACGCTTCGTTATTGCTAGTCATTGAACTTTAGTAAATGTGGGCGTGTGTGTGTCAGTGTATGTGTGTGTGTGTGTGTGTGTGTGTGTGTGTGTGTGTGTGTGTGTGTGTGTGTGTGTGTGTGTGTGTGTGTGTGTGTGTGCGTGCGTGGTGCTGGACAAGTCGTGCCATAATCCGAGAGAATTTGCCTCTTATTTATAGCAGCGCCTTCAAAAGGGGCGAAAATAACTCTTGCATTTAATCAATAAAAGCGCACAGGAAAAACATTTTCTGAGCCCACTGGCAGCAACAACAACTCAATAAGAAGAAGACATACAATTAAATAAGTGAAATGCTTTAAGTGAGTAATATTAATTAAACAAACAACATCAAAGCAGGGAGAGTGGCAGAGAGGCAACAGAGGCAGAGAGAGAGAGATATTGAGTGAGTGAATGATAGGGAGCGAAGATTAATTAATCAATTAAGTCAGGATATTTCTGTTAAATTTATTACGCGCATTCATATGCATGAATGATTTATTTTTTATTTTTTTATCTTATTTTTTTTTTAAGTTTTTAAACTGTTTTATTAAGTGAAATGACTCTGAAATATTGAATGAAATATGAATAATGGAACTGCTAGGTCAGGATTTAGTAGGAATTCCTGAGCAGAACTAATAACCATCTGGAGCTGGGAGCTGTAACTTCTAAAGCTATAGCAGATATAAATCATCGAACAAATCTTTTACTTTGAATGTAGCGGTTCAAATCAATAAGCAATTAAAGTTAAAACATATTTACCATAAGCGAGAATCACAGAATATTGACATCATTCCTTCAAGTCCTTCTCTGATATCTGAATTTATAAAATGCTGGATGATAGCTCCAATATATTATTATACATTATTATTATATGTATGTAATACTCAATTACTGCTTCTTATAGTTAAGAAATATCTTGTCTTCGATCTTAACAGGAAGCCCAACATATTTTTAATAGTTACCAATTAAAATAATAATGATAATTAGTTAATATCATATTTAAATTTTTAAGGTACTTACCACAAAGAATTTTTTGAATACCCGCGTTCTCAAAGCTTTTATTGGACTAAGCTTTCTGTTGTCAATAAAAATGTCAACAAATTTAAAATTCAATAAAATATACGTAAAGTTCAAGAACTTTTTACTTGGACCAATAGAAAGCTTTTTGTAAAACTTTGCATATTTACAGCTTTAGTAGAAATCTAAATATTCTATAATTAGTTGAAAGGGGAAAGCTTTGTAAGCTCCCGAGCTGTTCACATCAGCTTTCATAAGCTTTCAGCATGGCGCCACAAATATGCAAGAGCAAGTTGAAAAGCTCACGCAGCACAGCTTTCACCACGATGTCATGGTGCGGCCTGACCACAGCGCGTATAAGTTATTTTACAACCATATATGGCTCTAACTGTAGCTAGGACGGGATTTACGAGCTGGAAGCCAAACAAAAAAAAGTGCCCTGCATTTACACACCCACACTTTCATATATATACATATATCCTCATATACATTCAGCTTTGTATTTGTTTATCGTACGTATGTATGGTAAATAGAGTCAGGGATTCGCATTGCATCGCTTCTTGATATTAAATTGAATAATAAAAACGACTTTATTTCGCTGTTGACCAAACATCTGATAGAGTTCGTTGCAATATATATTTTTTAAATTAAATAACATCAGCTTTTGCTGAAGCTGAAACTGAAGCCGTTGCTTTACCATAACTATGCATATAGTAATCCATGATTTTCCCTCTCTCTCTTTTCTCTTCTCTTTCGCAGGTAAGTTTCTTTCACGTTAATGCACTTCAACTGTAAGTATAAAGTTAGTTTGATAAGCTTTTGCGCCTCTGCCGCGCTGCACAGAACAATTTTGAATGGACTGAACCGACTAATAGACTCGCTAAGTTCATTATGGCCTAATTGGGGAACAAGCTCGGCAGCATGCTGAGCCCGCTGTCCCACTCGTGCCTGCAGTTGAATTTGTGATCTCCGTCCGTTCAGCCAAAGGGTAGCTGGCAGCATGTTCAATCAATTTGCTGTCAATCCACGCCGGCATGCGGCGGTTGCACTAGACTCATGCATGTCTAACTAGTGCGTTGCTCCATCGATAACTGCATAGAGCAACTGGCGTTGGCCAGCCTGCCCCTGCACTGTCTGCAACTTAACTAATTTAGCTCTTAGATATTCTAGTCTGAACTGCTAGCGGGAAAATCAACATTTTGTGGCCTAATATAATTACTTTGTCTCTCAGACTGTGCAGCGTTTTAGACAATGTATTCACTTTGATTAAGCATGCAATAATCGATAAATGCTCTTTGCGAAAACAATGAGTGCTTTGTTATTATTTATAAAATACATATAAAATATTATGAATATACATCAAATATATACCAGTCAGAAAGATATATTATAAAATTGTGTAATCGAGACTAAGTTATATATCGATAACAGTCATTCGATTTATTCTCATGTCAACATACTTTACATCTTTTCTATATATAAAATATACTATTTAAGGTAAACTAAATTCCATTTTATGGCATTTTTTTAAACAAGAAGTAAAGACCATAAATACTTTTACATTCATTATCATATCATTAATATAGTTTCGTATTCATATAGCCATTGCTATAGCCACATCTTACACATATCCTGCGACTGTTCAATTTCCTCCATTTTACTCCATTTTGGACTTTTGATTGTCTAATCTTTTGTGGCATTATGTTGCCACTCGTGTCGCACATCTACATTTGTCCAACAAGTTCAGCCCTTTTGAGTGCTCAATCGAGCTGTAAAAGCCGCTTGGCCTGGATTTTTTCCTCTTTGGACTCCTCTTCGATTTTTGTCTATTCCCCGGCTCACACATCGTGCGCGAATTTCTGACCAACACAAAACGCTAATGATGCAGCAGCCAGCGTATTCTCCAGAGCAGGTCCACTGTGAGTTTTTCTTCTACCTAAAGCGCCATGTGTGGGCGGTGCGACTGGGAAGCAAAAGAATATATCGAAGCAGAAGCTGCACCACCTCAAAAAAAAAAAAAAAGATGAAATGAGTGAATAGGATTGCAACAGATGTTGCGAATGTTAAATAACTGATGGAGATTTAGCATCCATGTAATATATGTGTAACTATTGTTGTGTGTATAATGTGTGAGTTTGAAGCAATTGAGTATTGAAAAATTAATGATTGAGTTACACTCAAGCAACTTATGGCAACTTTAAATAGTAGCGTCGACATTTAAACAGCAGCGTTTACATCTTGCCTTTTCAACGTGGTTCTGAAACTCTTGCTGGGTGCTGCCATCCTGTAAAGATTGCATAACCATGATGCCTTACTGCCTCGAGAAAGTTTATCATGTATCTTGACATATGTATAGATGTGTAATATATATATATATATATATATATATATATATAGCTTTCCATATATTTCCCTTTTCAAATTACTGGCCATTAGATATTAAGCACTTTGATTACACATTTAAATATATGGATATATCTAAATATATCAGCTGTGCTTTACTAATTATTGAGCTTGACTTGAAGCTCGTAACTGAGAGCGCGGTTGGTTAGTCTTATTACATAAATACAGAATGCCGATTATTTTAAACTTTTATTAAATTTAAGCATTTGATTATCATGTGTACATAGTTTTAAGCTTGTTGATAAAGAATTGATAAAGTATTAGAGAAAAGCTGCATGCTTGTGAAGAAGTTTTGCATAAAATTGTGAAATTGTGTTTATAAAAATGTTCTCCCTGTTAAGGAGCTCAGGAGCTGAATCGATGATATGTACATTGAGCTAAAGATTAGCTAGTTGATTGGTTCTACTAGCAGTGCCACTGCTTCTCTCTCTCTATTCTCTCTTCACTCTCCCTCTCTCCGCCACTCTGCCTCTCGCTGCCTCGCCAAATGCAGTTGGGGGCGAGCTCAGTCCAAGGTTAACCTGTGCCCTGTTGCCGCCGCAATGAAAACTCACAAGTGTAACATTTGTTGCCCATGGTTTGTTTGTTGTTTGTTTAATTAGGTAATCGGCTTCTGTTTGCACTTGCAGTTGCATTTCAACTATGCATTTTAGAGCAGCGCCCGTGCCAAAACTGAACAAAAAGAGTGATAGAAAGAGAGAAGGAGGGAGGAAGGGAGGCGCAGAGTGCGTGTGAAATATGAACTGAAACTAGCTAAGTAGCTACAGGATTTATTTTGTGTTTAATTGGATTCGACTGGTCCGCAGGGAGTCGTCAATTGCAGTCGCTGATAAATGCCTGTTTAGTTTGTTAATCATACGCCGCGTTGCACAAACGCCCATGCAGCGCAGCCGCACATCCGCACAGCCGGAATCATCATCTCATCCATTGGTCATTGTTGTCCAACGGCGACTGGGATTTGGCAGCGCAGCCATCACAGCCGGCTGATGCTGGTGTTTGTGGTGTTGGCCACAGTCACATCATTAATGCCGCCAGAGGCAGCCAACATGTTGGCTAGTAATACACTTGGCAACATGTTTGCTTCACCCGGACGGCCGTCAAAATCCGTTTCCGTACTCTGAAAAGAAGCTGGCCACAAATTTTGTTTTCATTTGCGGCAGCTTGTCTCAATGATTTGTTTCATAAGCAGCAGCTTTTGATCTATCTGAAAAGCATTTATCAATTTCTGAGAATATGCGCACAATAAAAAGCATTTGGATTTCTGAGAATTCTTTTTTTTCAATTCATATATGTACATAAACACATACATATATATATATATATATATATATATATATATATATATAAATATCTGATGTCCACAGCAATTAAGACAAACAAACTATCTGTGAGAGCTTCAAGCCGCATGCCTCAAATATTTACTGGAATAGTAAAAGCCAAGACTTGCAGGCTGGCATTCGATGTCAAAGACAGCCTTGACGGCTCTAGCGGCCTTCTAGTGTTACCTCAACAATTGCTGCCCACTGCCACGCCCATCGAGTTGACAGTGGCCAGGCCAAGCTAACATTTCTCCATCTGTAACAAATATATCAATTATATAATTATTTCTTTTAATTATTGCATAGATGGATTACGCAATGCTCGACTAGCGGGGCATTTTAAGTTTGAAATCCTTTCTTCAATTATTTCAAATATTTTTCATTTGCACCACTGTGCAGCATGTTGCTAACGGTTACACAGGTGCTGCTGCTGCTCCTGCAGCTGGTGGTGCTGCAGCTGCAGTTTATTTATTTGCTCTTATTGCTTTTGCCCGCTTTGTTTGGCCTTTTCGCCGTTGCCTACCAATTTCGTGCGCCAGCCTAACGAAGGAAAAAATCGTTTATATACCCTGTAAACATAAGCCAAGAGGAGTTTCAAATGTAGTAGACAAGCAGTAAACGACTAATGTGTTGACTTTTAACGAATCGATAAATGTTGGCCCATCGGTTTTAATCGATTCTTTACAAGTCGATTGGTGGGCAAGCGCATAGATATGTGAATATGAAGACAGGGTATCTCTAAGTCCATCAAACATAATGATTGCCTAGTTGCAAGGATTTTGCTTTCTGTTCTTCTTCCTCTTTTTCTTTAAGCTGTCAGGCTGCAAAAGTGGAAAAGCCAAAAAAAGCTGCTGCACTTTACCAAATCGATAAATATCGATAAATCGAAGGCTCTTAAGAAACGTCCTATGAACCATCAGGCACTTCAATGAGCTCTTACTAAACACAGGGCATATATAAAGTCTATCAAGCACAATCGTTTTCCACTTACAAGGATTCTTCTTTCTGCTTGATTTTCTATTTGTTTTTTTGTATTTTTTTGTTTTTTTTGTTTATGTTTTTGTTTTTTTTGGAGCTGCTAAAGCTGAACAGCCAAAGCCAAAAAAGAAAAAAGGAAAAAGCTGGAGGAGCTGCAGCAGCTGCTGCACTTTCACTCATGGCCCGCCCGCTGGTTCGGTGCGCGACGCTCGCAACATGTTGAAAGCGAACGTTTGGCGAGCCGAAGCGCCCAGCCGAGCGGCGCGTCGTTTGTGGCTCGTCGGAAGAGACGAACCGCTGCCGCTTGTCAGTTGCGTAGCAAACGTCTAGCGTGAAGGTTTAGCAGCAGCGACTAAAGCGAGCCCAAATAGCAGAGCCGCCGGCAGTAGCAGCAGCAGCTAACTAGCAGCAGCAGCAGCAGTAGCAGCAACAATAGTAGTAGAAACAACAGCAGCAGCAGCAGCAGCACGTGCAACCAACAGCAGCAACTGCTGCAAGCAACAACCAACATCAAACACATAACAACAACCGACAACAACAACAACAACGCGCTCGTGTCTAAAGTCGAGTGTTTTACCATTTCTAGCCGCCGTTCGACTACTATATGGTATATATATATTTTTTTTTTTTTGTGTTTTTGTTTTGTTTTTTTTTTTTTTTTTGTGTCGCGTGTTGAGTGCAAAAGGTGCTTGAAAACCAAATCAAAGTGCACAGCCCTGGAAATGTAACGAGTGTGTGTGTGTGTGTGTGTGAAAGCGAAGCCAATGAACGACTCTCAAAAGACACTTGCAAACACGAGCAATTAGTGCAGCAGCAGAACTTGTTGCAGGGCAGAGAGAATCCCTGAACAGCTCACGAATCACTTAACGAGAGAGATCGAGATTTTGGTGACTCTTGTAGCTGTTGTTGTTTTTATCATTCTGGCCATATAAGTGAACCATGTGTGGCGTGTGTCCCATATATGGCCGTTATAGTTTATGTTTATGGCCCAAGCCAGATCTGTTGCGATTATCTCCGTTGGGCTCTCGTGGGCGTTTGCCATTTATTGCAACAAATTAATTGCTTTTATTGATTGTTGTTTGTTTAGCATAAAACTTAAGCCGTCCAATGAGAGAGTGGGAGAGCGAAAGAGAGAGAGAGAGAGGGGGAGAGGGAGAGAGCTGGAGCTAAAGCGCACGTGTGTATAGGCTGTATTACGCGTATTATCGCTTGATCTACAACGATGTGACTATGGTCAGGTGGGGGCCCACAGATAAGCAGAAATTCAATTAATCACAATGATTAATGCTAGTCGCTTGCTCCTGTCGCACATCCAAATAGCCACACACAGCCTCCATTCCAGCTGAAATTTGAATCGGGCCAACAGCCGTTGTCAAGCGGCGTGCAGACCATTGGCTATGACTCAAGGAAATCAAAATCAAAAGCTTCGCAAACACAGCGACAATTGTTCCTATCACTCGCTATCAATTAGCGCTATAAACGCGTCAGCGAGGGCAGGCAGAAGAACAAGAGGGCCCGTTTGACATAAGTAGAGTAACTAGAGTAGCGATAGACTTTGTTCACATTTCGCCAATAGCTGTGGTGCTTGGTGGTGGGTGGTGGGTGGTGGGTGGTGTTGCGGGATTGGGCCGAGGGCCTCTTACTGTCAGCCGAAAATGCGGCCGAATGTCTAAGAATTTTTGGCAGCAATCAAAATTATTGGACGGCCACCAAAACAAAAGAAACACTAAGCCAACAGCGGCAACAACAATAACAACAACAACAACAACAGCAACACGAGTGCGAGAGCAGCGACAATGTCTAGCAAAATTAACACATTTTATGCGCCAGCCAAAACTATTTAAAAATATTCATCAAGCGAAAAATGAAAAACGAACCATGAACAACTCTTGAACAGCAGAGCAGACACACGCTGCAGGCGAAATACCCTGTAAAAGTTGAAAGTCATGCTGGCAATCCAAATATGCTAGAAAAGAGGTTTAAAATTAGAAAATTTAAAAAAATAAATAAATATACATATATGTTTATATTTTTTTTGTATATACTATAAATTATATATTATTATATATAGGCATTATCTCATATTAAATGTCACCTTGAGCTAAGCCAAAATCTCCAAAAAATTCTATCTTATCTCACACAAAAAAAAAAAAAAAAAAAAAATTGATTAAAAAGTTTCCATTTCAATCGGCTTAAGCCACGCACTCCACGCTTAGATAATATCGATATTCAACCATGACTACGACAACTAATCTAAAGTGATTTTCCAATGCCAATTTTAGAATTTCTAAATCTAAACACTTGACTGTTTAAATATAATGCCATATAATGCTCACTATTTCCTAACACATTTAATGATAATAATAATCATAGAGAAAGTAATAAAGCTCTTAAAAAAGTCAACTCAGCAAATGTTTTATAAATCAGGCTACATCTGATACCCAATAGAAATCCTAGAGACAATTTCAGACTCAAAGAGACTTATCTTTTCAAGTGTTTGGACTACGATTCGTACATATAAAGCAGCTCTTATCACATCAATTGCCAAATTAGTTTATAATCCCAATTTATCACAATTCAAAGCAAATTATCAGAATTGTCTTATAAAAGGGAAAGTGGTCTTAACACCTGTCTGTTCCATGCTGCGTATAATGTAGATAAAGTAATGCCTATCATTCAATATGAGCTGATTGTAGTCTCAAATGGCTGTGATTCAAATCCTAAATATAAATTTCAAACTATATTATATATAGAGACGGTGAATAGTCTCAGGAATTAATAGAAAGTGATATCATATCTAATCAAAAAGTTATTTTCCCCGACTATAATCCATCACAATTTGAGTAGTGTCTCAGAGAGAAAGTAGTTTTAGCTCTTGCTGCAAATGACTTATCTAAAGTAATGACAGATATATATGTATTTAACTCAAATCTATTTGCTAATCCCATGCATTCATAATTCTCTCACAAAGAAAATCCAGTTGAAAGTCTACTCTCATAGTCAGCATCAGCTTGAGTGTACACATGGTGCAGGGTATACGACAGTATTATGGGAATTCATCAAATTGAATAGCACACACACACGTGTATTATATGTATATTTTTATTTGCGGCTATGCTAAGTGCTTGTATATAGAGCATAATTAAAGCAGGCCGCAGTGCAACAAAGTGCGTGTACTTCTGGCTGACAGCATATTGGGCTGTTGGGTAATACGTTCCAAGTGTGTATGCGTATGTCTCTCTCTCTCTCGCACTCGCCATCCCCCTCTCACTCTCACTCTCAATCTCTGTGTGTGTGTGTGTGTGTGTGTGTATCTATGTGCAGCTGGGCTTGGGCTTAGAAATTCATTTCGGTGGCCATTAGACGTGAAACTTATTTATTTATAAAACACAACACAGAACGCGCAGTCGAGTGTATGAATTCAGTGCTCTGCAACACCGAAGACAACAAGCGACAAAAATTTAACGATAAATATAAAAATAAAAATAAACCAAAACGGCAAAAGCAAAGGCAAACCCAAAGGCAAAGCCAAAAAGGTGCAGAACCCAGGACATCAAATATTTAAAGAGAAATTAAAATAAATAAAAGCTGAGCAAATAGAACAACAACAACAACAGCAACAACAGCAGCAACTAAAACTAAAATAAAGCAAATAACATAAACATTGTGCTCACACACGCACACACACACAAACACCTTTCTCTCATTGTGTATTAAAATTAATTCTTTGTTTTCTACTCTTTGCGCGTTAATTTCAACAGTTTTGCGCGACTTTTTTTGCTTATCAAATTCCACAGAAATATACCGAAAATAAAAACAAAATAAATCTGTAATAAATAAACACACGCGTATGTAAAAAAAAAAAAAAAAAAAAAAAAGAAAAGAGCGAAACAAAAAAATAAAAAACAAAAACATAAGCAAAAGCAATTAAAAACGAAACAAATTTTGCCGTTAGTCAAGTGGGGGCAAACGCCCAACGTACACGCAACTCGACCCACCAACAAACATAACAAGCAAATAAAAAAATATAATATAACAACCAAAAATACCAAACAGAGAAAATAAAAGAACAACAACAACAACAACAACAAAAACATTTAAATCAAATCAACAGCATCCAACAAGAAGAGGAAGAAGTCAAAGTCGAAGAGCAGCAGCCGCAGCACGCACAACCAGAGGAAGAAAAAGGTAAATTTTACAGCAGCGGAACAGAAGTTAAAAAAAAAAAAAAAAAAATACAAAAAAATTAAATACTACATGAAAAAATAACAGAGAATTTTTTAATTAGTTTCAAATTAAGTACGAAACTACAAATTGCAACTGAAACTCAAACTCAAACTCAAACTCTAAATGCGAACACAAACTGAATTAAATCAAAGATAAAACTCAAAGAGACTCAAAGTCGGGCACGTTGCGCATACGCCGCGTGCGCCGCAGCAGCAAACATTTGTGCTGTGTATGTTTGCATTTACTATTTACTTTTTTTCCTTTTTTTTTTTTTTTTTTTTTTTTTTTTTGGCTACACTTAATTCAATTCGTTTGGCAGTTCAACAAATTAAAAGCCAAATGCGTTTACTTAGCCCAACAAATGTTGACAGTGACGAGCTGACGATTTGCTAAATAATTCACATATGATTTATATTTGCGCACCATTGTCGGTCAGCGAATGCAAATCAGTGTGGGATCTAGTTGAAAGTATAGATTTATGGCCAAATGCTCGGCACGTAATTGCTGGGGCATTTAAAGCACACAACAGGCTCGACAAAAGTTCAATTCAATTTTCTCGCTTGTCGATGAAACATAACAGAAAAGCAAAAAAAATAATAATGCAAGCAAGAATCGGGTGTTAACGACTGCATAGTGCTCATCTAACAGAATCATTTTCCATTGCGTCATGCCCCTTTTTGATGTACCTGCATATATTGTTGTGCAAGTCTATAGAAGATATCGACAGCTATTTTTTAGAATTTTTAGCTTCTAATTTAAAAACTATACAACCGATTAGCCACGCCCCCTCATGATTGTATATATGTGTATCCGCCATATCTTTGGCAGGCGCATGTTCCATATTCCAACTCTCTAGCTGTTTACCTGTGAGGGTTTTTGAAATGCCGGAAAATGCATGTACCACGCCCTTAGTGGGCGTAGCGAAAATATCTAGAATATATTTTATAATTCGAGGTTAGAGTAGAGATATGGAGAGACGGACGGCCGCATTGTCCGGCAACAAAACCCATATACTCCTTGCACATTCGTGAATGAGCATGAACGGAGCAGAGAAGAGAAATAAAGATATTTAAGAATTGCCGTTAAGTTGGCGACGCCGCGGCGACAGGTTGACAGCGTGTGTCGAGATTTAATAAAGCTCCTAGTTAGCCTGTCAATTTCCAGATGTCGGTAGGACATCAATACAAACGCAAATAAATGTATACAAATATGTATATATATATGGGGAGAGTGTATGTATGGCTGTATAACATTTTGATGCGCATCACGCATCAATTGAAAATGCTCATTCAGGTTGTGTCTAAGCAGCTCAAAGCAAACATTAAATCCTTGAATTGCCATTCAATTATTAAATAAATTACATTTATTTTGCAAGCTGCTCGACATTAGATTTGGAATTGCTTATACAACATTTGTGCAATGCGCCGTCAGCTCTGGTTAACATCTTAATTGCTCGACTAACTTTTCACGCCGGGAGCCAGAGATTTGTTACGGCATTAGCAGGCTGTTAAAGTTAAGCTGTCGCTGTTTGAATTGCCTCAAGTGCAGCGATTGCAAGTAATTCAATGAGCTTTTGTTTGAGGGCAGCTTGGCTGAAAAGTTGTGTATTTAATAGGGGATGACCGAGCATTAGCTTCGTGGCTGTTGAGCGACAGATAAGTGTGTGTCTATGTGTGTGTGTGTGTATATGAATCAATAAATCATTTAAAAAGATTAATTGCTTTGATTTCAACTAATTAGATGCAATTAATGGAGCATGTGTGCACTTTCAGGGCGACACACACACACACACAGAAACAGACACCCACACACACACATAAACACACACACATGCACATGTCTGGCACTCGAATGGCATTTGTCTGCGATACCCGCAAACACTCAGTTGCTCTCAGACGTCAAGCTAAAGCGCCACTTGAGTGACTCGCACACACACACACACACACACACACACACCACACACGCACACCCACACACGCACAGCATGTGTGGAAATGCAATTGGTGCAGCTTCTTCTGTCGCTTGCTGATGATAATGCCGTTGATGGGGCAGATAATTGTCGCCCAATTGCCTTGGAGCTCAAACAGTGCCACACAGATAAGTTCGTCCAGCAGCTGTGCGACTGCATTTACCAGTTGCTAAATGCTATTTGCTATTTGCATGGCATTGCTTTTCTTTTATGGCCAGCTGCCTTTTGGGCTAAAACTAATCACGCCCGGAGCAATGCGACACGTTTCATAATCGTCGCGCTGACGCTGCTAAAGCTGTTTAAAGCATTTACGCGGCGGGTCTTAGGCAGGGCCGATAAGATAATAGCGCACCCACGGACGCCGTTGATACACCGATAGGCTATGGACAACACCAACAACAACAACAACAAGTACAACGACAACAACAACAACTGAATAATAATAATAAAGCAAAAAATAAAATAAAACAGCAGCGACTTAAGTCTCGCAAGTCTCGATTGCTCCGGCGATACGAGCACACACCAGTTTCGTACATTGTTAATGCGTGTATCGAAAATATCTCTGATTGACGTATACACTAATTAATAGGCGACATTCTGGCTGTGCAGCACACGCACTCACTCACCCACCTGCCGTTTGACCCTACCTCACACTCACTCTCACTTGAACTCTTCCCCCCGCCTGTCCCGCACGCATTGAGATTTGAATTGCTTGATAAGTGGGGCGACACAATTGTATTCGTGCATCGATAAGATTTGAGATAAAGTTTTTAGCTTTAAACAATATGCCATCATCTAAATATAGCACTGCCAGAGGTGTGTCTACTTTTCGACGTGACTGTGCGACGCTCAGCCAACAGCCAACAGCCAGCGGCCAAATGGCAACGGCCAACTGCCAGCTGAGGCTAAGGCGCTACGTGTCGAGTCGTGTCGTGTCGTGTCGTGTCGTGTCGAGACACCCTGCACTTATTTCAAGTGCCCACCACTCCAGCGACCACTTAAAGGATTTGCATTTACACACAGTGTCAATTACTGTTATGCAATTGCAACCCTCTCTCCCTCCCTCTCTCTCTCTATCTCTCTCTTTCTCTAGCGCTCTTCCACTCACACTCGCCTTATCGCTGAGCAAATATATTTTGCAGCTGATTGGCAAATTAAGACAAATTTGATTCGAAATTGCTCAACTTTTGTTTACAGCCATATATATATAGAGTACATATATATATATAAATAGCTAGATATATGTGCATGTACTCAACATCTACTGAGATTTCGCCTGTCACACACACTCACACACACCTGCACACACACCCACGCAGCCCGACGCAGTTTGGCATTTCCTTCAGTTCTCCGGACAATACTTTTTTCTTTTTCGCATTTGAGGCTAATATGAAATAGTCAAATGTTATGCAATTGCAACGGCTCAACAACAGTTGCATTTGACTTGTGGCTACGGCTCTACATAGCTGCAACTGCCCAAGGGTTTTGCTTTGGCTCTGCTGCTGCATAGATTGCGGCGTTATGCAAGCAATTTAATTGGCCTTCAGAAACACACATTGAGAGCTGAGCTTTCTCTCTTTTCCTTTAATTCAAGATATATTACGAATGAAATGCTATCAAAAATATTTTACAAGAAAAAAGTCTTTTTGTTATGCAGGCAAATCATTGAGAATGCGCAGGTTAGGCTCAGGCTTCAGAGAGCTGAATATGAAGTGTTGCATTGAAGATGTTGCATTGCTTTTTATATTGATTTAAATTTATGTATATTCTCATGATTTATCTATTTTTTTTCTGAGTAAGTCCCAATAGCAAGGGTTGCCCTTAACTGTTGTTCAGCCTTGTCCTTCCAAGGACCTCCTCAGTTATTCCGCATGAAAATGAAGAAGTCACAAAGAGCGAGATCACTCTCCGCATTAGTATCTTCTCTTTATCCAAAACTTTGCTATAAATTCCTTGCTCCAACCTTGAAGAGATTGGTCTCTTAGCAAAACAGTTGTCAGGACTTATCTGGTCATTCAGACTAGTTCGATTCTCTGGTATATGATGTGCAGCAAAGAAATCTTTAAAAACAATATAGGCAGCCCTCAACAGCTCAGCATTTGCAAGACTTTTGAAGTATATCTCACATATATCTCACATATTTGTCAGGATCTATCAAATTGGTTTGATATCTTTGAAGACGAGCCATAAATGCTTCATGCTGTTTATTATATGTAAACCCAGTACTCTTTGAGCACATCTCGCACACATGCTATCGATATATATCCCTTATACACCATATGAAATGCCTTTTAAGCTACCTCAGCTCTATTAGCTCTCACAGCAAACCCAATAACTTGCCGAACAGCCCTCGCATGCGAATGCTCTGATTCTTCTCCGTGGTAAGCCTTAGTTCCTAGCCTAACTGAAAGGAAGGCCATTAATTTGCAATAATTATGCTACACTTATTGAAAGCATTGCCTTGGCATTCAAATTGAGTTGAGCTTTGGCTTTGAATGGCTCTAAAGGCGTGACCCACGCTGTACGCACACAATCATCATAAGGTGGGCAGTAACACAGCTATTTGCTCGATATACAAAATAATTAGTTCTCTTTGAGAAGTTGTTTTTCCTCTCGCCTGCTTCTTCCCTGTTTTTTTTTTTTTTATTTTATTTATTTTTTTTTTATTTCAATCATAGCTCAAAGCAGAGAGTTATGTTTGAATGCCATTCAAGTTGGAATTGGAATTGGAAATGGCATTGGAACTGGAATTGGAATTGGAATTGAATTCCTTTTGGCCTTTGCAACGGCAACAACTAATTTGTCAGTGGAAACAATTTTCTTGACTGCTCGGCGTAAACACTTTCACTTTGTGCCATGCTCAATTAGTGTTGCTGGCCTTTTGGCCCGGCCTGCCACAAATTGCAAATTGAATTCATCATATTTTATAATGTCAAACAGAATTGATGCTGTCATATGTATGTATATGTGGGCGGTGGTTCGAAATTGTTTTAGCCGGCCACAAAATGGTTTTGGCCATTTGAACTTCAACTTGACACAAATTGCAGGCACTAATTTGTCATTAGCACGCCACAACAACAACAGCAACAACAATAACAACAGCAACAACAACAACAACAATAATGTCCAGGCCAACAAATGGCTACCGACAGGTTGGCAACTTCGATTTGCGTCTCAGCTTGGCAAATTATATTGTTTTTATTTTTTTTTTATTTCCTCCTACTGCTGTTGTTGTTGTTGTTGTTATGCAAATTGGTTGCCTAACTGAACCGAAGACCACACAGAACACATGAATAATCAATATGAGTGTGTATGTGTGTGTGTGTGCGTGTGTGTGTTCGAGCGAGTATCGTGGGAACATTTATGGCTGCCATTTTGTGCGTTGAACGAGTTTATGCAACATGGCAAAAAGTGAGGCGGTCTTATTGATTGATTGGACGGGCAGACAAGTGGCTTTATCAGTAGCACAATTCACCAACATGAATATACATATATTTATACATATATATATACACGCATATTTATATATAAATTCATTTATTGTTGTTGTGGCTGACACGTCTATTTAATAACAAAAACTTTTTAACTGATATTAAATGCGTATCTCACACTCTATATGCGTGAGTGTACTCGCGTGTGAGTGTGTGTATGTGTGTGTGTGTGTTTGGGGGGATGGCCAATTGTGCTGCCATTTAAGCCAAATGAAAGTTGTAAAACAAACTAAGCCAGAATTCTCAGCTAGTATAACTTAACACGAAATAGAAGAAAAGAAAAGCATACACACACAAACATACATACATATATATATATGTATACCGCCACACACACACACATCCTCTCACCAAACACACACCCCCACCCCCAACAGCTGTCTACACATACAATTGCATAGCTTTAAAATAAAATGAAAAATAAAATATTACGTATACGCACAATTGTCTCACAAATATTGCGAACAACTTAAGCCAGCCAGCCATATGTTATGCTGCTCGAAGCTCAACGCTCACAACGAACTTTTGTTGCACTGAGCATAGCGTTGTAGACAACTAAAACAGAATTTCATATAAATGGAATAAAGAATTCCCAATGCAAAAAAGCTACACTAAGCCATTTAAATTAAATATATATGTATATAGAAACATATTAGAATGAATAGTTAATAATAGATAAAGGAGGTCAAAAGAGCTTGTATATCAAATTCATTATAATTTCAGTTGAGACTAGACTTGAAATTCCAAATCCATTGGGAGCTTAAGTGATATTTGAATTAAGGTTAAAAAGTTAAGCTACTTGATCAGTTTTGCTTTCAGAAAAAGCTCAATAGAGTTAAGATATAAAATTCAAATCAAATAGAGATAACGTAGCTCTAAGGAATATAATCAGAATTGCTAACAGATATTGCAAAAAAATTGCCAGGCTGTTAAGATTAAACATCTACAAAGATTGTAGATGAGAATTGATGGAAAATAATGTAAATGCAGTTCTATAGATCTCAGATGCCAAATAAATTAGAAATGCAGGCTGTTCTCAAAAGTTAAGATATCTAATTTCAGTTCATATCCATTATGATGATGATAACTGATATTGTAAAAAGTGAAAAAATGCTTTAGATAACGTATATTCAATTCTAAAGAGTTTAGATAAAAAGTCCACGAAGATTTTTATATAGAGTAGATAATAGATATAGCAAATAGAACTCTAAGCAGTAAAGATATAAATGCCATAAGAAATTCAGTTGAACTTTTAAATACTGATGCTGAGATGAGGGTTCTTAGAAAACAAAATCCAATAAGGTTTCATAGAGTGGATTATAGATATAACCAATGGAGCTCTAAGAAGTTAGGATACTAAAAACATGAAGACATCAATGGAGAACTTAAAAGCAGATATTGCATTTAGACAATCTACAACGCCAAGGAAATTCTAAAGACCTCAAATACAAAGAGATAACAACAGATATTGGAAAAAAGAAGTTATAATTTCAATTGACAACTGTTTAGCTCATATTCCAGATGCAATTCCAAAGACCTCCATCCATATACACTTCAATTGAAGCCTATCATATGTTACATTTAATTCAACAAATTTCTTAAATATATTTCTAGACAATTTAAGCTGCCTATAAATAGACATTGAATGTGGTACACGTTGAGTGAGTGCTATCAGCCCGTCAGCATCTCGTGTGTATCATCTCGGCACAGCGCAGATCTTAAGTCAGTTCAAGTTCGCTGCGTTTGTTTGCGCCGTGGCACATTAGCCAGCCAGGCAGCCAGGCAGCCAGCAATGAGGGTATTTGCCAAGGCAATGGAAGTGTCGCGGATGTGGCCTGCTTTATGTTGACAAAGATTATGTGACAATAAGCTCGGATAATATATATATAATATATATACATATATATACATATACATATACATATATGAGGGGTCGGAGCTGGGTAAGACACTGCCAACGCGCAGCGAGCAGCTGTCAATTGTGTAAATATTTGGTGGCAAAAGTACAAATAGAAATGCTGTCGATAAATCGAAGCACATGACTACAGACGTGCATTAACAGCTGCGACTTGTATCTTGTATCATGTAAAAGCAAACAGCGAGCAGCGAGCAGCAAGCAGCGAGCAGCGCCTCCCAACGAAATTCTATACCAATTACAATTCAATTGTTTAGCTTTGATCGATACAACAAAGGCCGCACACATATACATATATACACTATATACATACGTATATGTTCGTGTATATTCAACTGTGGGAGAATGCGAGAGAGCGAGTTTTCCATAGGCAGCTCCGCTGGTTTCTTGCAGCTCCACGTATCTTCCAGATGCTAATGTCGCTGTACCATATGCGAGCTGCGAGAAATTGCGAATCGCATGCAAATTGACTTTACTCTCAATTACCCTGCAGCTGGCCCAATTCCACTGTTCCACAGATTTGCCATTGTTTTCCGTTGCCGTCTGCCGTCTACCGTTTACCAGGGTGCATATATGCAAATGCAAGGCCAGAACATCAAGCCGCAGAGTATTGCGGGCGAGCCTAAAGCTCGTCGATTATTTATTGAATGGCATTTGGTAGGCATACGCAATTCGCATCCGCATCTGCATCCACATCGACATCCACATATGCATATCGATTATTGAGTTGACTGGCCAACGAGGCATGTTTGAATATACCAAACTAATAATCGAATCTTTCCACACTGATTTACGGTCGACTATTGCCGTGATATCTGCAATGATGATGAAATGGCCAAACACATTTTTACCCCAATGAAATCGTAATTCCAATCGACGCCCACACAGCCTCTTTCACTCTCCCACTCACCCCCTCTCTGACGCAGTCCACTGAAGCGCATTGACACAATAAACTGTGCATTTAATGGTGAAAAATGTTTCAGCCTCTGTGGATGCGGTCGCAAAATGTTGTGAAGAGCTCAGCGATTAAAGCTAAGAGCTTTGCGTTTTCAATTAAGCGATTAATGCTCGACACTCAGTAGCAGACTGGTTAAATGTGATTCGGCCAAATCGTTTCTTGCTCTCCAAAGTGTACTTAAGTGCAGCACAGTTGATATATCGAAAATCGATAACTCAATTGACTTTTGATGATTGACATCCAAGCATCCAGGCATCGAACATCGAACATCGAGCATTGAGCATGTAAATGCCAAATATTTCTGTACCGTTTTTGGACAGCATTCGGCGCTTCGCCTTCCCCTCAGTCCATGCATGTGCCGCAACTTGAAGCCAAACAATCAAATTCAATTATTTCATGATAAACGCATTTTCCTTCTTTTTTCTTAGGGTGTGGGGGGTGGGCGGCTCAAGCTTGAGAACGGACTATGGAGCACTGTGTGCGATTTACTCTTAAAGCAATTTAGATCAATAACGAAACGACATTCCATATAAATTGAGTTAGCCACAGATATGATATGATGAATTATACAAGATTTAATATCGATAGCATATGCTCTAGATAACAATTTATAAACGTATTGTATTTTTCGTACTTCGATGGCAAGTAATCTCTATAAACTAAAGACATTTAAATGAAAGAGCTTTACTTATTGAAACCTATGGCGTTATCGATAAATCAATTAATTTATTAGACAATAATCTTTAGGTACGGGAAAATTTTGAAAACAGAATAGAGTATACTTGAAGTATTTAGCGATATTCAAATAGTTCAGTGTTATCGGTAGCTAGCAATATATGGATTTATTTAATAATAATGCCAAATCGTAATTATTTTCGTTATCGATAAATGACCAATTCAACTACACAGCTGTGTAAAACTATCGGCAAGTCATTGTGCCGCACATAAGTATTTATCGACATAAACTGATTTATCGATTAGTAGTATTTAAATAAATTAATTAATAATAAGTATTTATATTAATCGGACATTAATATTTAGCTACTCCTCCGCAGAAAGTTATCGATAGAACAGCATAATTTATTTAATATTGAAGCATCTATTCTTATTTGTATAATTCGATTACATCTGATAGTTATATAAATACAAATCGATAAATCGCCCATTAGCCTGTTTAACGCATCACACATCAAATCGTGCTCAAATATGCCTTTTTAAGTTATCTGATCGTTATCGATGAATCAGTGTTAGCTGTCAACAGTTGCTCGTTCTCGATAAATAAATCGTGCATTCAGCTCAGATTGATTTGTCGTGCGGCTGCTTGTCAATTGTCATCAATATGAATTCAATTTATCTCACCTATCATATAAATTCTGATCGATTAGCTAACAATCACAACTGTTGATTGCCGTTCGCCGTTCGCCTGGTCCACGCACGCTGTCCAGTGTTGGGCCGGGTCGAGCGAGAGCTGGTGAGCTGGAGCTAGAGCCGCAGCCGCAGCCGCAGCCATAACTGTTGTTGTCATTTGCCAATGCCACGTTTTACAGCTCATTGTGCAGAGGACAAAGGCGAAATACTTCCATTCAGCTCTTCAAAGCAACAACAACAGCAAAACCAACAACAACAACGGCAAAAACGTAACCAAGTGAAGGCGAAGGTGCCCTAAGCCATGCTCACATATGGCACATGCACGAGCGCAGTATCAGCAATGTAATTATCGGCATGCAGTACCAAGAGCAACATCATCATCATCATCATCGTCGTGCTGCTGTACGTGTAGCATATCTTGTAGCGTAGTCCTTTTGCGACGCTGTGTCCTGCCAGGCGTGTATTTCAAAGCATTTTGTTTTCTCAACCAGCTTTGGCTCTGTGGCTTTTTCCCACTTTCACCTCCACACACACACACACACATAGACACCAACATGCACACACAGTAGCACATCTATATACACATATACATATATAATCGCCTGCTGCTCCACCTGCTGCTTAATGCCGCCCACAGCAGCTGACGGCAAATGTTTCGTGCCAGTTGACGCTCAATTTAGAAATATTTATGCGCGATTATTACGCACAATTGTAAAGGAACATGAAAGCCGAATGAAATAGAACGCCCAGCCAATGGGCCAGCGCAAAACACATCAATCAATTGCCTCAATTCCCCTCGTATGCTGCCCTTTAATTACACACAGTTTAGGCCAATTGTGTATACATACATATATATTTAGAAGTAACAAAAAATGTCTAGTTTATATTTGAGATATTGCGATTGATAATCCATTTTGTTGGCCAGTGTTTTATTGGCCATAATTCGATTATTTGTTTTAGGTATTTATATTTGCTTGGCTTCTTCTTTTTTTTCTTCTTCTTCTTCTTTTTCTTTCATTTTGCAACATTTTTATGGCCACTTGAAAATTGGAAATTTGGTCAATTGGAAATCTGTTTTGGCTCAAACGAAATTGCGCGCTAATCAAATAATCAAAATTAAAGCGAAATGCCAAACTCATCAAATTAACAATGGCAACAACAACAACAACAACAACAACAACAGCAACAATGTAAAAATTTTTGCTCCTTTCTTATCCTATCAAGTTTTCTCTGCTTCGCTTTTTTTTTGGGGTTGGCTCCCTGCGGAGGTCTATTATGAGAAACCTTTATTTTAATTGAAATATTGTGAAGCCTTTTTTAGACGACCTAATTTGATTTTTTTTTTTTTTTTTTTTTTTTTTGAGAATGGAAATTTAAGAAGTTCACTGAATTTCATTCTGTTAGGGCTTTGCTTAAAAAGTATTAAAAATGTTGAATTTTGCGCAGTTTGAGATAGTTTTGTGGCATTCTACATATTTACATTGTGCTACAAAACTATCTTAAACAGAAAATTAAGTATACGCGCAATACATGCGGCTCACTTATAACGAATAGTTGGGCCATTAGGCATTTTCTTAAAATTATGTTTCAAAAGCTGCTTTGCCCATGAATTCATTCATTCATTCATCTTCGACACTTGTCCATATGCAAATATGTATAGAGGAATCTGTATTAGAATTTATGAGCAAAGAGAAGAGAAGACACTAATGGCAGCATATGTGCCAGAGCTAAGTAGCTTTGTCTTTCTCCTCCACCTGAAGAGGCCCATGACAACACTGTACTAAAAATATCATCGAAGGCAAAGCTGAACAAGATTTGATGTACTCTGAGAATTGTGAATCATATTGGGTCAAGTATGTGATATATGTATGATGGGGCTTACTTGCTTTCTCTTTTAAGCTACATAGATAGAATAAACAAGGTGCGTTTCAAAAGAAGAAGTAGAAGTTTTTTAAGAAAAAAAAAGGTTAACATTTTTTTGTATTTAACATTGTATACGAGCTTATTTATTCGAAATAGCCATATTATATAAAAATAAATTTTGACTATTTTTGTTTTTAGTTTTTATTTATTTATTTTTTTTTTTCTTGTTATTTTTTTTATTTATTTATTTTTATTTTTATTTTCTTTTAACTGACATAATTATACAGGGATGTCTATATTCGACGAACCCATCACTACAAGCTTGCCCATATTGGCCCATATATTTATTTTATTTTATCAAAGAAAAACATAATTTTTAGTCTGATGATAATTTAATTTTTATTTGGTTCAAGTAGATTTATACACAGTGGTTTCTGCATTTGATATCTCTCAAATGACCTGTGCTCCTTCATCAAAGGGCTGCCAGATCAGTCTGTCAAATATAGACAGCCCTATGTAAAACTCATTTTTGTATATAACAAGAATTTTTTATTTCCTTTCGCACATATTAAATATATTACCATGATTTGTTTTTAAGCTTTAAAAAATATCAAACCCATTTAAGCGAGCAACCTGTATATAGCTGTATATGCTATGCCTATACATACACCTTCATCTAGTTACCTGACTTATGCTACTCTGTCGCATATTCAATGCTGGTTGGCGTATTTAATCTTTGGCACTTCGTGACAAAGTTGTTTGGGTGCAAGTTTTAGCTGCTCTTAATTGTTGGGCAACAACTGCAAGGCGAACCCTTCCCATCACGAACTTAATTCGGTTGCCGGCAATTTAACAATGTTTTAATGGGTTGAGCTGCACGGGCGCTCGCAAAGTTCTTGGCAAACATTTAATTCCCAGATTTTTCGTCATTTCGAATTCCCTTTATTTTGGCCTCGAACCGACCCACGATTTGGCACTATGCTGGCCAGTTTGCTGGCGCTGCCTGGCAACCCAGCTCTATATGAATTTGCAATGAGTTTTTGATTAGCTTTTGTCATAGCAGGCAAGTCGGCAGCATAAGCAGGAAGCCAGCCAGCCAGCCAAGTAGGCAGGCAGTCGACCAGGTAGCCAACCAGACTGCATGGGCCGGCTTTACAATCAGCTTCAATGGCTGCTATTTTGGCTAAAATGCGAAAGCTTTTGCGGCCATTTGCAACTTTCTACTCTGACCACTTCTCTCCCTTTCTTCCACTCTATCCATGTATGTGTGTGTGTGTGTGTGTGTATATGGAAGCTGAGTAAGTGCAAATAATAATTAATTAAGCTGAACTCAATTTAGCTGCGCAAAGTGAAAATTGCAATCGAGAGATGATGATTTAATATAAGCAAAGCTATTTATGCCATTTGATATTCTCTGGTTCTTCAAACTAATGTGGCTGAAGAAAGCTAGTTAAACATTCCATAATACCCCAGAGTGCTGCTTATATATGTATATGTGTGTATGTGTATAACGAACAACTAGTTAACATGACTGTAGATAATGTTAGCTTATCCACTGGCATAGCATAGTACCGCCCTTGGCTAGTTTGCCCGATAGCTGAATATAATATAAAATATATATAGGAAATACATATATATAATATATATAGCAATAGAGATACATATAAGTATGTACATATATATACATATGTTATTGGTTTTTAAACAAACTGATAACGCCTTGAAAACAAATAACAAGTTAGTTGTTAACTTTTTCGTACATTGCGTTGACAATGATTTTGATTTACAGCTGGTAGATGCTTATCGCTGATTTCTGATAGTTGTTTGTAGTTTGTTATTAGACAGCGAAAACATCAAATGAATCGATTGTCTATTAAGTATCCATACAAATAGATTCGCCTAGCGATAAAGAGCTCAGAGCTCATAGCTCATAAAAATGCAGGCAAATATAAGTACAGGCATGTACTACATGCTGGAATCTACATACCCCAACTATCGTACTTGAATGTTTAAACACGTTCCGCAATCCATATATTCGTATCGATGTCGATATCGATAACGCTTGATAAGAAAAAACACCTCTTAGGCATATATCAACCGGATTTATCAATCGAAACAAGTGGAGAATTCAAAATTTTTATAGTGAAGCGTTTAAGCACGTTTTTTAAGCATTAGATATATCGATACCTACAACGATAGCAACAGATACAATGCAACCATTAACAGGATTAATTAGTTAAATCGATAAGTCGAGAATTCAAGGAATTAAATATGCAATATATGATTCATACAATGTTTCTCAGACATATTTCGAATGTATTTATCGATAAACATCGATAGATTGAAGAGAAAAAGCTAATACTATCGATACCGATGAATATCTTAGGCCTATCACTTGCAATTAAATGCTATGCATATCGATATCAGCATTCGATAGCGATATATACCATATATCTCAGATTATTAATTGAAGGATGAGAAAATACAACTTTTCCAATCCATACACACATATCGATATCGATATATATACCGGTAAGCAATTCTTAAGCTAAATTTAATTGAGTTTCTAAATGGATTCGATTGCTTCTTCAACCAAATTAATTTCATCGCAATAAATTGAAAATCAGAATATCAGGTAGAGATAACAGTTGAGGAAAAGCGGATTAAAGTAAGCGATGAACGCATATATAATTCAGAAACTTAAATTTGCAGCGGCAGCAAAATGAACTGCGTTCAACGTAAATTGCGATTGGCAGGTTCATCAATAACAACAACAAGAACAACCACACTCTAAGGCTTAACTTTACGAACTAATTGAATCAGGTGCAAGTTTTGCATAATCGAATGTGGGCGCTGATAAACTTTGTCTGCCATTCACAAAAGTGGGCGTTGCCAGCAGGCATATTGAATGCAGTCAGTGCATGCAATTAGTGCAGGGAAGCGAACAAAGCGAATTCAAATATATGCCAGGCCAAGCCGCACACCTAGACAGGGTAGCTGGGCAGGTGGGCAGGTGGGCGGACTTCAGCTAGCCCCAGCGCTTTGTCAACTCTTGGGGTAAACCCGTAAAGGGTAGCAACAATGTAACTAGCCAGCTATTGCTGCTAACTGGACTTCCATGACATTAGAAATATGCACTCGCACACTCAAAGCCAATTATGACTAAGCACCTGTTGGGGGCTGGTTGGCAGCGAGTGGCGGGTGGCGGTGGGTGTACTCTCGTTGACGGTCGCCCAAAGCAATTTGCCAATATTCAGGCCGACACCGACCTCCCCCACCGCATGCCAATTGTGGCCCCGTTGAGCCGGCTGGCTACGTCTACGACTCATTGCATGTTTCATTATGATTGCTTTTTTGCGCCCGACGAACGGCAGCAGGGTAAACAACTTCGATTCGGAAATGTTGTCTCTAATACGGACTCGAACCACTGCAAACGCTTATCAGCTCAAAGCAATGAGGACGGACCAACTTTGTGTGGCTGGCCAACTCGTCAAAGTCGAGAGCTCAAAAGTTGCCCCAACCAACGGCTCTCCGGCTCTCCGGCTCTCTGGCTGTCCGGCTAACTGGCCAACGCATTAAAAATGTGCAACGTGCCACATGCCGCATGCCACGTGCCACGTGCCACTCCGTTAGCAACTAGCTAGCTGCAATTGCTCAACACCTTTGGTATCTATGTATGTATATGTATATGTATATGTATGTGTATATTGCCCAACGAATCGAAATGAATGAAATCCTGTCAATTTGACTCAATAATGAATGAGTGGCATTTGCAACTTTTCCTAACTCTCGCGCCAAGTGTCCAAATGCCACTCACAGTGCCGCTAATCACCCAGCCAAGTTCCAGCTCTATATATAGTATGCATATACCCTGTGATGGGCTGGACTGGCTGGAGCTGAAGAACTTTTTTGATATGAAAATTATGAACAATTTGAGTGAATAATTAAAGCAATTTTCTTAATTATAACAATAAAATTATTATTTAATGCACATTAAATGACAGCAGAAGCAGAAGCCGAAATGTCTTATAAAATCCATTTAAAGCACTCAAGAAATGTGGTAAATCATATATGTATGTATATTGAAGTACTATTGTAGCAAGATAATAGCAATTGGATGTGATGATCCAGTGAGTTTATATATGTATATACCATATGTCTTAGCTTATTAATTGAAGGTTGAGCAGATAAAACTCTTGTAATGAAATCCAAACACACATATCGATATCGATATAGATGGAGATACATTGAGCTCAGAGTAATCGTCTTTTAAAATGCATCGATAGTGACGATAGTCCATTGCCGATTTTAGTGTGCTCTGATAAGAGTAAAATCAAAAGAAAAATCGAAAAAAAATCAGAATTTTTCGCGTGTTTCATTTTAATAAATTTGCAATAACATCCATTCACAATAGGTATGAATGAGGGGTAAGCGCGAAATTTAATTTTAATCTGTAAGAGCAGCGTGTGAAGTTGAGCGTGGAAGACCGGGAATTATACTCTCTCTGGGTTCGTTCTTTCTATGCTCGCTCTGCCTATGCTCTGCCTGTGATCGCTCTTTCTATGTTCGATCTGTTTGTAATCGCTCTCCCGGATCTTTATCCCTGTACTGGCTTCCTGTGATCGCTCTGCTATTACTTGCTCTCTCCATGCTCTGCCTGTTTTCACTTTGTCTATTTTCGCTCTGCTTATTACAATCAATGATCAATATCAATGTTAATATCTCGAACGACTCCCATCATTCCTTGGCTACACATCATATTCATGTCGCTGAAGACTCACTCGAATTCTTGATGAACTTCATAATGTCAGGGCTTCTTAGCTTAGGCCTCTTGCTTTACCCAAGACGCCGTCAAGTAATCCCGTTGCCAAGCGGCTGCATAGCTCTCAGCTGGGAAAACAGTATATATTCTCTGTGAAATACATCCCATTTTAATATTGTTTTATTTTAGTTTTAGCTTTTATTCAAACCCCATCGCCATTGTGAATGGGCCCTTGATGGCAGTCATAACACTCAGCTTCAACTTCATCGCTGCACTTTACGTGGTATCTCGCGGTTTAGCTCTTTTTGTGTGTTGCCTTGGCGACCGCACTAAATCAACTCTCTCTGTATCTCTCTCTCTCTTTCTGTTTCTGTCTCTCTCTGTGTGTGCTGTGGCTTTTCGCGCAGTCTTTGTTTGTTTGTGCAATTTTTTATGGTGTTTTCCTTTATTTCGGTCGACATTTCATTGGCATTCGGCTGTGCCACCGACATTCATCACGTATACGCGGCATGCCACCTAGTTTGCTCTTGCCGCTGTTGGCGTCGTCGCCTCATAAGTCTTTCATCATTTTTATTGGTTTTCCTTTGGCACAGCCACACACAGAACCCCAAAACGCAACACACACACACACACAGGCCGCCACTCCTCACTCTCGTTGCGCCACCCCCTCTCCACCTCTCCACCACTCCACCTTTTCCCATTTCTGTTCTGTGCTCATTGTGTGTATTCAAAATTTATTAATGCTGCGCGCCCGCAGTTGCTGCTTTAAAGTAAAAATCCCCCGCGTGGAGCCCAGGGCGTATGATTAATTACATGTGTATGTGTGTGTGCGTGTGATATGCATGTGATGTACATAAAGAGAGAGAGAGAGAGAGAGAGAGAGAGAGAGAGAGAGTGAGAGCAGCTAAGCAACCGCCAAATGATGACACCCATCTCACCTTTCCCCTTCCCCCTTCCCCTTCCCCTTCCCCTTCCCCCACTCCTTTGGTCGAAAAACTTTCCTAGCTGTCCTGCATCTGCTCTGGGCCATTTTGTTCTAATGAGCGCTGTCATTAGCCCGTTTTATGTCGCTAATCAAGCTGACCACGCCCACACTAGCTGGGCTAATGCCCACGACTGTGCACGCAAACACCTGATCTGAACTGTTTACTGTTAACTGCACGCAATTCCATATCATCTTAGCTGTTTATAGCTGGACTGGCCTCTCTCCTTCTCTGTCTCCCTCTCTCTCTCTCCCTCTCTCTCTCTCTCTCTATCTCTCTCTCGCTGGCAACATTTATATTGACCGCCTTTGATGTCTGGCAACAGCCACCAACTGCCAACTGTCAGCTGCACTCGTCCTCCGGCAGACAACATCGAACGGCATAAAAAATCTCATAGTGATTTCTTTTGCATCTCAAGGTTGTTTAAGCTGCGATAAACTGTGTACAAGTTTTTCGTATTGGTTAGTTTTGATGGCGCGTCAGCTTTTGTACCGTTAGCAGCAGCATCCGGCTCATAAGCCCAAGTCGGCTTAACGGGAAATGCAGACGCTGTCGATATTGATGCTGCGCGGCTTCGCTTTCCCTCGCTTATCGACACTGATGAGAGTTCGGCTTTTTTCCCGTCAGATCTGGCTTCTTTTAGAGTCCCACTCACGATAAATCTAAAACAACGGGAAATGCTTTTTTATTTCATTTTCTGGCTAACAATACAGATGCCGTTTGAGCTTATTTCCCGTCAGATCTGACTTCTTTATAGTCCATTTGCGAGAAGTCTAAAACAACGGAAAACTGGAGTTCTAACTGTTTGGAAATGATTGTTCAGTTCGTTTTCTAGCTAACAAGCCTGTTTCCTGTTAGCTTGTTTCTCGTCAAATTTAGATTCTGTTTGCGAGAAGTCTAAAATAGCGGGAAATAGCTGGAATTCTAGCTTATTAAAAATGGCTTTTATTATCGTTTTTGCTTTATTTTATTTATTTATTTATTTATGTTTTTTTTTTTCTAATTTCTCTTAATTTTTTTTTTTTTTTATCATAAAAAAGGCCAACAAAGGTACATTACCTATATATACATTACATTATATATACATATTTGATATAAAACCGGCAATAATGTCTTTAACTTTCTTTGGTTGCCTTTACAGCTAGATCAGCTAGATTTGGCTGCATTGCTTATAATAAAGTTGTCAGCTGTATAAAGGGAGACAAAGCTCGTCAAACGCTAGCTCGCTTCCTGTCTATATAGCTTCGACTGCCTCCCTCTCGCTCATTCTCTCTCTCTCTCTCTCTCTCTCTCTCCCTCTCTCTCTTTGTCTGTCACAACCTTTTTTATGTAGTCGTGCCGTGTCGCTGCAACGGCTTGTCGCAGCAATGCAAATATAATACATAAACTACAAGTGTCAGCCAGCAGCAGCAGCAGCCGCAACAAGAGAGATAGACAGAGAGAGGGAGTGAGAGTGAGTGGTATGAACATCAAACATCGAGCACCACAGCGCTGTCAGCTTGCTGCCAAACGTCTGAGACGACGACGCTCGCAACATGGCAATGGGCCGCTTCATCTGCTTATAAGAGTTGCCAAACAAATACAGCAGCAACTGGATATGACGAGAACATGCGTCAAGCATATCAGCCGCACCACCAATGCGGATGCTGGGTGGGTGGCTGGCACCACATGCTGTCTCTATTAGAGCGTGCGTCGCTCAAAGAGCCTTAAGCGCATCAACGTTTATGGCTTGGCCAGAGGGAGACTCCGAGAGACCAGTACAGAACATCATAGCCAGAGTGCCAGAGATTTAAGCTGATTTATGAATCTATGGGAGATACAAAAACTGAGAGAAAGAGAGGGAGAGAGAGAGAGTGAGATAGAGAGAGGCAGCGAAAATCTATTCAGACTGCACTCAGAAATAGCGAAATTATGTAATGCCCTTTAGTATAATCTCTATAGCTATCTCTATCTCTTATCCTGTCTCTGTCTCTATTTCTATTTCTGTCTCTGTCACGCTAAGTCCACAGCGAAATGTCAGTTTTCCTAAGGTTTCTTCTACGCATAGTGCTCACTGTACAGGGGAATTCGAGCAACTCTGTCGCGCTTTTGTTTCGCTTCAATTAGAGAAATTGTTGCAATTCAACTGAAATTCGAACTTGTACATTTGTGAAATGCTTAAGCATTTTGCCAGGCAAATTAGCGAAACGGTTAATGGGGCGAGCTTAACGGATGGTCTGGGCCAGTCCTTTGTTATTCGAGCTACAAAAGGTATTGCGCACTGTGTAGCAAAGCCACTTGAGAGCTTTTCCCTGTTAACCAAGTGAAGTCAAGACAGCTGTTTTGCTTTTTTTTTTTTTTTTTTTTTTTTTTTTTTTTTTGGTTAAGCTCAGCGCCGCCTGAGCAAACTTCAACCGTCAAACGCTGGCCAGCTTAAAGCATCACAGAGTGAGGAAAACAAAAATAAAACCGTATCACACACATCTCTGCTAGGTAAATGCATTAAAGTTGCCATCATTGAGCGGCGTTGTGGCTGGCTTGCTGCTGGCACTGCTGCGGCTCCTGCTCCTGCTGCTGCTGCTGCTGCTCCTGCTCATGCTGTTGCTTGCTGCATGAGTTACCAGCAGACCAATTTCGATGCAGACACACGGGTGTATGCCACTTCACAGGCAGAGCGACCGTGATCCGGGCCACTCTCTCTGTCTCTCTCTTTCTCTTGCTCTCTTGGCTGTCAGGCCGCTTGACAACGTTCTAAATTAAAAATGAACCTCGGCGCCAAAGGCGATGCTGCTGAAAATTGCGCGGCACGCGGGCTAAATCGAGTTTCAGAATTGATTTTCGTAGCCTTTTCCTCTTTTCTCTTTATTTTTTTTTGTTTTTTCGCCTGTGTGTGTGTGTGTGGGTGTGGGTGGGTGTGGCATATGTGCATGCCTGACTGGTTAGACGTCCTCGCGGGCTTTAGTTAGGTGGTGCTTTAATTTCGACTCGCTGTCTCTCTCTCTTTTTGGCTCCCTCTCTCCCTCCCTCTCCCACTCTCCTTTTCTCTCTCTCTCTGTTGCTCATTAAAAATCAAATGATAATTGAGCCACGTTCTAATGAATCTGATTTGCTTTGTTTGTTTGGCTCTTGTCTTAAATTTCCAATTGTTATTCAGTCGAAACTTTGCCGAAATGCCACACACAATTACAGCACTACAGGAAAACAAATACTAACACACACACACACACACACTGAGCGACACCCACAATGTGATGAGGCCGCAGTATTTGTGGCAAATGTTGAACATGGCTTGCAACAAGCGACACGCGCCACAAACTCGGGTTTTGGGTTTGGGTTTTCGGTCGGTCGTTGGTCGCACACACACACACACACACATACATACACACTAAACAACAACCTGTTGACTGAGCCACAGTCGTAGCCAAATCAGCAACATCATCAGCTTGTTGTAGTCGGTTGAAGCTTGTTTCCTGTGCTCTTATTGTCATTTATCTTGTCTGCCCTCACAAAATGTTACTTTCGCCTCAACAATGAAAATCGATAAAAACGAAAAACGAAAAGAAAAAAAAAAATAACAGAAAGAGAAAAACGAAAAAAAAAAGCAGCAAAAAGAAAACACTGTAAGAAATGACCCCAGAGCTTCAGCAACAGCAGCTGACACACACACACACACACACGCACTTACATAAGTTAAGGCAATTTATGCCGCAAGCAAGCAAAGCAAGTGCCCTTTGTATGTAGCTTAACTACACTTAAAGAAATAATAAAAAAAAAACATTTAAAAATATTTACACAAATTTCAGCAATATCGAAAAATCGAAAAATGCTTTAAAAAAACCCAAAAACTAAATTATTTACTAGCATATCATGTATACACATATATACGTATATACACATAGTATTTCTCTCAGTGTAGTGCGCGAAATTGTAGCAGCAGCATGTCAAACAAACACAGGATAAACATTGCGGCAACAACAGCATCCGACACATCTTTTTGGGCAACCGCCTGCAGATTGCTCCTCCATACGCTGACTTCTAAAGGCCATGCCACAAATCGTTATGAATAATGTGGAGCGTAAAATTTTAACGTGAAGAGCCAGAGCCAGCTGGGTCAGTAGCGGGCGGGGGCAGTGGAGCGGAGGGGAGAGGGGGCGGGAGGGGTCTACCGCTGTGTATGCTACATCAAATTTCCTTTTGCATAACAATGAAAATGAAAGCTTCACCTAATTATGCCAAATATTACTGGTATCAAAAGCGAAGTAACAATACAACAAACACACACACACACACACACAGGAGAGCACACAAAAATTATGGCAAATTATGTAAAGTTAAGTAAGGCCCAAGGAATGACACACCGCAACATCAAATCAGAGCTGTTAAAAAAGGCAAGCAAAAAGAAAAGAAAACAAACAAAATGAAAACATACACACATACACAGACAAACATGTATAAAATACAACTTTAATGTCACTTTAAAATCATGAGCCTAAAATGGGTTCAACTAAAATGGGTTGACGTTAGACAACGAGAATAGTGAATGCTCTAAGCTGGGCGAGAATTTAAATGAGTTGATGATATAGATCAAATAAAGAGGAAGATAGAGATAGAGAGAGAGAGAGAGTGAGAAAGAGAGAGAAAAAAACGAAAAAATAGAGAGAGTGAGGAAGAGAAAGAGGGAGAGAGAGGGAGATAAACAGAAATAATGTTAGAGAATAAGATAACAGTAAACAAGAGAGAGAATAAGATATAGAGAGAAAGAGAGAGAAACTGCTACAACTGAGAAAGCTCAAAGACTGAGCGATATAACAAGATTAAAACAGAAAGAGACAAAGTGAGAACTATATTGAGAAAATATAAAAGAAAATATTACAGATAGAATATGAAAGAGAGAATTTGAGAGAATTAATTAGAGACAGACAATATGAGAGAACGAAGATTTGACTAAAAAGAAGAAAATGAGAGACAGAGGGAGATGCAGATTGAGGAAGAGAATGAGAAAAAAAGTCTGTGAAAGAAGCAGAATGAAAGGGAGTGCCTGTGGGAGAGCGAGAGAGAGGCAGAGAAAAAAAGAAGATTACTATTTAGGGACTTTTTGGATTTAAGGTAGATATTAAAGAAGTACGAGAAAGAGAGACAGAGAGACAGAGAGATAGAGAGAGAGGGAGAGAGGGAGTGCGTGCCTCTGAGAAAGAGAAAGAAAGGGAGATGGAAAGTAGGAGTATAATCTATTGGATTTATAGACATTATTACTAAATTATTTTTTTTTTAAGTTAGGGGAATCTTAAAATTTGTAAAAATTATGGAAGACTCAAGGAGAGGTAGATAGATAGAGAGGAAGAGGCAGAATGGGAGAGAGAGCAGACTGCTCGAGACAACACAAGAGCTAAATTTAGTATTAATAAGTAATTCGGAACATTGTTTGGTATATTTAGTAAATGAACCACTTGGATGGCATAACTCTCAGCTTTCACTAAACTTAGCTCAACAAATGTGAAATAAATGTATGCATATTTCAAATAGTTTCGCTAACTAAGCTTTTATTTAGTCAATTTTGGACAAAAAGTTATCAAACAACATTTTAGCTATGCGGGCAGTCACGTCTATAATATATATAATATGGAATATATATTATTTAGTATTTTATGCACAAATGACATGAAAGTTTTACCAAAAGAAACAACAACAACTTTCACTTAAAGAGGCTATAACGGCATCAGGTGAATTTTTGTTGTTGTTGTTGTTGTTTTTCGGGCTTCATTCACATTGCGTAACGATTTTTAATGAGTCGACTTAAGTTTCAGGCTAACACAAATTTCGCAGCGCCTGCCAATACACGAGGCCCGGACAGACGGCATTATGATTTTTATTGCTGTTGTCGTTGCTGTTGTTGTTGTTGTTGTTGCTGTTGTTGTTGTTTTAGCTGTGCTACTGTTGACCCTTAAATGTTATTTGCCTACTAATTTGTATACAGCGAAAGTTGCAAAGTACCCGGCCTCAAACAAAGGCAAACAAACACACACGCACACACACACAGAGAGACCCGAGTGGGGTATGGAGTGGCTGGTGTTGGTAAGTCATGGCAAGGCTGGGCATGTCGTGTCCTGTCGTATCGTGTCGAGCTCGCACTGGCGCAGGCCAAGCACAAACAGCTTCCGTTTCCGCTTTCCTTTTTCGAAGCAGCTCGTCGGCAACTTGGGCTTGACACTCATCTGTTTTGCTGTGTGCGCAAGGGTTGCCGCCTCGCTGAACACTTGAGCAGCGCCAACAACAACAGCTACAAGAACAAGAATAACAACAACAGCAGGAGCAGGAGCAGGAGCAGAAGCAGCAGCAGGAGCAGCAGCATGCCAGTTAAAGCAAGACATGCGGGGGGAGTGAGCGGGGTGTGAATGGGGTTAGGGGTCTGCTGCAAAGATGTGGGCTAAATGTAGCAGAAAGCACTTCATAATTTAATTAGTGCTGCTGCCCGTTAGACATCTTCAGAGAGCGTGTGTGAGTGTGTGTGTGTGTGTGTGTTTACAGGTAGCGAGAAAAAACATTATTAATTATTATAATAAACAATTTTACGCACGTTGTGATAGTAACAACCGCAACAACAACAGCAACAACAACAGCAACAACAACAGCAACAACAACAGCAACAACAACAGCAACAACAAGCAGCCGCAGGTGAGACAGGTGTTTGTTGTGGGCGGCCTATGAGAATGATAGATATTCAGGCGTAAAAGTAGTTGGCCAAAAGGGCTGACGGGCTGATAATTAGTTACACGCAAGCCCAAAGCGCTGCAAAAGGCAACAGACAGTGAGTGAGATGGGCAGAGAGTGAGAGAGAGAGAGAGGGGGAAGGGAGGATGAAGCAGCTCTTGTTGCCACTAAAAAGGCTCGGGCAAA
The DNA here is from genome assembly GCF_018153725.1 of Drosophila mojavensis. Classification (NCBI taxonomy): domain Eukaryota; kingdom Metazoa; phylum Arthropoda; class Insecta; order Diptera; family Drosophilidae; genus Drosophila; species Drosophila mojavensis. The sequence continues at coordinate 6,703,834 of NW_025318667.1, forward strand.
TAATTGAAAAAGCAAATGAAATATGCATGAAAAATTATGAAATATGAAGCATGTGGCATGCTTTAAGGCGTTGCGGCAAGCTCTAAAGCGATGCACGCCAAACAGAGAGAGAGAGTGAGAGAGAGAGAGAGAGAGAGAGTCAGCTAGAATGAGAGACAGACAGTGTTGGGACAAAGCATAACGCAACGAAACGTAACGATAGCAAAGCAAACACAAACTGAAAACTGAAAACAGAGAAATAAAAGCTGAGAGCTGAGAACTGAGAACGCACCGAGCACCAACATAAAAATGTTTTCAAGTAAATGAAAATAAACAATATATTTAAACAAGCGGCTGGGGAACAAAGCAGCTGACTCTAAAAAAAAAAAATAATACAAAAAAAAATGCAAAAAAAAAATACAAAAAAATAAATACAGAACAAAACAAAACAAGCAAACAACAACAACAACAACATGACGCAAACTGGGGATGCTCCTAGGGTCGTTCAGCATGAGGGGCGAAAAGTGCCAGATAATGGCGCAGAAAGCAACAGAAAAGAAATATAGGAAACAAGTTGAGAAAGATTTGTGCGTGTTGGGGGAAAAATATAATATATACATATATATATATATATATATATATATATATATATATATATATATATATATATATATATATATATATATATATATATATATATATATATTGTAAATAACTACAGGATGTATATACATCAATTGCAGCTAATGAGAAACCAATTCTGATTGCTTGTTGTGTTCATTGTTCATTGCCAGCAAATTGTCTAATTGCAGCGCTCAATTAAGCTAATAGTGTGCGAGAGCTAGCCCCAGGGAGCTGCCAACTTGTTGGATTATGGCTAGGGACTGCCAACTTGTATTTAACCATAATTGATATCAAAGTGAAAATGTAACGAAAATGAAATGTTTGAGCATTGCCAAGTTTTTGGGGCTTTCGACTGACTTGGAGTGCTGCCAACTTGCTGCGATGTTTGAAAGGCAATTACCGTTAATAAAAGCATAAGCTTTTTGTGCTTAACCGACACCACAAATACTTTTTAGTGGCTAATATGGATATGTGACAGAGATAGGGCTGCCAACTTGTCGGATTGCCAAATTTTGGTTAACTATTTTCATATACAGTAGAATCTGGCTATAATGACTCCGCTTAAAGCATCCGTTCGGTTATATAACCAGTGAACTCTAAAAGCGAAATACTTGGCCTACAGCACTGCCAACTGTTTGCCGTATTGGAGTGCTGCCAACTTGCTGCTGAGCCTGAAATAGCTGCCAAGAAAATGATAAACCTTTAACCAACTTTTTGTGTGTTTCATAACAATTGAGAAGTACTTTAGGATTCCATAGACATGTATGTGTGCAACAGTAAAAGCTAGCCGAAGGGCTGCCAACTTGTTGAATTGTGTGTAGTAAGTGCAAAACTTTTAGTTAACCGCCATTTATATTTATATATTGTTTGTTGTTCATAAACAAGCTCAAAGTAAAATATTTGGCCTACAGCCAACTCGCTGCTAAGTTTAAAAAGCAATTACTTCCGATAAAATAATCATAGTAGTAGTAGTAGTAGTAGTAGTAGTAGTAGTAGTAGTAGTAGTAGTAGTAGTAGTAGTAGTAGTAGTAGTGGTAGTAGTAGTAGGGCTAACAACTTTGTGTGTTTAGGAAACACTTCAAAACTTGTTATCAAAGTATTTTATTTACATATGTGTGCAATGGGAAGAAGGCTAATGTAAACTTATTGTTTTTACTGTATATAGATTATATATATGTATATCTACATATGTGATATGTAAAACCGCTAAGCCAAAATGCTTGACCTCGTTTGCAGACTTGGAGCGCTGACAATTTGCTGGCAAATTTCAAACCAATTACTGTTAATGAAATGACAAAGGCTGCACTTAAGCAACACGTAAAAGGTCTCGTAATACAATATATATATGTATATATGTGTCATATTTTGTATACATATAATAGTTGATAGTAATTAAATGCGTGCTGTCCACTCGCTTCGACATGCCAGAGCATAATGAGAGCTTTTCACATATTAAAAACGATGAATTAAACAAATGCCGCCCACAATGAATACATAATATACATGGATACACTATGCAATATATATAATTGTATATATATGTATATGCTTCTCTATATGTGGCTACCTATCCATAAATGCTCTCAAAGCGCACAGATGACAAATGAAAGTTTTCAGTTCATGCCATTCACGCAAGCGCGAAATACGCTTTCATCTGTCGATAGATGATATGTGTGTGTGTGTGTGTGTGTGCTGCTGCTGGAGTCAAAGTTTTCGGGCTGCGCTTTTCCAGTTGTGGAAAATGATTACACTGCCCCTCGCTTCCCCTCGCCTCATTACATTGCTAATTGCTGACAGCTATAATAATTTCAGTCAATAATTGCGCAGCCATTTAATGTCTACAGTTGGTTAACAGTTAACTGTTAGCAGTTAACATTTAGTGACACCCATAAGCGCTAATTAGAGTGGGCTTTCAATTCAGTATCATATCAAGCAATCGAGAATTTATGACTGATAGACATTTGACTCGAGACAGCGCCCCCTCATTGGAGCAGCGCATCCGCCTCTTCGCACCGCCTCTTCGTACCGCCCTCTCGGTATAGGTGACAAATAACAGGTATAGCAGGTATACGGCTCCGGCTGCTTATGCGTTTGTTATTCATTGAATTATTATGTAACATAATTGTGTGCCCCAAAAAGTATGCAAGGAACCAACGGAATGCCACAATATTGCCAAGCACTCATGTTGGCTTACAATGCACTATGGGGAAAAATCCAAATTATCGGGTATTAATTAATAACTTAAAAACTAAGCCAGATTTTTTGATCCGGTTTTTGTATTATTAATATGTATACCATCAGAAATATATTTTAGAAAAATGGGCGTGTCACCGCCCACCCAAAAAAAATTTATTAAAATTTTGTATTAAAAATTTTTTTTTTTTTTTAAGAATTTTGCTTGTTCATACTTTAAAATAATAATTTTAATTGAAAACAATCGAACTTTCATAAAATCGAAATTAGTTTTCTTCAGTTTCGAGTTCCAAATCAGCCAGAAATATTGATCCGCTAAAAAAATTCGGGTTCTTCAACTGATTTAATTGTGCCTTCAACTTTACATAATACAATACGTACAACTTCATTAGACAGCGACCTTTATGCTTTCAAACTCTTTTCTAAAGATTTGCCGAAGAAATAATCTGATCAGATGTATCCATTGTTAAAAACCATCAGCGAAATTATGGATTCTGCTCTCATGCTCTCATGCATGATGAAATTAGTCTGATTTATAGACCTGGTTGGGCAAATCAGACGCTTCCTTACCAAAAAGCCTACAGGATGAACAGTACTTTCCATAATCTGCCTCAAATGAACAATTATTTTTATAAACATTTGCTGTCATAGGCAGTCATTCATAGTTGTCAGCTAGTTTTTGTTCCTGCTGCATTTCTTCCATTTGTAATTTATATTTTGGCAAAAAAAGCGGCTTTTGCTTTTTTAATATCATTTATAAGTTGAATCAATATTAGTCTTATTTAGTTTCAAAATCACAATTACTATTTCTTGGTTAGAGTTGCCTTTTTCATTGAGCCAAATATCACACAGGTCAGCTCATAGTCACCTGCTAAAAATTGATTTGCGCCGGTTGTGCGCAAAAGTGCACATTGAGACAAAGGCACTAAGATCCCAATTGATTACTCTATAACATGCAATTGGAATTACACTGGTGCGCCCTGGTGGCTGTTTTATATGTCTTTGCAAAGTTTAATTTTATTTACAAGAAATGAAATTTGACAACATTTGCTAATTATACAATAAATGATTAAAATAAGTTCAAACATCAATTGGTTTTTAAGCCAACGCATAGTAGAAGCCCTAAAAATTCATATCCTTTTTAAATTTCTCAAAAATAATGTCTGGTCATTGAATAACGATGATTTGAAAATCGGCTAACACAAATTGTAAGCTGAAGGCAAATGCTTTTCGAAGATAACAGCTGACTTTAACAGCTGTTAGGCTTAACAGTGGACTGTTATTCAACATTTTGGGTACAGTACCTTAAAGTTTGGAGTTTTATTAAGATGTTAACATAAAAAAATTATAAATTTTCATACTTCGCAAAAATGACTAAATACCCGAAAAACGGCAAAATTCCCCATAGTGCAATGTGGTCTATAGACTATGTCTCTCTCTCTGTGAGTACGTGTGTGTATGTGTGTGTGTGTGTTGGCATGGTATTTGTGTGCACATAAAAGCCCTTAAATATTTTGACAGCAAATACGCTAGAAAGAAAAGAGCTCAACGTGAGAGAGATGGAGAGCGATTGAGTGGGAGTGCAAGAGAGAGAGAGAAAGAGAGAGAGAGAGAGAGAGAGGGCAAAGGACGGGCAACGGGCAGCAGCGTCAGCAATATTTTTAAGCGAATGCTCAGCTGTCCAGGTTTTTGATGCACGTACATCACAAAACTGTGATAAGCTATGGGTGGGTGTGTGTGTATATATATATATATGTGTGTGTGTGTGTGTCTATGTGTGTGTACAAAACAATTTGCTGCAAAATCTCAACGGCACAGACACACGGCAAACATTTAAAATACGTTGCTTCAGCTGTTTGCATTGAATGTGACAGATACAGACAGACACACACACACACACACACACACACACACACACACACACACACACACACACACATACAGTGACACTCTGCTAGGTGTGTGAGTTGACTGTGCCTTCTGGCAGTTTCCTTTAAAGCTCTGAAGCCGCCTAAACGCCATAAAAATAAAAAAATGAAGAGAAGAGAAAATCAGAAAAAAAAAAAAAATAAAAATAAAAATAAAAATAAAAACAAGTAAGAAGACTCTAGTCGAGACTGCTCGACTAGGAGATACCCTGAACCCTCTAATCTGATATTCCAATCACTCTGCGCTTCTTTTCGGCACACATACATACACACACACGTATTAGAATGCGCTCTGCTAACTGCGCAGTAAGCAGCGACTGCGCTTGTGCTGCGCTGCAGTGTGGGCAACATTATAAGGATTTATTTGTTAAATATTTTAATTTCTAGACGTACAATCTTAATGAAACTTTCAGAACATAATCATAATTTTCAAATGTATGTACATTCCAAAGCACAAGTCTCTAGTACTTGAAATACGCCTTTTACAAAGGTGAGGGTGAGGGGGTTGATATAGGGGTGGGGGTAAATTACAACAAAAATCGAAATTATATAAAATGCATATAAGTCTACATATAAAATTTGGAAGCTCTAGCTCTAAAGGTGTAGGAGGTATAATTAAATAACTAGCTTTCGATAAGGTTTTTGATCGATAATAAATTATCGGGAGTAGTTATCGATATAAAAAGAAAAACTTGATATGCGCGTGATATACACGGACCTAGGAATAAAAATTTCAAGTCTCTAGCTCTTATATCTTCTGAAATCGACGCGTTCATACATACGGACGGACGGACGGACGGACGGACGGACGGACGGACAGACAGACGGACAGGGCCAAATGGACTTAGCTCGTCGCCCTGATCAAGAATATATATACTTTGTGGGGTCTGCCACGCCTCCTTCTGCCTGTTACATACTTTTAACAAAACCATTATACCCTGATTTCCCATTTTCAATGGGTTCAGGGTATAAAAATTGCTTCACATCGATTTTGCATGCGAAAACTGAATGTTTCGCTATTCTTTCAATATATTCTATGCCAGCTCTCTCTGTGTGTGTTTGTGTGTGTGTGTGTGTGCTTTCTGTTGGCTGTGGCTTTGCATACCCAACTCATACCCCCAACCGAGCGCTGTTTGACAGACTTGACTGCCAGGCTGATGGCATGATTGGCGATTACGTAACAATTTTTTGTTCTTCTCCTGCTGCTGTTGCTCCTGCTGCTCCTGCTCCTGCTGCTGGCCTTAGGCTATTCAGGCTAATAGGCAAATACCGGAAGTGCGCTCGAGGTTCAGTCGGGTGTCAACTGCTAGCCAAAACGTCGCCATCCAGCTGACTTTAAGCATTGCATTTAAAGGCTACTTTCCATCTGTTTTACTTTGGCCAAGTGTCTAATTAGCTAATAATCAGATATTGCATTCATTCTCTCTCTCTATATATATATATATATATACATATATATATTTGTATAGCATATTCATTGTAGCTTTACAATGGGCAAACTTCGCAGCATAATGATGGGGCCAGTTTGGAATTTCACAGTTCTTTAAGGCCAACTTGTTAGCCAACTTGAGTGGATGTTCACTGTCAAACTTTGTTTGAAGTTCCCGCCAACAAGAGCAACAAGAGCAAACATTTTTCCATAAGAAAACATTTCTCTTTATTAATTTTTTGCGAAATGGCACAAAAACCGGCAGCAAAACGAAAAAAAAAAACCAAAAAAAAAATAAAAAATCTGCTCTCATGATGATATGAATCTGCGCGAAATAAAATGGAATGAAATAATACTGTTGGAAATTTCCAAGTCGGAAAACACAGAAAACTTAATGAGTTTTTCAATAAACTGATGACGGCGCCTGCTGCTGACTTATCTGGTTTGCCACGCCCACGCTTTCGCTCACGCCCTCACGCCACGACGTGGCCTTATAGCCCGGCACCAGCTAACGAGCTGCCCATCAAATGCTCGGACCTCTGTCAGAGCTAGCCAACCTTAACTTGAACTTCCACCTCAACCCCATCAACAAATTGCTTTTGCGGCTTTGTGGTAACATTTTGCTTGCCGTTACCGTTGCCTTTAGCGTTACCGTTACCATTACCTTTACCTTTACCGGTTACCTTTGCCGGTTAGCAGCGCCCGTCAACGACACTGTCAACTCCCCCTCTCACCCCGACTCCTGCCACAGCCGAGCTTAGAGCCCAACAAAGCCACCGGAGCGCTGCAACCTCAAGCATACACTGCCACGCCCCATTGTCGTCTCCTGGCTCCTGGTTCGCTTCACTCCAGTTTCGATTGGATATTTGCGTTCAGTTCAGTTCGTTTCTGGCTTTAAAGCCAAAAGCCCAGCGCACAGCACGCACAATAAATTAAGCAAATTTATGGCCAACTCTGGCATCCAAAACTCTATCCGCTAAACCAACCAGCCAACCAGCCAACCACCCCGGCCAGCACCACGCTAACCAACCATCCAGCACCACCCACAATCTTGCAGCTTTTGAATTCATTGATTACCACTTTCGCGTGCCAGTGGCTCCGCATTAAATTCATTGGCTTTGCCACCGCCCAACCGCCACACCTCCACGCCCCCTCGCTCGCTTACACTGCTCAGCAGAATTTGAGCACTTGTCACAAATTAACAAAATATTGACAAGCAACAACATTTTAGCAATATGCTAGACTAAAATGCAAACAGAATGAATTGAATATATTTTTCAAGTTTAGGGAATAGAATCTGTAGCTTAAACAAGGAAAAAGCTGGATCAAATTAAAGTGGGTAAAATTTAATTGGTTTCAAGAAACAGTACTGAATCTAAAAAAGAATAAAATAAACTTAAAAAAAAAATATATATATATATATATATATATATATACAAAAAATTAAATAAAAATATGCATAAAATAATTTGAGTAGGTAAAGTAAAATTCGGTTAAAACATAAATTTGTATTCTTATATATTTCAAAGGAAAGCAAATTGTATAGAAGTCAAATCTCATACTGCACCGGATCTTGACTTTAAATCTAATGAAGGACCAGTTCAGAACGTCTTGAGAAAGGTCTGAGTAGTTCCTTAATAGTAGACGCCTAGACAGACCTTTGACTGTCTTGGAATTGTTGCCGTCTGAGGATTCCCTTAATTGTGGACAGGCGTTTAGGCCGAGTCAGAGCTTTTGGCTGTGAATGTCCTTTGAATTTCAATATCAATGTATTTACTGCTTCGTGTGAATCAAATAATGTATCTGAGTCTAAAATCGGACAAAAAGTATCCCAATATACCGCAGTTTCCTCAGGCTGTTTCCTTTGCGATACACCCGCAGGGTCTCGCAGGTGTCAGAATATGTTGATTCCAATCTAATACACCCAGAGCTCATGCAATGACACTTCTGGCCAATTGAGGCTCAAATGAGTTCCGCAATCATGTAGCAGAGTTTTGTCAGCTGGCAGGACGAGTTTATTAAATACTTGACTACAGCTTGTCGCTCTTCAATTTTGGGCAGATGCTTCGATTGTTGTGCTACCTTTAAGAAATGAATGACACGGCCCACTTACTCACTCACTCACTCACACACACACACACACACACACACACACACACACACACACACAAACGCACACACTCTTTGTGCTGTGCTGGCCGACGCACGTACGGCTTAAAGAAGCTTAAGCAACGGCCGCCGCTCGAGGAGGACGTCTATAATTTCTTTTGTTGGCTCATTTCATTTGGCAGTACGCGACGGTATTTCATTATTAATGGAACTTTGATTAAATTGCAAGTCGCTAGTCGCTAGTCTCGAGTCTCAAGTCGCCTCCGTGCTGGCATATAAAAAATTTACGATGTCAAATTTACACAAATTAGTCGCATCCGGTACGGAGTCCGCAGGGCCAGGCACAAAGCTGGCCAAAATGCTCTTCTGCTTATTGCTGCAGCATATTTCATTTGCACTCCGCAATTTATTTCATATTCCCACCGATAATCGAGTCTATGCGACTCGCATATAAATCAAAGCAAAGTCAAAGCCAAAGCCAGAGCAGAGCAATATTTGCCTTGGCAAACGAAACTTACGGGTCGATTAAAATATTGCCATTCGATACAGTTTTGATTTACGAGAGCTATCTAAAGAGCGCTACGACTTTTGCATTTATTTCGCAAATTATTTATTTATTCAGGTAATATCTATTTTGGTATACTTGAGAGTATACCCATCGGATGTTGCAGATGACATGGTTTTTCTTTCAAATATTGATTAGCTTCGTAATCATCCTAAATATACTTATTGAAAGACCTATTTATTAAACTCAAATAAATTCATCTCAATAAATCCAATATATGCTATCCTCGTATATGTATATACAAGTCGAGTCCCGATAATTATAAATGGAGTCAGTTTTTCTTTTTTTTTTCGATTATCGAGAATTATCGAGAATGATTTTGTTTATCGAGGATAAATTTTTTGGACTTATCGCGATTTTCGATTTATACAGTCGACTCCCGATTATTTAGAATGCCATACGGATCATTTTTTCGACTTACACATACATTCATATTATCGATAATTATCGAGAACGACTTTTTTCAAGGGGATAGAATTTGTTTTCGACTTATCGTGATTTTCGATTTATAGAGACTTTCATATATTGCATTTCCATTTCAGCTGTCGATTCGCTTTATTAAATTCATGTTTCCAACAACTGCCCCTATCACTTGCCTCAGTTGATAAAGGGGTTTGTGTAATTATAATAACTCCTATTGAATTACACACAATCAAATCAATAAAATAGTTGAGCAGCAGCTACACACACACGCACGCTCTCTCTCTCTCTCTCTCTCGCTCTCTCGCGCTCTCTGTCTCTGTCTCAGCTCAAATTTATCAGATTTAATTAAAGTACAAAAGCTGCATTTTAATTAAGGCTAAGCCACGCCCATTTAGTTGCCGCCTTTGCTTGCTTTGCGTTATGTCTCTGTTAGTGCACAGTAATTTTGCCAAAGGGGCGTGGCTGGCAGCAAAATTGCAGCACTGTGCTGACGTTTACCAAATTAAGCACACACCCACACACACACACACACGTATGTCCATGTGTGTACTTGTGTGCTAAAGGTCAGCTGGTTTCTCTGGCAAATGTATCGAAAATAAATGCAGCTGACAGCTGAGCCTGAGATCGAGCTGTAAGTGCATTATAATGTCAATTCGCCAGGTATTTCCAGGTATTTCCAGCTGGAGCTGCACAAAATGGCGCCAGCTCATTTCAATTAAATGCCAGCTGCCAATTCATTTGCCCACTTGGCCTTGGCATTCAATTGTCGTCGGCCTACTTGAAAATGTGCAATAAAAATACGACTTGACCATGGCTTATAGAGACTTACTACTTGGCCAGCCAAGCGCAGTTCACACTCTTAATCCGATTCGGCCCCTTTGGCCCCTTTGCATGTAATATTGTATGTTAATTTCACTTTGCATTGAAATTAGTTTATGCAATTCGCCATTTGCCTTTGGCCAGCCAATAACATTGGCCAACAAAATGTTTGTTTATATTTGATGCATTTGATAGCCAGATCTTTGTTTTGTTAATGTGCTCAAGTCTGGCTTAAACTGAACTGGGTTGCATGTAAGATAATCTTATATAGAGACCTACTCTGGGCTGGGTCAAAGAATGATTTATTGTCTCATGGTTATCTATTTTTGTCGGCATAAAACTGAGAAACTTGATGATAAGAATATATAAGAGACAAACGCTGAGCTTAAATTGAACTGATTTATATTTGAGATAATCTCATATAAAGATCTACTCTGGGCTGGATCAAAAAATTATCTTTAGTTTTTATGGCTATCTAATTTATAAGATAAGAACTTTAAGCCTTACAAATTCTGAGATAGGATTAGAATAATCAATAGCGGACCCTTACAAACTCAGCGATAGATAGACTGGAATTAAGGAATGAATTTATGCAAGAGTCTGGACTATATCCAGACGCGGAATCAGAAGAATAAAAATCAATACAAGCAATTCACTCTGACTCTGGCTTCACCCCGAAGCACTGAAACGGTGCCTGAAGGAACTCCGCTAAACTAGTTCCTCTCTCTAGGAACTAAAGACGCTATTATAGATCCAGATTCAGTCTCTGATAAACTTTTGCTACATTTCAGCTTACAAGCTTTTGTATGCCTGTGCAACAGCTTGCTTATTTATGGGCGCCAGATATACATATACATTACATTATGTAACAGTTTTATTTATATACAAAATATTTGTTGCTGTTTAGTGGCGTTGGAAACGCATTCAACCATATGGCCTGAGCCAATTAGATTTTAATAAGCCTGTGCATTCACATCAATAATTCGCAATGTTTTTATTTATTTTATTTTGTTTTTTTCTTGTGTTTTCCCTTATTTAAATTTTTATTTTTTTTAATAGAATTAGTATTCATAGGTCTGCGCATAATGCGTATTGCAGATTTTTTTGTTTAGAAAATACCAATTTTATGTTTATTTAAGGCAATTTGAAAAAATTTCATGTCAAATGCTTATAAATGAGGTTGATGCGACACCCTTTGGGAATGCTGTTGGCATTCGGGCGCATTTCGCTGAAAGTCAACTTGATATATGGGCTAATGATGTTGACGAGAGTGGGGAGTGGGAGAGTGATGGGAGAGAGAGAGGGGGGAGGTAGATTGTGAGTGAACAGAGAAACACCTAAGCTAACAATGGCGCCTTTGTTCTTGCCTAACCGTGTCGGTTTTGTCGAGCACTGCGGCAACCCGGGCATATTGCAACCAACTGCCGTGGCAACAACACCAAACACCCTCGGGCAACGTTTGAGGTGCTCATGAATATATCATGACAATATTGAGCCAATGTGTGGCAGAAGAAGAAGAAGAAGAAGAAGGAAGAAGAAGCTGATGCCTTGACAGCCCGTCCCATTCGGTTTATCAATACATTTTAACAATGCAGTTTGATGTTGTTACAGCAACTCAATGCTTCACTAACTTTCTATTGTCAGACTGCTGTTGGACATGGTCGGGCCGATTACCTCAGTTGTATGAATAAACTTCATATCTGAAATTTACAGAGAGTGCTCGAGGCTAGGAAGCTACATTAATTGAAACTAAATTTCCATTGCAAAGCTTACACAATTTCAAATTTATGCCAGCTGCAGAAATTCCATCCAGAAGGCATTAAGGATTACTATAAATCAAAATCAATAGCCAATATGTAGGCAGAAGTGCTTCACACTGCAAATGCTGCATTAATTAAGCAGCTCAGCGTAGCTAAATTTTCAATATAATCAATATAATATTTCAAGTATAAGCAACCTGACGAAATGCTATCCGGATTAGATATGTAATGGCAAGACATTCTCAGCAGGCAAACATTCATTGAATTTCAATTAGCTAACTATACATATTAGTTAGGGAATACTTGTTGGCTTATCAGCTCATTTTCAGGACAAGTAGATTCTGCCTTAAATATATAGATATACTAAATTTAGTCACAGTTTAAACACCAAAGTTCAAACTTCTCATCTCGAAATAAATTCTATCTTTAAAAAGCAATTCTCCCTAGTTATATATTTTAGTGCAGGTATACAAAAGTCGTATACTCCTCTCAAATATTTATTTTTCTTTCCCATACACTGGGTTTGCCATATGCTTTGCAAAATAACCTTGTTGTTGTTGTCTTAAATTAATTTAAAAATGGCTAGCGACTGACTTTGCTACATAAAAAGTAGAAAAACTAAATGTAATTAGGTCAAACAGAACAGAATTTCAGGGTGCCCATTGATTCGTGCACTGGAATGCCATTCAAGTAGCGAGAGTATATAAAATGTCAGTTGAACAGTTGAAGAATGTGTAACTCAAATTTGCCTGATGACTGATGACAGTGTCTATCGATAAGACAATCGATAACCGCTATTACTACTAGATAGATTAACCTCTTATTCAAAGTGTGCTTATTAGAGATTCACATCATTTCGTATATCTTTCCAAGGTATATGCTGCAGTTGGAATGTATATTAAAGAGCTATCGATGGACTATCGATAAGATAACCGATATCAGCTACTTCTACTAGTATTATTATACCCTACTCTCTCGACTCTACTCTCATAATTTCGTATATCTTTCCAAGTTATGTACTCCAGTTGGAATGTATATTGAAGAATTATCGATTACCTCGTATATCGGTAGTTTTTAAACTAAATTTTGAAAATTTCAATTATCGATTAATATGTATATCGATAAGATTCTCTTATTTATTATATATTGACCCTTATATCGATAGATTTTCCATATATGGCCTTATATACCGATAGTCTTTAATGATATATTTGATTTGTTTAATTGATGTAGAGCTTGAATATCTTCGCCCGGTAGCTTCCTGCTTATACCTCGATAACACAGCTGAATCATATTCATATTGCCTAGTTAGTAAGCGCTGCCTATCGAGCAACCCTCTTTGCATCCTCTCCGCTCAGCGACGCCCTTGAATTAACGTAATTGCAGCTGCAGCAGTCATTCAATATCTGCATTCGATGCAGCATGCCATGGACTGTCAGGCTTATATAATATTATTCATTTGCCGTGATTTTACTTATGGCCAGCGTTGTCAGAGTATTCAATTTCTTCGCATAATACTGCAGCTACCATTTGCATAAATATCTCTGTGTGTGCGTGTGTGTATGTGTGTGTCTTACACAGGATGCTTCAATTGGATGCTTGAAATCAACTTACAATACCAGCTGAATACATTCGGTGCATTCGCTCTCATTAGTGTAGCTGCAGCATCGGCAATTCTTGATATTGCCCAGGTAACGGAAGGACAGCTGGGCATTAAGCGCTCGTAAGCTAGCATGCATATCAATTAGCAATGTGATTCGCAGTGATTCAGGGTCATAGTTCACGCCAAACGCTTTCGCTGCACCGCCCTTCCGCTCTACCCTAAAACTCTTGCTCTTAATTATGAAGCTTGTAACTGTGCCACGAAAACCGAAATTAAAAAAATAAAGAAAGCCCGAGGAAATAGAAAAACAAGCAGGTGAGAGTGTGCTAATTGAGCGTACTCGACTAGGAAATACCCTGAAAGCTATTATGGGTTTGCTTTGAGCTCTTTTGTTAGAACAGAATGCGGAATCACTTGCAAGCAAATAATTGTTGGGTGTTTTTGGGTGAAAGCCTATGCCTCGTATGGGGTATACACAACTAAATATGGAGTTTAGGCTGTAAACAAAATAATTGTTGGGAATCTATATTGAATTAGCCATGCCTCCTGCTGATCGCTACATACGTACGCATCGAACCAATATACCCTACACATGTGCATGTTCAATGTGTTCACAACTTTCAGCCAGTTCGTAGCTAAGAAATTATTATTTTTATTATTTATTTACTTTTTTTTTTTTGGCACGAACTAAGCCCAAGGCCAACAGCATCTGGTGCAAAGTGAGAAGCGGAGAGGAAGGCGCCAGGTGTTGCGCCTTGTGCAACGTGCAGAAGTTTTTTTTGGCTGAGAACGTTCGGCAAATGTTGTCTGACTACATGTTGCTGGCTCACGGGGCTGATGGCAAGTTTTCTGATGCCTGAGCATGTGGCATGTGGCGTGTGGCATGTGGCATGTGCCATGTGGCACACTGCGAAAGGGGGGCACTTTAACAACAGTTTGCAGCAGCAAACAAAGTTTGCACAGAGACACAGTGCCACAGTGTTTTCACTTAAAGCGAACATTTTCAATTGCAACTCCGATTGGGAAAGTTTGTTGATATTTATGGGATTTAGTAAACATATATATATTTGGGTCATGGGTCTTGATTGATGGCAACGTAGATACAAAATTCTCTTGCATCGATAACTGCCAGCAATCGCAACAACTTGCTCAACTCTTAATGAGATTCTCGAAGTCTCGAATCTTATCTCTCAGTTGAAGCGTCTGAATGCTGAAATTTATTTAGGTCAATAGGTTCGGATGAATGGAAATGTCTTTAATGGAAGTTAAGCTAATAGATTTTTTGCTAAAATCGATATACATCGATAACTGCCAGCAAACACAACAACTTGACCAAGTCTTGATGAGATTCTCAAAGCGAATCTTATGTCTCAACTGAAGCGTCTGAATGCTGAAGGTTAATTAGATCAATTGGTTCTGAAGTCAAAAAGATTTATTGCTTGAATCGATATATATATCAAAAATTAAAAACAATTTAAAAAGATTCTCGAATTGAATCTTATATCTCCGAGTAAAGCGCTTGATAACTGAAATATTTATATCTATGCAAATAAGTTTTGATAGATGGAAGTGTTTTTGATTCTTGAAGGAAGTTAGTCTGAAAATTTTTTAGCATACATCGATATATATCGATAACTGCCAGCACAAACAAAAAACAATTTGGCACAGTCTTAAAGAGATTCTCAAATTGAATATTATTTTTCTTTTTTGATGGATGGGACATCCATGAATTTTAAATTAAATTGATTTAAGGGATTTCTTGCATAAATCGATATAAATCGATAGCTGTCAAAGCGCAAAAAATAAAAACGATTCAGCCCAATCTTAAAGAGATTCTCGAATTGAATCTTATGTCTCCGAGTGAAGCGCCTGAATACTGAAATATATACTTTATATTGTATACATCGCTATATATCGATAATCAAAACAACCTCACAAAGTTTCAAGTCCCGACTTATCTCATCTCTTTGTGAAACTCATGAAGAGCTTTTAGCTTTTAGTTTGTTGAACAAGTTGCCCGGAATTCTGTTCAAGTTCCAACGGAAAGAGTTTGAGTTGAGTTACAGTTGCAATCAAGAGCAATGCTTTAGCATTGGATGAAATCATAGCAACAAAAAAAAAAAAAAAAAAACAATATTTGTGTTCCCTGTAGCCAGTGGAAGCCCAACGGAGCCCAGAGCAGGAGCCCTGAGCCGAGTGCAAATCGTGACCACCTAATCAGACAGTAAACAATAGCCCAACGCAATGTCCGAGAACAAAGGCAGCGACAAGAATGGAGGAGCTCCGGCGCCTGGCGGCAGCCAAGTACCGCCTCCCCAATACATCATAACAACACCCAGCGAGGTGGACGCCGATGAGGTGAGATCGATGGCCGACTTGGAGCTCAGCTCGCCCAGCGATGACAATGTCTTTGTTGTGGGCGAGCACCAGCAGATGCTGCTGCAGCAGCAGCAGCAGACGAAGCTAATGCACACACAGAAATACAGCCAGACGTCGAGCTCATCGAGCACCAGCAGCAAATTGGCCACACGTTCCTATTCCGTGACCAGCAGCAGCAGCAGCAGTGCTGCTGCCACCGCCGCTGCCGCTGCCGCTGCCGCCACTGTAGCCGCAACGACCATACAGCACAGCCAGCAGAAGACCATATCGAGCAGCACGCGCAGCCAGAGCCTGCAGTCGAGCGCGATTGTGGGCGAGCAGAGCGGCCATTTGTTGAGCACGGCAGCGGCGCTGGCGCAGCAGCTGAAGGCGCAGTCGTCCACCTCGATAATTACCAGCGAGCAGCGCAGCAGCAGCAGCACCAGCAGCAGCACCACCCGCTATGTCAGCTCCACCACACAGGGCGCCAGCAGCACCACCGGCGTCAGCAAGTCCAAGTTCCAAAGCTTCCTGCAGCAGCCGGAGGCGCACGGCTTTCTCACGGCCCACCAGAAGCACGTCCGTCAATTCGTGCGCTCCACCTCGGCCCACTCGGAGGCGGCGGCGAGCATTACGCCCGTGAGCGGGGCACGGCCAGAGAAGTGCATACGCAGCGCCTCCACGCAGATCGATGATGCGTCGGCGGCCAGCGGCGATGCCGAGTCCGGCATACAGATGTCCATGTCCAAGCTGGGCCTGCAGCAGTCCTCCTCGATCCTCATATCCAAGTCGGCCGAGACCATCGAGATGAAGAGCAGCTCCTCATCGGCGGGCATGCGCACCCAGCTAACGCTCAGCGGCGGCTTCCTGGCGCCGCCCAATCGCAAGATCACCATACTAAGCCCCATCCATGCCCCGCCGGGACTACACGATATGCTCAAGCGAGTCGGACGCTCGCCCCTATCGCCGCGCATCAGCTTCCCGGGCAGCGAGGCGGATCTCTTTGGGTAAGTTCCTGGAAATTGCAAATACCAGACGAAATCTTACGGAACATTTCATGAAAATTCCTCATACGATGTGACCACACTGAATATTAAAAAGAATTTGTGAGAATTCTAGAAAAACAGCTGTCTGAGAAGATATTTGTAGGAGTTTGGAAGACGTCTTAGATTAAATCAATTAGAGAAGATATTCTAACCATATCGATGAAAACTAAGATACTAAATATTAGATATGTTACCTTTAGAAGAACTGGAGAGAAGAACTTTTAAGATCCTATGAATCCTCAATCTTGTAGAAGATAAGGTATCTTCAGTCTTTCCTTTGAGCTATAGGTATTGCCTTTAATCTTGTAAAAGATTTTTAACATCCTTTCGATTATAGGTAATACCTTCAATCTAGTAGAATATATCGCAGAAGGTAACGGTAATCTGGTAGAAGATATCTAGAGTCCTATGAATTATAAAATTAATCTCAGATCCCATCCTTTGAGGGCTTATCAAGGGGTAAATGATGTGTTCAATGTTTTGGAATACATCTAAGATGCCATAAAATGATGCCATAAAAAAGTTGCTTTAAAGTTTAGTAGGGATCATCAATGATTACGAACAAATGACTCTCTTATATACGAAGCATCTAAGATCAATTAAAGATGATGTAGAAGACATCTTAGATCAACACTATTATCGATGCTACGTTTAGTGCTACTGAAATCATCTAAGATTATATTAATTATAGATGATAACGTATTCTTGTAAAAGACTTCTACGATCCTATTACTTTTGGCTGATATATTTAGTCTTATAAAAAACATTTCAGATCCTATCAATCATATGTGTTACCTTGTGGAAGATATCTATGACTTTAATAGCAACGTCTATAGCCTTAGTCTTACAGAAAACATATAAGATTCTATCCATTATTGATGTTACCTTCAATCTTGTTGAAGACGTCTAAAGGCTTATCATTTATAGATGTTACTCTTAGTCTCATGGAAGACCTCTACGATGCTCTCAGCTATATATAGCATTTAGTCTCAGCGAAGACCCCTACGATTCTTTCAATTACGGATAGTCTGTAGTCTTATAGGAAGCCCCTGGGATACTTTCAATTAAAGATATTACACTTATGAGTAGGATACATCTAACAAACATATTAACCTTCTTCCTTAAAACCACTTAGATATTAAGCTGCAGCTACAAATCTATATTCATTCTATCCATATGGCAGTTAACACTTAAGTTTTCTCCTTAAATCTGCCCCGACCGGAGAAAACAAAAATCTCATCCTAAACAACAAATTCTGCCTCTGGGTTACATAAGGCTTGCCTTTCTAATGCCATTTAAAATGTGATAAAATCAGATGATTTATAACAAAAGTTGTTCAAGAGTGTGCGGAGCGGAAGAAGAAGACACTTAATGTGTGTGTGAGTGAGTGAGAGTGTGTGAGTGTGCGCATGTTTCAAGATATATGTATGTATGCATGTGCGTGTTTAGAGATAAGTTACAAAGGCCTCAAAAGAGCAATGCGATACAGATTGTCTGTTAGTCTTAATTGCCACCTGCTTGCCTCTGAAATAGATTTATATGCGTTATACTCGGTAAAGCTGTAAGATGCAAACTTGAAATTTCACATTTGTCTGACAGCATTAGCAGCCATAGTAAAATTACCCAATGGAGTGAGATAAGATCGTGTTTTGCCCTGTCAGCAGGAGGCGTCAGCAGTGCAGCTGCCCTCTTATATATATATATATGGCATTTTATGTAATATTAATATATATAAGTAAACAGCACATGCATGTAGCCCCGCAGGCTTATGATGCCAAAAAAAAATACAACACACACATAAAAAATTACAAAAAATTGTATTTGCTTAAACTTGATGCAAGGGCAACTCAAACACTAATTAGGCATTTCGTGGAAATGCAATATGCGAAAATGTTGAAAGGTCACATTAAATGCAGATAGATTATATTTCCGGGAAATGCTACATTTAGCTGCAGGCATAGATGCTTAAATTGTTATAAATAAAATACAAGGAAAAGTTGCTAAGTTAAATTTGCCGTGTTTAACGCTTGAATAATTTTTGACACCAAAGCGCTTAACAACACTGGCAACAACAACAACGTTGACAACAACAACAACAACTTGTTGATTAACAACATTGTCGAGCGGGCTGCATTCCTCGCAGCGAACCCGGCTAATGAGCATGTTTATATCCACATCCGCTGCCACATCCGTATCCGTGTCCGGGCTCTCGTTTACGGTTGCCCGGATCCTTGACGGAATTTGTGTTTTGTTTTTATTTGCTCGCATTTTTTGTTTTTGTAAAATGCTCATCTCTTGCTGTTAATTGTTATTTTGGCTGCGGGACAAGTCGCGTATACGCACCGTGTGCGCTCCAAATGTCATTCGGCAGCTTCGACAGTTGCCAGCTGTCAGCGTCCGTCCGCCCCGCACACCTGCCGCCTCCTGCCGCGCGGCTCGCTGTCAAAATGCCAAAAATGTTTGTCATAGTCGTATAATTAAATTTAAATGTTCTCGCTCGAGTCGTGACAACAACACCGACAGAATGATATAGAGAGAGGGAGGGAGAGAGAGAGGGATAGACTGGGAGGAGGGGAGGCTAACATATACTAGACCTTAGCCACGTTAATTGCAAGCTACAAATTATGACAATTCTCAGCGCACGCATAATTAAAGGGCAGACGGAGACCTTTGCGAAAATGTTTCGTTTTTCAATTTGGAAAACAAAAATAAAATGAAATATATATATATACAATATATGTATGTGTAAAATTAAAATGTTATCAAGTGAAAAGTGAAACGAAATACGATTTGGCAGCCAGCGTTTGACAAAACTTAATTAAACACCTGTCAGCCGCGCAGTGCGCGTTTGTTTGCCCGGCTATTTATATTTGAATACGTTATTATACGCCGCATTGATCCACATATAAATAGCACAAATTTTGCCCTGGAATTCAGCCGCAGCGCAGCGAATTCATATTTAAATAAATAAATTAAAACGCGCCGACCCGTCGCTGCTGTTGGCCGTGCCAATAGCTCACTTATTGTCGGCTTAAATGCATGGCATATGGCTCATAGCAAATTTGAATAAAGCACATGAACACACGCTCAAGTTGTTTTTTTTTTTTTTTTTTTCGCTGCACATTTCTGCATTGGCAGAGGCTTAATTTGAATTTAAAAAATTATATAAATATGTGCGAAAAAAAATATGCAAACGAAATGTCATACAGCAATTAGAGACGGTTCGGTAGGGCTAACCAAAGCTGCAATACCCTAGGTAGATCCAAAGGTTGCCTGAACTGACAGCAAAGGCATTTTGTATAATATAAAAAGAAAAATTCTTTGAAATTTATATATTTGATATTTTATATAGATTATTAAATTTATTTATTATATATTTTTTTTTTTATTATTATTTTTTTCTTTTTGCAAAAATATAAATATGACAAATAGATATTTCAATCACTCAAAGAAAGCGTGGAAAATTCTAAAATTCTTGTAAATCTCTAATCTCTAGCTCTAACGGTATTCAAGTTACGCTTGAAAAAAGCAATGGGGAAAATATGATAAAGTCAAATTTCCATACTCTTACTCATACAACTAACGGTATCACGGCGAACGGACAAACGGACATGCCTTTATGGACTCAGCTCGTCGACCTGATCAAGAATATATATACTTTTTCTGGTCTGCCACGCCTCCTTCTGCTTGTTTCTTACATTTTCACAAAACTATTATGCCCTGATTTCCCATTCTCAATGGGTTTAGGGTGTAGCAATAAAATCTCTGAAATGTAGCTTCTGGCTTAAATAAAAACTCTGGCATTTACACACAAGCTTAAAGCGAAAACTCATAAAAAGGAAAGCAAATGATAAGAGTTAATTTCGAGCTTTAAACAAAGAAGAAATATAAAATGTTGGTTTCAGCTTGAAAAAAATTCGAAAATTCAATTTAAAAAATCTCATCTTTAATTTCATACTAAATACAATTTTTATTTAGTTTCTCTCTTGGAAAATAATTCTATAGTTGAGTTTCAAAAAATGAACTCTAAAATTTCGATTCCAGCTAAAGAAAAAATTTGAAGAGTTAGTTTCTAGGAAAAGATAGATGTCCTGTTTTTCTACAATTTCCTATATTCGTGTAGCGACTCTATGTGTTTATATGTATTTAAATTCCAGGAGGTATATGATATGATACAGAATATAGAGTCCTCTACATTACATATATACTGCTTGCTGATGTGCCACGCCTCCGTCTTATCAAAGGCAACATACCTTAATGGAATGTCACGATTCTCAACTCTCTCACTGAATACTCAAATTTTAAAGCTATAAATCCAATTCAGTCCATGAAATGCGAAAGGCCCACGTCTCTATACTGAATATGGATTTTTTGCTAACGACAAATTTGTTTCACATGAAAAACGTGTTTACACTTGTGCAAAAAAAAATCATTGCATAAATCATAAAATAACATTAACACGTACTTCAATTAACTAATTAATTCAGATTAATGGTCAATTAAGTGGAAATCGTGCACCTCGACTTTAACCAATGAAGTCTCTATATATATTTACCGATGGTCAAGCAATGAATTGTGTGCATGCAATCCTGGAGCGGGACAGGAAGGGGATTAGCTGTCATGCAATGCACATTGAGAAAAAATATCGATAGCGATAAGAGGATAATGGCTCGAATTACCAATAGATATTCAGTTGGATGATGTTGGTGATGTTGTTGTCTAATAAACTCTAATTAAAACTGTGAGGTTTTAATTCAATGATGTTGTTGTAGCGACAGAAGGATAGACAAACGGATAGACCGACGAATAGACAAAAGTATAGACAGTCAAATTGATGTACGAACAGTCCATTGGATGGATGAACGGATAGAAAGAGGGATGAACGCATGTGCGAGACCTCAAATGGTGAGACGGATACATGGAAAGAAGATCGGAGTCACGAGAAAACGGTAGGACGAATCACTCATTCGTGAGTGAATGAACGACCGTATGTACGGCGAATGGACAGAGGAATGAAATCACGGACGGACGCACGGCTCACAAAGTCGGACGGACACACCGGAAAAACGATAGGACGGACGAAGGAATGAACGGACTGGTAAGAGGAAGGATGAACAGACGAACGGACTGACAGACAGATGAACGAACGGACAGACAGACGAACGGATAGATGAGCGGACATTAGGTGAGAGGGACGGAGGAATGGTCAGAATAAAGTACGGATGAATGGACAGACAGACGAACGGATAGAGGAACGGGACACTCGGAAAAGTAGTAGAAAAGAGGAACAGACGGATGAACAGACAGAAGAACGACAAGACGGACGGATAAGGGGAGTGAAGGGCATGGCTAAATCTGTACAGCTTATCGCGCGGCTCCAAATCGATATATATTTTTCGCAACTAAATCTGAATAAGAGTTTTAGTTATTGCTTGCAAATGGAGCGGCATATGTGTGGAGTAAGAGTGAACAGTTAATTAACGAGCTGCGTGGGTGGAGCAGGTGCAGTTAATTAGTTCAATTAGCTGAGGGCATTGAAAGGCTTTCTCCTGCAGCCTCATTGAGCTGCTGCGAATTGCATTCTATGCGCTGACCTCTGCTACTCAATTAACATTCCATACAATGAACTAATGAACTCGCTAGCTCCAGCTCTCTGGCTGCTGCGCTTATTTTCGCTTTATGGCGCATTCCATGAGCTGCGCATATAAACATTCCGGTGGCTTTGTTAACATGAATTTCGACGTTAACTATTCGATGTGGGCTTTAAATTCCACCACGACCAGCAGGCAGCCAACCACTCAAAGCCAAACAGCCGGCCGACCGACCCCCATCACGCATTTGGGGCCCAGCTCTCACAATGTGCACATAAATCTCTTAAAGCCAGGGGCTCAACTTTTGCGCTTTATGTATGCGTGACTTATGTTTACAGTTTATTTATTATTTAAAACATAACAGACAAATGGGCCCAGGCACAACAAAGATACAAATAATTTTTAAAGAGCAAGAGACGAACAAAGATAGCGACAGAGAGAGAGAGAGAGAGAGAGAGTGAGAGAAATGGAGAGAGTGCGCACACCTCTAGGGATAGCTTGCTCTGGGATACTTTCCGAGTTTCACTTTGACTTGGACTCCATTTATATATGTCCAAGTATTTTCCAATACCCTTCTCCCCGCCAGCATTGGGCATTTCTAATGCCACATTAAACTGAGCAGCTAAAGGCGTTTTGGGAGCTCGATTAGAGGCCAAGCGGAAGCGGCAGCTCGCCTTGAACTTCGTCCGATGACAAAACAGGCGCAAACAAAGGAAATACACAAAGATGCGGGCGGGTCTGGCCAACACGGCGAAGGTGACAGGACAGAGAGGGCCAAGAGTGTGGGTAATGGGGGGTTTGTGTTAGGCTTTGGGGTTTCTCTGGCTTACGAGAGAAACAAACACACACAAAAAAAAAAAAAAAAAAAAAACCCTTTTAAGATAGCGAGCCACAGCGCGCGTGCCTTTTCGTTTGCATACTTTTTCGGCGATAATGAAGGCAGCAGAATAATTGTGGGCTGTGGGCGTGGCAGCGCAAGTTGCTCCAACCCCCCTCCCACCTTTCACTTCAGACCAGCTGAAGAAAAAGTTTTGTGTGTCGCCTCAATTAACTAAGCAACAAAATAGAAATTTTCACACCAAATATAGGAAATTAAATAAAAAAATATATATAAATATATACATATGTATGTATATATTCATAGATTTTTATAGATCTGTTTGCTTATTTATAGCAGCGACTTCCCGGTCTGGTTTGATTCTCTTGGTCAAGGTCATTCAGTCAGATTTTTATTGAGTGATTATTGGGTTTATCTCATGCTTGCGGCCTCTTGCCAAATCTGGGCAGAACTGGGCCAAGAATGTGGGTGAAGAGACAAGTCCAAAACAAACTCAAAAAATTTATATGCATATACATATAAAAACTTCAGCTAGCATAAAGTTAACATAAGCATCTGTTAAATAGCAGCAGGTGATAAATACTCATTTAGAAAAGGATTATAGAGACAACTACTGAATTGGTTGGGGGAGAGAAAAAAAGAAAACATTGCGCATACGCCATGTGACACAAAAGCTAAACAGTTGCAAATCTTAACTAATTGGGTTGAGCATGTTAAGTGTTTGGGTGAGACAAAGAGAGAGGGAAACAGAGAGAGAGAGAGAGAGAGAGACCGCGAGGTAATAAGATAAAAAGATAAAGAGCGAAACAGAAAGAGAAGGAGAAGGAGGAAGAGAGCGGTAGAGGTAGAGCGCGAGCTGGCAAAAGATTTAAGCGCTTCAGGGCCTCGCGCTTGCGGGCAAAACAGCCACAAAGTATGCAACACCAAGCTGCACGTGAAAGGCCGGATGGACAGACGAACGGACGGACAGACAGACGAGCGGAAAGATGAACGAACAAACGCACAAACGTAGCAGTTGAAGTAGCTGCAAGCACAGAGCTTCAATAATGTCACAAAGCTCGCAAAGAAAAAAGTGAAAGCAAATACATTAAAGGAATTAGAAAATAAATTACAAGTCGAGTAAGCGCGACTCATGAATACCCGGTACATCAAATAAATATACAATTATATATATTGTAGAGTAATTCAACTAGATATAAGCTTTTGCTTAGAAGAAACCTACAAGGAAATATTTGAAAAATTAAAAAGAAAATCTTAAATTCAGTTGAGGTGCGACTATAGAATACCCGGTACATAAAACTACTAAAACTAACACATATATTATAATAAATTTATTAGATAGACCTAAGGAGCTTTAATTCGTTTAAAATTTCTGATTGAAATAAACACGAAACCGAAAATTCCAAGTTTAGTTCAAGCGTGACTAGTGAATACCCGGTACATAAAATAGTCAACAGCTGTATATGTAGTAGACAAACTCAACGAGATGTTCATATTTAATCATCAGGCTAGAGGAAATCACGTTAGCCTTTTTTCGATGGCCTTCAGAAAGCCCTTTTTAATCATACTTAATGGATTCAAGGTATTTCACAGCAAATCAAATCAAACATTTATCAGGAAAAAAACAAATCAAGCTCAATGCTTAGCTTCCTATGTTTGTCGGGTGGTTGGGTGCTTGCCTGCCTGAGTGGATAAGCTGAGCAAATCGAGTGGCAGCTGCCGTGTGATTTGTGCCAACAAAAGGCCGGACGAGCATCGTCTTTGCTTAGCCACTCGAGCCACTCATGTTTCCAATTAGATAATGCATAAATTAATGTGAATTTGAGTGCTCAACAAGCAGCTCAAATAGCTCAACAGTTTAAATCAAAGTATAAGAATTTATATGCCTCGTCGTACGACTGTGAGCTTTGGAGCTTTTCACCACGGCGAACTTTTGTTGGGTGTGCAGCTTTTTGAATGCACTAAACTTTCACTTGCTGCTGGCCAGGAATCGCTGCGAAAGCTTCCCAAAGCTTACACGAAACTGGGGTCGACTGCTAGACAAAAGCTTCTCATGCCTCTGCAACTTAAAAAGCTAAAAAGTTCCTTTGACGGTCGCACTTTTAGCGGAGAAACAAAGGGAAAGCTTAAGTGCAGCTAGAAACCATATTTCTATGAAACCGACTTTACTAATGTATGTTAAGACATACATATATGTATAATATTATATGTATTTGTTTGATAAAATTCAAAAAGAGTTCTTTTAAGTTATAAAGGTATATCAAAAGTTCTTAAGATATATAAACAAAAAAATTTATTCATTGATGTATGTATATACTCTATGTATTAAATATCATTAATTTATTTCAAGTCAGCTTTTAGCTCTTCTAGCAGATCTCAAAAGCCATGCAAAGCTTATAGGCCTTGAGCTTGAGCCTTAAAGGCAAAAATATAAAGATTATGACTATTTCACATACATATCTTTAAGATATCCTACTTTTGAGCTCGTTAACTTAAGAATTAAGCACTGACAACTGGGGTCTTCAGCTTGTGTGCATATTCACTATTAATATTAAGGCTAGGTATTATAGATATATACGGAACCCATCTGGCCAATGATTGCAATATTGAGCTTTTGGTCTCCTGTTTCAAGCCAACCTTTCTCAGCTATCGTAAACCCTACGTACCCTGCTTGACTGTTAAACGTCTCATACCCCTTCGTAAACCCTTAAGTCTGAATATACATATATGCATATTTAGGCACCTGCTGTGTGGGGGGTGTGGGGGTCGTCCAAAACTCTATTTGATAAGAGCAATAAGAAATCGCAGAACAGTTATAACTAACCGAACTGACCATAGACTAAGGGGTACGTAGAAGCTAAGACTTAAGAGGTTGCTCGAAGTTGTGTATGTCGCAGCTCTACCGGAGCAAGTTAAAAATTTAGTTGCACCTAGATGATCAAGTCCTAGACTTATATACTTTGATGATAACTCATCTGAGATTACTGAACCAACTCATTTAAAATAATACACTAATTTTCTAATTCATTTCAATTTCTTCTTCTTACAGGTAAGTTAAAGACAAGCTCGACTTTAAATCTAACTCTGATCAAAGCTGGTAAGCAAATAACATATGAGGACTATGAATATCAATATAAATATATATATGAATGGGACTTCGAATATAAATGTGAATATGACTATGTATACAAGTGAATATACTATCAAGAGATAGCCAAAAATAGTTCGGAATCATGAGATTCAAATGAATTCATGGAAAGAACTTTGCGTATACGCAACGTGGGCGTTACCTAACAACAACATTTTGAGGTCCAGCCAGAGCTGGGCCCAGCTCGTCGATCTAAGGGGGAAAAAAGCGTTAAACAAGCAGCAACACGTTCAAGCTTGGAATTTGTTTCGCTTTTTCAGCTATTTTCTGATTAACTTTGGAGGCGTTTTGCACAACAGCTGCTTGTCGACTACCCACAAAGAAGGGGCGTGGTGCGGCCGGGGCGGTAGGGGCAGCGGGCGTGTCTGTTGGGGCCAACAACGGCGCATGGGCCCCAAGCTGTGGCCGTTTCTCTTATCAAGTGCAACAAGCACAAAGCGATGCAAAAATAAAAAAAAAAAAAAAAAAAAAATAAAGAAAATAAATAAATGAGAAAAATATTTTGAAACGTATGCAATTTGTTGGCTGGGCTGCCTGCCGGCCACGCCCACCCGCTGGGTGTGCAGCAACTACAGTCGCGTTTACTCTACGCCACGGCCATAATAAACATGTATGCACACAGACACAGAGAGGTGAGCGAAGGGGTGAGTGTGGAGGGGAGGGGTTGTGCCAGAGGTGAGAGCAAATCTTAAAATGGGAGAAAAAAACTAGTGAGATTGACTTAGCTGGAAGGGCTTGACTGGAAGATACCCTAAGCTAGATCAGGTATACACTTAGACGAGTGGGAGAAAGCAAGGCAAAGGCAAAGAAAGAGGATGGAAAGAGAAAGAGAAGTCAAAGGGAATGAATTTTAACCCCTATGACTTATATTAGGAATATGCATTTCATATTGGAAATCTTTAGCCTCTGTAGATGGACAGATATACATTGCCTCAATGCCTCTTCATTCTAGCACCTGTCACGGCTCCTGCTGCCTCCTGCAAGCATTTATATGCGAGTAATATACCCTTAATTTGCATTTCAATGCGTACAGGGCATAAAAAACCAAAGTTCAAAGTGCAGGAAATTGAAAGCATTAAAAATAAACGAAAGCCAGTAGAAATTGTTGATTCGTGAAAAACGCCAATACACAAATACCCTATAAAGTCAGCAAACAGCTTCAATCGATCATTGAGCATATATAGAA
The DNA here is from genome assembly GCF_018153725.1 of Drosophila mojavensis. Lineage (NCBI taxonomy): Eukaryota > Metazoa > Arthropoda > Insecta > Diptera > Drosophilidae > Drosophila > Drosophila mojavensis. Next base: position 6,731,433 of record NW_025318667.1, read on the forward strand.
TAGATAATAGAATAGACATTCGAAATTCATTTAATTTCTATTATAGCTATACCAATTTTGAAGCGAGCCTCCTTAGACATTCTCTAACTTAGCTGCTACATATTACAGGGTATGATTGCTTAGAATCTTCTAATTACATCTATATATATCAATAATGGTTCACCCTTAAGACTATTTGATTTGCTTAACTAATAATACTCAAAAGACTCATTAGAAATGGGAAGTCGGAGTATATTACTTCTATGTAAATGTATGTAACGGATAGAAGGAGGCGTGACAGAGTCCATAAGTTTTATATATTCTAGATTGGAGCCTAGTCGATCTCGTTCTCTTCGTTTGTATGAAAGGCTAAAGACCTTAGATAATATAAAATCGATAATCAAATAAAATCGATAATAAGTATCGAACTTCAGTTGTCTATATCCAATAAAAATTAAAATTCAGGCTATAATAGCATAACAGCAGGGCATCTCCGAGTCAGGTACACCCCTCCAATGCCACCTCGTTCACTCAGTGAATAGAGTATATTAGTTTTCTAGCAATTTCCAGTTAGCTACAGCTAAAGACTTCATGCGTATAATCGTCTTATAAACTGTTAAGATGCCTTCCATGCGCCCACTGTGGGCGTGGCTCAGCCTCATACATCGACATGAAGGAAAAGTTTTCGGTGCATAAACTTAAATGTTCTCGGACAATGAACGAGTATTATGCAGTCTTGTGTGGGTCGGGTTTATCATCTAGTACAGCTGTACAGCGTGTGCCTCCTGGGTGCCATTTTCCATTCATTATTTAGTTGTTTTGCCCTTCGCTGTTGTTGCTATTGCTGTTGTTGTTGTTGTTGTTGTTGATTGTGCTTTATAAAAGCACAAAGCAGGCAGCAGTAGCAGCAGCTCAAGCAGAGTAAAAAGTTAAAATATAGAAAACAAGAGAAACCCAAAATCAGCGCAGCGTTTCTTAAATACTCTTCTGAAATATAGAACTAAGTGAGCGTTCGATATGAGTAGTGATATTCGATACATAAGGGTAAACTATTTGCACATATGTCTACTTATCGATGTATAGTTTTCCAGTTGAGCTGCAGAAACAATGAATCTATCTTACTTCTAGTTATCGATAATTTTCCGATAATCATCTGCGCTAGTTCTTATATAAAGAGACTATTGATACTAAGCAATCAATATCGATTTGCATTTATTGATAATCAAACATCGATAATCATCTAAATAGAGTATTTTATCAATACAGATACATATATATTTATTTATGGTTAGTTATCGATACTCATCTGTCGATAGGCACCTATAAATGCTCATATTCGATGCTCATCTACCTGAAATCTTATTCCATACTCATCATTTATACACTTAGCAATCGATACTTGTCTATCGATAGTCATCTATTGACACCAAACGATACATAGATATAGATATTGACCTTTGTATACTCATCTATCGATAATCATCTACCGATGCTCATCTATCGAGAATCTTATAACAATACTCATCTACCACTAGTGCTCTATCGATATTAATCGCTTTCATATGCTACTATGTGCTAAGCTCATCGATATATCGAAAACATATCGTTTCAGCACATATGAACTTAAGATAATAATATTATTATGAGTTTCTAGTATAACGTCCAACTCAATGTAAATTCGCTTAGATCCCTAGAAGTTGGCAGTGTAGATGGGTCCAAGAGTGAACCGCAGGCTCATCTTGACAGATCTTAGCAGTTGGGCTGCTTTATGCAAATGATGGCAGAGGGTAATGCTGCCGGTGCTGCTGCCGGTACTGCTGCCGGTGCTGCCGGTGCTACAAAACCTGGAAAGTGACAAGACCGCCCAGCTAGGGGCAATAAAACGTAAACGAAAACGCAGCCGGGAAATGGAAGCTGGTGGCTGTTAGGCCAGGTGTGGCCTCTAGCCCAGCTACAGCTGGACCATAAAAAATGTTTGCCATCGCCGAGCAAATATCAGCGCATCCAATTGCGTATTGTTGTTGTTGTTGTTGTTGTTGTTGTTGTTGTTGTTGTTGTTGTTGTTGTTGTTGCTGTTGCTGGCAATTTTCATTTAAGACAAGTGGCCCGCTGATGGATAACTCACGGGGCCTCGAGTAACAGGCGCCGGATAATTGCAATGCGAACCGAGTCGAGCGTCAGGGTCGTCGGGGTCTCTCGCACTTTGTGTACGGCTGCTTATTGGATTGCCGCCAGCCTGGCCGGGGCAAGAAATTTGAAACTTTCCGGACGGACGGTGCTGCTGGTGCTGGACCAGTTTCACCGCCCAATGCCCAAACACCTGACGCACCTGAGCCAAGCTCAAGTGGCCAATAACGAAGAAAATGTCAGCCAACTGCAACGGCTGTCAGTTGGTGGCTGGGGTCACTTCCCATTAAAACTGAAGCCTCACGAAATTCGCGTGACTTGCGGCTTGGGGATTCTGCTGGCGAGGCGGCAGCGAGGGAGGACGGCGACAGGAAACAACTTTGGCATTGGGGTTAGGGTAGCGATTGGGGTTAGGGCCGTGCCCGGGGTCGGGGTAGGGCAAGTGAACGGTGCTGTTTGTCATCAAGTCATTCAGAGTTGGTAATTACACCAACTAAGCTCAATTGCCAATGGGTGCATTTATATGCTATTCTTCATGATGCTATTATTACGGCTGCTATTAGTATCTAGAGTAAGTCTATTTGGTTTAGTGGATATACAATACGTATAAGCTAATTCAAGCGGATGTGGAGATAGAGATTACGATGATAATAGCAGGCCGTGTGCCGTATTAATGATTGGAAGTCCACGGTGCTCAGATATGGGAGTCAGTCGTAAACGAAATTCCCCAATACAGCTCTCGCTCCAGTTAGATATCATATAAAAGATAATCGAATTATATAAGATATTATATCAATATCGAAACTCTCTGGAAGTGTGTCTCTGGCTGTCTGTCGAACAGACCGTTCGAGTGACCATCCGACTGACCGACCAACAGTTCGACTGACCGTCCTATAAACCCTCTAACTGGCTGTCCAACCGTCCTTACGCCCGTCTATGCGTACTTCCGCCTGCCCCTTAGCCCATTCTCCGTTCTGCTTGCCCTGTAAAAAAAAAGTATTAAGATGCTTTTATTTCGGCGATAGATATCTTCATTCATCTTCCATACTTTGCTTCCTCAACCAGTTCTCCTTCCGATAGGAACTGCCACGACAGCCTACCGACTGCATCGGAACATCTACGTTAAGCCGGAAATTCCATATCTAATTGTCCTTCTATATTAGGAAGACCACCGATAAGCCTTATCCAATACACAGCATCCTTAGCTATTAATCATTCCCAATACATATCCCTTTGGCAGGCTCTACTAGACTTTCCGTATCCCATTCCCATCTACTGAATCAATATGTATTTAATCATTAATCAGAACTGATATAATTGATTTGGAAATAACAAAATAAATAAATAATAAATAAGGTATCTTAATATGATTAATCCTTAATCCGAACAGATCTGATCAGATTTTGCAACAAGAAGATAAATCCAATGTCCATTGGAATACCAATTAGTTAAGTTTACATCAGTTGAAGTATCCTAATATTATTAAGTGATTAAACCTTAATCAGAACATATCTGATTAGGCTTTTTCAATTTGAAAATGATTCTGCTGGGATTTAGTGGAGATGCTGTATTCCCGGGGCAGCATCTAATGCCAATCTCTAGCATTTGTTACGCCTAGTGTTAGCCCAGCTGAGCACCAACCAGCCAAACGACCCACCGACCGCCCGACCAACCCTCCCAGTACTTGACCCCGCATCGACGTTCTCCATTGCAAGTGCAAAGGCAAAGCCAAAGCCAAAAGCAAAGCCAAAGGCAAAGGCAAAAAGGGAGGACGGGGCGGGGGTGCAGTGCAGCTATGCGTAGATGAAGTTTTCAAGTGCAATGCGCAACAACAACAACAACAACAACGACAACAACAACAATAACAAGCGGTCTATGATAGCGACAGCAGCCGCTTTGACGCCGGCAGCGCAGCAGCTGTCAAGGCAGAAGAGCGCGCAGCTGTGTGTTGCTGCGCAATGAGAGAAGATAGAGAGAGGAGAGAGTGAGAAAGAGAGAGCGAGACGAGGTTCGCATAATATAGGCATAAAGGTTGCTGCTCTCTCGCTCTACCTCGCTGCCCCTCTTACTCTCCTCCACCCACACTCTCTCTTTCGCTCTCTCTCTCTCCCTCACTCTCGCGATGTTGACAATTGTTAGGCAAATGAAAAGCAATCACAACAATAACAATAAGTGATAAGCAACAACAACAACAATAGCATTGGCTAATTATTAAAAACATATTATAATAAAAATAATATTTAAAAAAAAAATTAATATTTACAAAAAATAACTAAATTAAGCTGCAGCTGCATCAACAAACAACAAATAAAAAAAAAATTAAAAATAAAAGCAAATGCAAAAAATAAAAAATAACCGTTGCACAGCCTACACACAGTAGCAAAGGCAACAACAACGTCGACAGCAGCAACGCCGCCTACGTCAACGTCAACGTCAGCGTCAGCGCCGACGTCTACTATTATTTTTGCGCACTTCATTCTACTTTGAAGCACGCAGCACGTAGACGGCGAAGCGCCGCTTAGTCTCCGTTCTCCACACAGCTTCCGTTAGGTTTTGGCGGCGTGCGTGGTCGGTCGGTCGGTCGGTTGGTCGGTTGGTCGCTCGGTCGGTCGGTTCGCTTGGCTTGGCGCTTGGCGCTTGGCTTGGTCGCTAGCTCACACGTTCGGTCAGCGTCGGCGTTGTCGGCATCGACGTTGGCGTCACTGTCGTTGCTCTCCCACAGCAGCGTTGGCGTCGCGCGTCGCTGGCTCGCTTGGTGCCAGTGTTGTGCGGTCGCTGCAGCTGTGAGCATCGCGAGAGCGCGCCGCGTCGCTGTCGTCTTGTTCATATGTGTGTGTGCGTGCGAGCGCGTCTAAATATATACATCTGCGTGTCTGTGTGCGTATGCATGTGACAGACAACAAACCGCCTCGCGCTCGAAATAATCACAATAAATCAAAATAAACAATCAAAAATATCAATTTTAATTTTTTTTTTTTTTTTTTTAAGAGAGCATAAGAAGCAAAAGATAAACAGAAAGTGCAATTTTTTTGACAATATTTTTTTTTTTTTCCAAGTGTTTTCTTGGACAGCGCTGCGGGCCGGCGACTGTCGCGAAAGAGGCGCACAAAGCAAGTACACAAATTACATAAAACAACAGCAAAAAATATTAAAACGAGCAGCAGCAGCAGAGGCAGCGGTAGCAGCAGCAGCAGCAGCAGCGGCAGAGGCCAAACCAAAAACCGAATCTAAATTAAAATCGTAAATCAACGCAAATCACACAGCAGCAGCGGTAGCAGCGGCAGCAGCGACAGCGGACAGCGGACGACAAAGACAAAAAGAACGAGAAGAAGAAGCAGCAGCAGCAGCAGCTGAACGACAACAATCGCCGCTTATCAAATGCCGCGACGTCGACATCGTTTAGCGCCGCGTGCGTGAGTTTAGCTCTGTGTGTGTGCGCTTGGGTGTGTGTGTGTGTGTGTGTTGGTGTGTGTGTGTGTGTGTGAGAGTCTGTGCATGTGTGCGTAAGTGAGCGGCAAAGTTTTGAACTGGCGGCCAAAGGCGACAACGCCACTGCCGCCGCCGCAGCAGCAGCAGCAGGTGCAGCGCCAGCAGCGCGTCAACGGCGCAGTCAAAGCTTAACAGCAGCAACAGCAACAGCAACAACAAACGGCGCCACAGCAGCTGCATCAACCCAGACGCCGGCATTTCGCACAAGACATTTGCTCAAAGCAACGGCCAAAGTGAAAAAGAAGAAGAAGTGGAAGCAAATCAGCTTCGTCGATGATACGCTGCAGTCGACGTCGCTGCTAGTGCCAACAGCAGCAGCAGCAGCTACACAACAACGCAAACGCTCCACGTGCAGTGCACCGCCAGCGTTAGGCGCCAGCAGCGTTCACTCGCAGTCGACGGCAGCGCGACGTCTAAGCAAATTCCTGAAGCAGAAGGCGAGCAGCGCCGCCGCAGCAGCAGCAGCAGCAGCGCCAGTGACAGCGCAACGACGCAAATCGTCGACAGCGTCGATCATTGTCGAAACGGCATTGAATCGCTGTGCCGGCGGCCGAGCGGCTGAGAAAGCAGAGGCCGAGCGGGCAGCGGCAGCGGCAGCGGCAGAGGGCGGCGAACACTTGCCGAGCCGTCACAGCAGCAGCGCGACTGCGGGCAGCGCCACTGAAGAGGCCAGCAGCAATTGCAATACAAATACAAATACAAATACCAATACAAATACAAACTCCAATACGAACGCCACGTCAACATTCGCTTCAGCATCCGCATCGGCATCCGCATCGGCATCCGCATCCGCATCCGCATCCACCTCCACCTGGTGCGGCAGCATTAACTTTCTCGTTTATATGGTTTGCTCCTTCTGCTGTTGCTGCTACAATTATCGCAATAGTCCAACAAGGTTAGTGGCCCCAACGACAAAACCATGCATCCCCCCTTTGACTACCCCCTCCCTCACACTACCCTGCTATTCTTTGCCATGTGATGAACTGATCTATACCCTGTAAATACACTTGCAGAATAGTGGGTATGTGCATTTCGCTGGGTATGAAATGTTTTAGTTTTAGGCATCTGTTTTGCAGTGAAGATCGCCTAAGAAGAATTAGGAAATTAACTCTGTATATAACTAAATATAGATAGAGAATGGGATAAATGAAAAGTAGCAGTATGTCTGAGTTGGGCAGGCTGTGCTGTATAGATATACGTATGATAATAGCAAATGTGTCCGTCTTAATGACATTATACTGTACATACCTAAACACAGATTTATATATATAAAAACTTAAAGTCTGTCCGTCCTAGCGAGGTCATATTGAATATATTTAAAATAATCTCAAATGTGTCCATCTGAATGAGATTTTACTGTAGAAGTAAAAAGTATTTTCCCTCTTTGCGAGGCGATGCTGTATATCTTAAGAAGAATGTTAAATATATGGATCTAAATTAGAATATAACAATTATTATTCAATATGAACGTGTCCGTCTTAGGTGGGTTATACTGTACTAAATATTTATAGTCATTGTATTCGTCTAAATGAGTGAGATTGGATACAATGTCATTTTAGCCAAGGTTTACTGTATAATTACAATAGCAAAAATGTCCGTCTAAAGGAGATCATACTGTATATATGTATAGCTAGGTATACACACGTAATATATGTTAACAGGTTACACTGTAGATCGAAAAGAACATCCATCCATCCATCTTATAGTGGGTTCACTGCATATATTTATCCAAATGTGAACTGGAAATGTATCCATCTTAGGCAGGTCATACTGTATATCTCAATAGGATTTCTAAGAAATTCATGTATTCATATATCTGAGAGAGAATCCGCATTCCATCAACCTTAAGCGGGTCACACTGCATTTCTAGCCCATCACTGCCTATCGCATGTCTGCAAGGGTATTCTCAATATTCGGCTAATCGAAGTTCCATAGTTCTATGTATTCCAACAACTCTCCTCCACCTCTGCATCCCATCTAGATCTTATGTATTCCTAATATCTTTCTAGTTCCTAAGTTTCATATACTCTATCTATAATCTCCCTAAATGCTATTGACTTTACTTTAATCTTTATTCAAACTCTCTATATATAGATATTATATTGATACGTATATGCATACATATATACACCGAGGAAAACTTCTTTGATTTATTTGAATTTGTATATAGAACGATTTCCTCCTAGAAGTAGTTTTTATAGAAAAAGATTTTTTTTTCTTCTTACCAAATTTGAATTCAAAAAGGAGTCTAATTAGATAATTATATTCTCTGCTTTTAAAGTATATATATTAGATAATGTAATATAATATTAATATTTGCATTTTCCTATGTATGCACACATATATATTTTTTTCCATAGAAATCTCTATGAATTTTACGGAACTTTCTCGTTTCCAAGCATTTCACTTAATGAAATTGGAATTTTTCGCCCTCACCTACATAGCTGGATTTTTTTCTCTTTGTTTCCTTTGGCATCCAATTAGATTTGCATCCATAAACGGGAACCTAACGAACTTCTTCGTTTCATTTGCAGTTTTCAGAACTTGTTTCGTTTTTTTTTCTCTCTCTCTCTCTCTCTTTCACTGCGCCTTATCGCTGTCTCTTTCACTGGCATAGAAGTGACTTTGATGCCGATTCTTCATATTTTTGTTTCTTCTCTGCCTCTTGCTCATCTTTCGCTTCTTGTTTTTCATAATCAGAACACTCCAGCTGACCATTAACCGCAATCAGGCATCCCTCTGTTCTCTGGCTGCTGCAACGGGCAGCGCCGGCAGCAGCAGCAGTCGCCTAATGGTCGAGAGGCCGAGTGGCTCTCGTTGCTATGAAACCCACTTGGGACTAATTATTAGTTTGCCATTCCGTTCGAGTTCCAATTCCATTTACCGTTCATCAGGCTCATTCACCGAACGAACGAGCGAGCGAGCAGGCAATCGAATTGTCGTCACATATCGTCAAGTGGTGGAAGGAGGCGGCAGCGAACCATGCTATAGGCAGGTCAATCAAATTTTTAGGCTCAGATTAGAATGATTCCCACACACACACACACACACACAGAGAGAGAAAGAGAGAGATAGCTGTGTATGTGTGTGCTTGTACTTGTAAGTGTGTTCGCAAAGCTCTCGACTGACTGCTTGGCAGGCGCGAGGTCAAAGTTCAAGGTTGCCTGCCTGCTGCCTTCCACACACACACACACACACACACACACACACACACACGCACAACGAGAGGCTTTTGTTGGCATCTGTCTGTTTTGCTTGTTTCACATCTAGCAATTAACTGTACATCTCTCATAAGCTCAATTGAATTGTGTTAAATGCGAAATCTGCACAACTTGTCAATTGATGAAGAAAGAAGAAGAAGGTGAAGGAGACAGCAACACTCAACTTCCTAAAGCTTCAAATACGCAAATACTTCAAAGCAACACCATCTGCACTGCTCTCTCTCTCTCCTTGTCTCTCAGTCTCTCCAATTTTTACACACTTGCTGGCGCTGCGTCGCGACGCTGCTGTCGTCGCTGCTTGCGGCTGTTGTCTGTTGTTCCTTTTCAGCTGTTGCTCTGCAGGGGGCGCGATCTAGCGGTTTCTTCTGCATTTATTTCGTTGATAAGTCTACGGCGATCATTACGGCTGCTGCCTTTGTTCTAGCTGTTGCCGTCATTGTTGTTGTTGTTGTTGTTGATAAGAATCGCGTCGGCACACTTTGAAACTGTGAGCCGACTGCAAATAAAACTGTTTGTATACCCTCTAAACATTATATGCAATGGGCGATGTTGATATTTAAGTGCAACATGTAACAGGCACAAAAGAAATACATAAAATTATTTATAAAAGGCAAATATCGATTATCGATCACATACATTCATCATCGATAAAAGTAAGTCCCATTTACAAATTTACAGGGTATTTACCAGTTAGGCACTTGCTAGATTGCACCATGAACTTTTGGTTTTTTATCATAAGCGATAAATGAAGAATAAAACGAATAAGAGGAAGCACTAGATTAGCACTCAACGCTTTAATAAAATTAAGAATAAACACAATAAGCTAAATAAAAACATTTGTGTGCAATGCGATAGTCGAAGCATGAACTGTGTCAAGTGCAGAGACAGTGCATTTCAATAAACCGTTAGACGGCTAAGGGTACGAATTTACATACATAATCAAACGTGTTCGTTTGCCAGTTACATACGTACGCTCGAAACCGATAAGCTCTCCTAACACGCTTTCAATGGGTTCAAGTATAAGAGATAAGCATGCTTTGCCTGTAAGTCACCATGCGTAAGCGTGCACGTGTGAGCGCATGCACGTGTATGTGTGTGTACAATGCAAGATAATTTGCAAGTTCGATTCTTCTTTCGGCACTTTTATCCACTATTGCACTCATGCGTATGCCTTGTGAGCATGTGTGAGTGCGTGTTTGTGTGTGTGTGTGTATGTTTGAGTGTGATTGGCGGCGTCAAGTCATTGTACTTGTGTAAGCTGCAAGCTTCGGCATCGCCGCCATCGTCGCCGTCGTCGTCGTCGCTGTGTCTGCCCTTGCATTTGGTCTCTGCCACTGCTCTCTGCTTGTAATTGGATTTCCGCTGTTTACCAACGAGAGAAAGACAGCGAGAGAGAGAAAGAGAGTGCGCGATTGAAAGGTGTAGGAGACGGCGCTAAATGCGGCAGCTGTTTGATGATGAATCTTTTGCAAGACACCGATGTCAACGTCAGCGTCGCCGTCGCGTTACAACTTTCAATTTCGATTGCCAAATGCTCTCTCAGCGGCAACTTATTATGCCAAGGCACGTATTGAAAGGCTGGGGCCGACCACCCAAAAGCGCCACCCACCCAGAACATAGAACGTGCTAACGCAAAGCTCTCACGCATGCCGCTCAGCGTGCTCTCTATCTCTCACTCTCTCACGCCGCTGTCGTTGTCGTTGTCGTTGTCATTGTCGTCGTGCGCTCACTTACATCGCCTGGCGTTAGCTTCGTGCACTCATTCGTCTTGTTTCGTTTCATTTCGTTACGCTGCTGCTGGCGCTGCTTCTGCTGTTGCTGTTGCTGTTGCTGCTGCTGCTGCCTGCTGCTGCCTGCTGCTACTGGTACTGGTGCTGCTTCTTGCTCGCTTGCTTGCGCTTGGTCTCTGTCTGTGAGCCGTTTCGAACGCGTTGTTCGTTCCGTTCGTCGTCGTTGCCGTTTCGTTTTCATCATATAACGTATAAGCAACTTCGCTCGTGCGGCAGTTCGTGGGACTTTTCCTATGAAAAAAATTGTATTTTGCTAGAAAATAAATAATAATAAGCGCACATATAAATATATAATTCATATCGGCCCCGCGACACACACCGAACGAGCGAAAATATCGAAACAAAAAGTTGCATTGAGCGCGCGCGCGTCCCTCACATTAAATTATTCAATTTTGTAATTGTTTGTGCGTGATAAATGTGCCGAAAAGTGGGCTAAGTGGGGACTGTTGCTGCAGCAGTGGCAGTGGCAGCGCGGCAGCGGCAGCGGCCGGGACGTGCTAAACGGCGGAGGGGGTAACAACAACAGCGTAGCCAACAATAACGTCCAATCGAGCTACTAATTCACTAAGTGTACAAAATAATATAAAAAATTGCAATGCACAAGTGCAAACGGCGAAAGGCAAAAACAAGTGGAACAGACAAATAAACAAAACGCAGCAGCGGCCGCACACACACACTCACACACACACACACGCAGTCGCTCGCAAGCCGACACAGCGACACACACCGACACATTCGTGCGAGAGAACGAGCAAGAGCGCGCGCGGAAGGAAGGGAGAGAGGGAGACGGAAAGCAAGTCTTAGAGAGCGCGCCAGCCAAGAGAGTGAGCAAAAGACAGCGGAGAACGCGTGAGCAACTACTAAAAGTGCAAACTAGCGTAAGACAACAAAAAACAACAACAACTACAGTAACAACAACAACAGCAGTAGCCATGCCGCTGTACGAAATTAATTAGAAAAAAAGAAGCGCCCAAGCGACCTCATGGCAAAAATTTTAATGTTTTAAATTAATTGCGGCCGACACGCGATAAAAAAAAGCAACAACACCAACAATAACAACAAAAGTTGACAAAACTGTTGATTTTTATCGCGCGCCGTAAATGCGAAAAACGTAAAATGAAAAGCAGCAACAGCAACAACAACAACATGAGCGAAACTCAATGAAAATCTTTGCCATCACCCAAGTACATAGTGTGCTCTTATATGAATGTGTCTGTGTGAGAATGTAGATGTATGCGTGTATGTGTATGTGCGTGCGGCCGCCTTATAAAACGGCGCTAAATTGACATCGGGCTTCCCAAAATGTCGCGTGGCTCTGGCTGTTTGCTTTAAATTTGTATTTGCACTTGAAAAAGCAAAGCACGCACACACAAACACGCGTACACATACAGCGCACGTTGGCACACAGCGAATAGTGCATACGCTTACCTATACACATACATACATACATATATGCAGCTTAATAGCTATAAATATATGTACATATGTATACATTCATATGTACATATTTCTCTTATATTTTATGCAATGCTATGCACGCATTCCATTTCGTCTGTCAGTTATTAAGTGATTAACTCTTCGAATTATGCTTGCGTGTGTGTGTGTGTGTGTGTTAAGTACGCACCGAAATAGAACAGTCAATTCTACTTATTAAACACGCTCGTCTTATACGCATGCACATTCTGCATGCTCTGTACTCTTCGCTCTTTCCTTTATAGGTCGTCTGTGGCAGAGTATAAGTTGTTTCGTTTCGTTTTCATGCCGTTCTGCCCTGCTCAACACACAACGTGTGATCTCTCAGCTGCAGAGGAGACACAAATTTTTTCTTTCTTTCATTCTGTCAAATTTTTAAGCTCTTGTATTTCGCTTTAAGGAGGGGTGAGAGCTCAAATCAGTTTAGGGGGGGCGGGGCGGGGCAGGCTTTACAGACTTTTTACTTCTATTTCAACTAATTTGATATCATTTCTTTGCCGCTGCTTCTGTCCTTCTGCCGTTGGTGTGCATTCAAACGAAAACGAGAACGAAAATCAAATCAAATCAAATTGAATTTTCAGCACAGTAAAACGGTTTGCTATACATAGACACACACACACATACACACACCACGCCCAGACACGCCGCCCCCGACCAGGATATGGCCAGGAGGACGTGCGCGTCCTCAAACTTATTGTATATAAACTTGAATGGATCAGTGAATCAGCTGCTGTCTTCCTCTTCTTCTTCGTTAGCTTCTTCCTTCGCCGTCGTCTGCTTATTCTTGCTTTTTAGCTGCTCAGCGAGCATCAACTAATGCGGCGCGCTGTTGCCGCATTTCTCACTGCTCCCCCGCCCACTGCCTGTCAGCAGCGCCGCTGGCGTTGATTAAAAAAAAAAAAAATGGAATTTACCGCTTTGCAGCTGCTCCGGTCAGCATACATACATATATAAGTATATGTATTTGTGTATGTATGTATTCATTTCATTTGTTTGCTAAGCGTATTTCTATTTGCTGCTTGGCTTGGCCGATGCGACGCGTAAATTAAAAGCGGATGCCAAAATAATAGTAAACGAACAGTTCCCGCGTAGCGGGAACGGTGGAACTGGAACTCAACTGCGCTGAGTGATAGAGACAGCTGTGCTGTCAACGTCAACGTCAGCGTCGGCTTTGACGTCGTCGCCGACGCTGCCGCCGCCTTCGCCTTCGCCTGCTGCTTTGCATAAGCCAAACGCAACAACTTTTTACCTAAACAAATCAAAAAGTTTTTTTTTTTTTTTTTTTTTTGTCCCACCCCGAGGGACATGAAAGGACAACACTTTCTGGTCCTCTCTCTCACTCTCACGGTGTCTTCGTGCCACTCTTCTACGTCTTCATCTTCAGCTTGTCTTTTTCTTGTCTTGTTTAGCGTCTTGGGAGAGCGGGCGTTGATGAAGTATGGCAACAAGGCAAACTGCAACTTTTTAGGGCAATATTTGTGAGCAACAATTAAGACGAAACCTAATTAAATTTATAGCCAGGCCAAGCCAGGAGCTGAGCTGAGTTGAGCTGAACTGGGAATCTGCACAAACTGAATTTTCATTAAGCTAACTCGAATATTTGTAGCTACAGTAAACGCATTTGTTTCAATTTCAAGCGTTTCATGTCAAAAAGTTAAACTAAATTCCCTTGCACATATATTCTGCTTGTATTTAGTTAAAAATTTGTTTCAATTTCATTTCTCGTGAATAAATTTCAATTCCCTAGCATTCTATATCCGCAAGTTGAACATTTTTACATGTGTCTCAATTCCAGACGTTCCATACGAGATGTATCAGTTAAATAGAACTAAATTTCCTTTCACTAAAACTCCATACATTTTTAAATCAGATTGGTTTCAATTCCAGCCATTCCAAACACCAAATGCTGGATTTAGTATAAAAAAGAAGACACTGTTCTATTTTGTTTCAATTCCAAACGTTTCCCTTCTCCTCAAACTCCACTCTGCAACTGTAGTTCCATTCTGCCTTGCCTGTTCGTCAATGCAGAATGCTGACTGTACGCCGCAAATATTCGCATAGAATCCGTACGTGTCTACGCGCGCTTATCGAGCTTTTCAAATAATTTGTAAAATGTACATGGCTAAACCATTATCATTTCATTTCATTTTTTTCGCTCACTTTTATTTATTTATTTATTGGCTACGCCTGTCACGTACTAGGCGATCGTGCACACTATGCGGGCCGTCACTGTTCCTGTTGTAATGATCAGCATTGATCAGTTTCAGTTGTTCCGCATGGATAGCTGAAGTGGGCACACTATTTGGGACAGCACTGTATCGAGTGCATAGTTGATCCGCCTAGCCACAGTCTGTCCAGTATGAATATGCGGCTCAATTCCGCTTGTTCCGTACTGCACAGCTGTCACGTAGCTGGCGTGCACACTATTTGGGCCGCTACTGTCTTGCGGCTGATCGACGCGGACTTACATATGTGATTCCATTCCACTTGTTTCGCGATCTGCACTTTGTTTCTGCGTTTCTTTTCTGCTGCCGACGCCAGCATCGCTGCAAATGCAACACATTCCATTGCGGCGTATAAGAGTGCATTACTCTCTTATACAAGAGCAGCGCCGTTAGAGCATTTCGCTTCTTTGCCTTTACGTTTGTTTGCTTGTTTATTTGTGTGGATAATTGGATTCTCTTTTGCAGCGCTTAACTGTTTAAGCAAATTACCAATGCGCAAGCACTTGGAGCTCATCGAGTGATTGATTGCTAGATTTGTTAGATTGATTGATTGAACTGTCCAATGACAGCCACTCAAATCAGTTTGATTGACTAAATGCTCGGTTTTGCTTGCAATTTTTATGCAATTGCAATTTATTGAACGATTGCATTAGCATGTCAATCGCTTAGATGGCCACACCCACAACTAATGCACACACACACACACACACACACACATGGGCAAACTTGCGCAAAAAGTTTATTGATTTTGCTTTGGCGGTTTTTTTAGCTTCCGTTTTTAGCTAGCTTTTTTTTTGTCTACTATTTCGCTATGCTTTCACATTTATTCTTTTGGCTCTATTTGCTGAAAGTTGGCTCACACACACACACACACACACACACACACACACACACATGCACACATACAAGGACAGAGTTAGGGCTTGGGATTCCGGGTCTTTGGCTGCGTTACTTTGGCGATAAAATTTTTATTTATTGATTTTCATTTATGCTCTCCGTGCGGTGTTTCACCCACTAAACAGCTGCTGCATGTTTTATGTGCCAGACCACCCAACCACCTCACCGTCCCGCCCACTCTTTGGCTCCGGTGGCAGCTTCCAGTGTCGCCACCGGTGGCTGCAACCACCGACGCCGCGTGCAGCAATTACATCTTTTATCCACTAATAACCGTCTTTTATGGCCCGCCTGTTACAGGGCCAGAGGGGGCGGCCGTGGTGGGTGTGGCAGGTAGACCTATTTGTGGAATATAGTTCTAAAACTATATTCACGGGGTTTTTTGCGAAAGTTGTGAACGGAACTTAGTTGTGAACTGGGTTCAGTCGGCTGTTCAAATGAACTAAAAGAACTTGTCATGAAAATTTCACAGAATATAGCAATATTTTATCAAATGAATAGCTTTTTGAAATAGTAAATGCAACTACATTTTGAGCTGGTTCATTCAATTCAGCTCAGTTCAAATGAACTAGTCATCAATGAACTACATCAATGAGCAGAACTGTTGCAAAATATGGAATTATTTAATCAAATGAACTTTTTCATATTTTTCACTAAACAGTTCAAATGAACTAGTCATGAATGACCTACATCGCTGATAAAAAAATGATATGGAAATATTTGATCAAATGAACTTTTTGAAGTTGTTTACTTGACAGTTCATATGAACTAGTCATTAATTTTTTTCCAATACTTCATAGCATCTGAAACTTGATTCACTTAGCAGTTAAATGAACTATATAAACACATCAAAAGTTCTCTCAATGTCGTTTAAAGGTCATTTGGAACTAGTTGGCAGATTGGAACTCAAGTTGAATATATAATTTTGTTTAAATTCTTGAGTTCATCTGAATTTTATTGAATTTATTTTATAATCTGTTTCTTATTCGAATTTTCTATGAGTCGTCGTAGCTTTGACATATTTCCTGGAAACACTTTTCTTTATTTTCCTGTCATTAACACTAAGATATTTCCATTTTGAGTCCATTAAGAATATTGTAGTAAATATTTGCTTTAGTTTAGCTTCGCTAGCTATTTTTTTATTAATTGAAATTCCAATTTCTTAGTTTTTTCTTCTCTCTCGCTCTCTCGCTCTGTAATTTTTCATATTGATAATAATTGAGAAATTCCGACGAGCTTCAAGTATTTGTCTGTTGACCATATGAGTGAGCGTCTGTGTGTGCGTGTAGGTGTGTGTGGGTGCCTAGGTAGAGCATAATATAGTGGGTATATAATTAAAGAATCTTATTAAAAAATAGCAAAAAAAAAAAAAGAAAGAAAGGAGAAAAGAGCCGCAAGGCTGAGCCAACAATTCCAGCTGAAGAGGAACATCAGGAGCAGGACATTCTCGCCATGGCAACAGCCTTCTTTCCACTTACTTCTCATTAGAGAGCGACAGCAGGAGACAGGGGCAGAGACAGAGATAGAGAGATGAGCGTTGGGCTGGGGGCGAGCGGTAGAGGCATGTTGGTATCTAGGTTTCAGCTTTTGTTCGACTTTCAGGTAGAAGTTTTGTATCTGCTGTTGGCAACAACTTTTTCTTCTTCTTCTTCGGCTGCTGCTGCTGCTGCTTCTGCTTCTGCTTTCTCTTCTGGGCGCCATAAAATGTGTGTTAAATTATTATGAATGGGCCACGACTCGTTCGCATGGAATGAAGGAGCTGGCCTGCCCCTGCACTATGGGACCAATAACCATTTTCTCTGGCATAAAACAAAATATAAATAGTTTATAGAACGTGAACATTGTAAACTGACCTTCAGCTTGTCTGTTAGCTATTTGGATGTGTTCCATGAGATGTGCATCAAATTGAACTGAGTTCAGTTAACAGCGAAGGTAGTTAACATGGGTGAGCATATGTAATGCCTTTACTTATAACAGAGGTTGGCTGAAATCGATTTTATGGGATAACAGAGAATATAAGCTGGTTAACATAGAGTTAACATAGAGTACAGTGCATATATAAGACTGTGATATTGATATGGGATTATATACAATGCACGATATTGAAGAATATAGACAGTTAAAATTGGTTTGAATATAACAGAACTTAGTTAACATAGACGATAGTTAATGCGAGCGTGACATTAAAATGAGATTAGATGCAACACAAAATATTTGTGTATGTAGATAGTTAGCATGGTGTCAAATATAACAGAGCATACTTAACATAGACTGTAGCTATGTACAATTCAACTTAACAGCTCTAAGCTTAACAGCTGTAAATCTGTATGCTAGACCACTGCTTTCTGCTAAACTTAGATATATATCATAATATAACAGAAGAAAACCATGTTCATATATATACTATATATATCATATATTCCCAAACTTTATTAATAGTGGATGCCTGTGTCTATTCCACTTTCAAGTCCTTCTTTACAAAAATTGAATCGTATCAGTCAACTGCAGCTGATAGTTATCACTGTAGTAATCATCTAAAAGCTTTAAACTAAATTCAATGAGTTTTTACTGTGCAATCAATATCTATTTAAAATAAAACTATTCAACTATATGAAAACAGTCGGAATAAGTTTTTCAATGCAGGAAAGTGAATCAAATGCTTATGCTCTGCTAGCAAAACCTCACTTCACTTCAAAGTGACACGTTTTGAGCTGCTCTCAAGTTGACATATAAGCATACATACATACAACATATATATGCCTTCATTTACATACATATATCATATGTACATAACATATATGTGGATAGCATCTTTTTCGCTCTAGAGCATTTTGCATTTTGGTTTGCTTTTATCTTTTGTTCGCTTCAAAACTCTGAATTGTTCATCTATTAAAACAGCTTTATTATTATTCTTTATTGCGCACTTTTTGATGCCAGAGAGAGAGAGAGAGAGAGAGAGAGAGGGAGATGGAGATGGAGCGAGAGAGAGAAAGAAAGAGATGGGTTGGGATGTGCGTTGTGGATTGATGTCTTCTACAGACGCCTTGGCACATTGTCGACAGGCCGGCATGTGGATTTTAATTTCCGTTTTCCGTTACATGCCGCTGTCATCGTTATCGTCACCGTCATCGTCATCGCCATCGCCATCGCCATCGTCATCGTCATCGCTGTCCCATGTTGTGCCCATTGTTGCTGTTGTTGCTGTAGTTTTTCCATTCTCCTTGTGATGCCGCTGTGTTGTTCGGATGGCATTAAACAAGGCGATTTATCCTGTGCTTAGGAATCCATTTGAGCCATTTGTAGCAACAGAATGCAATTCAAATCAGTTAACCAACACTGCTCTGCGCATAACAATTGCTGTCAGTGTTGAATAGCACATGTCAAGTGCTTGAAGCACTCTTTCCGTTATGAGTTTTCTTCAATTTCAATTTTCTACTTCTGCTTGGCTTATTGTATACGTTGCGTATGAGTTTGAGCATTAAGCAAATGAAAGTGAATATGAATATGAGCAACTGTATGAATATTAATATTGAATATGAAGATGAATATGCAATATACATGCACCTGTTTGAGTAGAAGTATGAGTGTGAGTATTAATAAGAGTTGTCGTACGAGTATGAATATGTGTATGAATGAGCGAGAATACGAACGTGAATAGAAATATATAAATGAATATGAATGATAGTATGATTTTGATAAGAGTGTGAATGGGAATAAAGATATTATATATGATGTGAATATGAATATGAATGTGAATATGAATATTAATATGAATATGAATATGAATATGAATATGAATATGAATATGAATATGAATATGAATATGAATATGAATATGAATATGAATATGAATATGAATATGAATATGAATATGAATATGAATATGAATATGAATATGAATATGAATATGAATATGAATATGAATATGAATATGAATATGAATATGAATATGAATATGAATATGAATATGAATATGAATATGAATATGAATATGAATATGAATATGAATATGAATATGAATATGAATATGAATATGAATATGAATATGAATATGAATATGAATATGAATATGAATATGAATATGAATATGAATATGAATATGAATATGAATATGAATATGAATATGAATACGAATATGAATCTTAATAGATATATTCATATAGACGCCTTCATGCATGAGCATAACTGTGAATCTGCTTGCGCATATGAGTAGTACAATGAGTAGAAGTATCAACATGCTAATGAATGTAATATATATTAAATTATGGACATATAAGTAGTCCTATTAATATTAATTATATTATTTACATATCGTAAAGAATATAAATATGAATACAAATATATACTGCCTGCAAATGAGTGCATCTAAATGTAAATATGGTTGTTCGACACTCACTCGATTGTCGAAACAGAGTGCTGGCAATTAGAAACAAACTGCTGCCAGCTTTGAATGTTCGAGCGCCCATTAAAGCCGAGTTAATATTATAATTTATAGTTACATGTGAGGCTAGCTTTCAGGCATGCATTGTTATAATGCACGGCTCGGGGATTTGTGCAACGAGTTGCATAATAAATAAATAAGCCACCTGCTTATTAACAATAACGAATCGTGCTAAATAGATCGCGTGACCTTGTTGGGTTGCGATATATCTCTGATATATAGAGACAGATACAACACTTTGTCAGCAATCTGTCGGCCCGAGTTGAACTGCTGATAGCTGACCATTATAATGGCTGGCAGCATTTGACTTGAAAACAAATTTCCATTACCAAATCCTCTGCTGCTGCTGTTGCTGTTGCTGCAACGCCAGCTTTGTCTTTGAGCCAAAGTTGTTTGGCAAAACTTTGGCAAGAGCAATCATTGGAGGCAGCAACAGAAGCTGAAGCTGAAGCTGAAGCTGAAGCAGGAACTGGGACTGGTACTGGGACTGGAGCTGGGTCAGGAAGTATTTGAAATTGCATAAAGTCGCTCGGCTGCTTGTGCTCAAAAGGATTTCAATTAAAGTTGAGCGTCCTACGCCCTTCCCCGCCTCCTCCTCCTGCTCCTTCTCATTCTACTCATTCTCCTTCTTCCGCTCACAGAAAACAGTTTATCCTGAAAGCAAGAGAAAAGCAACCCGAGCTGATAGAACGGACAGTCCATAGCAGCACTCTGCATTAAGTGTAACACACATGCCGTCATTAAAAAAATAGAAGAAGAAGAAGAAGCTAGTGGCAAAGTGTGACCAGCCATGCAAAAAAGCGGAAAGCCCAACAAAAAGCTAAAAAAAAAAAAAAAAGAAAATACTATGCAACTGCATTCCCCATGACCTTCAGATTGACTTTGACTTTTCGCATCGCTGCTGTCACTTGCCATGTTAACCTTTTAGCCAACTTGAATATGACGCATATTGATGAATACCATGAATGAGCTGAATAAATTGAGTTAGCCAGCAAAATGTCAACTTACGATTCAAGTTCAGGCAATTTGGCGATCTCACGATTTGGAATATGCATTCTGATAAAAGCTATTTCTGGCACTGGGAAGAGTTAATGGAATACGATATTACAATTAACATGAAAACCGAGTGAGGAAGCTATGTGAAAGAAAGGTCAGAAGGAAAGTCAACAACTTTTCACGGGCTATGGGAACTATGGGAACTTGAGTATCTCTCCTTATAGATGGACTATCGTAATGAAAGATTCATTCCTAGGCTAATTGGGGGAAGGATGGGTGATAAGGATAGATTTGGAAGCCGTATCCAAAGTATAACAAATATCAAAATTGTAAAATATATACATAATAATATATACGTTCGAAATATGTAGTAGATATAGTTTGATAAAACAAAAACAAAAAAAATCAAAACAAAAATAGTTAACGATAAAAAAAAAAAAAAAAAAAACAAATTCGATCTGCGCGGGGATTACGGAGACCTACAACAAAATATCAAGGCTCTAGTTTTTATGGGTGCCACGCCTCCTTCTACCTGCCCTTTCATTTTTAATGGGTTCAGTGAAATTTTAGTAAATTAATTTAGTATTAATTATTTTGGGCAGACTATTCTTGTTTTGTTCATTTTTTTTAGAAAAAAATATTAAATATATTTTTCAAGTTATATTTTAGATTTTATATATAATAGATAAAAATTTAAATATATCCAAATGAAGCTAAGAAAGAAATGCAGATGAATTTGAGAGCTAAAATTAGTGAAAAGATTCGAGTTGACCTTTGGCTGCTTTAACGATGTGTGAACTTATTGAATACAGGCATTTTGGGGGCGTGTCCAGTAGTGCGAGAGAGACAGAGTGTGAGAGAGAGAGCGAGAGAGAAGTTTAAGTAAATAAAAACGTGCGCTGCATGACATTAAAGTTGATCTAATGACCGCCTACGTGAGGCGACTGGCCAACGGCCGCAATATTTATGGCCGAGCATTTTCGGGCGGTGGCGCCAAGGGGCGGTAGGCGTGCCCATTAATGGCTACAAAGCGGATTAGCCAACTGGCGGCCTTGCGGTGCCCCAAAGATGAAGACACACACACACATACACATCGACTATATATATGTATATGTATATATATTAAGAGCAAAGAGCATTTTTAATGCAAATTGTTAAAATGTCAGAATGCCTGAAAGAGAATCAGAGAAGGGGAAAGAGCTCAAGCAAAATGTAGAGAAGGCAGAAAAAAAAAAAAAAAAAAAAAAGAAGAAATGAAAAAGCAAAGTAAATAACATTGAGAGGACCACAAGACGTTTTTGTTGGGGGCGCGCTTATTGCACAAACACAATCAAATTATTACGGCGGAGACAATATTGGATGGGCGTGGCAGGTGTAAGGGGCGGCCAAGTGTGGGTGGAGCGCATGCAAAGGCCATGAAATAGAATTAAAGCACTTAAAAAATTTTCATTGCATATATTCAGGCGCTCAGACGAAGCTGCGGCTTGACGTCGCACACGAACAGACACACACACACACACATACAGACAGACACACACACATTTTGGCAGCAGCAAACGCATAAATATTAATAAAGACATCAAGAATTGATTGGATCGAACTGCTTAGAGATAGCCTCGTGATACGCTCCGACAGGCCCGAATTGCCTGAGATTATGCTTTAGTCCCTTCATTTTCGATTTATTCGAGTTGTCTGCTTTTATGTAGTATATTGTCTGCCTCTACAGCCGCAATCATAATGTTTTATTACACACACACACACACACACACACACTCGCACATCTATTTAAATTCCTCCAAAATTTACAATCAGACTTTAAAGTGCTTCTGCTCCAGCAGATGTGTGTGAAAAGGCAGCTGGATGGCAGCTCAGACAAATATATGCATATTCTATGTAAATACATTATCATTAGCATTGCTGCGAATTTACATATTATTGCAGTTATCGATAGTTTCACAATATTGCAAATATCGAAAAGTTAGCAAACTACTACAGTATTATATTAATGCAATTGTTATTCTTTAACTGAATTACAGATGTTAAATATTATGTATATATAACAATTGTTATCGATAAAACCCCGATTGCGATAAATAACACATGTTAAGCTAGGGTTCTTAAGAATTCAAGCTGCAGTCATTTTAGTTTGTTAACTTATAAACGTAGTGCTTCGAAACGTGCTTTACGCTTATACGATTGCGGCATAGATAATTATCGATAACAAAAACTTTAACTTTTTAGATTTTCTTAATTTAAACCAAATGTTTTATTTGATATAATTCATGTGTCTTATATATATATACCTATAATCATAAAAATTGCATTGAGCTTAAATTGCGGCTATCGATAGTTCACATATTCGAATTATATATAATTCTGCATATTTTTCGATATGTAGATTCGATTTCCTTTTGACCCATTACAGCGATTATGGCATATAAGTTTAGTTCCCTTGGAATATATAAAAAAGGTTATCGATAACATTATCGATTATAATAAATATTTCATGTAAGTCAAAGGAGTCCAAGGACTTCTAGCTCAAAGTTAACTCAAATGTTGTTTGCTTTAAAATATAGCATTTCAACTATCGATAACTATCGATTACTATCGATTAATGCTGACTTTCGCGCACATAAATCAGCAAAATCGATATATGCATCCAAGCATTGCCCTGGTGGATAAGCACATTCTTGGTGAGCTTCGATAAAAGCAAGGTTTTAAAATCTGGCCAAAGCGAGAGAGTGTGAGAGAGAGGGAGAGAGAGCGAGGTATACGCCAGGGGAAGCTCTTCGCTGTTTTTTGGCTTAATGAGTTGCGCAAATGAAATGCAAACAAAAATATGTTAAAATTCAATTTCAACTTGAGGCAGCAGACAGAATGAAACCAAGGCACATACACAGAAAACTTTTCCGTTTTGTTTTTTTTTTTCCCCAAAGGTTGATGCTCGCAGTGAGGCAGACAGAGAGAGGGAGTGTGGGCGGCACCTAAGCAAAGGCTGACAAACAGCTGTAAATTGTGCGGTCGCCTAATGGCGTTTGGCTTGATGTTGATTAGGCGTCGCTTTAGCTGATAAACTCACTGCTAACCGCAAAGCATACCGCTTCGCTCGGCCCCGCCACGCCCACACATACACAATAAAGGGCCAACAGACAGACTTGAACGCCCACACGCTGCTTTTCATATGGAAATTTTTGTTAGCCCCCAACAACAACAACAGCAGCAGCAACAAACAGTCGAAAAAGTGAAATGTAAAACTTTTTGGCACAAATATTTTTTATGCAAATTGTTTTGGCATTTATTCATTTATATATATGCCTGTGTGTGTGTGTGTGGGTGTTTCAGTGTTTTCGCTTTGCCTACTCCCCTGGCATTGTCACAATATCATTGTGTGTGTGTGTGTATTTGTGTGTGTGGCTGGCATTTTCATAATTTAACTTTCGAGATTGAACGTTGCTGCAAATGCAGTTCATTTGCTGGTAGCCAACTTGATTAGTGGCCTGGGCACACATACATATACACATATATATATGTACATATATATATATATATACATATTATATAGCCTGCTGCCCTTGGGGCGCACTTTTGTGTCACTCTGCTTCGTTTGCCAACAACAACAGCTGTGAGAGGAGCAACAACTGCAGCAGCAGCACTTGAAGCGGCTCAAGGATCCTCTTCTGCGCGCCAAGTTGTTTTTCTTCTCATTACTGTTGTTGTTTTGCCCTTTAAAGCTTTCACTTTTCATGCATTTTCTTAATGAGAATTCGCTGTGCGACAAGTGCAACAAAAGCCATAACAAAAAAAAAAATAAATAAATAAATAAAAATGCAGCTGCACTTGTTGCATGACACGCGACATGGAAATTGATCGAGAAGTTGAGTTAAATCTGCCAGACCTACATTGAATACAATTAGCCTAACCAGCTGAGAATTCCAATTAGAGCGGTTACAAGCTGTTCGCGTGGGCCAGCATACCCTGCTGCTGGCAGCGCAGCCATCAGGCAGACAAAGCAAACGAAACTTGTGCCAAAATGGCACATAAGAGCCAGACGGACGGCCCTTTCGGCTGGCCAGTCTGAGCAGAGACAGAGACAGAGACAGAGGCAGAGACAGAGGCAGAGACAGAGAGGGGCTGAGTGGGCCTGATGAGGGGTGGGGGCCGAGTGTGGGACGTGTGGGAAAAACAGATGGCGCTGTCGCACACTTAATGTTGTTGCATACTTTTGAGGTCCTTGTGCTAGTAACGTTTCCGTTCATTTTACATTTGCACATTTTGTTGTGCTTGGAAACGTACTATTTGCATGCCATATGATTCTCATATAGTACCACTCACTCACTCTCTCTCTCTGACCAGATATATTTCTATTGTGATTATTTTGTAGCTTGTAGCAAAAGAGTTGCCTAAAAAACATTTGGCAACAACCCAAAATGTTTCACTTTATAAATGAGACATATATTTATGCAGCCATACATACATATATCTACATATATATTATAGTTAGCTTTCGACATAGAAATAGCTATTCGAATTTCTATCAATTAATCGATTGCTGTACAAGTCTATTTTTGCACAGATATTTTAATATAAATATTACGATCTATATAAACAATCCATGTTATCGATTATGTTAATTTATGTTATCGATAATGCCGTTCTTTCCATATTGGTGCTTCGTATTGCTGCTTTACTCAATCTGATCTATTTTATTATTTAAATCGATTATTATAACAATTTTAGTGATTATGATAATATTGTATCGATATTATCAAGGTAATGAATAATATTATCGATCTCTGAATCCATAATAAATGTTCATATTATATTATTATATTATGATAATGTTTTCGATATCATCATGATCAAATTATATGCTATATGATAATGATACATAAATAATGATATCGATATCTATATCTATGTTGTTGGATATATGTATATGTAATCGATATCGATATACTGTTCGATTTATAAAATTATGATATCAATATTACTTATTGTAAGGGCTCAAAATAACATTGATATCGATATCGTTATCACTTGTACTTATCGTAGCGAACTATCGATCTGTACTCTTACAGTGATTATAACGCTACATCGATATCTATATGTATTCATATAATTCTGATAATGCCATATCTATAGCGATAGGGATAGTACCGTATCGATATCAATTGATATAATTGTTTCACTTATCACAATGCCATATATCGGCATCGATAGAAATGGTAACAATTATGATAGTGCTGTATTGATATCGATATGAGAATGCCATAATGATATCCAATCTTCCATCGATATTGATGTGGTAGTGCTCAGATAATGCTATATATATAATATATATATGCTATATCGATATCGCTATCAATGGCTACACTTATAATACTATGTATAGATATATATATTAGTTTCTGAACTTCAGTTCAGTTTTGTAGTCAGCTCAGCTGTCAGCTTCATTCATAAATGCATTACACCTGCTTATATTATATATGTGCAGCGTCTTTTTTCCACATTTTTCCTTTGTGTTTTGTTGTTGTTTTTTTTGTTGACATTCCTTTAGAAGCTTTCACAATTCCCCTGCTACGCTCGGTCATCTCTAGTTCTCAGAATTTCTTTGCAGGCGCTGAACTACTTACATTTCCTTCATTTCAAACTCCTTTGACTACTAGAATCTCTCGCTCTCTTTCTCTCTCTCACTCTCTCTCTCCCTCTCCCTCTCCCTCTTTCGCTGCATTGTCTTTGTGCTTGCTGTGGCATGTCGCTGTCTGTGTTGCTTACACTTTATTGCACTTCCGCTTTTGCAATTTCTTCAATTTGACTTCTCGCATTGCCCTCGGCATTTCTCACTTATTCCGTTTGTCTCTCGCATTCTCGCGCTGTCTCCGCTGCCGCTGCTTCTATTGCTGCCGCTGCTGTCTTCTGTTTGTCGCCTCGCATTTTGCCACCACCTGTGCGACTTTTGTCGCCTAAAACGTTGCTATGATTTTTTCCATATATATGCATATATATATATATATATATATATATATATATATATATACACATCTCTTTGTCTGTTTGTCTGTCTGTCGCTCTCCCCGTCTGTGTGTGTGCGTGTTAGCTGTAAGTTCTGCCACTTCATTTGTGGCATGCTATGTGTTCTGTCTGCCCCCCTGTGCTGCCTGCCCCCGCAACCAATCTCTCACTCACTTAGACGCCTCTGGCGTCTGCTTTGTGCTGCCTTTGTTCCCAAGCTGCTTGCAGTTTATATGACAGCTTTTGGCATACACGCAGACACATACACACACACGCACACACTCACACGCACACACTTGTCTTTATTTGTATTCGCATCAAGCAAGCAAGCAAGCAAAAAAAAAAAAAATTATATTTTTATTTTATATATAAAAGATGAAGAAGAAAATTTGAGAAAAATACAGAAAACCCTTTCTGGCGCCTTTGCCTTTCAGAGAAATGCGAGTATATATTAATGTATCTCAATGTGACCGCGTTTATCTCCATCTCTCTCTCTCTCTCTCTCTCTGTCTACCCCTCCGTTCTCCCTCTCTCTCTGTCTCTGTCTCCAACAGTTGCTTGCTTTGCGTCTTAGTCTCCGTTTTGCTCATCACTCACTCACTTGTCAGACTCAACATATACACCCACACCCACACACACACACAGGCACACTCTATCTCAGTCTCTGCTCTTTGTCTAGATCTCTCTCTCTCTCTCGCTCTCTTTTTCTCTCTGTGTATTTGCATTTGTATTCAAAACGCTTAAAGTGGATTTTTATTTCCTGTTTCTGTAACATTCGCCAGCTTCGCATCCATACTTAGCTCTCCTCTCGCAACTCCCCATCCGCACCCGCCCCTCGCACTTCCACCTGCTGCTGCCACACCCACCGCAAGCAGTAACGCCCATCATCTGGCTTTCAATGTGGCTGGTCGCCTTTTGTGTATTTCTAATGCCATTTTTATACGCATTTACTCTTATTTTGGGCAGCATTCCTGTAAGTACATATATGAGAGAGAGAGTATATATGATGAAAATATTTTTATGTGGTATTTTTATATCGCACAACAACAACAACAACAACAGCAACAACATCAGCAACAACAGCAACACAATAACATCGTTATCCTTATACTCTTCAATGGTTTGAAAATTATTGTCGATTCTGCTGTAGGCAACAAAAGGATATATTTTTCTTGTATTTGGTATTTGTATTTCATTCGCATTTTTATAAAGCAACTACATTATAAATATTGATATTTATATACGGCTCAGTAGTACGACTGGGCACTTACTTGGAAAATAACATTTAAAACTAGCTTATTATTTTTTTTTTTTATAAATTGAAATGTTCTTCTATTGTGAACTTAGGAAAATATTTAACATTTGGCTAAATTCTAAAATGCCATATGGTAGCATTGGCCTGGCAACTCTGAGCAACTTAGCTGTCTTACGTCTGGCAACTCTCAAGCTTGTATCACGAAATCTGTTATTGATATTTGCAGTGTAATTGAATTAATCGTTTATCGATAGAAACTCAAATGTTGCTAATATTTTAATCAAGTCTGGCAGCGCTGCACAACTGAGTTGTCGTAGGTCTGGCAACTTATTAGACTTATTAGCATATATTTGGAGATATGCTTCAATAGATCTAGGAAAATGTTAAACAGACTTTCAATAAAATCTGAAATATTACTCTCTCTGCAGCTAACATTATAAATTGAACCATCTGGCAACACCAGAGTCGGCTTATCTGTGCTGTAACTGGCAGCTCCACATTCAGTTCACTTCATAAATTCTTCCCTACTTGCATGTTCTTTTAACTGAATTGCTTTTCTCTGGTCTCTCTCTCTCTCTCTCCCTCTCTCTCATCCTCTCTTGTATATTTTACACCTGCCACGCCCACCGTCAAACAGTTAGCCTTGCGCTGTTCGAATCGAATCATTCGCTTTGGTCAACTCCTTGCTGGTCCTTTTTACACTTTGCAACATTATCATCATAATTATCATCATCATCATCATCATCAGCCATTGGCATTAACATTATCTGCCACGCAGTTTATCGCCTGTCGCTATTTAAAGCTCATCATTTAAGCAGTGGAACGTTTAATTTTAATTTAATTTATGCACACACAGCTGCTGTTGCCACAGCTGCTGCTCCCAATGCTGCCGCTGCTGCTGCTCCTGCTGCCGCAGTTGATGTGGCACCACGCCCCCTCCCCCTTCCCCTCCACTACCTCATTGCCCCCACCCACTTGCAGCTGACAATTTGCAGTGCATTAAATGATTATAAACTAATTAGTTATTTTGCCGCACAACATTTCGCATCATGTGCGTCATTTCAGCCAAACCCCCTCCGCCCCTTGCCCCACTCTAAAAAAAAAAAAAGAGCACAGCATTTTAGCCTGCCTTCAATTTTTATACCTTCAGCCATAAATTGGGCCATTTATTTTTGAAATTATATTTTAGCCTGTTCGCTTTATGTTTTCATTAAAATTAGTCGTATTTGTATTTATGTTTTTATGGCCTTTAAATGCCTTCTATAGAAGCTCCAACAGATTTTTAAGTTAATATTTATTTTTGAAATTTATAAATAAGAGTTTATGTTGGGTAGATTCTAGAAAATAGAAAAAATATATTTAAAAAATATATATAATTATATATTAAAATGTCGAAGTCGAAAGAAAAGTAGAAGACATATTTTGAAAAAATAAAAAAAAATCTTAAAAAAATATTGCACAATTTTTAAAGAACAAACTTTCTATAAAGTCTGATTAGGCTAAGAATTTTTTGAAATAAATTACAAAATTATTATTAAAAATATAAGCATTCTTATATCATGTCAAAAAAGAATTGTTTTAATATTGTTTCACATGTATAGAATATTTTCATATCCAAAGGTTTTCCTTCTCCTAATATAAAGCTTAAAAAAAGTTAGGAATATATTCTATTATTCTTAAGGGTTTTCTATTGTCTTACAGTTTATTAACATTATTTTTTAAAGTTTGCTTTTAAATATAATTGAAAATCTTCAGCAAATTTTCCATTTTAAGCTAAAAATCTCATATTTAGGCATTTCTTGATAATACATATCCACTCTCTAAAAGCTGCTATTTCTCTTCTTATTCTTTTTCTTGCTCTACGGAATAATCAAAATAGAATTTTCAACGTTCGTGTTCGTTTCGTTTCCTCTCAAGTATCGCACACAATTGATTGGGAGTAGCCCGATGCTCAGGCGACTGTCAACTGAACTGTTATGTTGCGGCTGTATACCTGTCAGAGATACACGATGCGGTTCACGCGTAACTCGGTCGGGCATCGCATTAGAAGCGAGTACAGTTCAAGTTTGACAGCTTAAAGCTGCTTAGCTTCAAATTGAAATGGCTTAGTACAATGGCTGGAAACTTTGTCTATGCGAATGCCACTCAATTTAAAGCTTCAACTTTGAAGTTACATATAGATATACATATATATACATATGTATAGATAAGGCTGTTTGTGTGTGTGTGTGTGTGTAGAAATAAATTCATGGCAGCGCCTGCTGGGCACACATGACGTATGCGCAATTTGAGGCCGCAAGCCAACTGCCGTCTCGGGTTTGTTACGCAGGCAGTTTTCCATTCCATTTCGCAAGTAACTGCTTGCAGTTTATAGCGCCTCACAAGTGCTATCAATGTGCTAACACACACCCACACACACACACACACAGATACACCCACGCACACACCCACACACATTCGTACACATGACTACACACAGCAGCCGTTGCTCTCCTGAGTGCCGCATGCATTTTTGTAGGACATTAGCACACAAACAACA
Organism: Drosophila mojavensis; assembly: GCF_018153725.1. Classification (NCBI taxonomy): domain Eukaryota; kingdom Metazoa; phylum Arthropoda; class Insecta; order Diptera; family Drosophilidae; genus Drosophila; species Drosophila mojavensis. The sequence goes on from NW_025318667.1 coordinate 6,761,874, forward strand.
AGAGCTTCAGCAAATAGAGAACATTATAAGACGGCACACACACACACACACATATATATATGTATATATGTATATATCTATATATATAGCTATGTATATATAGATTTATATACAGTCAGTCAGTCAGTCAGCCAGTTAGACAGTCAGCCAGACAGACTGTTTGAACAGCGAGTCGATTGTTGCTACAAGCATAATCGTTGCTTATTGGCAGCTGCTGTTGCCATCGCCCGACGATAAAGCTGAAAACGCTGATGGCGCAGCGCAGCGCAGCGGCTTATTCTTGGCAACAAATTCGCCACCAATTCACCAGCAACAGCAACAGCAGCAGCAGCAGCAGCAGCAGAAGCAGCAGCACATTGTCGACTTCAGCATTCTCTGTCTGGCACAACTTTCGTTAAGTGTTGCAAAGTACAGCGAAAGTGGCTTAAGAAGTCTTAGTACTTAGCAGTACTTAGCAGTTGCAACAATCAAACGTTCTAATCTAGTTGCTTTGAAGTAGTTTTACAACACTGCTAGTATGCTTGTTAACTGTGCTTAACTGTCTTAAGTGTTTAGCGCTGCAGTGTTGTAAATATACATTGTCTAAGTATTGTAGTTGAATCTACAAACGCTAATTGCTTGATCTTATATTAGGCTGAGGGGTTTACAGTGTTGCACAACAATTGTCAAAGGTCAAAGGAAATCAATTTAAAGCAATTTCACAACTCTGTCTGCCAGAAAAGTGTTGCTAACTGTCTTATGTTCGAAAGATTAGTTATTAGATCTCAGTTCTTCTGAAGATTATATCTAAACCAATAAATGAGTCGTTTCTTGATGCGTTTACCAGCTCTAATTGCTTGTTATGTTGTTCTCTTACTAAAAATTAAAACAATAATTTTTACAGTTGACAAAAATATAAAAAATTAATATATAACAAAAAATAAATTAACATAAAATAATAATAAAAAATAAATAAAATTAAACAAAAACAATTTAAAATAACAGAATAAAAAAATGAAATACGAACAAATAAAATAAGAATAAATTAAATAAAAAGTAAATAAAATAAAAAATTAATAAAATAGTAATAATAAAAAATAAATAATTAAAAAAAAAAAAAAGATTAAAAACAAAAATTAATAAAATAAAATTAAATAAAATGTAAAATAAAATAAAGCTAAAATAATAAAAAAAAATAATAATAATAAGAATAAAAGTAACAAATGCAAAAATAATACAAATATAAAAATTTTGTTAATAAATTTTACATACAGTGTTGCTTAACAATGACCACATGCAGCTTTACAACACTGTCTGATATATGTATATGTATATTTATATATATATAAATTCTTATTTCAGGCACTCATTCAACTTAACTTGACAGCTTTCTACAGTAGCAAAATGAGTTATGAAAATGGAAAAGGCAAAAACTTTGTTAGCTCACAGCACTGAGGACGACAGTGCCTTGGAAATGTTATCCTCCCCATTTGTTGAAAGTAGTTTATATATACAACATATATAGTAACGAAAGTATTCCTTTGCCATTCAAATTGAATTGAAGTTTCTTTTTTTTTTGAGAAATATTTCTGTTGCTTTTCGTTTCAAGCCAAATGAAAATTTGTCAATTAACGTTTCGCCCACTTGCGCAACGCGGAACAACACTCTAAATGATTTTTTACCTTCGACTGTCTCGCTGTATGTTTGTGTGTGTGTGTGTGTGTGTATTTGTATTTGTCGCACCTGGCTGCTGTCAGCAGCTATGTACAAGCTACTGCCACACCCACTCCCGCCCTCTGGCAGCAGCGTCGGCTTCTTCCTTTTGCCATTGCCTTTGGCTTTTCCGATGCCTTTTCGCGCGCATAAAGCATACTTTTAGGCAGCCATTTTCCACTGTCACATTTAATTGAGTTTTGGCTCGACTGGCACGCTAAAAGCGACGTCATTACCTTTTACCCATGCCATGCCAGAGCGTCAGCTCCAACATTTTTAAGATGTCCAACGGCTCCAGCTGCCACACGACTCGCAGCAGCAGCAGGAGCAGGAGGAGGAGCAGCAGCTCAGCTTCCACTTATTGTTTTGCCCGGCGAGCGCAGCATTTAATTGTCAAATGGCTCGACTTGAATGTGCTTTAGTTGTGAGTTGGCATCAGGCACACATATATACATACATATATATATATATTTGTCTCTGTATTGGGTAGTTAGGATAGACGATGTCTCTGACGTGACATTTGTTGCAAGCTAAGCTATTTTTATAGCCAACGGGACGAGTCGACTCGCCAGCTCACCAGCCGAAAATTATTGTTTTTCTCTGCTGCTGCTGCTGCTGCTGCTGCTTCTTAGTTATCTTCGCCTTCTGCTTTCCCTTCGTCTGCTCCTCTTCTCCTCTTCGGCTATTGTCACTGGGCGCTGAGCGTACGTCCTTTCTGACGTCATCAGGCGCCATTTTGCAAACGTCCGTTCAATTTTCCCGCTCAATTTGCCATCACAAAAGAAATTACAGCTCATAAAGAGATGAAAGCCAAGAGAAACACACAGCCACCGCGGGCAGGTAGCACTGAGAAAGGGGGCGTGCCACTGGCCGTGCCGAGTGGCCTTTTAAACAATCGTCTGCCAACAAAAATCAAATGGAACATTTTCGCCTTTTCCACATTTTTCCCGTGTTCATTTTTGCTTTTGTTTTTTTCACTTTTTTTTTTTTATTATTCGCTCGTCTTTTTGGCATTTTTTTTTCTCTCTCTTTTTCTTCTGTTTGTTTTGGGTGTGATTATTTTTATTGCATTTGCCGCAGTGATTTCATTTTTGGCAAGCTGGACCAGCTAGCCAGTGGGCGTGGCTGGCGCGCTACCTTGGCAGCCGCAGCCACTGTGACGCCTTTTGATGTGGCGCTCGAGGCGTTGCGGCGGCCGCTCGCAAAAACGCTTTCGCCCCCAAATCGCTTCAATTGCGAGCGCACTGTGCGATCTATTCAGTTTCAATTCTACGTGGTTTCCATTTCGCTAAAAATACAAAAAAAATTACAAAAAGAAAAAAACGAAAACTCTTAGTGAAATTGCAGCGAAAATGTTTTTGTGAAATTCATTTCGTTTGCTTTTTGTTTTTGCATTTTGCTTTTTTGGCTTGGCCATGGGTAGCTCTGCTTGCATGCTGCTAGGACAGTTTTGAGCACGAGCCAAGTGTCAAAGACAAAAAGCAAGACACACTGTGACATACGCCCACGCACACACACACATACACATACACATACGCTCAATGGCAGGCGCCCAGTTATGAAGATGTTTTCATGTGGGTGTCAACTCTTGTCTGCTTGACATCAATTGACTTTTTGAGCATGCACACACACACACACACACACACATACACATATGTGCACACTAGTCATAGGCAGCCCAGCTGCTAGCCACGCCCCTTAATTATGTTGTCATTGAGTTTAATTGAAATTTTTGGGAAACAATTTTTAAAGTGCAGAACATTTTGTATATTATGCAACACAGGCAGCATGCAGCATGCAGCAAGCCACCAAAGTGGATGAAAGTGTTATGGGTGAGTGTACGTATGTGTGTGTGTGTGTGTGTGTGTCTGTGTGAGGGTGGGCACGGCAAATGGGTTAAGTGTGTTAGCTACAAATTCATGGCATACACATAGGCGCCAAGGGAGAAGCAGTTGCAGCAGCAGCAACAACAACAACAACAACAACAACGACTGAAACGTTGACACACATATACAAATTGCAATGCTATTAACAACAACGATAACTTGTACAAGTCATCTGTGTGTGTGTGTATGTGTGTGTGTGTGAGAATCAATACGTTTGACACTAATTTGGGCAGCATTTGCATTGAGATTCATTGAAAATGGCATCGTCATTGCCCAATAACAACAACATCATCATAATCAAACATCATCATCATCACCATCATCATCATTATCAGCAGCAGCATCATCAACGTCGTCCTCATCATCGACATTATCATTGTTGTTGAAGGCTCTGACAACAAAAGCATCAAATTGCAGCTGGGCCCCCAAGAAACGTTAAAGCAATGGGCCAACATCAGCTGAATTTTGGCTTAAACAGCGAAGCACATGGGCGGCACACAAGGTGGGTGTGGTCGCTGCGAAAGTGTAATAGGGAGAGACAGAGAGAGAGAGAGAGAGGCAGCGAAAATGGATTAAATTGAGCAAGAATTGTATGAAATTTTCTTTAAATAGTTAGAAATATGAGGAAAACTGAGCAAATTAAGAGTGAAGCTGCGAGAGAGATGGGGAGAAAGAAAAGAAAGATAGAGAACTAGAGAGAGAAATGTGAGAATGAGACAGAGAAGATAACGAGAGAAATAAACAAAGAGAGAGAGAAAGACAGAGAGAGAGAGAGAGAACGGGCGACAAAGACAATTACAGAAATAGAGACAGAGACACAGACAGAAACCGAGACATAGAGAGAGGGAGAAAGAGAGGAACCGGGCGCCTTTCTTTGCTATTCTCTCTTCTGCCTCTCACTTTTCATTTTTTCGATTTCTTTATCTGTCGATCCCATTATACCTCTCTTTTTCTCTCTACTTCTGTATCTCTCCATCTCTTCTCTCTCTCTCTCTCTCTCTCTTCATTTTTATTCCCTCTTCTGCCTCTAACTCGTCTCTTTTCTCGCTGTCTCTCTCTCTCTCTCTCTTTCAACGTCTATTTCAATTTAATTCTCTCTCTCTCTTTACTTCCATCTCTATTTTTTTTTTAGAGAAATTATAAAATGTATTTATTTACAGTTTAGCGCACCGCTACCTAATTGGTAACTTAATCTAAATATATATTTACAAAAATTTATTTACTTAAAAGCTATATTATTATTAATATTATATGCTATATTTTTGTCAATTCTGGAGGTGTTAGGTCAAGACCCGATCCAATAGGTCTTGAGGGTGGTGGCGTTTCAGTCTTCTCCATCTCTATTAGCTCTAGATATGAAAATCAGCTCGATATTGCTTCTCTTTTCAGCCTACTGCATCAGTCTCGTTTTCTTTCTCTCTCTCTCTCTCTCTCTTTCTCTCTTATCATTCCTAGAAATATTAAAGAAGCCTGACTAAAAATCATTTTAATTTATTTGCTAATAGTTTACTTTACTCAATTGTATTTTGAGTTAAAAATCGAACAATCCATCTATCAATCTATCTACATTAACATGAACAATCAGGACTCACATATTCCGCATTAAGTGAATTCGCACTTGAACTGGGTTTGACTTTAATTATTTCTGCACTCAAATAGCTATTTAAAGTGCACATGAAATGTGAATAAATTATTACATTATATGTATACATTTGCTATATATATGTATATATATATATATATATATATATATATATATTTGTATATATTTCATAAAAGTAATCGGACATGAAATGCGCTTGTCACGAATCATTCTGAATTCGCCATATTTGGAAATTGGCGTAAATTAATAAATACATTCATCGAACGTTTGTTAATGCCGAAAACGATAATTGAATTTGGCTATCAGCGAGATGCAGCTGCAACAACATTATTTCCCTCTCACTCACACACACACACACACACACACACTCTCTGTTTCCCTCGCTTTTGTATGTATTTATTGAATGGGTTATCGGCATTGAGTTCTCAGTATTTGTGAAATTGCGCATACGCAATGTTGTCGCAGCGGGTAACCAGACCAATCGCTTAGCCAACGAAATATGCTTTGCATTATGCAATGCCTCCTGCCTTCTGGCTGTTAATGCACTTGGTCACAACACACACACACACACACACACTCACAGAGAGAAATAAACACACACACATACACATACAGCCGCTCTACTCTGCATATATAAAACATGTTTTTGCATTAAGCGTATTTCGCATTTTGGATTTTGTATTTTGCACACACATACACACACACATTCTTCTATAAATATGTATACATATATATATAAATATATATATATATATATATTTTGTAATACATTATTTATGAGAGAAGGACGTTGCAACTATGACGACCTCATGATGTTTCTAATGATTGCAGCAATCATGATAATGATCATCATCATGATGCTGGTGCCACTGCTGCTGCTGCTGAGCTGTATTTAAGTGCACATACACATACACAAACACAAGCACACACACGCACACACTCACAGCATCGCCTGCCCTTTAAAGCTATTAAAGGGGTGCTGGCCTGATTGCTCGCTGCTGCCTCGTTGCGCTGCTCTGCGACCTGTTTGACGTCATTTGGCTGCTCGTTAGTTACGCACATACACACACACACGCACACACACAAACACACACACACACATGCATTGGCCAACAGATCAGCTGACTTGAGCTGGTCTGGCCCCGCACTCTCTATATGTAATTGAAATTTCCGCGTCGAGCCACATTTGTCATTCAACGCATGACTACCAAAAAATATTGCAAAATGTGCTGCTGTGGCTGCTGCTGCGGCTGCTGCTGCCGTGGCAGCTATTGTTATGAAAGTTTTGTATACCCTGTAAGCGTGTGTGACTAAGTGTTGCCTGAGCACACTGGGCACTTTGCACTAAGCTGAATGGAGTTAAACTATGAATTGATGGCTCGGAGCTGATCACTTTTTACAGGGTATCTCTAGTCTTTTCATAAGAGTTGTCTATGCTCTGTAAGCTGTTGTTAAGTGCCACTTTAGCGCTTAGCAAGCACTTTGCTTGCTGGACTTAAGCGATGCTAATAACCATGCCATGAGTTCATGGCCTTTACAGGGTATCTCTAGTCTCAGCAGTGTAGCTCTAGTGTAAGCAGTAACTTAGTTCTGCTGAAGCGTTAAATATGCACTTTGCTTGATAGATTTATGCTTGTTATAAGCTCAGGGCCTTTACAAGGTATCTCTAGTCTCATTGTGAAACTTTTGTATACCCTGTAAGACTGCGTCTAAATGTAGCCTGTGGGCGTCTATACATGCACTTTATAGTCATACATGTATGCTATGAAGTTTTATTAACTACAGGGTATCTCCAGTCTCAGTATTAATGCTTTTATATATCCTGTCAGCTGTGAATGAGGTTTGCTTGATATAAAAAATGTTTCTTATTGATAGACTTGTATCTTATATGCATAGCTATATATGCCATGAACTGAGTGCCTTTACAGGGTATCTCTAGTCACGCCGCTCGCCCCAATTTCTTTGGCCTGGCCAGTTGCTGCTCTTCGTCCAGGCGACTGGCGACGCGCAGTCTAAACTTCGTTTTTTTTTTTCCGACTATCTGACTGTGCTCAATCCGTCTTGTTCTTCCTCCGTCTCGCACCCTCTCCCGCTTCCTCCCTCCCTTTCTCACTCTCTGTGCAGCTCTGTGCATTGTCCAGTGGTCGCGAAAAAAATTCCATAGCATACTTTTTTGGGACTTGTCGTTGCGCTTTATTAATGAACATGGCGCGCAGCGTGTCAACAGGCCTCGGCGGCGGGTTTGGCGCTAGAGCGAGACAGCACAAATACAATGTATAAATATTATGTAAACACGCAAACAATGAAGTGATTTGTTGCTACTTAAATTTAGCCCCCGAGAGAGAGAGAGAGAGAGAGGAAAAGAGAGAGGGGGTGAGGCGGGTGAGTTAGAGTGTGCCACCAACAAAACAACATTCGCCTGGCTAAGGGGCGGATTTAGCTGCTGCTGTTGGTCTACTTGGCTGCCTTTGGCTTGCTTAGCTGATGCTGCAACTTGAAGAAATCTTTTCATTTTTTTGCCTCTACTCGCTGTGCTCTACTTTTCTCTCTCTGTGTGTGTGGAATTAGTTGCCAAAGAAAAGTGAGGGAAGGCAAGCAAAAAAGAAAGAAATTGAAAGGAATTATGTAGCCAGGCGTCGGTTGTCGAGCGCAGTCGCTGTAAAAGTAGCAAAACAGAGCCCGAGGCAAAGCAAATGGAAGGCACGGGCTTGCCAGCCAGAGAGTTGCTAGCTTGTTTACCAACACTTAAGCAGCAGCAGTGGCAGCAGTGGCAGTGGCAGGAGTAGCAGCTAGCCTGGCGGGCGCGATAAGCCAGCCGCAATAGATGCGAGGGCCTAGAGATGCTTCTTGGCTAGAAAAATTGATGCTTGTACCTGTGGCTGTTTGCCAGCGCGGCTTCTGTTGCATGTCACGATACAGATAGACACAAACATACATATGTATATAAATGTGCGTGTGTGTGTGTGTGTGTGTTGCACTAACAGCACTCTGCCACAAATGGGCGCATGCCTTGCAGCCTTTGCAACTTTTTTTCCTTCCTATAATTGAATATGAATAGCAGCAGCATGAAGATGAAGCGTGTAATTGAAATGCTATATATCTCTTGTCTAACATTAAATAATGACTCTAATGTCATTATATATATATTTATAGATATCGATGCAATAAAATATCGATTTATAATATACATTCAATTATAACAGCTGGGAGAGTGTGATATAACTCCAGGACTCATTTCGACAATCGCCTCCTCAGTACATTCTCTTGAGATCTGAGAAGTATCCTTAATAGACAGATCTGCAGAGTATACGTAGATGATGCGCTAGCAAAGTAATGTCCAATTCATGGAAGTTGTTCCATAATTTTGACTGATTTGTAATACAGTGTATTCTGCTTTCAGCAGAGCGTTCGCATGAGCAGAGCTCTCTTCACATACTCATGCACCATATCTATCCCTAGTGCTTAGGCTATTTTTAGAGCCTCTAATATATCAAAAACTTTACTTTGCGTTCATCCAAAAAAGTTTTCGAGTCCGTTTCTCATTAGGATTCGTTGAAGCTTGGTGAAATCATTTCCCAAAGATTGATTTTACTAGTGCAAAGATCGAAAATTAGGACTAATTTAAAATCACTTAAACTTTTAACTTAATGCTGATTATGTTTTAATATTTATGTGTATATATTTTGTGACTATGTAGCATAAGTCAGATGAGATGTTTTCTTGATCTAATATATATAATGCTCAGCAATCGTAAATCAAATAGGTAGATTTGATAGATTCCCCTACCTTTTGGCAATCCTAATAGCTACTCTAGAGATCCTTATCGCTGCTCGCTGTGGAGCGTGTCGGAAATATTCCTAAAGGCAGATTGGAACAACAATTGCATTTTTAAGTAAGTTAGCTGAAGTTGCATATTTAAGTCACTTGGCTTCCAGAAGCCAAGCCAAACGTCTATCAAGAGAGGCATTTGCCCAGGTATTTGCCTCTCGGAATTATGATTGCATCAGACGAGCTTTTGTTGAAGTAAATGAAATGCAACATGCATTACACACACAAGAGCACACACCAATACACCAACACACACACACAAGCGCACACGAACACCGACAGATTTCAGAGAAATTTCCTTGGGCTTCATTAATGCAGTTTGCCTTGCAAAGTCGTTAGACACTTTCAGGCTATAAACCAATTTAAAACAAATTAAAAATTGGTGCGTGGCAATTATGACGCTGGCTAACAACAGCTGTCCAGGTGTCCAGGCGCCCAGGTGCTTAGGTGCCCAGGTGCCAAGGTGCCACGTGGCTTCGGCTTCAGTGCTGGCCTTTTGCCAATTTGTCTATAATCAAATGAAATATTCAATTAGAGATAATTATGGCCTAACTATGGAATATTGAATGCATATTTGAAATTGTCTTTGCCTTTGATGAAAGGGCCGGCCAGCCCTTGAGGTAATTGGCATTGCACCTGCAGCGCAGCCACAGTTCAGGCAGCTGCTGTGGTTCCTGCATTGTTATTAGTATTAATATTATGATTGTTATTATTCCGTTACATTTGGTCGCATCGCATTATTTAAACATATTTCAATTATAATTGAACTTTAGCGCTGCCAACTAAGCAGCTTAGTTGAATATGAGATACTTATATAACGGGAAATGTAAGTACATGTACTTGCGCTCACTCTCCACCTCCATCTCTCTCCCTCCCTGTCTGCATATATATGTATATATATATATATATATATATATATATATATATAGATAAACATTGCCTTCTAAAGACGCAACTGGAAAATTGTGCTCTTAACAAGGCTGCGCAGCTCACGGAGCTCAGCTCGTCTCCGTCTCCTTTTAGCCGCTTAGTCGACTGCAGTGCAATGCAATGCAATGCCGTGCAGTGTGTGGGTAGCACTCTGTGCCCAACTGGTCCCAACTGGTCCCAACTGGCTCCAACTGGCTCGATTCGCTTGTTAGTCCTCTGTGCAGTCTGTTGTGCAAGTGCGCGCCATAATTGTGCATTGATTATCATAATGCCAGCCATCAGAATTGCGCAGAGTATTGCGCCAAACAAGCAACGCACACTCAATAGCCACTTAATCGCTCGCTCACCCAATCTCTCTCTCTCTCTCTCTCTCTCTCCCTCTCCCGCTTAGTCAATCATTCAATCAGTCAACCAGTTAGTGCAGTCGTTCAAATGAAGCGTGCACAAATGTTGTCATCGCAGGCCGCAGACCAAACCGAGCGATGTCTTTGAAATTGATTTAAGCTTAAATCGAAATTGAATCAATGTGCATTTTCAATTCGACTGTCTTGATGCTTGTGTGATGTTTCGATTAGTGAAGGGTGCCGGATTGGCAAATGTGAATTGAGATATAACGGGCTGCAGAGGGGCGTGACTTGATCGAACTTGTCTGTCTCCTTGGCCCTTAATCGACATGAACTCTAAGCTAAAGGGAAGGTTAAGTGTGTAAATATGTATTTTTTAAATATAAATGAATATCTACATAAATATACTGCTAATGATAAGCTTAAGCAGAGAGATAAGTTGGCTGACTGCAGGCATAACATGCTCGAATAAGCAACTGTTTCCGGGTATCTGTTAGTCGGTCATGTCTGTTCTAGTCAACTCGTATTGCTTTTAGTACACTGATAACTATGTGCAAGCAAATGGAATTGAATTTACTATAGATGTGGATGAGCTCTGGTACGGGTAGCTATTAGTCGATCATTATTGAACTAAAGAATTATTATGGATAACTATGCAGTAGATGAGAGTGTTAGCTTTACTATATATGCTAATCATCGTTCGGGTATTTCTAAGTCGGCCACAGCACAAAAATGCACGAGCTATTACTACGGAATCTTGTCCGGGTATCACTTAGTCGGTCCATCTTGCTTTAAAGAAATTTTGGTCTTATGTGCAAGCGATTGGGGTAAGATTTATTGTAGATGCTGATGAATGACGAAATATCTTGTAGTCAGTCAATATTGAACTAGAGAGCTCTTATTTGATTGTATGCACTGAGAACAAGTAAAGAATCGGATTCATGATCGACCAGATATCCAATAATAGAGAGCTCCTATCCTATGTAGGCTTATGCTTACCATGAATGCTGATGATCGTTCGGGTATCTAATAGTCGGTCATTATTGCATTATGGAACTCTGAGCTTATGTAGGCATAGGCCTGGCCGGGATGTTCATATTCCTGTCTCGAACTACAGTTCGTTGTTCAGCTTTGTTATATGGATCTGTCCTTGATTTGTAGGCATATATCATCTTTGCTGTTTTGTTAGTGGAACAAAGTTTTCGCTTGAAATCAAAGCAGCAAAATTATACTCGACTACGTAGAATAGAATAGTTTGTCTCTCTCTCTCTCTCTCTCTGTTTCTCTTTCTCTGTGTCTCTTTTCGAATCTGTATCTAGCTCTTCTACTATCGCTCCCCGCCTATCTGTGTATTTGTGTGTGTCGGCTTAGCTTCCGTTTCCGTTTCCGTTTCAATTGCTGTGCGTTGTGTCTCTCTATCTCTCTCTCTCTCTCTCACCCTCTAGCAGCCTGTATATTCATCTAGCTCTCTCGTTCTCCCTAGCGCTTTGTATGCTAATGAAATGTTAAGTGCAATATTAAAAGCAAACTCGAATCGAATTTAAGTTAATTAAAGCAAAAGCAACAACGAATTCAAATTGCAAATCAAAAAAGAAAATCGCCAAAACGAACAAAAAAAAAAAAAAAAAAACAAGTGCAAACCAAACTCAACGAATTTCCATTCGAGATGCCAGAACACCACTAGACCACCACCCACTGCATAAGCCACACCCACCCGACCGCCAACACCCACATCAGACGAAGCAGCCAACGACCACAACAGTATGATTGCCACATTGTTTATAATATTTGCATTTATACGCGCCTTCCCCTGGAGTCGGCGTCGCGCATATGCAGCCGCCGCTGGACGAGCACCGCTGGCGCTGACCCTGGTGCCCGCCGACGAGGAGGAGCAACAGCAGCAGCAGCACCACCACCAACAGCAGCAACAGCTGGACAATAACAATGGTCCACGCGTCTCCATCACGACAATGGGCAATGGGCATGGCCATGGCCATGCGGAGCATATGCCGCGGCCACGTCGCAAGTCCTCCAAATTCCACGAGGTCACATTCAGCGGCAGCGTCGGCGGCGGCGAGAGCGACGGCGAGGGCGAGGCACTGGCCACAACAACAACAACAGCAGCTGCAGCAGCGGCAGCAGCAGCAGCTGTTGCCGCTGGAGCTGGCAGCAAACGGCACTCGCTGGGCGCGACGAGCACCACGAGCAACTCGGGATCGACGATAACGGCGCCATATCGCACGCTCGGCAGCAGCAGTCGATCGCGAGGATCGCGCGACTATGGACATAGCCAGCATGAGTATTATCAGCTGCATACGGGCTCGTCGTCCTCGAACGGGATGCGCGGCATGACGCAGCGCAGCGACACAATGGCCACCGAGGCGGAGGAGTTTGAGGATGAGGAACGGCCGCCGATGGACGATGATGAGGCAGCCAGCTATGATCGTGAGACGGAGGAGTTCTATAGCAATATACAGGATGCCGCTGGCACCGCCAGCAATCGCAGCAAACGCTCCTCGCTCTTCTCGCGCTCCGATAGCTCAGCCACCACCACCTCATCCAGTGGCGGCGGCACCTTTACGGGCGCCAAGCGTCGATCAGCCGCATCGATCATGTCCTCGTCGCTCTGCTCCGACGTGATGATCGGCAGCGATCGGCGCAGCTCCACGACCACCGAATACAGTGGCCGTTCCGTGGCCGGTTCGGTGCCCATCAACACCCAGCGTCGGTCCAGCGGACGCATTCGTCGCAATGTCTCCCGTATGACCATCGCGGGAGCCAGACGTCGCACCACGGGAAGGTAACGCTAACGCATCCACACGCTGCGTCCACATGTCTATTGTAAATCAAACTCTAACTCTTACTCTCTTCTCACTCTCTATCCCTCTCTCTCTCTCTCTCTCTCACTCTCTATCTCACTCTATATTTCATATACTTTTGTGTGTACTCAAAAGTCTAATATTGAGTAAATATTGGAAATGCTTGTTGGAACTTAGCTTGGCCTGACCTTGCATATAACAAATCCTTCGAAAGATATTTTTTTATTGCACTCGTCAAGAATTCGTAACGCCTAGTCTCAACATTCAACAGCATACAACTCTGAAACTTTCAATTATCTAAGCATTAAGCCTCAATTCATTTTTTTTTTTTTTTTTACTTCTATCAGCTTTTCCTTTACCCTTGCAGCTTAGGTTCTTTCTTCATTCCTAATCATCTTTAAGTCTTGAGTTCAGATCCATCAGTTTCTTCCCTGATCCGTAACATCATCTATTCTACATTCTTATTTTCTTAGCTTGAGTTTCTTCTTTATTTGCAATCAAGTCTTATACAAGTTGGCCTTCAAATAGAGCAGGATTTGTAGCTACTTTGCATTGCCTCTACCGCGTACGACTTCCGAATCCTAGTGTCAAATGCTCAGTGATGAGCTCTACTCGCAGCTCCACTTCACTTAACTTGAATGGAGGCATTCAGGAACCGTTCTCCTGCTGCCACTGCTCGTGCTTGGCCAACAGCTTCATGCCCAGCGGTCGGATCTGCTGGAAGGCCCGCTCCACGCTACCGTCCTGTGGGGCCTGCGGCTGCTTGGTTGGGTTCGCTTCGCGGCAGGCGCGTGTGGCATAGCGCATACGCTGCATGCTCACCTCCTTGCAGGCCAGGCGTATCTCGTCGCCGGTGAAGTGCTCGGAGAGGGCTGTCAGCTGCTCCAGCAGCTTGGGCGTCAGGCTGATCGTTGAGCCCAGCAGGCGAGTGATGAGGCTGGAGCGTTCGGTGGCGCTGGGCAGCTGCACGAGCAGCTTCTTTTCGAAGCGTCGCAGGAAGGCCTCGTCGATGTCCCAGGGCAGATTGGTGCTGGCCAGCACGAAGACGCCGCTGAGCGTGTGCTCCATGCCGTCGAGCAGCTGCAGCAGCTCGTTCTTGAAGCGCTTCGAGGACTCGTGATCTGTGGCGCGATCTCGTTTCGAGGTCAGACTCTCAATCTCATCGAAGAAGATGACGGAGGGTGAGCGGCGTGCGGCCATGTGGAACAGCACGCGCAGTATTTTTTCTGATTCGCCACGCCACTTGGACACCATGATGCTGGCCGTGATGTTAAAGAATGTCACCTTGCCGCGCGTCTCCGCGTAGAGGGCCTTGGCCAGATAGGTCTTGCCGCTGCCGGGCGGGCCGTGCAGTAGGAGGGAGCGCCAGGGCTTCAGGCCGTTGGCAAATAATTGCGGATACTCGATGGGCGTCAGCACCGCCTCCTTGACCAGCTCGATGGCGTTCTGATTGCCGCAGATGTCCGTCCAGCGCAGCTTGATGTCCTCGCAGAGGATGCTCGTCTTGACCAGCTCAGCCAGCGCCTGCCACTCGAGCGAGGCGAATAGCGCATCGTCGCCCGCATGGCCATGCTCGATTTCGTTGAGTGCAGCGATCCGTGGCTCTGCCATCGACTCGGCCGTCTCCATCTTTTTGATGTGAAGCGACAGTCGGTTCGCCTGCAGCTGGCCAGGGCCCAGCTGCTGCGGGTCGGCGGCCAGGCTGGCGGCAGCTGCGGCAGTCGCTGCGCCAACGCCCGCATGCCAATAAGCCTGAGCATCGCCGGGTCGCTGCACCGACTGCGACTGTGACTGCGACTGCAGCTGCGACTGTGACTGCGATTGCGACTGCAGCTGCGACTGCGACTGTGACGTCGGCTGGTCGGTTGCCTTGCCGACGCCCTTCGTCGAGCTGAGCTCCACTTTCAGCTTGGGTCCCAACTTTTTGAGCACGCGCGGATATTTGCCAAATTTCATGTTGAAATAGCTCGCATACTCCAAATAGATGGCGTCGAGGTCCACATTATCGCACACCTCATACTCCTCGGTCAGCCGGCCCTCCCCCTTCAGCGTCTCGGCGCTGTTGTAGTAGCCATTCTCCACCAAATAGCGGTGCATCAGGTACAGCAAATTGCGGCGCCGTGTGGTAAAGTTTCGCACATCCTCCACTAGCAGCGTTGAGGCTGCTGTTGCCGCAACGCCATATTTGGTCTGGGGCTTCATTTGGTGGCAGTGTGTACTGTATTATGTATGTTTATATATGTTGTGGACTTACATATATATATATTTATATATGTGTATATATATATTTATGTATATATGTATTTGAATATTGTCTACTGTTGACTGCTGTGCGTTTAACTACAACTATCCCATCGAACTGGAAGCTAAACGCTATTGACAACATTCACAGTGTTTGCCTGTCTTAAACAGGGTTGTTATAACAAACACGTTCGGGTTGTTCTGGGCAACGTCACACTGCAGCACCGTGAGCTCGAGACATGTAAGAAAGGGCACAAGTTTCGGACAATAAATTGACAAATATGTTGCCAAGATCATTTTTATACACACATATGTATATCGATATTATTCTCAATATACAAATTTCAACTCTATGTGAAGTAAGGCTCAAAAGCTTCTAGAAAATATGTATACTAGCTACTTAAGCGTTGGTAGCTCAGTAACCAAAGAACCAGTCAATATTCTAGAATTGCATATCTGAAAAAAATCTAGAATATTTGCAACAAAGAAGAATAATTGAAAAACCCAAACAAGCAGCTATAAATAATCATATACAGATGATCTATACATATATGTATCTATATATAACTACATACAGTTGATCTGTTGACAATGCTATACCTTGGCTACTAACATGAAGTAAATTCCAAAGGGTTTTTAGACAATTTTTAAGTAACATTGAATATTATCTAAACTAGAGTTTCATATAGTTCTAATCGGGTTAACCTAAAAGAACAAATTTTAAATATTATTATAGATTATATTAATTTATTATTTAAATATTTAGTATAATATATAATTTTATAGAATATTATCCATTTCAAATCCAATCTCTCTATAAAGCTATAAATTTCACAGCTTCACACTGTAGTTTTTGCCCACTGTGCAGCACAACGTTGCCATTGGCTGCCAGTGAGTTGTCAACATTTTGACTATAGAAGTACCGTAAATATGCCCAGCCGCAAAAGTCAACAAGAAGATGCGAATGCGCTCTGACGAGATGCCAGAAAATGTGCCTGATTAGCAGCTAGAGATGCAGTGGGACTGGCCGACAGTTTGGCAACTGTTTCAGCTGCTGCGATCTGTGCGTCAAAATGTGTGAGTGTGTGTGCGTGAGTATGAGTGTGTGTTGTGTCACTGCCACTAATTAAAATAGAGCAGAGCGTGAAGAAATCACTGAAAGCATCAGTCAGACACTTCAGCCAAAATGCTCTTCCTAGCGTTTCGTGGGATTGCCCCAAAGTGAATGTTGATTGGATATGAATATATTTCACTTGTATATGTATGTAAACATATTCTTTTTAGCTAGTCAGTTCATTACGCTGACCGCTGTGTAGAGCTGTATTACTGCTCACCCACAAAAATAATTGCTCCTTGTTGGATTACCGCCAACTTCGTTACCAGGAATTGTACTACATTAAGCTTCTAGAGGCATTATCATTCCGGCCGCTGTATTCACGGCCCACTCTTTCCGCCGTAAACAAATATATGTAAAAATATTTAAAGTGTAGTATATTATTATAATACTTAACTAGGAGTTATTTTAACATTTTGACATAAATATAGTAAATAAGAAATGATTTTTACCAGAAATCTGTAGCCGAATATGACAGTTGACTCGTACATTTTTTTCTGATATTTTAATCTATAATCTAACATTATGGTCAATGAAATGATGGGCAGTTATGTCTCTAAATCTTGTTAGATTAATTGAATATTTTCAAGTATTTCTTTTCTTATATTAAAAAAAAAAAGTTGTTCGCAAATCCTTGGCTCTTCTATTGGCTTTGACTTAAAGAAATTTAGAAAATAAAATTTTAAGAATTTTGATATGCCTCAAATTAAAGTTTATTTATTATTATTATTGTTATTATTGTTTTTTTTTTTTTATACAAACTTAATTTTTTTTTAGATTTTTTGCAAATAGTTTTTCATATCAAATATTGCTCGATTTTTGGGAATTCGGAAAACCGTTTTTTTTTTTTTTTTTTTTTTTTTTGTAACTTAATTTTGTGTAGCTTAACTTTAAAATAAAATAAAAAGTATATTTTTTAAATTTTATTTTAATTAATATAAGTAGAAATATATATTTTTTATATTTCTATTTAAATTTTTAATATGAAAAAAATATTATTATTTTATTTATTTATTTATTTTTTGTATTAAAAATTGAAGACAATTTTCAATTCAATTAAATTTCACTCTACAAATTTTTTCGAATCTAACAAACTAGTCAATAGGCTCACATTATGATTATATTTATGTATATTATATTATAAATAGCATTTGATACACTTTTACATTTTTACGATATTATTGTTTGTTTAGATAATTTTTAAACCAATTTCAAATGTGCCTCGTTTGCACTTTAGCAATTTCGTGCTCTCAAGTCCAATGAACTAGTCAATGTGCTCACTGCTGGCTCATGGCTCATGGCTCATGGCTCTTGGGTGAGTCACGCCGGATGATGTGCAATGTGCGTCGAGCGCTGTGCTGCCAAGATGTTGCATGCTCAATTTGTATTTTCTGTTTTTGTTTTTCGTGTGTGCATGTGTGTGTGTGTGTGTGTGAGTTTGGTGGCCGCCAGGCGACAGCTGTTGCAACGGTTAATCAAATGCGCAACGCAATGAAATGAAAATCAACGAAATTCTGATGGGCTCGCTACTTGGGCAGCAGTTGCCTGCGCTTTGCTGAAAATTATGCAACATGCATATGCAGCAGTGCCACACACACGCACACACACATACGCGCAATTTTTTGCTATGCCTATCAGCATGAAAAAAAAAAGAAAATCAACAGCCAAGGTAGCTGCGATGCGGCTCAAATGGGTAGCAACACGGTGACTGGTCATGTGTGTGCGTGTGTGTGTGTGTGTGTGTGCGATGCTGTGCTCGCTCTTCGTGTGTGTGCGTGTGCGTGTCTGTGTGTGCTCATTTCATATCGCATGCTGTTCGCCTCGCACTTTTAATTTGGTTTATACACAGCCAGAGCGCTGCCTGCAGCTTCTCGAATCTTTTGGGCAAAACTCAAGCCCCGTCCGCATCTCGGCCTGGGCCGTGCCCATTGCAGAAATGGCAGTCAGTCTCAGGCTTTTGTTAATGGCCTTGTGTTAGTTTCATGTGTGCGCGTCTCTCTCGCTCTCTCAAAAGCAGCTGCCGCACAAGTGCTGCATGTGTCGTTGGATTGGTTTTTGGATTTCGTTTCACTAACAGTTACAGTAACAGTAACAGTTGCAATTGCAGTAGCAGAAGCAGTTGCTGCCGCTGCCTCTGCTGTTGGGAATATTGTGGCCAAGGTCTTTCTGGCAGTGGCGCTTTGAATACATTCATTGAATCCATTCATTGGCCGTTGCATTAGTAAGCCAGCGCATTAATGAGGCTGCCTGCGATGCGAGTGGCTGCCATAAATTCCAAGCGACTCAATAATTCACTCTAAGCCAACACAAGACAATGCACAGGGTGACAGGGGGTGGGGGGGGGGTGGTGTAGGGTTTGTGTAAAGAGAGGAAGCTATGCAGCAATTCATTGAGTCGAGCTGAGTTTTTGGCCTTAAAGCCAGGCTAACAACAAACATGTATTTATGTTGCGTGCCCCATTAGCGAGTCGCGTGCGTGCTGCATGCGGAGTGCAGGCGCTGCTTAGGCCGAGTCGAGCAGCTGCTTAATGCCAACACCTAGCCAGGGGGCGGCTGAAGGGTAGCTGCGGCCACAGACAGCGAGAGGCGGGGCAGATTGTCATTGTTGTAGGCAGGCAGGAAATGTGCCCCACGGCTGTCGCTCCTCATGCGCCTAATTATATGTGCAAATAAATGAACGACCCGAGCTGATTGTGATGAGTGTGTCAGAAGCTCTCTCTGTGTGTGTGTGTGTGTGTGTGTGTGTGTGCTCTGATTGTGTATTGCTGCCGCATAGATTCAACTGCTGCCAGAGGCAGCGGCTAAGACCCGCAATGCCGCCAACTTAATTAGTTTGTTAAGTAGGAAGTCGCTGGATGTGAAATGATTGTATGCACGACTGAATGAATGGCCAAATGAATAAGGGATTGACTGAATGACTGCAGACATGAGGACGCACGACATTAATCAGCCAGGTCCACGTAGCAGGCTGAACAATGCGAATATATCTTATAGAGAGAGACACACACACACACACACACACAATCACACAAATTATTCAATTCTCTGGCAACATTGTGTGTGTGAAATGAAGCATATGAATACATACACACACACACACACACACACACACACACACACACCCACACCCACACATGTATACAGATATGTGTATATATAGCGAAACAGAAAGTTGAGCCAACTTTAAACTGCAAAAAAACAAAATAAAGTAGTGAAATGCCAAAGACGAAATACTGAAATACTAAAATACTAAAATACTGCAAACTGTGCCACACTCCGCCTGCCTCATAACTTTTGAAAAGTGCTACAAAGTATGCCATGGTAAATGGCGACATTGTTGCGCACAACAGCAACAACAATAAAATGGGGCGGGCTGGTCGGTGGGCGGGGCCACACAACAACAACAGCAGCAGCAGCAGCAGCAGCAACAATAAGAGGCTAGCGTCAACTTTGTGCCAAGTTTACTTAATGACCCCGATATAAATTTTACTTAAAACATCATTTTTCTTTACGACTTTCGCTGCCAAAAGCGTCACGGCCTTCAAGCCGAACGGCAACAGGAGCCATTCCCAAGCATAAGGAATGCCAGCAGCAGAAGCAGCGGCAGCAGCAGCAGCAGCAGAAGCATCAGTAGCCGTGGCAGCGGCTGGACGAGAAGGCCGAATGGCACAAGGACACAGCTGCGTCGCACAGCGTCCAGCTAAGGAGCAGCGCGCCCCCGCACGATATCTGCTTCTGCTTATGAATGTAATTTCTTTAATTATGACAACGCCCTTAGATTGATGCCAGCCTCAGATTGCCGCTGCCTCTGCCTCTGCCTCTACCTCCATCTCCATTTCCATTTCCATCTCCATCTCTGTCTCTATGGCCACATCTGCTGCCGCACGACAAATAGCTGGCAATTGCATTTCATAGAGACAAATGACATTAGCGTTCCATTTCTTCTCTCTGTCGTGCAACTCTTTGAGCAGCCAGCGCCATCTATGGGCGACTGATTAAACTAATAATTCCTATTGATCAATACATTTATTTTCGTCGCAGTTCAGGTTATGAACGATGCGTGCTTTGAAGTCTCTCACATCAAATAGTTGAGTACCTCAAAAGAACTTGTTCATGAACAATCAGTGGAACTAAGCGTTCACAAATAACTGGATGAGTTAATGAAACCAGTTGCTCATGAATAGCAGAACAAGTGACTGGAACTTGTTCATAAACAGCAAGTCAATGATACTTGTAGTTCGTAAACAGTTGAACTAGCCAATGGAATTAGCTGTTCATGTACAGTTAAACTAGTCAACGGAACTAGTTGCTCATGTACAGTAGAATAAATCAATGGAACTAGTTCTTCATGTACAAGAGAATAAGTCAATAGAACTTGTGGTTCATGTACAATAGAGCAAGGGAAGGGAGCTTGTTGTTCATGAACTAGCTTATGTGCAGTAGAATAAGCCATGGGAACTTGTAGTTCATGAACATTAAAGGTCATTGGAACTTGTACTAAATGAGAAGTTGAAAAAGTCAATGAAACTTGTTGTGCATGAACACCTGGCTATGTTAGTGGAACTTGTCGCTCATGAACAGCAGAAGACAGTGGAACTTATGGTTCCAAGAAGCCGAAAGAATTAGCGGAACTAGTCGTCAATGGAACTTATCTATTCGCTACACGAATTGTTCATTATAAACCAATACTAGTCCAGTTCGCTGAGCACTGCACTAGTTCACCTAGTTCACGAATCTAATTTGTTCAGATTCGGTGGCTCAAGGCGCAACTGTACTTTGAGTGCAGTTCTTCTACTGTCGATGCCCTACAATTCGCAACTAGCTGAAGCTTGTCTGGCTTGGAGCTAGTGTGAAATCGAAGCTTCTTTGCTTAACAAAATGGATAACCATCCGAATTGGGGCAGAGAATCTGGTGGTTATTTGAAGACGCCCACCTAGCCGGGCTTACTTAAAAAGTTGATCCTTGCCAACCGCGCGTTAACTTGATCAGTGGCACAACTTTGGCGCGACTGGAATACACGGCCTGAGGGAAATGCGGCTCTGTAGTGAAGTCAACTTTCAGCGCAAGTTCTCAATAAACTTGGCTACATTCGGTTGCGCGGTCTGGAGTTGGGGCCAGGCTGTTTCTAATTTTTTTTTTTTTGTTGTGTGTGTGTGTGCGTGGGAGAGGGGTTGTTACATTTTTAGCCGAGTTGGCGCAAAAGTTTTCATAACCAAGCGCGGCTGACGTCGACGCAGACAAAGGGCGAAAATGTCTAACGAATTGAAAAACTTTAAAAGCGCCTTGTTAGGCGCGCTTCCGTTTCCTGTAGGTCGCCCTCGTCGCTGTCGTTGTCGTTGTCGTCGCCATTGCTATCCTACCCCTCCCCTACCCCATTGGCTAACTACACTCACCCAAACCACACTCCACTTCTGGCTGCTGTCTTCCGTTGGCGCTGAAAAGTTCGCTGTGTCAAGTCATCACGGCCGTCTGTAACAGGACTCAAGTCGTGGCCTAAAAGCGTCGACTTTCAATTATTTGGGGTCACACAGTGGGCAGCTCGTAAAGTTATTGATAATGCCATCAATTGAATGATTGCAATGATAATCATATTCATATTTCTTTTCGTTTTCCCCCCATTTACAGTTTCGATGTAGAAAATGGCCAGGGCGCCCGATCACCACTTGAGGGCGGCTCACCCAGCGCTGGTTTGGTTCTACAGAATTTACCGCAACGTCGCGAATCCTTTTTATATCGCTCCGATTCGGACTTTGAGATGTCACCAAAGTCAATGTCCAGGAACTCAAGCATTGCTAGCGAAAGGTAAGTGCCAAACACCAAATAGATTCACATATACATATATACATATTGAAAGTTCTGTACAACATTTTCGGTTTTGGTTTGGGTATGGTTTCTCCTTTTTGCGTATATATGTATGTGTATATGATTTCCATTCATCTAGATTTTCATTTACACTTTAAATATGATTTGAGTTCGTATACAGCATTCACGAGCTTCATAAACTATTCATAATCCCATCCATATCACAAAGTTTCTGTGACAACTACGAATACATACTATGAGCATAAATTTATGATAAGAGCATAATCAACAATTCAAACAACAGCAAACATGGCTGGAACACACCTGACATTGAAAGACAGGAGGAGTTTAGCAGCTCTTTATTATTCCATTGTCATGTACGGCTCTAGGCTTTGCTAGCGTGTGCCACTACTAACAATTTTTGTTCTTTTCCCTTCATTTTTTTCTTTTTTACGTTATTCAATGTTTCATGTGATTCAACTACCTGTATCTCTACCTCTACCCTGTACCCGGTGTACTAGAATTAATTTTTACAGCCCTTTGTGCCTCCTCTTTTTACGTCACCTACTTCTGTGACTTTTATGCTACTCCCATAGTACCTTTCCCAGCAACTACTACCATTTAAACTCTTTGCGCCCGCTCCCCATATAACTGTTAGCACTTTTACTTTATATTGGCAACAATTTCTACTACTATTACTTCGACTATTTCGATTCCCATTTGGGTATATAGTTTTACTTATATATTACTAGTACGTTTTCCACTACTACTACTACTACTACAACTACAAATATTCTTCCTTTTTTTGCACATTTATAGCTTTTTCTACCACTACCACTACACCTATTACAACCATTTGAGCTACTACGAATTGACACTTTTCAAATCTTCCTATTATACTGTAGTATATTTCTTGCCCATAAAACCTCAACTATTACTCTTATTGCGACTTTACTTAACCTTATATTTACTACATATACTAAACGTCTTATACTGTGGTATAAGAAGTGGGATTAAAACTTAAATTTCTGCTCCCATTTCCATTTTCTTTACCTTACTCTTACTGCTTATACTAAGCATCTTATGCTTACAAGAAGTGCGACAAGAACATGAAGTTGAACTTCAATACCATTTTGAGTTCCTTTCTTATACTAAACATCTTATACTATGCTATATGAACAACTTCAATTTCATCTCCTATTTTACTTCACTTTGGTTTACACTTACTTCTTAGGCTAAATTTGGTATACCTTTGCTTTGGAGTAAGAAGTGCAATTAAAACTTAAATTTCTACTCCTAAAGCAGTTTACACGTACTTCTTATACTAAACATCTTATACTATGGTATGAGAACTTAATTTTCTTCTCCTATTTTACTTAACATTACTTTACACTTACATATTATGCTAAATAGCTTATACTATGGTATAAGATGTGCTATGAGCAGTTTACATCCAACATCTTATACTATGGTATAAGAAGTGCGATTAAAATTGGAATTTCTGCTCCTATTCCCCTTTACACTTACTACATACACTAAACATGTTATACAATAGTATTGGGGTGAGGCTAGAGCTGAATTTTCTACTCCTACTCAACTTTGCATGCACTTCTTATACTAATCATCTTATACTATAGTATAACAAATGCAATTAAAACTTGAATCCTGCTTCACTTTAGCTGACATTCACTTTTTAAACTTAACACTTAGTATATTCTATACTTTGTAATATGAAAGGTGATTAGATTTACATTTACTTCTTATACTAAACATCTTATACTGGTATAAGAAGTGCGACTGGATAGACCTTCCACTTATACTCCTGTTCGTGCTCTTCCTGTCCTCGTAGCAATAGGAGTACAATCCGTGCGAGTTAAATTTGTCGTGAAAGTAGTAGAAACTTTGTACTTGCCTCAGCTGCTTCCTTTTCAAACTACTTTGTCAAACATTTGCTGGTCAACTGCAGCTTCCTCTGTCTGAGTGCTTTTGCCCTAGCTGCTCTACTCCTGCTCCGACTCTTGTGTGGCGTGTTGCTTTGATAACTTTTCTTCTACTACTAATTCCGAGCACTGTACTTTACCACAGTCGATGGCTTCTTCGAGTTTTTCTATTACTTTAATACCACTCTCGATGCCTATAGAGAATTTCTCCTGGGTGTTTACCTCACACCAATAGACGAGTTGTTGCTGTTGTTGTTGTTGTTGTTGTTGTTCCCGTAACTTTTGAACATTTTCATTTAGAAGTCTTAAATTTTTGCTACCAATTTGCAGCATCTGTTGCTATTGTCTGGCTGCCTTTGCTTTTTCTGTTGGAAATGCTGCCACAATTCGCAATGCCACACCTATGTTGCATATATGAGTGTGCGTGCGCGCGTGCGTGTGTGTGTGTGTGTGTGTGTGAATGTGCAGCATCGTTTACGGCATTTGAGGCACTTTGCCACATTTCAATGGCATTGCAGCGCACCGCCTCTGGAGCAAAGTTGGCAACATCATCATCTGCTGGTGGTCAAGAGCCGTCCCATTGATGGCATTTCTGAAATTCATAGCAAGCCTTTTGCCACATCTGGCTGGCTCTTTGGCAAAAATTCCATTCCAGCAGTTCCGGCAACGTCACCTCACCCAAAACCGTCTATATGCTCTTTACGGCTTTGCCATGTTGTCCAACGTCCAATGTCCGCTGTTCGTTGTCCGGCGTCAGCTGCTCTGTGCTCTGGGCCGTGAGTTGACCCGGCTTTGACCATTGTTTTGACAACGCTGGCAGGCATCTCGAATAAATAGCATTGGCAACTTTTTGGGAAGCTCTGGCAATGGATGACAAACAACATTTAGCCACAATTTTTGCTGAACTATTCGGGCTTTGATTAGTTAGTCAGCTTTACCTGGGGGATACCAAATATGCATGCCAATGTCACTCGTATGACACATGAGTGAGCAGCTACAGAGAGAAAGAGAGAGAGAAAGAGAGAGAGAGAGAGAGAGAGAGAGAGAGAGAGAAAATGAGAGTGAGAGACTGAGAAAGGGACATACACACACATTGCATTATACAACTGAAAACCGGAAATACAATTTTCTCTATTTGACAGCCATGTTTTGTGCTCGAGGTGCGACAAGTTTTTCTTCTTTTAGATGTTTCTGCTGCTGCTGCATCAATGAACAATAGGAACAGAATAATTACACTAAACAAGATGAACTATATCAAAGCATCAGGTAGCATCATGTCAAAAGTCAAAACACAACACTGAAAACAGAAAACAGAAATCCGAAATCCGAAAACAAAACAGGCCAGAGCACCACCATATGGAATTAGCTGGGCATCTGGTCAGCGGCCAAATGCAACCTTGAGCAGAGAAGAATTTTACAGCTATTTTTACACGACTCTTGACACTCTAGTCGCCTGCCGTCTCAAAGGCCAAAGCGCCAAAATAAATCGCGCAAAACGCAGATGAAAAATTGCAAAAATATTTGGACCGCAAAACACTTAAGGCCCTCGCACACTTCAATCGCCTCCGTTCCCTCAATTCACTCAAGCTGAAGCGTTTCGCCCATCAAAGCTAAAGCAACGACATTGCTAATACACTATCAAAAGAGTGTTGGCTATAGCTATCAGCAGAGAGCTTAGATCTATTTCACAGCTATCATGGATCAGCATTCTCAACTCATATTGATTTAATTTAACATTGAACTATCCCTATCTCTATCACTGCTCTGGCTATCTATTTCTTTTATCTTTGAACTATCCCTATATCTATCTTCTCTGGCCTTGATATTCTTGAGACCTTATGCTATCATTGATGTTTCATACAAATGAATGACAGTTTTGGATGTGCGTAAACTTACTTTTCTTACCCACTGTATAAATGTCTCTCTTTGTTCTTCCGTTTTGATGTTTGATGTATAGCTTCAAATGCTTAAATTAAATATTTTACTCTAAGCAATTATTGTCGAACTTGCTTATATGTGATAATCAGAATCGAATATTACTATAAGCTGATGTCCTGATTGACGGCTGGATATGTCATAATGTCAATGTGGACTTGTATCATATACAGCCTAATTGACCGCTGTATAATAGGTCAAAGGGTTAATCAAAACCCAGATCTAGACCTACATTGAGTTACCTCCATATTAACCAACTAAATTTCTATGCTAACTTTTAATATTTAAAGAATTAGAAACAATCCCATAAAACCTTAGAGCTACACATAATTTGGATTGATGATAAGGATAACCTAGACCCTTATCTAGACCTACATTGAGCTACCTTCATATTATCCAACAAAATATCTATGACCACATAAACAATTAAGGCAAATATAAACTGTCCCATAAGATACTCGGAATACACCTAAGCTGGATGATGGATCATAAGGATCATGATGGATCATATAGACCTATGTGTTGTGCAGCCTAATTGACTGCAGGATGATAGATCATAAGGAAAACCTAGATCCAGGTCTAGACATAGTTTCAGTTACCCTCATATTATCCAAAGAAATTTCTATGCCAACATTAACAATTAGACCCAAGTTGGATGAGAGATCATAAGGACAGACTCAGGTCTAGAACTATTTATATTGTGTTACCCCCATATCATCCAACTACAATACTACTACACACACAATTCTTACACTCTGAACACCCCCGTTCGATTTAAACTCAACTATGTGCTGGCCATAAACATTATATAATCTAAGCTAGCACATAGGGGTTGTATACAGGCGCCGTTATTGGACTCAAAGTGAAAGTGTCTTTGTGTCATACAAAACATGGTTGGTCAAAGTTGGGGACTGTGCCCCTCCCCCCCTGTCCTCTGCCCAAGTGCAGTGGCCCCACGGCCTAGAACATAGCAACGATTTAATTATACATAGTTGAAATAAATACATATTTTTTTTCTTTTGGTATTTTCGGTATTTTTGGTATTTTCGGGTATATTGTTTGGCTCCCTTTTCGGCCATTTGGCAGCGACAGCAACGCAATTTGCATTTATTTCTCTTTTGGCTTTCTTTATATACACTTTTTTCATTGTTGTTGTTGTTGTAGTTGTTGTTGGTGCTGCTGTTTCGGCCTGACTGGGCCAGGCCAAAAAGTTTTGGGTCTGCTTTAAAGTTTTTGGCAGGCCTCTAGTTACGCTTCGCCCCTACGCCCCTAGGCCCCTAGGCCCCTTCGACCCCGTCCATCCCTTAGACATTTGCTGGCTGTCGGACGTCGTCTTCTAGAGCGTATATACCGGGGTCCGTTCGCTGCGTTTGCTTTCAATCAACTTGAATATTTTTGGTGAGACATATCGCAGTTCCCTCGTCTGCCAGTCTGCCACTTTCAAACAATGTTGTTGATGAGCCTGTCAATTGCAAGCACACACACACACACACACACACACACACACACACACACACACACACACACACACACACACACACACACACACACACACACACACACACACACACACACACACACGTACACTCGGTTATATATACCTTATACTTTGGCAGTGACTGGCCCCAGCTTAGCTGTCATGACAACGACAACGAACAAGTTGAGTGAAAATTTCATAAAGATTTCAACACTAATAACAAATAATTAGCTGACTGACTGCGGCTGGCAAATATCAAGGGCAACAAAATAACAACAACAACACCAGCAGCAGCAGCAGCAGCATCAGAAATGATTCAATTAAATATGTTAGTTAAATGCGAGAGCTAAATGGATTAATAAATAGCAAAAACTTGCAAAACTTGACCAACATTTGATAATGAGTTTCGATCAAAACGAATCGAGGCAGATTAAGATAATAAGCTGCTGATTGAAATTATTCTATATATATCAGGCGTATCGATGATATATATATATATACTTTAATAGTAGATACATTGTTCAGGATCTTCAAGATCAAGCATAGATGAGTTGAAAAAAATAAATTGTTTTTGCCTTGATGGCAAATAAATTTGATCAAGAGATCAAGATTTCGAGGCAGGAAGTTGACTTTAATTTCAATTTCGATTTCATAAGCTAAAACTTTGTTTGATAAAGTGAAACTTGCGGCATTATCAGGCGTTCCAAATATTTTCATAAGACTTCTGTTTATGTAAAAATATCATCCACAATTTGTTTAGGAAATGAGAAAAATAAGATCAAGAGCCCAGTGGCCTTATGCCCAATGTTAATGGTTCGGCTATGGCATTATATATGAACTAAGAAAGCACATCATAAAAGGCTTGCAGAGTACCTCAAATTTTCGCCTCTTTGATCTTTGACCTTCTCTTGCCATTACATTGATTCAAGATTCTGGTGAAAAGCTTATGTTTTAATAGGTAAATTATAGATGCTAAATTCAAATAGAGAACTACCCCATATAATAGCATTGAAATATCCCCAGCCTATCAAACATATCAGAAGTAATCGATTAATTGTGACTTTCAAAATAATTAAAATCGATAGCTAGTGAAAAATTCTACACCGTCAAAAAGAGAAATGTTCCTGATAGTGAAAAGGTTTAACAAGACTTTCAGATTCACTTATATATCAGGCATATCAAATTTATATGCAATAATCGATAACTTGTATGATAAATAGATTAAATCGATAACAAACTTCTAATATCCTAGCCAATCTATGTAGATTCCTAGAATGCCTAGTATATTTGAAATAATTGCTCGTCATACACAGGGTATTTCCCAGTCGTTCAACTACAACAGCTTCAACTCTTATAGTCCTTTATCTCTGCGTAGGCAGCTGAAAAAATCAGCTCAATGTCGGCAACTACAAATCAGTTGGCATCACAAGCAGACGTTGTGGCCGTGGCAAGCGCACGTTAATTGCAGATGGATCAAAGTGCTGGACGAGCTCAAAAGCAATTGATAGCAGGGCCCCAATGCTGAAAGCCATTCAGGCGTTAATTTGCGTTAAATGCCAAGGCGAAAAAAGCAGGTGTGTTTGCCAGCTCGATTGTGGAACATGCAGCAAACACCACAAACGAGACACACACACACACACACAGAGTGAGAGAGTGAGCACGCAGCACGTTTGCAAAATAAAAAAATAAAAAAATAACGCTAGCTGGGGCGTGGCCAGTGGGCGTTGTGCTGTTCTGTGTTTGTTTGTGCCGTTGGCATTTGCAAAGTGTTTAAAATGCAAGTCAGAGACACACAACTGCCATGTGTGCGTGTGTGTCAGTGTGTGTGTGTGTGTTGTTGTTGTTGTTTTTTTGTTAAATGTCAACACTTCAACTTCGACTTTTTGTGTGCAGGCCACTGCGACTGCAGTTGTGACGTGCGCAACAGAATGACGTCATGGCATGGCCCCCGAGCAGCCAGTCGCTTATCTATCAATTGCCGACGGGGTCATTGCCGTCGCATTGTCTACGTCAGTGGCGGTGACTGTGACTATGACGGTGACTGCGAATGTGACTGTGACTGTGACTGTGACTGTGACTGTGACTGTGACTGTGACTGTGACTGTGACTGTGACTGTGACTGTGACTGTGACTGTGACTGTGACTGTGACTGTGACTATGCCTGTAGCTGTGGCTGCCAACGAGCCACTGCTTAGCCCGACCCTTGCCACACATTGCTAAGCCATGAACATATCGTTTCAATCCCATTTGCCACTCATTGCATACCTTAGGGCGTCACGCACAGACAAGCACACACACACACACACATACACATACACAATCAGAGAGAAAGACAGACACATTCACACAGTTTATGCTCACCTTTTTATTTGCATTTAGCTTAACATAATAAAATAAGCGTCAATTATTTATGTAAAACGACAACTAAAATTGAAAGGCCGAAAAAAAGACAAACAAATTTTCAAGTCTTGGAAAATAGGAAAAACTTTTAGTTGAATAAGTCGGTATACCCTGAACTCTGTGCTACTGGTAGGATGAGCCGAGTCGAGCTAGCTATGTCTGTTCGTCTGCAAGTCAAGAAAAGCTCGAGGATCAAATTGTATTTTTATATCCAGAACCCATCAAAAAAGGGAAATCATAGTATAGTTTTGTGAAATATATATTCCTGTATAAATAGACATATATGTATATATATACATATATATATATATATATATATATATATATATATATATATATATATAGTTCATTTTTGTTCTCAATAGCTCATTCGATTTCCTCGTTATCGATAAAATTATTTTATCGATCATTTGATTTGGTATTTTAAGTGCAGATGGAAGCTCTTAGCTGTAATCGGTTCTGAGACTCTATATATTTGGTATTCTGGGAACCTGGTGGTATGGGCTGAGCAACTATTTACATCTGCATATCTCTATCGTGCCTCAAATGCTTAGCATAACAACTCTGCACAGAGTTCAGGGTATTCCCTAGTCGAGCACTACCGACTAGAGAACTCTTATGTGTTTACTTATAGTTTATTGTTTTCTTCTCCTTAGTTTCGTTTTGTTTTAGCCTAATTTCTATATAAGTTTTGTGTTGTCTGTCGCAAGTCGATTGCTGGCAATCGCTTACATGTGCTGCGTTCTCGTACTTATTAGCTTTTCTTTAACTATCTCTTAAGCCTATCGACTTATGATTGTTATTCGTACTATTATCGTTGTTTATTATTGTAACCCTTTTGCAGGTTTAAAGACCAGGAGGCCTCTATACTCATTGACAGATCGTACGTATGCCCAGTTCTATCTATCTATCTATCTATCTAGCTAACTTTCTATCTTTTGTTTGTGTGCATCTAACCTATGTAATCCCTATTTAATCCTGTCTGCCTGCCTGTTTGCTTGTTCAATGTTTGTATTGTTGTTGCCGCTGTTGATGTTGTTGTTTTCATTTTCATTTTCATTTGTTTTCCTTTTGTACGGTTGCATAATTGTTTTGCACGCCTGTCTGCACCGGGCGTTAATTTCTTTTTTTTGTTTTGCCTCTGCCTTTGCCACACTGCAAATAGAACTCTTTTGCGCCCTTTTGATAAAAATATATTTATATATACATATAAATATATTATATATATTTGATATATATTTTGATATTTGCAAATGAAAAAAGGCAATAATAATTTGACGCTGTTTTATATGCATCTCATTTTTTATCAAGTATTTTGTTCGTCTTCTTCTTCCATATTTATTTTAATTACTCAGCGCAATTAGTTAGTTAATTTATTCATTCTGGCCATGTTGGGCAGAGCAATTGTATCCAGCAGTCTAAAACATATTTATACTCTGTTTTGGAGCTGCAGCAAGAGCATATTGGTTTCGTATAACTAAGCGGTCTATAGTCTATAGGAAAAATCGACATATGTATAAACAAACAAGTAAGAAGGCTCTAGTCGAGACTGCTCGACTAGGAGATACCCTGAACCCTCTAAGCTGATATTCTAATCATTCTGCATTTTTATGCACACATACATACACATGCATCCACACTCACGCATAAGCCTGCGCTCTGCTAACTGCGCAGTAAGCAGCGACTGCGCTTGGGCTGCGCTGCAGTGTGGGCAATATTATGAAAATTTATTTGTTAAATAATTTCTTTTGTAGACATACGATCTTAATGAAACTTTCAGAGTGTATTCATATGATGAATATGTGTGTACATTCCAAAGCACGAGCCTCTAGTACTTGAAATGAGTTTGTTACAAATTGGGGGGAAAGGGGGCGTGGTATCCAAAATATGTAAAATACAAAATCTTTGTATCGATTAACTTTATATACAACGCAAATTTGAAGTCTCCAGGTCTAAAAGTGTTCAAATTAGGCTGAAAAAACAATGCCGATTTTTCGATTATTCTCGATAAAAAAGTTATCGGATGAATTATCGAAAAAATAAAGCAAACTCGTACTGCGTATGGTACACACGAGTATGCATGCCAAATTTCAGCTCTCTAGCTCTTATAACTTCTGAGATCGACGCACTCATACGGACGGACGGACGGACGGACGGACGGACGGACAGACAGACGGACAGGGCTATATCGACTCAGCTCGTCGCGCTGATCAAGAATATATATACTTTGTGGGGTCTGCCACGCCTCCTTCTGCCCGTTACATACTTTTTCACAAAACCATTATACCCTGATTTCCCATTTTCAATGGGTTCAGGGTATAAAAATGTATATCTAGTGAATAGCAAATGAAAAGAAGTTTATTTAAATGAAAACTTGCCATAATTGATTAGATATGAATAATAATCAAGATATAAATATAGATTAGTGTATAGATGGTGTTAATAGCTGGCTGGTTTCCTGTGCAACTCTGACTTCTATCGAGGTTTACGCATATTTTATTCAGATTAATCGAAAAAACTTCGATTAATTCTCAATAATTCTCGACAATTTAAAATTCTGTGTAAATCAAAGAAAAAAAAAAAAACTGATCCCCTTGCCATTTCGAATTATCGGAATTCTACTGTATATACATATGCATATATACACATATAATTAAAAGCCGGGTGTCTTAAAAACTTTGTCACTTCTTGAGTGCAGCCAAAAACAGAGTATCTCAGCAATCGATAGCTATCGACTGCAAGTTAGACTCTATATATTATGATATTATATACATAAATCTAATTAACATTTACATTTATACATGTATAATGAAAAAACCGAGTTATTTAAAGCATCAACATCTTCCCCATCTCAATGCGCAACTTCATATCAACTGCGAGCTGCATTGAATATCAAATTTCGTTTGCATAATTCTCGCTGTTTACTCGTTCGATAACTCTGGCAGTGTTTTAAAGCGCAGCGAAAGAATGTCAAAGATTTGCGCTCATACGTGAGTCAGATCACGTTGATTGTTGCATTATTATTATTTTGCCTGTTGGTCCGTTGGCTGAGCAACTCACATGACGTTCCGCGTGCCACTCGATGCGCCACATTTTGAGCGCAGTCATCATTTGTCGCTGTCGCTGACGTTGGGGCAATTAAAGGCGCAAAGTGTGGCCGCGGGATGTTGGCTGACTGAAAGCTGCCAAAGCTGTGATATAAAAACGGGAAGAAGCAGAAGCGGAGGCAGAGGCAAAGGCAGAGGCAGAGGCAGACGAAGAAGAGAAGATGAACAGCACAGCTAATTTAAATATGAAAAACATTTCCTATTTCCTGTACGAGCAATGGGAAAATTCGGTCAGTCCGAATGCAGAAGGGCAAAAACTCGGAGGCTCTTGGATGCTGTTTGGGAAGGCGGTGCTGGCCTGTCGTTGGCAAAATTCAATCACAGGCCATAGCAACCGCAGCGATCTCTCATTCTCTCTGGCAGCGTCCCTTATAGCCATATGTTGCCCGGTTGGCCACATGCAGCGACGCTGGCGTATACGTAACGTACATATTATTCATACGCAGCGTGACATCGGAAAGAAAATGGGATTGGGATTGGGATTGAAACTGGGACTGCGAGTACCAACCAAATAAAATACGTTCTTTTCGCGTATTAAATTTGCCGCCTCAATTGCCGTTGATGCTGCCAAACGAGCCAACATTTTTTGACATGCGCCCAATGCAAATCACACCCCAAAAATATGTGTGTGTGTGTGTGTGTGTGCGTGTGTGCCACTTCTGATGTGTGTGTGTGTGTTTCGGCATGGTTTTGAGTGGCCTCTTGTGTTTTTAATAAAAATGCATCCCACACAGATTTGTCATGCAGTCGGCAAAACCCAAAAACACAAAAACAAAACAACAACAACAAAATGTATCCATATTCTGTGCATTTGAAATTCACACATGCGTCAAAAAGCTGAGCTGTGAAATACCAAAATCGTATTTCAGTTATTTCATTAAGCAACTATCATATTTCACTCAGCAAGGATTAGGGGTAAATGTAATACAAAGATAGATACTTATAGAGAAAGCATTTGTAGATTATTGCAATAATTCTTATAAGACTTTATTCTTATAAGACTTCACCCTTAGACTTGAATTTGGAAGGCATTGAAGCAGAAAAAAAAAATCTTTAGGCAGATCTGATCTTGTGAAAATATATGTAACAGACAGAAGTAGCTACGGCAAAGCCGATAAAATAACTGGTTGGGATTTTTAGCTGAGTCAATCTAGTAATGTTCGCATGGCCACCACAAAAGCTAGAGATTTGACATCTTTAACATCTACAAAAGAATAGAAATAATGTACAGATACCAGATGATCGATTAAAATCGATAATTTGTTATCGATTTTTAAGCGTACCTTGATTATTACAATAGATTAACGCTTAAAATTCACTGTTTGTAATTTCTGTAATGAATGCAGAGATTTAGTATATATCGCATTTTGGATAGCTCCTTCTTCTCATCATATATCAAATACTAGAGACTCGTAATCTAGTGTTTTAGAGACTTATGCTTTAAAAAGTACATTCAACTGGATGTCATTATTGCACTCTGCAAACTTGATAAAGAAACTCCATTCAAAAATAGGATTCCAAGCTTTAGAAATTTTGTTTGTACTCGAAATACTATTAGGTTTCTCATATACAGGTAAAGCAGGTAGTCAAGTTTAAGCATCTGACTGACATATATGACCCTAAAATGTACTGGAACTACGATTAAGCTTCCCATATTATACCCAATTATAGATCATATGAGAAACTTAATAGTATTTCCAGTACATCTTTGGATCAGATTTGACAATCTGATACTTAGAAGTACTTGCCTAACTGCTTTACTGCTTGTCAAGCTGCTCATGAGCTATTTGCTGTTGAGGGAGTTGAGAGTTAGGTTAGGGGATTTTAAGAATTATTCTAAATTATAATATTTATGGAATATCTAATATTGAAACACTTAGCAGTTTAGCAATTTAGAAACGTTTTGGATGAATCTTGAAAGAGTGCCGCTTCAATCAAAGCATATGCTATGTTGCTTTCATTTGTATGTGTGTTTGTGCGTGTGTCTGTGTCTGTGGCTGTTTCTTAATGTTTATGAACAATTTCATCAGGCACTTGACTCGATTCGATGGCGACTGCGCTGCGCCCACGTTGTCTGTCAGTCACGAGATTTGATGTTACGCCGGCTGACCCGCAGTTGGCCGCAGTTGTTTATTAGATGCAGCGCCGCTTGTGGTTAAGTGGGCTGTGAGCTAGTGGGCGTGGCGGGCGTCAAATGATTAACGTAATCGGCAAGCGGCCGCGTGTGTGTGCAATCGACTAGGGGGAAATTGAAATCGAAAATTGAAAATCAAAATGAAAAGCGACGCCGCCCCAGGCGGCGTATGAGTAATAGGCCTATTGGACTCATTATCTCTCTCACACACAAACAGAGGAGATGAAGAAGAACAAGTAGGTTAGCTAAATTGAAAATTGCTCGAAATTATTATTAGAATTACGTGTGTGCGCGCAGTTGCGACTAACCAGCGAGAGAGATT
Organism: Drosophila mojavensis; assembly: GCF_018153725.1. NCBI lineage: Eukaryota > Metazoa > Arthropoda > Insecta > Diptera > Drosophilidae > Drosophila > Drosophila mojavensis. The sequence goes on from NW_025318667.1 coordinate 6,797,448, forward strand.
AAAAATAAACGTTAGTAGTTAGAATTATAAATATGCATATTAGGATAGCGCGCTCTCGCTCTCCTCTTCATTGCTGCTCTATCCCTGCCTCTCTCTCTCTCTCTCTCTCGCTGTCTTATGTAATGAGCGTTCATTAAGCGCACAACAACAACACACACAAAAAAATAATTGCAGATCGCTCAAAGGCAGCCAAATGGCAATTTGAGTTGAGAATTTATTAAACATTAGCGTAGGTAAGTGCGCGTCTAGAGTGAAAACAACAACAACAACAACAGCAACACGAAGGCGCTTGACACAGCGTGCGTGCGAGCGAGACGGACAGCGAATGAAATTAATTTTGCGTGAATTGTTGGAAAACAAGAAAAGCGAGAGATAGACAATCAGGTGGAAGGCATTATAGTCAGCAAATTCTGCTCTTTGTTGCTCATAATGAAGTGGATCATAATGATAATGACTGGTGATGAGGATGATGATGATGATGATGATGTTGCTGTTCTTGTGTTATGTCAGGCAAGGACGCGCTGCCTGACTTGCCGGACATTGGATATGTCAACTGTGTGTGTGTGTGAGTGTACCTCTGCGTGTGTGTGTGCGTGTTTGGCATAGCTATCTAACAGGGTGCACTATTAGATTAGCTTTGCTTGAAGTCATTGTGGCTTATAGCTATTCATTTTAGATGTTTCCAATGATCTAGTTTTTCGCTTTGGCATTTCTTTGATGAACTTTAAATATCTCTAAACTAAACTAGACGAGAGACTGTAGCTCATACTCTCTGTGTTTGAGATCATTAATATATACATATATATAGATTAATCATCCTGTAAGGGTGAATATTAAAAATAATTTAAAAAATTAATCATTAGAGATGAGAGAGATTTTCAATGAGAGCAGATGCTTACAGCGACTCGAACAAATCTCTCTTTAGTACTTCTCTGTTCTTACTGTCCCTGGTCTTACCCACTTTGTCCTTCTTCTTCTTCTGCGAATCACATGACCTATGTAAGCTATAGTTATCTATGCTGAGCATGAGTCTAAGACACTTTATTAACTAATAATAAAAACTGTTTATTTTGGTTTGAGATATTTGAATTTTATTTAGATTTTATAGTAATAATTAATAATTAATTTCTCATATTATTAGACAAATTCTTAAAATTGAATCAACTTCTCTTGAAAACTGAAAAGCTGATAGCCCTCCAATTGCTAACCCTTTGTAGGCTCGTAGATGAAAATCCATGAAAAGCCACTGAAATGATTTCAAGTGAAGATATCAGAAAGATTTTTGAGATATCAATTTGAATCATAGCAGATCTGTACTATTTACTATGCACTATGTATATCTATATAGAGTATATACATATACGATATACTCTTAAATCTTAGTTTTGTTTGAATTTTCCTCAACTGCTGAAGACTCTTCACACATACGTATACTACTATCCAGATTCTTCATAGAGATGGGTCTATCTCCATGTTCTATGTGCTATGCGCGATAAATGAATGTGTGTCAAGGCGACACCCTGTATATTTCTATAATTGAGCAAATGTTGTACATGTTGTGTCAGTTCGTTCGTCTCGTTCGTTTGTTGTTGCTGCTGCTCAAGATGAAAAGCAAGCAAAAATCTGAAGCGCGCGCGCAAAATAACAACAACAACAACAACAACGAGCACAAATGATGAAAATGAAATGACACACATACTCTCACAGTCGCACTCACATGAACAAATTTAATTTTATTTATTTATATTTTTATACATATACATATATATATATATCTATATATATTTTTTTTTAAGTTGAATATAATTTGTTTCTTACGTTACGTTCAGCTCAGCTGATGGCTGCCGTCCGTTGCCAGCTGCTCGACGTCGACGTCGACGTCGCTGTCGATGTCGCTGCCAGCGCTAGCGTCGCTTTTCTACAATAATTTTTCTTCTTTTTTCATTCCTGAGCGTGCGAGTTGTGTTTTGAGTTTTGTATTTTTGCTGGCCACGCCGCGGGACGCGCTCATTCTCGGCCAGCGCGCACTCGTGGAAAATTCAAAAAGCTTTCGCCTTGTCGTCTCGCTGTCGCTGTCGCTATTGTTGTTGTCATCTGAAATAGTTCGCTGAATCGTTGTCGAGCAATCAAAGCAATCGGCGCAAAGTTATATAGAAATTGAAATTGCAAATTGCAAACTGGAATTGAAATTGATATTTGAAATCGTAATCGTAATCGTAATCGGAAAACAGAAATCGTAATCGCAATCGCAATCGCAATCGCAATCGTCATCGGCATCGCGTTAGCCAGGCGCTTCCTGGTCTAAGCCAAAGCCGGCTCGAATCAAATGTGCCAATTGCCATAATTTATTTTCACATTCTTTTACTGTGTCTATGTGTATGTGTGTGTGTGTGTATGAGTGTGCATTATCATGTTAAACAAGAACTCAGCCTCGTCGCCGTCGCTGCCGCGCGTGCACAGCTTCTTCAATATGATACCGTCGATCCTGCAGGACGATCTGGCCGTCACCATATTGGCCGATCGCGATAATATGTTCTCGATCAAATCGCAGCGCAGGTAACCCACACCATGACAGCAGCTACCGACGACAGCGATTCAAAATCAACTATAAATTGAGATCGCCCACGCAATATTTTCATCTATTTAATGACAAACAACAAAATACAAATCAAATCGAGCAAAAAACAGCAAAAATATACGCAAACTGTCCCAGCTGCCAGTTTATTTACTTACGCATCTCGACCATACATATTTCTCTATTAATTATGAGCAGACACACACACACTCACATACAGTCAGACATACACACTCACACACATGCTTAAACTATACATCAGTCTAACTATTATTAGTAGAGCAGATATTTTATATAGTCGAAGTCAATTAAGAGCGTCTATTTGCAGCGCCTGCACAGCTTTTAGCTGCATTAATAATGCCTGAACTATACTCATTTCATATGCTCATTGATTTAATAAGACTCATAATGCTTGGGTAATAACTACACAGGTCAACAAAACTAGGAATTTATCAAAGCAAAATATACAGCACAGCTGAGCATCATAAGAAGAATTTAGTGAAATAAATGTTTTGTTTCAAATTTGGGATTAGGCATAATAATTTTAGCTAGGGCCAAGTATACCGATAGCCACCCAAATATGGAATTTTTTAACAAATTTTTAGTTGAAAAATCTTAAAACTGCAGCCAAATCTGCTGCAAGCTATGTTATCGATAATTATTTAAAATCTTAGTTTTATCAAATTGAAAAATAGTCAAAAAGGTTTTTTTTTTTTTTTTAATTATATGCAGATTAGTTGTGTTAGTATATATAAAAAGTTATATAATAATTTAAAAAATTATGATTTTTATGAAATTTTTAATTTGAAAACAAGTTCAGCTACATTCAGAAAGCTCTATGTCTGTTATCGATAACTGTTAAGGTGAAAAGTTAACATTTTTAAATTTGTTAAACTGTGCTCAAATGAATCGATAGCCATATAGCTATAGTTTTAGTTATTAAAACGACAGCTATGACAGCTAGTTAAGCAAAGTTACTAGCCATACAACACATATGCTTAGTGGCTACGCTCGAAAATATCTAAATATCTATCGATAAGTCTTAAAGAGTGAATAGATAAGATAACGATATCTGATGTGATAATTAAAAACCTAAGTTTTGTATACAATTTTTAGTTAAAAACTAGTTAAGCTTCTTTCAAAAATATCTACGTCTATGTTATCGATAACTTTTAAAGAGTGAATAGCTTACATTTTCAAATTAGTTCAGCTGTGCTCAAATTAATCGATAGTATGTGATAGTATGGTTAGTGGCTACATTCAAAAATATTTACGCCTATGTTATCGATAAGTCTAAAAGAGTGAATAGTTTCATTTTCAAATTTGTTACAAAATTTACGCCTAACTTATCGATAACTCTTACATTTCCAAGCAGTGCGCAAATGTAACGCTAGCTCTGTTAATGATAACAAATAATCAAAATTCAGATTTGAAGCCATTTTCTATTAAAATAATATCAATATATATTGCTAGCAATATTATTGTTAACCATTCAAAATGTAAGTTTTTAATTTGAAATTAAGTTACTTTAATCATTTTAATGATTATTAGTATGATTATCAAGGGTAGCCAAGGCTGTGCTATAGACTGTAATGCCCATAGTCGCACACAGCAAACATTCATTTCAAATACACTTTCTGGATGATTTGCGGGAATTGCATGCAATGGCATTCGGGTTGCTTGTTGTTTGTTATCCGGCTAGCTGCATAGATCCTCGGCCAGAACGCACCGGATGAGTCACGAACATGTTTTCTTATTTATTCATTTGTTTGCTATTGTTTTTGTGTTTTGTTTTCTTGGTTTTTTTTTTTTTTTTCTGCGTCGCAGTATTTATAATCGAATAACAAACTAGAATCGCACTAAAGTGCTCAAAAGGAGACGACCAAACGCGAATATGCGAATGTGAACCGAGCGGCGCGACATGATTTCAAATGACAAATCGCTGGCAAAAACATTTCGTCTGGCTGCATAGTCTAGCGACGCGACGGGGCCAAAAGTGAAGAGTTCAAACTGAACGTGTAATGGTGGGGGCGGGTTCACGGGGCTGGGCCGAATGTGGTGCGGGTGGGGTGGGCTGATGCGAATGCTGTTGCATATGGGCAACGCTTGGCGCTTGTTGTTGTTTATGTTGTTGTTTATGGCAGCCACTTTAGATGTGTGTTTGAATGGACAAACGAATGGATGGATGGATGCGCGAGCATACCATATACAATAACATATTTTGTACAATTGTTGCGACACACACACACACACACACACACACACACACACACACACACACACACACACACACACACACGCACACACACCCGCACAGAAAGATGTAGATATATTGCAGCAGTGGGTCGTGCCAAAAATCAGGCAAACATACCGCAAAGCAAGCTACCGACAGAGAGAGTGAGAGAGAGAGAGAGAGAGAGAGAGAGAGAGAGAGAGAGATTGAGAGATTGTGGTAGGGGATTGAGAGAGCCGAGGGCATCCTGGCTGTAAATGAGTTGGCATCATTAATCGTATATCGTTGTCGCTTTACCCATCTGCCTCTGCCTATATCTGCTTTTATATACATAGATATGTATATGTACATATTTAATATTGCTGTTTCATTTAAAAAGAAGGCATCGCTTAGCCGCATTGAACATTGAACATTTTGTGAAACAGTCGCAAAATCTTTTATGAATATTTCAATATTTCCAACCATTTTCATTGCCAGCCAATTGGCTTTAAAGCTGAAATAGCTATGAAAAACATGTGTACATACATACATTCATATATATAATTATATACATAATTATATATATAAATCTATAAAAATAGAAAAGCTGTACAAATTTGGCATGGCTTGCACTTACCTAGTAACAAGGCTTCAAATAACTTTTATGTTTTCATGTTTTTATAGTTTTTCGATGAAAAGTTGCCCTGAAATATTTAGGGCAGCACATGAAATGCATATAAAATTTAATTTCTAAGCATTTACTTTAGATTTATAATATATACGTATTAAAATATATGCATATGTATATGATGACTTAATGGGGCATATTGAGCTATATGCTATACGCCCAATATACTATCTCTATAATTAATAAGTGAAAATATCGGTATCATTCATTTATGAAGCTATAGTTACTAACGCTATACTATCCTAATTATATCTAAATATATATTATGGAGCTATCGCATATTGATAGCTTTGTGTACTATGTATATTCCCTGGATTATATCGATTATATATACAGTTGATATCATATCAATATATCCTGATATTGATAGCATATAGACGTATCGATAGGCTGACATATTTTAGCCGTTATCGAGTGTCAATCGACTTATCGATAGCGACAAACATTGAACTTGTGATAGCATCTATTATAATAGCTTTTGGCTAAATAAAGCTATCAATTGTATTGTTAGCTCCCTATATGGAACCTTTCCTAGTAACCCTCAAAAGAGTATTATATGGAATTTAGGATAGTATCAACTGCCATGCGTATGCATCTATACAATCTGAGCGTTAAATTCTATGCCAAACTTCTATGCCCATATATGTATATCTCTATAGGCCCTGACCACACATGCTTAGTGGCTGCTAAGTAGCAATACCCATTTTAGTTTCCGCAGTTGTACAATCTATAAATACACATTTTTATTGCCATTTTACGACTACAGGGTATATTTATGTATATATTATTATATATTTTTATACATATAATAAAAATAAAAACTGAAATTTAAATATTGGCGCCGCCAACGTCGCCTCGTGACGTCACCAATGGGCCAAGAACTTTATTTTTGTTTATTTTAAATTTGTTCCTGCATCTTTATTCGATGTTTTCTCTTTTTCTCTCTCTTCTACAGTTTTTTTTTAATATTTTATTTTATTAATTTTAATTTATGCCATTTTTTGTTTGTCAACGCAAACGACAACGTCTTCGTGCTCGTCTACTTATTATGATATTTTTTTTATATTCTTTTTTAATATTTCCTTTTTTTTGCCCATTTAATATTTATTTTCGGCACAAATATTTCAAGCCAAGTGGCTCGTGTGCCACCAGAAACGTTCCCACAGACTGTGTGCGTCGCTTTCGTTCCGCATATCTATAAAATTGTCGAGCCAACCTGCATCAAGTTCTTGAGCGTCGTCCTTTGTGCCATGATTCACCAAGTTTCCTTTCCCTTTGTATCTCTTTTTGTTTTAATTTTTATTTTTTTGGGGCCAAATCTATTCGTGGCCATGGCGCGCTGACCTTTTGCGGCCGGCCTGGCTGGCGACCCTCATTTTGGGCACCTGAGTTTCATATCATCGAATGCTTCGGGCGTTAAGGCACCGGCGAGTATTCCAGTTGATTTGCCAGCCAATCGGGTTAAGCACATAGGCATTTCATTTTAAATCAGCTCATCATTTTCGTATATTAAAAAAAAATATATTGTACAAAATTTTAAAAAAAGCGAAATTAAAAATAAAATATATCTATGTGCGTATATATTAATTAGAGGAGAATAGGAATGGAAGCAGACAAGCGTAGCTCCTAATTTATGCGCTATTCGATTTCAAATTCTGTTTACGGTTGTAGTTAATGAGAGAGGATTACTCGATGCCTGCGATAACGTGTCTATTGAGATTAATAACCCGGGCGAGGAATCACAGTCAACGGTAAACGCCAAATGAACTTTGAGCCGAGTGTGGCTAAAGCAATGACAGAAACTCAAGGACTGATTGAAGACAGTTAACGAAGGAAACATCACTGTTGACCTTTGTTTAGGCCCTTCTTATGCTGCATACTCGCTACTTTATCAGGATGCATACATACGATATATGTACTTGCTGCTTGCTTTTAAATGCATCTGTATTCGTGTATATCGCTAGATCTGTTGCTACTCCATATTTGCTGTTGCTCTTATTTAATATTTAAGTTACCCATTGCTTACCTATATTTATGTAAATTCATTCATTCTTGGGTACATCATTTTACATCAATTTACATCATTCATCATTCATTCGTCACTGCTGCTACTCGCTTTTCTTTGACTCGCTTCTTTTATTAACTTATTAACACTCGTTACTAATTTTACTCGTTACTTTTACTAACTTCTGCTACTCGCTTCTTTTATTAACTTATTAACACTCGTTATTTTACTCGTTACTTGTGCCATGCATCATTTCTGTTACTCGTTACTTTTATCACTCATAATTTATGCTGATTTAACAAGTGTAAACTTTTCTTTACTTCTATCATCATCATGCTTCTGTCACTCGCTACTCTTTGCTTCTTGCACTCGCCAATCATATTATATGTTTATATTGCATATTTATATTATTTATCTACCTCAGGAATTCGCTTCTTTTGCTACTTTTAATTTCTTTTGCTCGTTACCCAAGGTATCAACTACAAACTTCTCATTTCCTATCTCATTCTCCATCTATGTAACATGCATTAGACAGATTATCATCATTAACTGTGCAGCTCCTTTTAATTTAATTCGATTACTTTACCCTATATATCTTTTGTTTGGTATTGATATATCTCTCTATGCCTCCACCGATTACCAACTGCTCATATACTTATCAAACTTTCTCTCTCTTTCTATTGCAGCCATGGCGAGGATCTCATTGTAACGCCGTTTGCCCAAATTTTAGCCAGCTTACGTTCAGTGCGCAACAATTTATTAAGTCTGACAAATGTACCAGCATCAAACAAGTAAGTCGATTGTGACCCTGACACGCCCACATGCCCCACCCATTCTATCCTATCATATGTACATGAAAAAGTCATTACACGAAATGATTAAAGCTTGTGGCCCCCGCGATCCATGACAAAACAAGCAAAGAGGATTCGTTCTTTTCATTCTTCGAAAAACCTGACTCCAAATTATCCCAAATAGCAACTCTCTCCCTCCACTTTGTTACGTTTGATATATATCTCACTCTCCTCCCTCTTCCTCTCTAACTTTTGGCCTTATCTGATTCTCTTTGTCTTGCTGCCTGTCGATGTCCCTCGCTCGCTCTCTATCTTTGTGTGTGCTCTCTCAATATCTTATTGTCATCTCACACTTTAATTAATCAAGTGGCAACAACAACAACAACAACGGCAACGGCAATCAGAATCTGAACAACAACAACAAAAACGTTAGGCATTCATCTACTTTTCCGACTAACAATAATTTCGTCTGTATGCATATGTGTATGTGTGTGTGTGTGTGTGTGTGTGTGTGTGTATGCACACACTCACACGCACACAGAGACAAAAGCAAATGAATAAAGACCCACTTAAACAGAAATGACGACAATGATGTGAAGAAACAAACCACAGTGCTAGGTGGGTGGCGGTGGGTGGTGTAAGCGGAGGCATTGGGGCGTCGGGACAACGGTTTGTGAGTGTTCTCTCTCTCTCTCTGTGTATATATGTATATGTGTGTGGCATCGTGTTGACGTGCCAAAAATACCGCAAATAAAAACCGTACCGTACATTTAGTTATTTATAATTTTTCCATCGAATATGACGGAACTCAAATTTAGAAAATTGTCAGTTCTATTGAACTGGACGCAATCATCGAGCCAGAGTGGCTGGGGCGAGTGAGGGAGGGGCGATCTCTGCTTGGAATCCCAAAAATGTCTCTTTGAGTTGTTGTTGTTGTTGTTGCTGTGGATGTTGATGTTGATGTTGTTGCTTATTGGCACTAATATCTACATAATTATCTAAATGTGTGTTTGAATGAGAACGCCAACGGGCGTTAGTAACAACACCACCCCCACCACCCAGCGAATCAGTCGCATAAGTTAATCCCCTGGAGTATGCCAATTAAATCTTAAGCTAATCGATAATTTTTTATTAAATGTTGTACAGAAAAGAAAGAAAAACCAACCACAAATTCTGCAATTCAATTTTGTTCATGTTTTTTCTCTCTCTCTTTCTCGTTCTCTCTCTCTCTCTCTTTCTCTTTTGTATATGAATATATATTTATAAATATATATTTATGTTTTATATATGTGTTTATATCTGTTTCGCTCGCTCGACTCTAATGACATTTAATTGTTGTTCTTATCGTTGTTGTTTTAATGAAAAAAAAAAAAAAAAAAATCCCAATTCTCAATGTTGTAAAACACGTGTATTTCTTGCTGTGTGTGACTGTTAAAAAAAAAAAAAATCGGAAAAAATGTTTGTAATAACAATAAAAAAAAATCTATTACTTATGCATTACTTCCCTTGGTACCCCCTCACACCTCCAACTGTCTGTTTAATTCACAATTTCATTTGAATTTTATTTTTCTGTTTTTGCATATTTCACTTTGTTCTGTTCATGTTTTTCCCATTTGCCCCCCTTTTGATCGTTTTCCAATTCAATTTTCTTGTAATTTTTACCTTGTTTGTCTTTTTCGTTTTCTTTTTCTCTTTTGCGATTTGTGTTTGTTCTCTCGTTTGTTGTTGTTATTGTACCTTGTACCTTGTTCCTTTCACAATCAAAACAATTCCTATGCTATTTCGTGCATTCCCACTCAACGTCTACCTCCCCCACACTCATAACCCCCCCTACTTCCTTTGTCTATCCCTACTTCCTTCCTTGCATTCCCCCTCTCTCTCATTCTGTCACTGTCTCTGTGTGTGCGTGCGTGTGTGTGTGTGTATGTGCGGAAATCATGTATTAATCAAACAAGATCCAGGCGGCCAGCTCAATCATCATCCGGACGAGGCGGAAATGCTGGCGGTGTCCAACTAGCACAAGGCGATGAAGCCTACACACGCCTAGCCACCGATACTATTGAGGAACTAGATTGGTGTTTGGATCAACTGGAGACCATACAAACGCATCGCAGTGTCTCTGACATGGCGTCGCTAAAGGTGCGTCTAAACGACCTCTATCGACTAAATCGATAACTAATCACATTATCTATCATCTCTATTTATCGAACAGTTCAAACGCATGCTCAACAAGGAGCTATCACACTTCAGCGAGTCCAGCAGATCGGGCAATCAAATATCCGAGTATATTTGTTCAACATTTTTGGGTAAGTTCGACAATCTATGAATAGAGATCATAAAACTTGCAGAAATTTGCATAGATAGTGATTGTTATCGATACATTTCATGTAAATCTTTAAGAACAGAATTACAATAGAAAGTTTGGTAGAATTATCTTTGACGGAAAAATTATATATTGAAGCATACCTTGATTATTGACTATATGAACAAAAAATGGCTATAAACTGGCAGAAAAGGGAAAGTATAATCAAAGTTAGAATAGATAGGAGATTTCCACTGAGAAATACATCCAACTTGCAATACTTTGCATCCAGAAAAAAACTGGTTAAAGCGCGTTTTTCCAAGTTTTAAGGGTACAGAGAAGAGCACGAGGGTTGGTGCGAAATATAGTGTATATATAGAAATGAATCCATAACTAAATATTGGACAGCAAAATAATATAGAAATCTTGAAAAAATCGTTTGCATTTGAAGTATGCACACAAAGATGCTTCCAAGAATCTAAGCCAGCTGAACTGGCTGCTTGTCTGTATTTGATGACATTTTTGTTTGTTGTTGCTTTTGCTTTGCACACACAAGCGACGCACACACACAAAAGTATGCAATAAAATTGCATTAACCACAGGAAAGTTCAAGTAGTGCCAACACCAGCCGCGGGCAGCAGCCAACCGCCCCCACCCGCCCCCCACCCGCCACTCATCCAATTAGAACTATGCAAAACAAAAGCAAAAAGTTTTGTGATATGCGAATAGCAACAATGCCACACAGAAAAGAGCTGCACAATGCATAAATGAAAAAGCTGAAAGTAAAACACGACACAGAGAGAGAGAGAGGGGGGGGCAGAGGGGGAGAAAAGGAGAGTAAAATTAAATATAATAAAAAATGTGGGGGGAAAAGTGGAATAACAGGACTTAAACCAAATCCGTCGAATTGAAAGTGCAAAATTAAATTATGCAGAGCAGCATAAAAACAGATGAAGTGGAAATTTCATTGTTTAACCTACGTAGCCCCCGCCAACACACACCTCAGCCCCAGCTGCCCCACCGCTCAAACGCCACCAAACCCCTTTTAGCAGCAGAAAAGAGAGAAAGAAAAACTATGACCACGTTTGACGTTGCCCCGGGACATGCACAAACAAAGGCGCGTAGTGCAAAGCGAAAGAGTTACACACAAAACAAAACAGAGAGGAGAAAACATACACATACACACAGGGATAAAAAAGTGTGCGTGGGCAGGGTCGACGCCTAAAAGTGTGGGTGTGGCCAAGCATAAGGTGGGCAACATATTTGCACATTTGTCCATATTTCTGCTTCGCTGAGCTGAGCCAAAGCCGAACTGAAACGAAACGAAACGAAACGGAACGGAACGGAACGGAACTTAGCCCGGCTCGAACTCAACTTAAATGGCTAAAATGGGCAGGGCTAGGGCTAAACTGTCCGATTTTTTGTTGTTGCTGTGGTGCTGCCTACCTTTGCGGCCACTAGCGCATTTTATTTTTTGGCCTAAGCCTTTGGTAGTTGCTTTTGTTGTTATTGTAGTTTATCAAGCATAAAATCGCATTTTACCCAAGCCTAGACGGCTGGCACCTATACGCACACACATTCACACACACACATATACACACAGAGGCCTGCCCTAATGTCTATTTGTAACACTTCATTTGAAACAGAAGCGGCTGCCGACTGGGGCAACCTAAAAGTCACACACACACACGCACACACACATACATGCACATGGCCAGCACAACATAAATGCGTCCGCCCAGTCGATAAGTCCACTGTGCGTATACGCAATGTCCATGGCGTTAGCTGCGTTTGCGAATGCGTGTGTGGCGCCCGCGCTTAATTGAAACGGCTTCACATTAAATTTACATATGTGTGTGGGAGAGAGACAGACAGAGTGGGAGAGAGAGAGAGAGAGAGTAAATATCTTGTGGCTGTCGCATATGTTAATCAGGCAAATCGTTAAGCTCGAGCGCAAATATAAAAAAAAGCAAATGTGAAACGGATTTCAGATTCAAAACTCAAAACCAAAACCAAATCGTATGCAAAATATGTACATATGTCTGCATACACTCACATCACTGAATCTCTCCCTCTCTGTGTGTGTGTAGAGTATATATATAAAACAGAAAGAAAGAAAAAAAATAACAGCAGGCAGCTGAGACAGCTTTGCGTCGAGCTCGTAGCCGTGGGGCAGGTTAGCGATGTGTTATGGATAGGATACGTGCCAGGCTCTATATGGGCATATGTGCTGGTTTGCGTGTGTGTGTGTACGTGCGCATGTATGTGTGCATATTTGTTTTTTATGTGCATTTTAAAGAGTTGGCGCTAGACAACAACAACGACATGGAAATACTCTATAGACTAGCTCAAACATAGATAAATATTTACTTCGTATTTCCGAGCAGCAACTTTATTTATTTATTTTGATTTAAGTTCAGCATAGTGAACTTTGTATGCGTGTGTGTGTGTGTGTGTGTGTGTTTTTTTTTTTTTTTTTTTATATTCATTTATTGACAAAATAAAAATTGCAAGTTGTGTGGTGGCTAGGATAGCGCGCGGTGCTTGCGGGACGGCCGTAAAGCATTGCTTCGCAAGCACTATGCGCTACCTTAGCCTGGGACAGCTCGTCTTCTCAGTCGCTCGACTCTGCGGAGCTCCATCATCACTGTGGCCGCGAAGGTGCTTGTTAGTTCCCAAGCTTCTTCCGATTCCAGCATGGCGTTGACTAAGTTGTCCGCTCTGATGGAGCGGCCCACTGCCTCTTCCAGACGACGCCTCTCCTCCAGGAACCGTCCACATTCGAAAAGAATGTGGTTGGCGTCTTCCACATGCCCTCGCTCGCACCAGGGGCACTCGTCAGATTCCTCGTGGCCAAAGCGCTTCAAATAGCTCCGAAAGCATCCATGACCCGAGAGGATCTGCGTAAGGTAGAAGTTAACCTCGCCATGTTTGCGGTTAACCCATGGTTCAAGCTCCGGGATGAGCTTGTGCGTCCACCGCCCTTTAGCTGAGCTATTCCACCTTCTTTGCCATCGTGCGATGCTGTTCGCCCTGACAGCGTTGAGTCGCGTAGGCCCGTGCGAATTCCGCTCCACGGCTTCGGCGACCAAATACTCCAGTGGCACCATACCGGCTATGACGAGCGCCGCGTCATCGGAGATAGTCCTGAAAGCGCAGCTGACTCTGATTGCGCTCAGCCTGTAGATCGCGCAAATGCCTCGGCTGTAGCTCGGCGTTGCCATCGCTCTTGCCCATATTGGCGCAGCATAGAGGATGACAGACCTAATGACGCTCATTAGGAGGAGACGTCGTTGCTGTTTAGGTCCCCGCGTGTTAAGCATGATTCTCGAGAGAGCTCTACAAGAATCAGCTGCCTTTTTATGCACATATTCTAAGTGCTCGCGGAAAGTTAATCTTGTGTCTATCATGACACCAAGATATCTTATCGCCCTCTTTGACGCAATGGTGACGCTGCCGATCTTTACATTGGCAGTTTCCACTCTTTTGCGACTGCTGACTAGTACCACTTCGGTCTTGTGTGCCGCTAGCTCGAGCCCAGCTCCTGTCAACCAGCTTCGTATGCGATTGATACTTTCGCTGCACATATCCTCTGTATCTTTGAGCTCCTTTCCTATGGCTACGACAGCTACATCATCAGCAAAGCCAATGGTGTGCGTGTGTGTGTGTGTGTGTGTGTGTGTGTGTGGGAGTGTGTGTGTGCTGAAAAGCCTTTAAATTCAATCTGACTCGACTGGCATTAAATGTATATTAAAACAGTTGAAGCCCTTGGGCATAAATAAACATAGCCCCTAACGCGGCTCAGCTTGGCTGAATGAGTGCTGCTTGTTCTAACTGAAATATTAACTAAGCCTTTGCACTGCGGAAACCATTTCAGATCTGTTGGCTCTTCTATGCACATATTTACTGTTAGCTGTATATTGGACTGCCTAATAAAAGGGCATACATCTAATATTTATATGTATACATTTGATATCAATTCACAACTTTTTCTAATTAACTTTTGCTCGCAGTCTGCATTAAAGCTTTGTGCATTGAATATTTCAAAAACTATACCCTGGGATTAGAGGCCATTAGGGCGTATATTCGATGAAATAGGCAGAGAGGGAATTTGAAATATACATGTATGTAGAAATTTTAAAAATCATCAAACTAAAGGAAAATAAATTAGTTAATTGACTTTGGCAGCTTGCCAAAGTATTAAAGTAAAGCTAACTATCCTAATGATATATTAACGTAACGTCAGTATATATAAACATGAAGGGTACAACCAGACATGGTAAACTAACGTAAGGGCACATTATTTAAGTCTATACAATAAATGAATAAAAAATAAATTACGTAATAGTGTACTACGTCAAATTAAACCACTTAAGTAATGTTATAGTACGCAATAATATATTACGTAAGTGTTAACTACGTATCAGTTCAATATGTAAGAATATTTACATATAACGTAATTGGTTATTACGAAAGCCGCTATAACGTAAGGGCCTATTCTCTAAGCTCTTCTTACGTAAGCGCTTTTACACATGTACTTATTACGTAATGGCTTAGTACGTAAGCCCATATTACGTAATGGCTTATTACGTAATGGCTTATTACGTAATGGCTTATTACGTAATGGCTTATTACGTAATGGCTTATTACGAAAACTCATATTACGCATGGCTTATTACGTAAGCTCATATTACGTAAGAGTTTTTACGTATGTAGTTACTACGTAAGGGCTTATCACGTAAGCTCCTATTACGTAAGCTCATATTACGTACAGAACTATTACGTACGGGCTCATTACAGAAGGACTTTTTATGAAACGCACGCATATGTCGTAAGATTGAAGCTAAATACATTACATAAAGTAGGGCAAACGAAGTGGTCGGATAAATGAACAAGTCAATATATCTCCAAAGACAAACTTTATGATTATTCAAAATTGCCGAGCTTGAGTGCCAACGTGCACAAAAATAAACTCGAAAATCTATCAGCCAAAGCAGGGTATGTGTCCGCACGTACTCAAACGTATTTATGACTCTCATTGTCTACAGGGTCATTTAAAATTTAAATAAATCTCATTGTATGCACAGGCAATTTGCAATTGTTGCATGGAAAAACACGTTACGCCCCAAAGTAGACAATGCATTTCGGATTGTTGAATATATGAGCAGGCATCTGCATATTTATGGAGAGTTGAGCGTTGCCGAAGGGCAACATGACGTATACGTCTATATAATCTGTATATGATGTGCTCATTTGGTATTGTTTTTGCCATTGCAGACAAGCAGCAAGAGTTCGATTTGCCATCACTGCGCGTAGAAGAGAACCCGGATCACTCGAACTTACAGACCACCATTCAACAGCAGCCGTATCAGCGCAGTCGATCGCCGCGTGGTCCACCCATGTCACAGATCAGCGGCGTGAAACGGCCCTTGTCGCACACGAACAGTTTTACCGGGGAGCGCTTGCCCACGTTCGGCGTAGAGACTTCCAAAGAGAACGAGCTGGGCACTCTGCTCGGGGAACTTGATACGTGGGGCATTGAGATATTCAAAATTGGCGAGCTGAGCTGCAATCGTCCGCTCACCTGTGTGGCATACACCATATTTCAGGTAAGTCAATTGATCAACTGATCATTTACTTTATTATTAGCTATTGTCATTGTCACTGTCATTGTCATTGTCATTGTCATTGTCATTGTCATTGTCATTGTCATTGTCATTGTCATTGTCATTGTCATTGTCATTGTCATTGTCATTGTCATTGTCATAGTCATTGTCACTGTCACTGTCATTGTCATTGTCATTGTCATTGTCATTGTCATTGTCATTGCCATTGTCATTGTCATTGTCATTGTCATTGTCAATGTCATTGTCATTGTCATTGTCATTGTCATTGTAATTGTCATTGTAATTGTCATTGCCATTGACATTGTCATTGTCATTGTCATTGTCATTGTCATTGCCATTGTCATTGTCATTGTCATTGTCATTGTCATTGTCATTGTCATTGTCATTGTCATTGTCATTGTCATTGTCATTGTCATTGTCATTGTCATTGTCATTGTCATTGTCATTGTCATTGTCATTGTCATTGTAATTGTCATTGCCATTGCCATTGTCATTGTCATTGTCATTGTCATTGTCATTGCCATTGTCATTGTCATTGTCATTGTCACTGTCATTGTCATTGTCATTGTCATTGTCATTGTCATTGTCATTGTAATTGTCATTGTCATTGTCATTGTCATTGTCATTGTCATTGTCATTGTCATTGTCATTGTCATTGTCATTGTCATTGTCATTGTCATTGTCATTGTCATTGTCATTGTCATTGTCATTGTCATTGTCATTGTCATTGTCATTGTCATTGTCATTGTCATTGTCATTGTCATTGTCATTGTCATTGTCATTGTCATTGTCATTGTCATTGTCATTGTCATTGTCATTGTCATTGTCATTGTCATTGTCATTGTAATTGTCATTGACATTGGAATTGTCATTGTCATTGTCATTGTCATTGTCATTGTCATTGCCATTGTCATTGTCATTGCCATTGTCATTGTCATTGTCATTGCCATTGTCATTGATAAGCATAGAAGCTAATGCTATTATGTCTCTTCTTTTGCATTTACAGAGTAGAGAATTACTGACCAGTCTTATGATACCACCGAAAACTTTTCTTAACTTTATGACTACTCTGGAGGACCACTACGTCAAAGACAATCCGTTTCACAATTCGCTGCATGCCGCTGACGTGACACAGAGCACAAATGTGCTACTAAATACACCGGCATTGGAAGGTGTATTTACGCCCCTCGAGGTGGGCGGAGCGCTGTTCGCCGCTTGTATACACGATGTTGATCATCCTGGCTTAACCAATCAATTTTTGGTTAATTCAAGTAAGCAAAAACATTATTTGTATAGAAATCTTTATAAATAATGATCATGTTTCATTTTTCGTAGGTTCCGAACTAGCATTAATGTACAATGACGAATCTGTTTTGGAAAATCATCATTTAGCTGTTGCCTTCAAATTATTGCAAAATCAAGGATGTGATATATTCTGTAATATGCAAAAGTACGTGATTGCCTAGATGCTCGGAATACTTTGGATATATCGAAGTAATTTATTAATTTCATGATTTTAGGAAACAACGCCAAACATTGAGGAAAATGGTTATTGATATTGTGCTCTCTACGGACATGTCCAAGCACATGAGCCTACTGGCCGATCTGAAAACTATGGTGGAGACCAAGAAAGTGGCCGGATCTGGAGTTCTGCTCCTGGATAACTATACAGATCGCATACAGGTAAGACAATGCAAAATATATATTAAAGGTAATCAGCTTACTCTCTCTCTCTCTTTTCCCCGCTCTCGCTCTCTTTCATTTGTTCTCTTTAGGTACTTGAAAATCTGGTGCACTGCGCTGATCTGAGCAATCCCACCAAGCCATTGCCGCTGTACAGGCGTTGGGTGGCGCTGCTTATGGAGGAGTTCTTTCTACAGGGCGATAAGGAACGTGAACATGGCATGGACATCAGTCCGATGTGCGATCGCCACAATGCAACCATTGAGAAGTCGCAAGTGGGCTTCATCGATTACATTGTGCATCCACTGTGGGAGACATGGGCCGATCTGGTGCACCCAGATGCCCAAGATATACTCGATACGCTTGAAGAGAACAGAGACTACTATCAGAGCATGATACCGCCATCGCCGCCACCATCGGCCGCCGATGAAATGCCGCAGGACGAGAAAATACGCTTCCAGGTATATAATCCAAAAGAAACAGAATGAGATAATCCCCATCGTAAGCTCATCATCAAGCAGTGCGATCAATACTAACGTTTCGATAACTATCTTCTAGGTAACGCTCGAAGAGTCCGATCAAGAAAATTTGGCCGAACTGGAGGAGTGCGATGAGAGCGAGAGCCGAGATGCCTGCTCCAGCACAACCACAGGGACAACGGCCCCAAGTGCGGCAGGAGGCGGCTCCGCTGGCGGTGGAAAGCCGTCTGGGAGTCAAAATCAGGCGCCACACGGTGGAATATGACGGAGAGTCGTGGGAATTTATCGCAAATTTACGGAAAAGGCGCATAGCTTCTTCCTAATACGTTAGTGACTATAATTAACAAAACAAAAAATAAGAAAACTTCAACCAAAAATTTAAGAAAACTAAAAAAAAACTAAACTAAAAGCTATAAAAAAAACCCAAAAAAAAAATCAACAAAAAAAAAACAAAATATTGAGAAAATGTTTAAAGCATAAAACCAAATCAGCAATAGCTAAAGTACCGTTTAACTTCTAGAGAAAGAACGTAAAGGAAAACATAAAAAAAAACATAGGAAATTAGAAATTTACTTAATGGAAAATAAGATCGATGTGGAATACACTGGAAACCAAAATGAAAATTAAAAGAAAGAGAGCGTAAGAGAAAGAGAAGGAGCAGCATTAACATAACATTGATAAATATCTAATCCCAAAACCTCCCAAGACAAGGCAAACGCGCAAACGAAAAGCAGAGCAAAACAAGAGAGAGAAAGAAGAGAAGCTATCAACAAAATAATCCAAAAATCGGACATAAGCACAACCATAGACGTTTTTACTAATTCGATTCAACTAAATCTTTTGTGTTTTTTAATACTTTTTTAAATGCAAACTCTACCTTTACCAAAATCCAATTTCTGTTAAATTTAAGTCAACGGCTTGTTTTTTTTATCTATATATATAAATTACTTTTTATTATATTGACAAATCAAGGCCAGGAAGGCAACTCTAGAACAACAACAAATAATAATAATAATGATAACAAAATTAGTCTTAAGTTTTTTTTTCGCTGGTTTTGATTTTTTTAAGAGAGAAAGAAAAAAGTTTGTTTGCATGCATAAATTTACAATTTTAATTATTAATTACGATGATTGATTGATTGATTGAAAACTATTTTATTGAGAGATGACAAAAGCAACACAAAACCAAACAAAATAGAAATATCAAACACTTATTGCAATTAGATCTATAAAAGATATATATACTGTCAACCTTCCCCTAACCCGCCTAGACGAAAAAAACAAAAATATTTGCAACCCAGTGAATTAAACAATATATGAAAACAAACAAAAATTCAAATTGAAGCAAAAAATTAACAAAAGATATATATAATATTAAAAAGATAATAATAAAAAAAAACATATGTACAGTCTGCAGCTTGGACTGCGGTTGTAAAGTACTCTATACATAAACATGCTATATATACAAAGATATATGTATATATACATATATAAAAATATAATAATTTTTTTTTTTAATATTTGTACATAATTTAAATGTTGGACTCGAATTTAAAATAAAGCAGCAATTGCTTGCAGCTAAATGAAAAAAAAAAAAAAAAACATAAGAAATGATAAATGATAAAAACAAAGCCAAATAGAAAAACACTCTTATTTAATTTGCTTTAAAAAAAAAAAAAAAAAAAAAAAAACTCTTTTAAATAAAAAGCAAAAAAAAAGCAAACATATTTTTTACAAAAATTAGTTTACAAAATATATATATTCTTGATTTTTTGTTGCTTCCAAGTAAAACGCTGTCTTCGCAAAATATTATTTTAGTCGTAACAGTAATAGTAACGGTAACATAAAGTTGACAGAGTGAAACCTTAACATTAACAGAGCTGCTAACGGCGCACTGTTCAAATTTAAACAAATTCGATCTGTGTATGTTAACGCAAAGAAATGCCACACGAATTTAAACACTTTGATTTGATTGACTTGAAAACTTGATCAACCTTTTGGGCCACAGTTAAAAGAAATCTTAAACAAATATAAAGACTTAACAAGCACAAGCACTAGCAAATTCTTAACTAAAAAGCAAACAACCAAAAGAAAAAAACAAAACAAAAAAAACAAAAAGAAGCAAAATAAATGCAATTTAAAATTAAACAAAAAAAGTCATTGGCTATTTACTAGCATACAAATACAACTAAACATACATATGTGTACTTCTATATAAAGCAATCTGTGCTCTATATGTATATTTATATATAGATATATACTATATATATATAGTCACATGCTCACGCTGGTGCGTGATCGATCGAGAGAGTGTGGCAGGCCAAACTAAAAAGCGCATAATTTATTACGTTTATTGTTATTAATTTATTAATTATTTTTTTGTAATATATATATATGTATGTATTTATATATATATATATATATATATAAATCTTAACCCACACACATACATACATATGTGTACAACTGCGGCCACAAAAATAGTACTGCGACTCAGCACTAAATGCGGAACAAAAAAAAAAAAAAAAAAAACCTTCGGATTAAACTCAAAGTTTCGGGAAAAAACCCGAAGCAAAGAATTAACATTTATATTTATTAATTGAATGTTGATATTAAGTTTATTACGACGCTTTTCTGTCAAGCATTTAGTGCTTCCTCGCAGTACTATTTTTGTGACCGCAGCTGTATATATATCTATATCTATTACAATTGTGTTTTAGCGGGCAGGATCCGTTAAATTGTTTTTTTTTTTTTAATACAATATTTACATAATATTATACATATATATATATACATAAATGAGAAAGAAAATATTTAAATGAATCAACCTTGATGGTCTAAAAATATCATTAAAATTATATACTATTATGCACTATTCAAAATACAAGAAAAATTATAAAATATATATATAAATATACATATACATATAAATACAAGCATACACAGCATAAAATGTATATTGTTTCAAATAAGCAAATTGTTGTAACTGAAGTGAAGAATTCAAAAAATATTGTAAAACTGTTAGCAAAACAACAACAACAACAAATACTTTACTAGCAATTTAAGCAGCATTGTAAATGTGCGCTTCAGATATTCAATGAAACCAAATAAACTAAATATACATACATATACAACAATAGTTGAAAGCAGGGCGCAGTCCATGGCAAAAACTGAAAGCTACTTTAACGATTGAGTGAAATGAAAAATTACAAATAAATGAAACAAACAAACAAAAATCCAAATGACTTTTTTCTCGCAACCAAAAATTATATAAATAAATGAAACAAGAAACATGAAAGCAGAGCTAACGGTTAATTATACATATATATGTATATATATACAACGTATATATATATATGTATGCATTGATATATTTGATGTCTTATTTAGTAATGTATTGAAAATTGGTTACTAATTCCACACTCGATATAATATCTAGTATATATAAAATATTTCGAGGCACTTGAGTGTTAGAGCAAGCAGAGTTACGTACGTATGTATATGTAAACACACACATACAGACACATACACTGGAAACACAGTTATATATTTATATATATTTAACTGTATTTGACAGTGTATTTAGCTACTAAAACAAATATGTGTATAGGTATATATGCATATACATATATACGTATTATGTATACAGTTACTAATATATAGCCATATGTTGTACGTGTATTGTGTGTCACTGTAATTAATGAATTTAATATATACATAGAGTTAGCTCTCTTGACTACTGTATACCCCTCACTTTCATATATTCTACATTATAGTTCAGGTCTACGCAGCAACTATCTACAACTTCGATATATATATATATATATATATATATATATATATATATATATATATATATATATATATACTGAGAGAGGCATGCCGTCAAGTATATCAAGTATATATGAGGTCTTATACATATGCAAGTAGTATTATATACGTCGTTTTTTTTTTTTTTTTGCTAGTAAGCTACGTCCCATAATGTTAGATGTTAAAAAAAAGGATTTGGCCAAGATAAAAAAATAATAGAAAAAGAGAAAATACTTTTTTTTAAGAAATTTTTTTTTGTGAATTGCAAGATAAAAAAAATTAAATAAATAAATAATATAAAATTATTTATATATAGATGTATACATAGACTAATATTAATATACACATATATATTATATATATGATTATAAAGAAAAGTCAAGCAGCGGAAAAGAGTATCAAAAAGAATCAAAGATACATAAACATATGTATCTGGCAGACAAGGCAAGTAGTTTTGTACTTAAATGAAATGTAAAACACCAAAAAATGAAAATACAAAACTCAAAAGAAACCAAAAATAATATAGAAAACAAATAAAATGTGCGCAGGCGACGGTTGTTAAGAATAAAAAAAAAAAAATGAAAATAATAATAATTTAAATGTGGCAAAAGTTGAAAATCTTAAGAAAGGGCAAAAGAATCTAGCAGAGATATGAAATACGATATGTATAAAGTATTATATATATAAACATATATATATATATATACATCAATATATATATATATATGTATCTATATATATACATGTATATATATAGAGTGTAACGCTGGCGTTACATGGAAGCAGTTAGAAAAATTTTTTTTTTGAAATTTATACAATTATATACAAGAGAACTCAAATCACAGATACATATACATACACACACACACACACACACACACTGACATAACTGAGAAATCGAAAAACGATGCAGAAAAGTTGGCTTCAGCGCAAATAGCTAAAGCAAAAGGTATGTGAAGCAAACTAACTAAAAAGTACGCTTGAAGTTAGAGAAACGAATTGAAACGTTAAAATAGCCAAACATAAAAAGAAGACAAGAGAAAAAACAACAACCAAAAATAAACGAGTTTAAATCCAACAAGAAAAAAAAAGAAAAATTCATTAAAAATATTATATGAGAAAATACATAAGAAAATACATTTACGAATAAAGGAAAAACTAAAATTGAAAAATTTGAATTAATTGCAAAATGAAATGAAACGTCAAGAAAACTATCCATTGAATTACATCAGGCCTATGTATGTGTATATACATATATGCAAATTAAACTAAATCAATGGGCTACCCCTATTATATACAGGAGAAACTTCTAAGTTTTTGTTTTTGTTTTTCCTATTTTTTTTTTGTCGTGTATCGTGTCGTCTCTGTCTCTGGTAAATAATCCATAAATTGTACATATATATAGTAATATATGTATGTATATACATGTATGTATTTAAACATATACACGCACACATATATATATATATGTATGTGAAATAAGCATTAACATTTATGAAATGAATTCTACCCAAATAAGAAAAGAAAAATTGGAAAGCAAACGCAAAACTGCATGTAAAACAAGTGAAAATTTATTCAGTTAGCAGAGATCAGTTACATAAGTCCCCAAGGCATATATGTACATATATGCATGTATATTTGTATGTGTGTGTATGTATGTATATAAATATATATGTATTGTAAAAGCCATGTAAGTGGCATAGCGAACATACATACTATGTATTCTATATACATATATAAGTATATACATACATATATACACATAAATATACATATATGATAAATATATATATGTGCAGAAACTTTAATGATAACAAAATGAAGAGAGAAATAAATAAATCTAAATGAAATGAAATTACTCAATTTAATTTTGCAACTGGGTGGGCATATAAAGGCATATAGCGTAAGGATATATTACGTAAGAATATATTAACGGGTTACTATATAGCGAAAGGCTACAACCATATATACATATACGTAAATATATTACGTAATGGTAGGCAATTATTTAACTGGGTCGCAGCTTGGTTGGGCACGTAAGGGCATTGTAATGTAAGGGCATACGTATTACGTAGATTACATTAACGTAACATAAGGGCATGCAATTATTTAACTTACTTTCCCTACTTGGTGGACACGTAAGGGCATTTTAATGTAAGCGTAGACGTATTACGTCAGAATACATTAACGTATGAGTATATAATATAATATATTGATATATATCACAAAGTTATATTACGAAGTTACTTTACTCTTACAGCTGGGTGAATGTGTTAAGGAATATTAGCGTAAGGGTATATTAACGTAGACGTAAGGGTATATTTTAAAAAGGCTCGTTACGTTGAAAGTCTTCAGCGAAGTATATATTAACCTTAGGATATATGGACGATTCGAAATATTGTCAGAAGGAGGAATCCTAAATGATTGTTGCGTCATATATACCTATAGATTAAGGCTTGTGCATATAATGGAAACATTCCCTAGAAGAGGTCTGCTCTAAAAGTATTGTGATGGTTGCTTTTCATTTAGTCATGATAGTTAACTATATAAATCCAGCTCTCACTTAATCTATGCATATTTACCAGAATCATAAAGCATAGCAATGTAGAAAGAGATATATGTATATGGAAATACAAATTCATAATCAATTGAAAAATAAAATTGAAAATTGAATTTTAATAATTATGTTTATTTTTAAATAGTTCTTGTGTTTTCTTTTATTATTATTAGTATTATAATTATAATTATGTGTATATAATTTTTCCACTATAATTTTCATTAATTATGATGTTTGTATGTTGCTTAATTAATCATTTAAAATAAATTCATTAACAATTCGTTTTAACAAATTAGGAGTTTGTTTTTTTTTTTTTTTTAATATTTGTTTTTTTTTCAGGTTAACACTGACCAAGAGAAAAAAGAGTAATAAAAAAAAATCCCATACATATATTTATCTTTATATATATATGTGTCTATGTATCTATTTGTTTGCCTCTTGTTCCGGTTTGTTCTGTTAGTTCGTGTAGTTTCTCAAACTCATTTTACTTTGGTATAATACGTGCACTGCGATCTCTATTTTAAGTTGTTAATATTCATTTTAGTTTTTGTTTTCTCTTTGTGGAATTGCTTGTGGTATGAACGTAGCTACGTTTTAGGTTTAGTCTCTTCGTTTAAAAAATTCACTTGGTAATTGTAATTTGTATGCATTATTTTATCGAGTCAAATTGAGTTAATTCTACGATCAACAATTGAAACGTTGTTTGTTTGGTTTTTTTTTTTTTTTTGCAGAAGAAAATCAGCGAAGCGTTTGCTTTTCATTTCTTATTCGTTCTTAGTTTGTGCTAATTTCTAGAGAAATGCAAAAAGAGTTTGGTCAATGAGCTGAGCTGGGCGAGACGCAGCTGTAAATGGTAAGCGATTTTTTGTTTAAGAAGAGGAACAAATTTTAATTTGTTTTGTTTTCATTTTGGAATTGGTTTGAAGTTGTCTTAACGAAATTTGGTTAACTGGAAACTCTGCTGCTAACTTAAAAACGTAAATTTTTGGTGGTTGGCTGCCCACGTATGTGTGCAAATGTATGTGTGTGTGTGTGTGTGTGGGTATGTATATGCTTTTGTATAGAGGGAAAGTCTATATAAGTATTATATATACATATGTATATGTATACATATATGAAAGATGCAAAATTGAACACGCGAAGTTTAGACATCGATGACGCTGTCGTTCTTCTTCATCTCCATGAGATGCGTCTGCTTGAGCTTTTCCTGCATTTGCGTGAGCATGTCCTGCATGCGTCGGATCTCCTCGTCCTTCTGCAGCAGCAGGCGATCCGTTTCCGAGATGGCCGCATCGAACCCGTTCGTTGAGCTGATCGAGTCACGCTTCAATTTGCCGCGCTCACGCAGCGCATGCTGCGATATCTGTGAGATGCACTGCGCCCGAAAGTTCTCGTAGTGCACATCCTGTGAAGGCAAGCAGCATGAATTGGCGCTTGGAGTTTGCATAACTGATCGACTCACCTGTGTGGTGTCCTTGAGGTCCTGCATATGCGTCGATATGAGGAAGGTGCGCAGCTTTATAAAGTCGCTATGCTCCGCATCCTCCACATTGACCACGCCCCACGGATACTGGCGGCCGCGCACCTTCTTGCCAGCCACCTCCAAGATGGTGTTGCTGCCGACAACGGCAAACGGTATGGATGCCTTGAGCTCACGGTCCTGCTGCTTGAAGTCGTCGTCCTCGTCGGAATCGCACTCGGGAAACTGATACAGCTGTATGTGATTGTCCTCGAGATCCTGCAGGATGCGCTCCTTCAGGTTGCGCACCTCCGTCTTGTTCAGGCAATCCGCCTTGCCAATGACCAAGACAATGTTTACCTTTCGATGCAGTCGCCTGATCAAATCCAAATCCATCTGCCGCAGGCTGAATCCGAAATATAAAAGAATTAATTGGTATTTGGATTTGCGTGGTTCGCCTGCACTCACCTGTGCCCCCAGGGCGGCACAAAGTACAAGCAGCAATGCACACGATTGTCCTGTATGTTGCGTCGATTCAGGCCGCTCTCGTCGGTGAAATACTGCCGGAACTGTTCGTCAATGTACTGAGTGCAGACGCGCCAGCTATCCTCGCAGTTGATCGCATCCCCGAAGCCGGGCGTATCCACCACGGTGAGGCGCAGGCGCACGCCCCGCTCCTCGATGTCCATGGTCTTCTTCTCGATCCGTGTCGTCTTCTCGATGCGCTCCTCCACATTGGGCACCGTGCGATTCTTGTACAGATCGCCCAGAAAGAGGCTGTTGATGAGCGTGGACTTGCCCAGGCCCGATTCACCCACAACCATCAGCGTGAACTCGAAGCCGCGCTTCACCGATTTCCGGTGCACTTGCTCCGGCAGCGTGGCAAAGCCAATGTAGTCCCGATCCTTATCAAATGACGGTGTCTTTGCTGCGATGAAGAAGAGTGGGTGGTTCTTATGAATTGTGTATGTTCATTACGTGCAGATAAATATGAGTGGGAAATGAAGTGCTTAATCCTTGCCAGGACGACTCCGGCACGCCAGTGGGGCACGTGCAGCCCGCGAGCGAGCTGAGTGCCAGCTCCATTTGCTCATTAGTGCGAAACAAATGAAATTGCTCGCCCGCTTAGCTCAAGTGCCAACACACAAGCTACTTCACAATATGCAATGCATTCGCTCCCCCCCCCATTGCCCGCCCTCCCACTCCTTTTTTACCACCTGCCCACACATCAATGTGTGTGTGTGTGTGCGTAATTTACTTACACATGGCGCTGTGTGTGTTGATTTGTGGTTCGTTGCCTGGTTCGTGTATGTATATATCCAAATGCGCCGCCTATTTCAGTATCTAATGGGCCTTGCCTTTTTCTTGGCACTGAAGAGTTTAATTTTATGCTTAGGTTTACTTTCGTTTTGTTTATTGAAAAAAACAAAAATATAAAAATCCCCGAGTTTTTGAACACTTTATTGTTGTTGTATTTGGTTTTTGTTATTTATTCTGTTCTTTTATTATTCCTGGTTGTATTATTATTGCTTTCTCCCGTGGCTGGAACAGCTTCAGCACGACTCAAGGCACGGAGCTGAACAGAGCGGCGCACTGGCCCAAGCAAAACATGCCCCAAAAACAAGAATAACAAAAACTTCTCAAGCCAGGACAGCAACAAAAAGCACGCGAAAAGAACAGCCCATGAAACTTTAATGAGCCCACTTTAATACGCTCTCTCTCTCTCTCTCTCTCTCTCTGGCTCTCTCTCGCTGGCCTTTCCTGGCTAACGGTACGCTGACCGGCTCTCTCTCGCTCTCTCACTCTCTGTGTGCGTGGCTCTCCTTGCGTCTGCGCCCAATGCGTGCTGCTAGGGTGGATGGGTGGGCGTCCCGTGTCCATGCGAATCTATGCCACTTGGTAGTTGCAACTAGTTTCGATTTGGGGGTTGCAATCCTCTCGGCGTTACCAGACGATGTAAACAATGCCCATTGCTCTGTTTACAGATATACAACTCGATATTGGCTGTTATCGATCTAGCAGTTATCGATTTCCGTTATGCATATGCATACAGACATCAGAATACAAATCAGGAATTATCGATAAATAGACAGCTAGGCATATGCATTTGGACTGGTGGCTATCGAGAGTTATCGAATTTACAAATATTTATATATAATAATTATCGATAGCTAGCAAATAAATGTGTGCAAGTATAGGCTAAGAATTAGACAGTTTTTGCAGCTATCGATGACTATCGATTGTTACGATAAAAATCGATTGCTCACATTTATAATTATGGTAGACATTCGATAATTGATCAAGACTAAATTATGGCCAAGTCATTTTTAGTGTTTTACGTATAGAATATGAATCGATAAAATATCGATAGCTTATAGAAACTTATGAAATGCATAATACATCTAAATACATACAACATTATGCTTGCTTTACTCTAAGCAATGTGGCAACTCTTTGCAACCAGCTCACCCCCAATGAACGATTCAGCTAAGGGTGGCCACTGCACTTTGTCATCCTTATTTCCCGATGCTTAATCGAGTTTGGACACGTCAAGTAGGCAAATTGGGCAACTCTCAACAACGTGGCCCACCCTCACTCCCGCAGGCGGTCGATCAACCCTTAAACAGTGCTCAGTGCGCTCACTTATCGATAGACAACAACAACAATAGCAATAAAAACAAATGCAAGTGAAACAGAAACCGGATGTCAATATGCAAGAGAAGTAAACGCAAGATGAAGCAGGAACCCCCACGTAGTCGCCCAGTTGGCAATTAGCCAAAGGAAATCGTGTTTACAACAAAGCTCTGCGCCCTTGTTTACAAATGCGAATGACGCTCAATGCTTTAAGAGCTTCTTATGCAACACTTTTGATTCAATTTGTCAATAAGGAATCGGTTGGGCGGTTCAATAAGCTTTAAGCTGCCATTTTTATGCCATTTATATTGTAATACCATTATTTCTATTGCAAATTATATGGCATATGTTAAATGATTACTCCTAACTCAACTGCTCCACCTTTGTGTTATCGATAGTTTTCTAGGCCATTTCAATTGGCGCTAGATTTAAGCCTTGCGTCTCGATAAGTTAGTTATGAAATATTTAATAATTTTTTCATATATTTTATAATCTTATTTATATTTTCCAACATTAAGTTTTTGTTTTATTATAGGGCTCAAAATATTTTAAAAATATAAATTTGTCAATCATGCTGTAAAATTAATAAATAAGGAATAAATTTTAAAAATATTTGTTTTTAAACATATTTGCAGGCTAATTTCTTTTTAATATAATTTTAAAATAATTCTTGCAATATATTTCTAATACAATATAATTAGTCGTAAATATAGATTTGAAACAATTTTTTTTTTTATATATATTAAAATATTTTTTATTTATTTATTTATATTTTTTTAAATTATATTTTGTATAACCTCTTTCAATATAATTTTCTAACATTTTTTCAAATAACTTTTTTTTTTTTAATACATTTAAGAAAAAAATTAATACATGTATTTCAAATTCGTTTTTCTTGCTTTTATTAGTTATACATTTGCCATACTTTTCTTGGATATTTTATTAATTTAAATATTTAACACATTAAAGCAAAATTATTTTTAATTTTATTTCATGTAAAAAGGTAAACAAATATAAACATAATTTTTGTTATAGGAAGTACAGCTCATGAGTAATATAAATGCGAGTTTCCACCAACGCGAGTGAGCACTGTGATTCGATGCTAACAAATAAATACCAATTAATTTCTTGCATATATCATTCAATAAGCAGATAGATATATACTTTCGCCTGACCCTATGTTACTCTGATCTAACCAAGTCGATGAGTTAGCTGATTCAAACAGTTACGCGAATTTGCTTGGCAGAGATGCCGTCGTGACGCATTCCAGGAAGCGTATTCGTCGAGTCGTTGCTCATCTTGGAATTTGCTCAATTGTTGCGATATTTGCGCGAAAATAAACAAACATCAAATAAACATAAAGACGAAGACGAAGACGACGAAGAAGATGAGGAGGAGGAAGAGGAAAACGGCGCGAAACGAGCGCTGTTTACTAACGACTTATAAAGACTTGGGCAAGAGGCACAGATAACTTAACTTAAGCCGTATATCCGTATCTCTATCTGTATCTGTTTCTGTTTCTGTTTCGGTTTCTGTTCTCTTCTTGCCTCTTTTGTTTCGGCATCTGTCAGATAAATGCGTTTTATACAATGTATGTGCATGTGTGCGTGTGTGTGTGCGTGTGAGTGTCTACAAATGTCAGCGCTGCTTTGCAAACTGGTTTCAACTCTGCCGAATGCACATTCATTCATTCAATCAGTCAATCACTCATTCATTCCGTTGATCAATCTGGCATTCAACAAGTGCCATCTCGAATCTCGGTCCTAATTCGAAAATCAACTCACACTGAATCAGATCTTTATCCAAGGCGCCTTTGCTTTATGCGGGCGTTTCGCCGCTAACTATGCCCCTACCACCTCAATCCCTGCTCACGCCCCCGCTCCCACCTTCGCCCCTCCAAGCGCCCCCACGCTTCCACTCCCCCCTTTCTTGTTAGCCAGTTCGTCCACGTTCGACATGTTTATGTGGTCGTTCGTAATGCCTTGAGAGTTCATATGAATGTCGTCTTCTGCTTCTTCTGCCCCACGCCCCCCGCCCATCGTCTTTTAATGCATTCACAGTTCATTGGCTAGACTTTGTCATCGATAGAACTTGCAGCAGCAGCAGCAGCAGCAGCAGCAGAAGAACAACTTCAGCTCAAGGGGCCACAAGAAGGAACAGAAGGGGTAAGGGAGAGGGAGGAGAAGGGGCAGCTGCACATTCACATTCGTTAATGGCAGCGCTACATTTGCTGTTAGACACATTTGCTGGAGTTCATGGGTGTCAACCACTTGAGCATTGTGGCCCCCAAATGGGGCTCAGCATAACTTCACAGCATTCTACATGCGAATATGTTGGCCATGGTCTAGAGATGGCAGCGTGTCACGAATGATGCGCTCTAACTAATAACTGAACTGAGGTGGGAATATACAGTGAGAGAACTGGCTAATCTATGAATGAATGAACATATATGAATATATAAATATATATGTCTGTTTCATTCTTATATCTTTTTTATTTCAAGTCAGTTTTTGATACATTCGCAATGCAGCCGAACATCATTAGTAGTACCCGAGCTGAAGTATCAATAGATAAACGGAAGCCAAAAGCAGTTTAGATCTAACATGGATTTTAAAGCTAAAACTGAGATATATGTACATCGTTTTTTCTATACAAGATGTCAGCACAGTATATCTCTTTAGTTATTCTTAAATCTTACTAGAAAATGGTTTTTTAGTTTTACTTTAAAATAAACGATGACTAAAATGAGTACTAAAGACGGATATTATTCCTATGAATTTAGTAAATTTATATAATATATATTAGAATATATGTGATATATATTAGAATTAATGTGAATTTATAGTCTATTTAAGATTCTCAGATGATTTTCAAACCATTCAACTATATTCGGATAATAAGCTGTTATTAAAAATACTGATGCATGTAATATACACAAGAGATAAGAACATGTATTAATATACAATGCTTTATACACTATATACGCCTGCATATATGGTTAGAGAGATCATACCACGGAAATGTTTTCTACGTAAGCTTCACAGACTTAATAAAATAAAATATACCTAAGAAGTAGTGTATTTTTATATATACGGTGCTCATTTGCACTACTATAATAAAGAGATACATACATATATGCTTAGATGGTCGTAAAATCACTAGGGAGATTCGCAATCTTAAATATGATTAAGGTCTATGAGTTCAACAGTTTCATTTGATTTCCTGTAACTCTACATGAAAATAAATCCCATCTCTAGTACTGAAAGCTCTCCGCTTTTAGCGACGATATCATCATTATGACAGCTCATTTGACGGCGCACTTAGTGCGCACAGCTCCAAATTGAAGACGACGCATGAGTCTTGAATGAATCTCAGCGATGATTCTCGCTTGCCGCTGGCATCTGCGACTCATGTATCGAGTCTCGTGTCTCAATTTCATGCAATTAAGTTCAATTCGAGCTGGTTGTAGGCCTTGTGTGTGTAGGTGTGCGTGTGTGTGTGTGTTGCCTTGCAGCACAGCAACTGTGGATCGAGTGGCTCTCGTTGAACGCACGAGTGCAATTGCAGCAACACCCCCGCACACCGCCGTTAGCCAGGCAGCATAGTGCAACGGCATCGATGGCTCGGTTTCGTGTTGCAGCTTTTGAAGTAAACAAACAAAAGGCAAAAGCAGCAGCAGCGGCAGCAGCAGCAGCAGCAGCAGCAACCACCGCAGATCGCACCACCAAAGGGCCACTCGATGTGCTCCCAATGTTCCATAAATAGAGCTGCAGCACGTTAAGAATTTCGTATCGTTCGTCTTTCCAAACAATTGATGCACGTTTCAAGTGGCTTCACAGCTTTGCCCACTGAATAGACCCGGTCCGTGCCCCCGCCTCGTGCCTCGAGCCTCATGCCTCCTGCCCAATGCTCACCTCACCCTGGCACCTTGCTCGCCTTTCTTCTAGCCCATTGCAAAACCTCCAACTGTGCCATTCCGAGTCCAATTCCTGCGATTGCTCCTACATCCGTTGAGAATCTCATGTGAAATTCTTGATTTGCATTTTCTCGCTAAAGATTTCTTTGCATCCCAACTGAATGCCATTCCATATTCCATTCCACTGCAACGAATTCCATTCCATTCGTTTCTATTGTGTTTCCTCGGAGTGTTATAAATCCTTTGCACAAATATATATAACTATATATATCTGTGTATATTTATATATTTGTATGTCTGTCTATTTAGCTTTAACTGTTTGTGTTTTTTCATATGTTCTGATAAAACAGACAGCTATTAGCACATCGTATGGTTTCACTTCCAATGCGTGATTCAATGATAGGTTGTATCATTATATATTACATATAATATACATTTATAGTCAACAACTTAAGTCTGTCGATAAATTGCCAAGGCTGTCAAATGTGGAAGAAGCTAACATTAGTAATTGTTTTTACAGTAAAAACAAGTAAACATTTTACTTATATAATACTAATATCTATATATTTGTATCCTGAGATATCTAATATCAGATATGAACACAATATCATAGGAATCAAGTTTAAAATTCTCATCTCTTGTGATATTCAAGCTACGCTTAAAGAATAAATCAAATTATCAATGATGATCGATAATGAGCAAGTTGGATACGTTATCGATGAAGCATATGATAAACTTTTACTGCGAATATCATATATCAGGGATATATATTAAAGATTTCAAGTCTCTGGCTGGAGTTGACTTACATTAATCATAAACAAGCGGATGGTTTGAGCTTCTTTGAGTAATCCATCCACATACTTTTATTAACTATCTGCTATCTATTGGCAGGTTTAGAACGTGGCATCTTTTTGGACGCTTTCTATTATACTCGGCATTTTCTAGTAATTCCAGGCTCTCTATTCAATGGGTTCAGGTTATACAAGAACCCGAGTTGCTTATTTATTTATATATAGATATATTTAACTCTAATATGTACCAGAGATTAATTAAATTAAATGAAATAAATGCGAGCCCCATAAGAATAAAATATGAAATTGTTCATATATTGTGGAAGAAGTGTCATTCATTAAATAATGTCCGAGCTAATAAAGATTTACTTTAAAAATTTGTTGTTTTTTAACATTAGATAAAAGAGTAAGCTAAGAAAAAAATTAAGACAACCTGTTTAAGAAACCCTAGAAAGTAGAGAATAAAACCAAAGTATTACAATTGACTTGGTGTGAACATAGCATTTCCCATATCAAATCAAACTAAGTATCTATTGGTATTTAGTGATATCAACCATATTGCTATACATATGAACAGTAAAAGTACATATATTATCTGTATAATAAATACATATACATATATTCTGTTTTATCATCTGGCAATTGTCATTTGTGTCGAAAAGCAGTTGACAAAGCTTTGCGCTGATTTACGCTCCAGTTGCGGCAATATTTTGATTCCCTCTATTAATGTTGCCCAGTTACGCCCCCGTCCAGCCCCTTTAACTAA
The DNA here is from genome assembly GCF_018153725.1 of Drosophila mojavensis. NCBI lineage: Eukaryota > Metazoa > Arthropoda > Insecta > Diptera > Drosophilidae > Drosophila > Drosophila mojavensis. Next base: position 6,831,742 of record NW_025318667.1, read on the forward strand.
TGCAGGCGGGCAGCAACGCCCCTCGCTTAGACAATGCAATGCAAACGACAATGACTAACATACATATATAATCATTTGCCAACTGACACAGCAACAACAACAACAACAAGAGCAATTAAGTATTTATAATGACTTCTCAAAGAGTGGAGAGCGAAGAGGTGGCGAGCTAGCAATTGCAGTTAGAAATATTAATAGGACAGAGAAGAGGAGAACAATATGAAAGAGCTATACTAAAACAGCAAAAAATAAATCTAAAAAACAAATGCAATAAAAAATAACACTAATAATTTGCCATGTTTCTCTAATGTTTAGTTTTGTCACGAATTCCAAATGAGAATAAAGAAAGCAATAAACCATGACGTCAGCGCGTGACTAAAGTTTACAAAATACCGGGTAATATACCTATATAGAAATTCCAATATAGAAAAATTGAAAGTATTCTGGCTAAAAATGTTGTTTATCTTATCACGTATCAGGCTGAGATACCCACAGAGCTATGCATATACCCTGCATACCACTGGGATCGTATTGAAAGTTGGCTCAAAATACATATGGGCATACAAATATGTAAGCATTACAAATTTAACCGTTATTTATATTATATATTATATGTACATATATAATATATAATATATATTTATTTATTTAGATATACAATTCTAATTTCTCATTATAAATAGTGAATTATAAAGAGTATTTAAACTTCGACTTCTTATATTAACTGTGATTATTGGTATTTTTTATTTTTTGTATTTACTTACAACGGCATATCAAATGGCCCTACCCGACGGACGCCCCTTTAAGGCGACCCCAAAAACAAGAAGCACAAGGAGAAAGAAGAAGAAGACGACAAAATGTCAGCACGAGTGAAGCGAACGCTAACAACATGTCAACTACTGTTAGCTGCGGTCACGTTGCCTCTGCCTATGCCTAAGCCTCTGCCTCTGCCTCTGCCTCTGCTGCTGCTGTTGCCGCTGCTTCTGACATTGCCATTGGCATTGCCATGGGCCGCAACTGCAGTTGGAGGTTTGTCGGCAAACTGGAAATAGACACGCCCACCAAAAATGGGCAGCGGGAGCAGCAACCGCAGCCACGATCAGCGGCTAGTTAAGGCAGCGACCACAGCCTCAGTCGCAGTTGCAGCGCAGTCGGGGCTGGAGCGAAAGCGGCTGCGACCGCAAAATGTTGTTGTGCCAAAACTGAAAAAAATAAAAAATAAAAATAAAGAAAAAGAAAATCAAAGAAAAGAAAGGAACGAAGGGGACAACAACAAAAACGCAGATGAACGAACAACTATTTGGACTATGTAATTTGCGAGCTTTTATGGACGCACTGTGTTCAATGAGAACCAGCAGAAAGAGGAAGAGACGGAGACGGAGAGGAAAGAAAATAGCCAACTAAAGGGAAGGGAAACAATTAGAGACTGCAAAGGGGAAGCAAAGGCAGAGATGAAGTGCCATTAAAACTGTGTAATGTGCGAGCTATATGACCACACGGTTCAATTATTTGAATGCACTGAGAGAAACAGTGGAGCATGTAGAGGATCAAGACTAACAATTATGTAAATAAGGAATAATTAATAACTAAATGCACACATGAAGTGTATATATTAGTACTCTAAATCAATTTTTTGAGAATCGTAGAATTTGAATAAGTTTTATATAGAGTAGGCACTCGCTAATTGAACATGGTCAAACAAAAATATAAAAAAAAAAAAATTATAAAAATTTTATGAATTACAAATTGCATAAATTATTTTTGATATATATGCATCAATCATAATATTATAATACCATTTTATATGGCATAATAATTGATCGTAATAATCCAAAGAAAATAGTATGAGGTATTACTGTATATTCAGTGTTTAAAATACTTTGATTTTAACTAAGAAGCACTCGGGTTCTACCATAGAGTCCGAGACTTGAGCCTAGAACGAAATGATTCGCTGATTCACATTCACTGTTTTGAGTGAATCACAAAATCAAAGCTGATTTTGGAATCTGGCTTTGTTTAACTGGCAATAGGTACTACTGTAGGCGACTCATATTACTAATTATAGATAAATCCAGCTAATTAAATCCATTCTAAAAGTTCTTTGGTAATGTTTTTCTTTACTTGGTGAAACTTTTAGGGTAATGACTGCCGTCATAGCCGGTAATTGCTGTGACAACTGTAGCAAAGCAGCTTTGATCAGTCAGTGTGTGAGTCAATCAAGCAGTCATTTCATAGGATATATGTATGTATATGACAAATTGCTATTTGTCAAACAGCCCTCGCATGCATTTCTACTTACGTTTCGGATAGAGAGGCGGGCGACTCTTTGCTGTCTCTGCAAGGCTGATCGCATTTGCCACGGCGTTGACCTCGGCTGCCGCTGCTGCTCCTGCTCCTACTCCTGCCGCTGCTGCTGCTCCTCCTCCTCCTGACAGCGACGGCGGCTGCGACTGCGGCAGCGGCGGCGGCTGTTGTTGCTTCATGGCTGAGCTGCCGCTGCCCAAAACGCCGCCGCTGCTAAAAAGGCGACGCTGCTGTAGAAATGCCGTTTTGTCTGCCGTTTGCTGCTTGTTTGTGTATTGTATTTATAACTATTATTATTATTATTATACTTGTATTATTTTTTATTGGCAATGAATTTTGCGCAAAAACACCGATGCTTTACAATCTGCTTAAATAGCTAAATGTTTATTGTTGATTTTTGGTGCTTATCAGCGAGATAAACGTATGTGCATAAATCTGTAGGTGTGTGTATGCGTGTGTGTTAATAGCTCCGACTGCTAAAATTTGCAATAGATGGGCTTAAGAGTTGCAAGAGCGAGCAAGAAAACATGCATATGTATTTACTTTTAGGGTTTCACACACACTAACACACCAGCGCACACGTACATACAGCTGCCCTATATTTACGTCCTGCTGACACCGTTAAATGTGTAATTGAAAGCGAATTGCCTTCAATGGCAGAGCAACAGCAACAACAACAATTACAGAAACAATAGCAAACTAACGGTGCTTTGGGCAGCTGTTCTTGTTTGCTATCCTCTCTGCGCCGCATCACCTTGACCTACACGAATTCAATAATAAATGAGCGCAGCCTGCACTATGCAGCACACACACAAACACCAGCACTTGAACAAAAACGAAATTAAAATCAAATCATTCGCACATTTGTTGTTTAACAATTTAAAACCAACAAAAAAATTATTTAACTATGTATATCCGTTGCACTTGGCTTTCAAATACCTTTCCACTTGAACAGCAAAAATATAACACAACCGACCCGCGGCTAGTGTAACCGACTATTGACGAACCGAAAATGTGTCGTGCTTATATCCCCCAGGCGCAGCCGGGCACACTGCTGTTGCCAAACTCATTGTGGCACTGTTGTTTAACAGTGGTTTTAACATTTCTGTTAACCTAACCTGTGCAATCACAATTGCAGCAATAGTATCGTATAAATAATCGCATAATTTTTAATCGATTACGCACAGCTGTTACTTTGTTTATCTTGGAGAGTTGACGATTATAACAGAGCAGCAAAAAATTCATCGTAAGTGATATCGAGATATCAAGTACGTTGTCAGCAATTTTGAATTGCTTAAATATAAGAAATATACGTTTTATTTCATGACATAGTTGCTCATAATTCAATTGAGCTTCTCCAATATGAGTTTTTCTCGATTACAATTGCAGTTTGTAAAGCTAAGTCGCTTGTCAATTGCAGCAACGCAAAGCCGGTTTCATGCCAATTCGGCATTCATCGCCAAATCCAAAGAGATAACAAAACAAATACAACAAACACAACAAAACAGACTTTGTCATTGCAGAAGCCGGAACAAAGTCAGCAATAACATAGACAACAACATGCTGAAATACCTGAATCAAAGCGAGGCCATCAATGTGGACCTGGAACTCTTTAATGAGTACAAGTTCAGTGTGGATCAGCTAATGGAGCTGGCGGGCCTCAGCTGTGCGCATGCCATAGCCAAATGCTTTCCGGCGGACCGCTTCGGACGTGTGCTCGTCTGCTGTGGCCCGGGCAACAACGGTGGCGACGGACTGGTGTGCGCCCGCCACCTGGCATTGATGGGCTACTTGCCCGTCCTCTACTACCCGAAGCCAACGCCCAAGCCGCTGTACGAGAATCTCGCCCATCAATGCAAGCGCATGGAGATTGAGTCAATTTCTGAATGTCCTAGCGTAGCGCTAGCGGCTGAGTGCTACGACTTGATTGTGGATGCCCTGTTTGGCTTCAGCTTTAAGCCACCCGTGCGCGCCGACTTTGTGCCAGTCGTGGAGCTGCTGCAGCAGACGAAGCTGCCCATCGCCAGGTCTTTAAACCAACTAAAACTTAGCTAAGTCCTGCCTAATCTCTCTTTTCCCATATTTTTGCCTAGCACAGCGTGGACATACCCAGCGGCTGGGATGTGGAGGCGGGCAAGCTAAACGAGTGCGACATGGAGCCGACGCTGCTCATCTCATTGACGGCGCCCAAGCTCTGCGCCAAGCACTTCAAGGGCAAGCATCACTTCCTGGGCGGACGCTTCGTGCCGCCCGCCCTGCAGCGCAAGTACGAGCTGAATCTGCCCACATATCCGGGCAATGAGATGTGCCTGGAGCTGTGAACAATTACGGGAATACCCGAATCATAGATTGCTAACTGTTTTGTAACTGGTCAAATCTGGAACTAAAGTCTGAGAATGTTGGATTTATTTAATGTTTATATTTGATTAATATTAATTTACATACGCATGAGAACATATATACATATATGTATGTACTTAAAAGGATAAGATCTCGACCTCTATTTGTACAGGCGATTGTAGTTCTTGCGTCGACGATCCTCCTCGAAGTTGTTGTTGCGCGCCCACTCCTTCAGGTTGCCCTTGGAGCGCAGCATGGCCGACTTGGAGTCCACATCGCGCATGACAAAGGGCGAGAAGCCCGCAATGTAATCATCATCCAGGGCATTCGTCTTGGTTTTCGCCACGCGCGATGGCATCTGGCGCGGCATGGGCTGATCCTCAAAGAGAATGGGATTGCGCGAATGCTTGCCGCCTTGGAAACGTGGCAGACTCTGGTTCTTGTACTTGGCGGTCAGCGGGCGTCGCGTATTGATGTGGATCACCTGCTTGCCATTCTCGTCCAGGCTGATGGCGACGCGCTTCAGCGTCTTGTTGCCACAGTTCGGGCAGAAGACCTTGGTCATGATGCTGGTCGTCTTGTAGCAGGCGTAGCAGCGCAGTATGTAGGTGCGCAGCTGCTTGATGATGCGCCCATTGAGTGCAGCCAGCTGCAGGTTGAGCTGCTTCAGCACATTCTGCAGCGCATAATCTGTGGTCATGCACGCCACCGGCGGCACAATGTCCGTTTCCACCTTGCCCTCGAGCGCCTTTTTCGCCTTCTTAATGTTCGAGTGCGTGATCCAGCCGTCGTCGCCAACGTCATCATCGTCGTTGCCGATGTTGGAGGCATTGTTATTGCTGCCAGGCTGGTCTTCTTCTTCGTCTTCGTGTTGCGGCTCTGCCACCAGAAGATCACAGGTTGCCTTCTCCTCGTCCGCCGATGGAGCGCATTTCAGCTTTTCGAACAGCTTGTCTAGCTCCTCCTGCGTTAAATCGTCCCCATCATCCTCCTCCTCCTGCCCATCCTCATTGTCTTCATTTGCTGCTGTGTTGCTCTGTGGACTCGTTATCTGTTTGCCTTGCAGCTGCGCTTCGATAGCTTCCTTAATGTGATCCACTTTATCGCTGCTTTTATCCAACTGTTGCCCTTTGTCATCCTCGTTGCCACCTTCATTGTCATCTTCCCCCTCTTCTCCGTCGTCGTCTTCCTCCTCCTCCTCCTCCTCCTCGTCATCTTCGTTTCCCTCGGGCATATACCAGCCCACCAGCCGTTTGTTGTTGCCGTCCTGCATCTCTTCAGGTTTGTCCTTGGAGGCAATCACCTGTGAGACGACTGGCTCGGTGCGCAGATGATCGGTGCCCAGCGTATCCGCCTCCAGCTCGTATGTGAGCGAAATCACCTTTAAATCGATGCCAGACAAGCTGGCATAGTCGCCGGTTTTCTTAGCGAATTCGACGCAGTGCTTGACGCTTTCCGGGCGTGGCTCTCGCACCTGCAGATCAAACGGCAGCACGCATAGGCGGCGTATCTGTCGCTTATTGCGCACCTCGGCCACCACCTCTGGCACGGTGAGCACATTTTCGGCGTATTCCTTAATAACACAACAACAAAAAACACATATAATAATTACTAACATAGTCAAATGTAGCACTTACATTCAGTGGCACTGCATTGATAAATGCTGTCGTATCCGCTACGAGATATTTGATTTTAGTTCTAGTTTCACTCATTTTTTGTCGTTCATAAATAGCTCGTTCAGCCAACACTGGGAGGAATAACAATTGCACGTGTTATTCCCATGCATACGACATATTAAAAGGTTACTCGTAAATAGAACACTTACTGTTATGATTTGGAAAACTACGTCACAAATATAATTCCGTTGATCAAACGGTTCATTTTTTAGGTCAAAACTATTAATATATCTAATTAAGATGTATATATAGGATTGGTATCCGTATTTATATTAGCTTTTCATGAATAAATAATAATTATTCACTCCAAACAAACAGTGACATCACATCATTTCTGTAAATGTTACCTGCAATGCAACCTATACAAAACTACCACACTATGATTCAGAGCCATGCCACAAAGTTATCGAGCTCGATTGCTTTAACATATCGATATAATATCAACATACATGGCAACGTTCATCTCTAGTTTTCAAGCCAAAAATGGCGAAGTGCGTGCTCTTTTTTGTTGTTCGGTTTTGATTTTCTTGTCGATTAAAGACCGCACAAACTTATATAAAACCGATCTAAAGCAATTAAAAAAGTAGGTTAAACAATAATCAGCATACAATCATTTGTGTAGCTTTTTATATAAAATCATTCGTGCGTGAGTTGCAGAGAATTGCCATTTGAAGTATCGCTAATGTGGAATCAGTGGCCAGTCGCAGCGGTGCCAGCTGCGCCAATAGCTGCACCGCCGCCACAACCTGCCATACCGCCTCCACTGCCAGATGCACCACCGCCGCCGCCACCATCAGACTCCGCGACTCCTGCCCCCGCTGCCGCAGCTGCTGCCGCACCATACATGCCCGCAAGCGGAGCTCAAGCTGCTACCAATCCGTATGAACAGTATACGGCTGCGCAATATGCGGCAATGACGCCGGAGCAGCAGTACGCGCTGCAGCAGCACTGGCAGCAGTGGCAGACCTACCAACAAGAGTACGCCAAGTGGCATGCCCAGTATGGAGAGCAGGTGAGTTGTGCTTATTTAATATGTATTCTAACGTTAAAACACGATTCTATTTGTGAAACAGTACAAGCGGGAAATGGCTGCTGCAGCAGCTGTCAGCACAGTGCCTACGCCTGCACCGGTTGCAGCGCCCATTGGGCCAGTCGCTGCACCCGTGCCCTCGGCTGTGCCTGCAATCGGGCCAGTTTATCCGCCAACTCCCATTGGTCCACAGCTGCCCATCCAGCAACCCATACAGCCATACTTTGCACAGCCGCAAATGCAGCCAGTGGCGCCACAAATGCCACCGCCGCCCCAGTCGCAGACGCAGATGCCTGGCAAGATAATGGCTCAGCCTCAGATGTATAATCAGCCGCCTCCGCCACCGCCGCAGACCTACCAGCAGCAGCAGCAGCCGCCGATGCACCATCAGCAACAACCACCACCAAATCATTGGCAACAGCAACCGCCGCCGCCGGCTCGATTCAATCAAATGCCGCCCGGAGGCTACAATCAGCCGCCCACTTCTGGGGAACCCAATATGTTTCCCAATCTACAGCAGCCGCCGCCGTCGTTCATGCAGCCGCCTCCGCCTGTGGCGTCGTCTGCGGCCAATCAAATGGATGCCAATTGGTCAAAGGGACCACCAGGCAAGGGCAGTGGAAACATGAGTGAAGCGGAGCCACGTCCGCGCTGGGATGGGCCACCACCAGATGTGGGACCGCAGCAACAGCAACAGCAGCAGCAGGGCGCAGCGCGCAATAATCGCTGGCAAGGCAAGGAACCCAGCAACAACAACAGCAACAATAACAACAACAACAATAATAATAACAATAACGGCAACAACAACAACAATCAAGGCCCTAATAGGCCAGGTCAATTCGGCAACCGGCGCAACTGGCAACAGACTTCTGGCAACAACAACAACAGCAACAACAACATGAATCGGAACAATCCGTTCAGCAGTGCTCCACCAGGGCATTTTGGGCCAGACGATGGGGGTAAAGATTCTACTGGATCTGGGCCTTCCAACTCTGGTAACTTTGGTGTATCGAACAGCAATTACGGCGGAAACTTTGGCAATAATGGCACAGGCCAAGGACCAGGTGGTCCACCCAACTTTGGCAACAACAACAACAACAATAACAATAATAACAATAATAATCGTCGCAGCGGTCGATGGGAGCCAAATCGGTCGCATCAAGGCGGCGGTAACTTTGGCCATCCGAACAATAGCTTCAATGATGACGGCTTCAATCGAAACTTTAATCAGCAGCAGGGCAAGCAGCAACAGCGTGCGCCGGACTTGGACGAGGCCAGCTTTGATCGGCTGTTCGATCAATGGGAGAAGCAGTTCGAGGACTGGAAGCGTGCCAATGCCAACCATCCGGATCGCGATGAGTATCGGCGCTATGAGGAGGAGTTTGAGAAGCAGCGACGTCGGATTGCCGAGCGCCGTGAGCAGATGCGACGCCGACGTCAGGCGCAGAATCCAAACCAACAAGGGCCACCAGAGGGACCACCACAAGGACCCCCATTTCATCGGGAACAACAGCAGGAGGCCGATGGCCATTACGATGGGGAGCACTTCGAACGAACGCAGCAGACAAATGCGCAACCGAAACCGGGCCTGAAGCAGGAAAACGACATGGAGCCGCAGCAAGAGTCGGCCAATGGTACAAATCCAGATGAGTCCCATTACTACTCACCGCAATCCGAAGCGGATGGAAAAGCGATGCCGTCGGGCTCACGCGCTAGCAAGGAGCCGCCAAAGTCGGCGGCTACCCAAAAGACGCCGCAGGACGTGGAGGCAGCGTCGACAACAACAGCAACAAAAACAACAACAACAACAACAACCACCACAACACAACCAAATAAAGCTCATCCACTGGGCAAGCGCAAGAATAACGCTGGCGGCGGCAACACCTCGACGCCAGCCAAGCAGACCAAACAGGAGAATATTTTGATCATTTCACTGGACGACGATGACGACGAGGCCGAGGCACAGATCTCTTCGGGCAAGGGGGCAGACACAGCTGGCGACACGCCCATGAAGAACATATTCAAGAAGAACGATGGCATACCGGGACTGGATTTTATTGCCGACGGAACTGCTGCGCCGCCGCCGCCGCCCACTGAATCAGGGAATTCAAAGGGCGCGGATAACAATAAGAAGATACCATCTCTGTTCGATGTGGTCATCGATAAGCCGCGCATATCGCCTACCGAGCGCACTGCCAGCGATGCGGAGAAGAAGGAACAACCAGCGTCTGTCAGCGAACCTCTGCCGGATAATGTTAGCCATGTGCTCAAGGATCCCGAGTTTATGAACAATTTGTCGCAGGCCCTTGCCCAGGCGCAGGGGCGAGAGCGTGACCAGCAGCAGGATAAGGAGCAAGGACAGCAGAAGTCAAGCGAGAGCAACGAAAATCCCAGCAACAACAACAAGGCCAACAGCAACAACAACAGCAATGCCGACGGCGACGGACGCGCCCTGAGCTTTGCCGAGTGGCAGAGGAAGAAGAATAATCAGAGAGCTGGCTCGCAGGACGGACAGTCGCACAACATGCCGGATAATGGCGGTCGTGATAGTTTTGGACCCGGTTCAGGTCCAGGTCTAGGCCCAGGTCAGGGTCCGGGTCCGGATCAAAGAGCACCCCATGGATTTGGACCTAATAATGGGCCGCCATTTGGGCCTGCCGGTGCGCAGGTCATGGGACCGAACTTCATTGACTTTAATGGGCCCAACGGTCCGCCCAATGGACCCAACTTTGGAGGACCTAACTTTGGTGGTCGTCAAGGACCCGGACCAGGACCATTCGGTGGCTGCCCTGGACCCAATGGGCCATTTGGACGTAATTTTGGTCCGGGCGGACCAAATAATCCCAATTTCAATGGACCTGGACCCAATTTCGGCCCCAATTTCCGTGGCAATGGGCCCGGCAACGGTCCCGGCCCGGGTCCATTCCGACCAAATTTCTGTGGACCGAATGGACCCGGTCCAAACTTTGGCGGTCCCGGACCGTTCGGCGGACCAAACTCACCCGCAAACTTCGATCGAAACTTTGGCCCACCAGGCCCCAATCATCCGAACTTCAATGGCCCCCACAACAACAAAAACAACTTCAACGAAAATCCATTCAGACGCAATAGTGGAGGACCAGCGCCCAACTTTGATGATGGACCCGGTTTCGGTCCACGTGGCAAGTCACATCAAAAGAACTTTGGACAGCAGCGCAACAACTTTGGCAGCGGAGGAAACAACAACGACAACAAGCCTTGGCCTGACGGGTATGTGTCATTAAGTTGTACCTAACTATATATGTCTCTCTCTCTCTCTCTCTCTAATTCACTGACCACCCAGACTCTCACTCTCGTTCTTTATCGCGTGTCTTTCTCATTTGTATTTGTAGTAAATTTTGGGGGTTTGAGTAGAATTTCTGTAAACATTCCGTCTGAGTATGAAGAGCATTATAAAAGCAAAAGTATTTAACAATTGTCCTCATTTTGTCTGTCTTACTAAGCCCGAACTAATTAGGATTTTAATTTCGATATAGTTCACTGTATGAATCCGGGGTAATGGGGAGGAACCCGGGAAAACTTGATCTCCTTTATCAAACAATTTCTAATAGATCTTAGCCTTAATGCATTATATATTATATTTTATTCTCAACTTCCACGTCAGGTACCTTTCCTTTATTTATTGATGTTATGTCTTAAGACTTAAGACTTAAGATTGGTATAGTTTTATTATGATTGCTGAATATTTTTAAACTTGCTTACATAGATTGTCTTAAGACAAACAGATCCGCTTTAAGACTAGAATAGTATAGCGATATTCTTATCCGATCGATAATAAATTGATTTTCATAGATCTTAATTTTTTTATTGAGAGACATGGGGCTCGACATACAACTCAATTCAATAAATATAATAATTTCTATTCTAATGAGATGAAACCACAAACAAATTAACATTGAATGAATGAAAACCAACTTTAAACTATTGGACTCCAGCCCCAATTTAAACTTTTAGCTAGCATTAAGAAAACTCCGTCTAAATTATCAAAATCGAATATAAAACTTGCAATTGTTTATTAAATACCTTACAAATCGACAACAAAGTCTCCATAATGACCGAGATTTCTAGGTTTGAAATCAATATGCAAACAATTGTGACTAACTTATTAAACTTGAATGATTTGAGAAAGTTTTTGATTGACATGAAGTCCAGACGAATATTTTTGTTCAATTTATGATTTTAGGAATGTTTTTCCAATCCCACAGTTAGTTAACCATAAGTCTCAGTGACACTATCTCAATTACAAGCTGTATTCAAATGATTTGAAAGTATGATAAGAATATCTCTCGTAAGGCAGAACCATCCGATAGTAGTCGAAATTGACCCGCCGTCCTTTATAAATCTGTTCTCATATACGTTTTCTATGTTTGTAGCTTAAATGTGCAGGCATTTTGTTGATCTCGTCGTTAATGCTGGAATTTCGATTCCTTACCCGTTTTCTCTTTTTCTCTTCTACTTTTATGCACCCAAATATGTATATAAATAAAAAACAACAAAATAAAAACTAAAATTTAAATTACAATCAATCGAATCAATCAAATCACACAACAAATATATATCTTATATTTATTACAAAAATCAATTGACATGGCTATGAATTTCACTTGATCCATGCTCAATGCATATATGTATATATATATATAAATCCATTTATATATGTATATATATATTATAGCAATCGGTCGTTTCGTGGTAGGGGTGACAACTCCAACAGGAGCAATAGAAGCATGCAGCAGCAGCAACGCGGACCCAGGTCAAGCTAGATACGTGCCCTTCTTCTCGATTCTCCAAGCGCATATCTAAGATACAATAACACAACTGAAGAAATCAATGTTAACAAAAAGTCAATATCTCTCTATCTCTGTCTATCTATCTCTCTCTCTCTCTCCCTCTGTCAGTTATTTTATATACACTACTATTTATGTAAATCATTAACAGCTAAAATCTCGTAACTAATTTTTAAGATCTCCAAAACTTAATTATTTTGTTTGTTGTCAATAGAAATCGATGAATTTAGTTACTTGAATTTTTATTGAATATTTTTGAGTATACTACTTGAAGTTTTCACTCTATCGAGGTGTATTGTTAATCCTCAGTTATCTGAAGCCACGAAGTGCAGTTTGATTTCTAGAAATTCCCCATGTATTTAGCATAATTAATACCTATTTACATACACATAATATATATCTATAAATATGGTACACAAATACCTAAAGTTATGCAGAGATATAAAATGAAATAACAAAAAATACATTGAATTAATAAAATGATTTTAAATATTATATACAATGCTGGCTTGCATTTTCATATGTCAAGAAGGGTGAATATAATGGATAGAACTATGGGATTATTTATTTAAAATTTACTTTTAGAATCCGTCCGGAACTTTGAATTGAATGTCCCATGCAGTCCGATTTCCAATGTCTTGAAATTACTGGATAGTATTGATGTTATTGAATAACTTGTTCCAAGATTTCTTCTAATACTCTTCAAATCTTGATCAACTCCTCCTCTGATACCGTTCTGATCTATTTATCTATCTCAATGAAAATCCCAGTTTCGAAAACATAAGACAGCTTCTGGGGTATAGGTCTGGGGAGTACGGTGTCCGATTAGTGAGGAAATTCTTAATTCCATTGCATTAGTTTCCAAAGGAATAGTTATTTTTAATGAAATTTACCATGAACTTAATATAAATTCTAAATGCAAATAACTCGTAAATCGTACATATGACACGCCCTATTATATTAGTTTAATCCCTGCCTCCTCCGAAAGGCTCGCCCCATGCTAAATGCTTTCTGAGCTTTCCAAGCTGTGTGTCGTCTCTCACACCCAAGCAATATCTATCTATTGACACAATTACTATTGACATTCATAAGTCCAGAGCCGATTTTATCTTAGTTATGTAAGCACTATTAATACAAACACTGAATACTTGAAGAGTTACCCGAAATATAACTCATTCTATGCAAATTTTGCGCTGATCCCCATAAAACAAACCCCTAATATTATTTAACACTAATTGACAAAGCCTGAACTTCGGCAAGAGTCGAAGATTGGATGTGGCTTAAAGTATTTTGGTCTGATTGTGATATTACGATATTAGTCCTTCGGTTGTCCGATGTGAGATGGGCGATTACTGTGAAAAAATTATAGGCTTATATATTATTGATATTCTTGTCTGTTTGCCAAATCCGCTCTGGTGTCCTCCGTCTGTGCTTAAGAATATAAATTATGTAATACCAAAAAAGTCTGTTTATTCTGTTATTCTATCAACTTAACTTTTTAAGAACCTTTTGATTGTTACGTAAGCTTGGAAAACTGTCAACTTCGGCATAGCCGAATATGATGTCTACCTCAACTATATTTTTACCATCTGGATGAATATACTCATATATATTACGTATATATATAAATTGACTTCGGCTTTAGCCGATGCTATACGTTCAATGAACTGTCTTAGAGTGCATTTATCCTGTTCACTGGACACACAACAGGAACTCAGAGTCTCTCATCTTCGCCCCCATTAAGTTTGACCCTGCCCATTGCTCTGCCCCTGCCCCATGCTCTGCCTCTGCCTCTGCCTCTGCCTTGTCTCTTGATCTGTTATGTAAATATCTTGAAGCTACAATTGCTTGCCCCATGACAATAGCAATATATTTGTAAAAGTTTAAGTGTTTCTTTCTGGTTTAAAATTATGAAAAAAAAAAAAAAAAAAATACAAAAAAAAAAAAAAAAAAACTAAACCGATTAAAAACCAACAAATAAAAAAAATGCAACAAAAACTGAAAAAAAAAACACAAACAAACATAAACGAATAACAAATAATTGATTAAAAAAACTGTTAAACAAACCAAACCTCGACCCTGCGTCACGCAACGTTGCAGCGCGGAGCAAACCAAAGACGAGATGCGAGCCGGCAGCAGCGAGTCCGTCTATCGTCCGATGCAAGTGTTTGACTATCAGAACAGCAGCAACACCGCCGCCAAGGTCATCGACTATGGCCACAAGTCGGCCGATGGGGCTGTCAATCGGATGGCTGCTGTTGACCCAGGACCAGGACCAGCACCAGGCCCAAGACCGGGACCAGGACCAGGATCAGGACCAGGATTGGGACCGGGACCGGGACCAGGACCAGGCCAAGCTCTGCCAGACTTTAGGCCGGGTGTTACCTTTGACTATGGACATGCTTCGGTAGCTGGACCAGCTAGTGCTAGGCCCCTCAATCGGAATGCTAACCAGAAGTGTGGCAACAACAACACCAACAACAATAACAACAATAACAATAATAATAACAACAACAGCAACAGCAGCAAGAGGAAAAACAAAAGGAAGAATAAGAATCGTCAGCGTGCAATGCAGCAGCAACAGCAGCAGCAACAGCAGCAACAACAACAGCAGCAACAACAACAACAACAACAGCAGCATGTTGCGGACTCGTTTATGATGCCCGACCCTGAGGTAGGTATCAAAGGTGGCTAATCCCGCTGCAAGCTATCCACAATGGGCGAATATAATGTCATGTCGTTCTGTATATATCCATTAGTTGAATGGCCAGCAGCTGGCCGTTGGCAAGCTCGATGATCTCGAGGACATATCCGATGGCGAGGAGTAAGTTTCAGTTTGATATACGTAAAGATGCATTTTGCTAATGCCACAAATTGATTGCAGTAATCTAACGGATTTAATGCGCGCGGAATCGCCACCACCGCCACCGCCGCCAATGCTCATCAGGCCGCCAGTTCAGGAGCAGGTGCCACCGAAAGCTTTTCCAGCCAATCCACAGCGTCGCATGCTGAGCGAACCACCCACCGCTCTGTTCCCATCGACAGCAGCGGCCAATCAACATATACCAGAGCCAACGGCAGATGCCAGTTTGCTGGAAATGAATATACCAACGCATGAGCATCGCAATACCATATCCATTGATGAGGTGCTGCTGCCACCGGGTCGTCTGATGCGTCCGAAACGCATTTGCATCATATTGCGTGGACCGCCGGGCTGTGGCAAGTCGTATGTGGCACGACTGATCAAGGAGAAGGAGCTGGAAATGGGCGGCGCCAGTCCTCGCATACTCAGCATCGATGATTACTTCATAATTGAGAATGACTACGAGGAGAAGTGCCCCAAGTCTGGCAAAAAGGTGAGCGTGCATGGGTGGACAATGTCTCTCTGAAAATTGTATTCATTCGTGTTCCATTTCCAGATACCGAAGAAGGAGTTACTCTACGAGTATGATGAGGCCATGGAGGAGACCTATTTGCAATATCTGATCAAATCGTTCAAGAAGACACTTAGCGACAATCTCTATGACTTTGTTATTGTTGACTGCAACAATAATTCGTTGCGTTCACTTAACGAGTTCTATTGCAACGCTAAAGACTCGAATTTTGTGGTACGCAGCTCAAAAACTGTCTCCCTCTCCCTCTCCCTCTCCATCTCTGTCCTGCTCTTTTCTACTCTCTCTCACTCCCTCTCTCTCTCTCTTTCAACCTGTCTCACTCGAATCGATGCTGATGGCTTTCCTTTTCCCAACAGCCCTACATTGTGGACATGCACTGCGATGTGGAGACGTGCCTGGGACGTAACAGCCATCAGCGTAGCGAGCACGATATACGTGCTGTGCTGGACAATTGGTGCACTACGCCGATGCAGTACATTAAGCTGGATGTCTCGTCACTGCTGGAGAACGTTGTTGAGATGGAAGATGTTGAGAACATGGCAACGGTAACTATGATGCTGTAATGCAATCTACGGCCCACCACAGCTCACGGCCACGGCCATAGCCGGCAGCCTGATCATTCGTCGGGCCAACAGCAAATTTGGGTGTGCGTGTGTGTGAGTGTGTGTATCTGTGTGAGTGTGTGTGTGTGGCATTACCGCCGGTGTATGACACTGGCAGTCTACAATAGTAAATAGTACATAATACTTGTGTTTACAATTATATATCTATTTATATCTATATCTAAATCAATATTTATATAGTTGAATTATATATATATACGAGCAGTCTGTAGTGTAAGCACGAGTATAGCTTAGTTGGCAATGCCAATGGCCACGACAGCTCTTTAGATTAAGATTCTCTTGAACTCGTCTCTGCAATATTTATACATGACTGTGTGTGGCATATGTATGTATTGCGTACATGCGTACATAAATGCTGTAGCTGTATATTGTTGATATATACATACATATGCACGACTATACAAATGCAAAACTGTAAAACTGTTCAATACAAATAGAGCATTGCCTTCTTGTACCAAAATATTAATTATTTTATCGAAAAATGCCCGCATCACGAAATATTTTGAAATTAAGTAACTAAGTAAATGGTTTTTGGAGCGCTGGTCAAGCAAACATGTTGTTGATTTATTGTGGCTTGTTCATTGCAGGATGATAATGCCAATAGTGCGGAGCCAGCAACCGAGGAGGGTGCCAGCGATTCCCAAGCCGCTGCAGCTGCCGCTGCCCCCGATGAGGACAGCAATAGCGCTGATGCGGCCAACGATGTAAGTGTCTCAAGCATTAACCAAATCATGGTTAATTGCTCCCACTGTGGGCATAAGCTCTCTGGCTCTCGTGCTATGTGCTTTATGCCTCTCTCTCTCTCTCTATCTATCTCTATCTCTTTTACTCTCTGCCTCTGCCTCTGTCTCTGTCTCTGTATTTGTGTGTGTGGCTGTAGCTAATCCAAAAATATATCTATATATGTTCTTTTATTGTACGATTTTCTTGGCATGTGTGTTGGTTGTGTAAAGTGCGGCTTTCTGAAAAGCAAGTGGGAAAATGATACCACGGAGGAAAATCTGGGTAAGTGCCGTCAAGTTCAAAGCCATTCTCCTTTGCTTTATGCCTAATGTCCCTCAACTTCAGCCCGTCTCGATGGCACGAAGCGCCTGATGCACAAGCGCAAAGCCGCTAGCATGGCTGACTATTTGCAGCTGGATGAATGGGAGCCGCCCACAGGCAGCTCGAATGGCAAGAAACGCGTAAGTGCCAGATGGCATCTATTTATACAGTATTTGCCTAAAGCTCGCCTATCAATGCTCTCTAGGTACGCTGGGCGGACATTGAGGAAAGGCGAGCCCAGAAAAAAATGCGTGCGATTGGCTTTGTGGTGGGGCAAACCGATTGGAAGCGCATGATGGATCCCAATGCGGGAAATCGTGCACTCAACAAAACCAAGTACATTGAACGCGTGCACAAAAGGCGCTAATCAGGCTGGATCCATTTCGATCCGATTTGGCAACGGGCGCCAACTGAGTGACATGTCACAAATGGAATCGTCTATGCCATGCGACCTCATCAAATTGGATTTATAGCTTAATTTTTTTTTTTAGTTTTTTTTTTTTTTTTAAGCTTTTTTGTTAATTGCTGATCGTATTCTAGTTAGATAGTTGGTTTTCATTTGTTAACACAATGCTCGCATGCATCCAAATGTCGCGTGTCCCAGCGAACAAATAGCAAACCAACAATGCAATCATCTACCATTTCCAATACGAATTGGGCTCAATTTCCAACACATCATGCATGCATGACAAACAAGTATGTATTCTATTATTACATAATTACTAATAATAGGATGTAGGCAATTATCAATGATGTCAAACTCCTTGACTTTATGCATTTACAGTCCCCACTGAACTCAGCTTATTTATACAATTACATTTTATCTATTGTGTGTGTATTGTTTCTTTGTGTTGTTGTAACAAATATTTGTTTGTTTGTCTGTTTGTTTTTTCCTTTTTCTTTTTGAGTTATGCTCTTTAAAAACCATGCATTCAAGCACTTCAAAAAGCAAACTATTTATAAGAATAAAAAAAAAAATTTAGTATAAATATATAATGTAGTATAAATATAAAATGTAGTCTAAATATATATTATTGTGTACAGCCTGAGACAAGCGAAATCGATGTGTATATTAGCAAAGTTTTAAAATTAGATGATTAAGCAATGTGAAGTCTTATGTAAAATACTAGAGTGTATTACTGAAATTATCTATATACATATGTATACATATTTTAATTGTTAGCATATAACTAGATGAATTACTCTGAATTACTGACACATATTGAAATTAAAGTGCAACTTAAAAACAACAAAATTATTGTTATATTTAAGATGGTTTTTTTTTTTTCATTCGAGTTGTGTATGAGAGCTCGACTAAAATGCTGCAATGTTATCGATATCGATACTATATTTTTCGATCTTAAGAGCAAGTTCTGAAAGTACGCAAAAGTAATAATTATATATGATTGATATATGTATTTATTTATATATAAATATGTATGTATATACTTATATATACATTTAAAAGCCATTGATGATAGCAGCCGTGCTTTGATTGCAGAGTATCTCTAGGCCGTTAACTTTTGAATAACTCAACTTTGCACATGGCTAGATTAATTCTTGACTTTTCTGTTTAGTTGATTGAACTTGTCGAATACGTCAGGAATTGGCAGTTTGAACTGTTACTCACGACTCAAGGTTAAGAAGTTGCGCAACTTTCTAGCATGGATCGAGCACGCGATGTTCGCAAGTTTCGAAACGATAACAGCAACAAGAACAAGAACACGAGGAAGAGGAATGAGAGCAACAACAATAACAGCAGTGGTAAGAGCAGCAGCAGCAACACAAACAACTGTGTCGTAGCTATCGCCACCCTTCAACACCCATACACAGACACACACGCACACACATGCAAGCGTTGCGTCGCTAGCGGCATGCGCGTGAGTGTCAAAAAAGGAGTGCGGGCCAAAAGGACAAACGCACACTAGCACCAACACTAACACCAACACACAAGTCACATTTCGAATTCGCATTCGCATTCGCATTCGCGAAGCTGAAGTCGTGAGTCAGCCGAGGGCAGGCAGAGCCAGCCGTTCAGTCGAGGAACGTAACTCGAACGCAACGGACGCTCGGGCCGCGCAGCCCCAGAGAAAACACGAGCAACGGAGCAAAATAGCAACAACTGAAACAGCATTAATAATAATAAAACAAAAACAAAAACAACAACAGAAACAACAATAAATAGTGTGTGCAGCAAGTTGAAAGAGAGTGCGAAAGAGAGCGAGAGAGCGATAGAAAGGGCATATTGAAAGGCCAAAAGGAAACAATCTAGTTCTTGTTTTGCTATTTTTTGTTGTTTGTTTGCTTTTTTTTTTTTTTATTGTCAGCTTGTCATTTGTTTAATTAATTGAGTGAACGTGTGTGTGTGTGTGTGACTGTGTTTGTTTGTGTTGGTTGCTGAATTCTGAATTCGCCCAGAGGCGAAGTGGAAGTTACGTCAAAAGGAGCCAACGGCTAACAACAGCCAACAGCCAACAGCAACAACTACAGCTGTAGCAACTTGTACAACAGCAACAGCAACAGCAAAGGCAACAATAACAATAACAAGCGACGCGCCAAACTGTTTTTGGCCGCCTTTGGCGCGTCGTCCTTTGCCCATTGTTGTCACGAGTTACCATTTGTTGTCTTTATTTTTGTTGTTGTTATATAGTTGTCGTTGTTGCCATTGCCATTGTTGTTGCAGTTGTTGTTTGCTTACATTTGATATTACCTATTTGCTGAATTTTTTTTTTTAGCCGGCATCGGCAACGTCAGCGGCTACGTGGCTCGTGCTTATATAAAGTGTAATATGGAAGCATGTCTTCCACATCCAGCTCCGTGCTAGCGCTGTCATCGTTCAATTTATTATTTTTCACCCAAGGTAAGGCAAACGGAATATAATACGCATAACTGCCAGCTTTATATAATCTGCAAAGATACAAGAAATTGTCTTCGGGCACACCGAAGCCTATATACACTAGCCGAGGCTCATGACTCGTGACTCATGAACTGAAATGATCAAGCAATGAGTCTTTGATGTATATAACATCTCTAATGTTTGTAATGTATTATGAAAGCAATTTAGTTTAGATTAGATTATTGGAAATTCTCTTACTCTTACTCTCTATCTATTCTTCATCTTTATATAATTAAAGTACTAGATCGTAATTAGATCTCGAGTGGTATCTAAAAGAAAAGAGATGATACCTTTATATATGTGTTATATCATAGAATTGGACGAAGAGTCTGATCTATATTACCTTGTAGATGTATAACATATTTATTTTACTCTCTACTTTTTCTATCTATTCTTCATCTTTATACGATCAAAGAACTAGATCGCAATTAGCTAGAGATCTTGCCTATGATAGTGATATCTGACGCGTATGAGTACAACCTAGCAATCTTAAATAATTTGTGGTCACTGATCTATGATAGATATAATATATACTTATATAATATATAGGTATATATTATATCTCATATCTTATATTTATTATATCTTTTATTTCTTTGACACCTTATTATTCTTTTACTCTCTCTACATATTCTTCATATGATGAAAGATCTAGCTCGCTATTCGATATTGTTTGATCGGTCAAAGATAAAAATTGCCTAGCCAGAGCCAGAGCCATAGCGATACATATAAGTATGAACAGCCTAACGACGCATTGAGTTGTGGTTGCTGATTTATAATATAGATTATAAAAGATATATGTATTCATATATCAGTCTAAATATGTACACCCGCCCATCTATAATACCCCTGGGTAAGTGCATTGTCGAGCAATAATAGCTCACAATAGCCGCTGTTTGCGAATCGATCAAATATTCTGTCTAAATATAAAAGTCGCAATTGTTGCTCATACGCCGTGTGGTACGTCACGGTACCTGCGCCCGCAACTGGCTATCAAGCGTTTCCATAATTAATAAATCAGCTATAAGTTTTGGCCGCAAAAGCCCAGCGACGCAACGTGACCCAGTTTGGCTTCGCATTGGCCGGGCCAATTAACTTGGCCCATGTGAATCAATCCCTAACAACCTGCCCTTGCCCTGGGGGAGTTGCTAAGCTGGGACAAAGCTGAAGGCTCTCTGCATGCTGTATCATTAATTTTAAGGTTGCAGCTGACTTAGCTCCGCTGATGATGTGAAATAAGCTCGGTGATCAAGTATACGACGAGTAACACCAGGGTAGGTTGAAAACAACATGAAATGGGTTAAGGACAAAGCTAAGCAGGCATATTAAACAAATACCTGCATTTTCTTTATATTTGTATATACTTTAATAAGTATATTTGTTTATTATCAAAAACTTGGCTGCTTGGGTATAATATTTATAGTTATACATATTATTTAATGGAACACATGAACATAAATATGTAATTCAGTAAGGGACGATTTGTTTCTTCTTCATCTTATCTAATCATACTTTTAAATGGTATAGGGTATTGCTGTAGTCTACCAGCACATTTATTTGACCATATTTACTATTTGGGCCAGATACATAGATAAACCAATTCTCTTTGTTCATTTGATTGATTGCATTTTCGTATTAAGGATCGGGTGTCCAGCAGTTGAGCAGCTCTCGAATTGAGCTCAGTGCAATCTGTAGCAAGTTAAGCAACTGAAAGTTATCAAAGTAGAGCCGATGGCCTCAGTAGCAAGTGCATCATTTTTAGTTAAGTTTAGCTTTATATTAGCTCTAACGTCAAATAAATAAATGTATACAAAAATTTGTAAAACATATTTATCAGTCTTCTTCGCCCCATTCAGTCATTCTGTTAAGTTGAGTGAGGTATCTTGTAGTCGAGCAGCATATTTACCATCTGGGCCAAATGTCTGTCTAATTATGTTTGCACAACTCATTTATTACTTTTTTATATTCATTCATCATAAAATTGAAATTTATTCGTATCTAGTCTCCCCTTTCATTTGGATAGGGTATTTTGTAGCCGAGAAAAATTTTGACTTTTGCATAATATTTCTGTTTGTCATATTTGATTTATTGCTTTATATATTTATTTATATGGGACACTTTATTTTTAATAAATTTACGGAATACATAAGTGTTGTGTTTTACATTTTTTTTTTATTTTTATTTTATTTATTTTTTTTAAATTTAAGAGTACAGGACACATTATCCTTTTCTACTTAAACATAATATTTTATGCAATGGCAATTGATTTGTTAGAATTTAACATAAGTAGAGGGGAGGGAGGGGGGGAGAGAAAGGTATTTATATTATATTAATTTATTTTTTTAATAAAGGCCGGGTATCTGGCAGTCAAGCAAAGCTCATCTTGAGCCGAATGAAATCTTCAGCAAATGAAGCAACTGAAATTTAAATATATATTCACATAGATATGTATGTATGTGATATAAGTCTTAGTTCAATCTTTATAATCCTACCAGGTGGAACTCTTAATTTGGATAGGGTATATTGTAGCCGCGCAGATTATTGACTTCTGCATCATATTTCTGTTTGTCAGATTTGATTTATTGCATTTTATTTATATTATTTTATTTTTCTTCTTCTTATTATTTTTTTTTTTATAAGGGCCGGGTATCTTTCAGTCGGGCAGCTCTCGACTCCAGCCGAATGCAATTTGTAGCAAATGAAGCAACTGAAAGTTATAAAATATATATTGATTTTTTGTTGTCGCTTCTTAAGTTGCGTCAACGAACTAGTCGCTTGTTTTTGCAGAAGCTTAGTTTGTGGGGCGGCTTTGGCACTTTATGATGGGGAGTTCAGAGAGAGAGAGAGAGAGTTCGACCATGTGCGTATTACCGTATTATTTTTACAGTTAGCTGCTTTCCGTTTGCCATTTAGCTTGTCGTTTAACGGCAATTTAATGGGCTTATTGTTCTGTTGTTGCGCAATAAATCTCGGTTGACTAAGTCGAAGTCCAGCTAAATAAACTATGCAGCCTACAAAGGTTACCCCTCCGTGCCGCCCTCCGTCACGAACCACCCCTCGCCGTAGCCCTTTGCCTGCAGCCCATTTGTTTTACTCCCGGCCAACTCGATTTGCATGCAAATTGCGTATAAATCCTTGAGTCGTTGCCGTTCCTGTGCTGCTTAGGTCCTGGCTTTAAAGCGTGGGCGTTGCATGCACTCACGAGGCAAGACTCACGATGCACGACTCACGAGAGCACGACAAATCATTGGCAATAGCTGCCACAAAACGCGGCACGAACTTTCCTTTCTTCTCGATTTTGCTTTTCATTTCTTTTCTTTTTTATCTCTTCTCTTTTGGTTTTTGGCTATCGTCCCGTTCGCGGTCATCTAATGGCCGAAGCGTTTACTTTTAATTAAAAAGTTCTTTTCGGCCAGCCAAGAGTGAATTAATGAGAAATGGCATCGCGCACACGCTGAGCGCTAACAATTCAATTTCGCCAGCGCTTTCAATGTTGATATTTGTCCCGAAACTTTTGGCAGATGCTGCCGCCATCCACACTTAATTAGTGCGCGCACACGACCTGGCCGACATTCCTCAGCCCGGCCACAATGATAGCAGGCCCAGCCCAGCTTCACACGGCACCGCACCGCATATTGTACGAGTGGGCCAGCCGAGTGAAAGGAAAATAGCAAATTTTTAATGATATTGAGTTTGCCTTTCCTGCTCTTATCATCTCTGGGCCCTGTGGAGGCGGTGCAGACAGGCGCCTCCAGGCAGAAACTCTCGAGCTTGCCTTGGTGTCTCAATTCACAGGCCAATGGGCTTGAGTAAACCATATGGAGTCCTTACTTCTCCAAGGACTTTTTATCTGCCCAGTGCGCATCTGCATCCACAACTAGAATCTGGCTTACAGATATTCCAAGTTAGTTTTCGAATGGAATTCGTGCAACAACTGAATTCTGGGAATGCTCATAGCTCTAATACGTCTTTTGTTTATTCTGCAAATCTATTTTCATCTACCTCGACTACTAATATTTTTATACCCTGAACCCATTTTCAATGGGAAATCAGGGTATAATGGTTTTGTTGAAATGTATGTAACAGGGAGAAGGAGGCGTGGCAGACCCCACAAAGTATATATATTCTTGATCAGGGTGACGAGCTGAGTTGATTTGGCCCTGTCCGTCTGTCTGTCCGTCTGTCCGTCTGTCCGTCTGTCCGTATGTATGAACGCGTCGATTTCAGAAGATATAAGAGCTAGAGACTTCAAATTTTTTTAAAATGTCCGTAATTACAGCGCGCATATCAAGTTTATCATTAAAAATCGATAACTCATCTCGATATTTTTTTATCGATAAAAACCCTTATCGAAACCCAGTTATAAAATTATATCTTCTACACCTTTATTGCTAGAGTCTCCAAATTTTTAATGTATGCTTATATGCAATTTATACAATTTCGGTTTTTGTTAAAATTTACCCCCCACCTCTAAATTCACCCCCTCACCCTCACTTTTGTAAAAAGCGTATTTCAAATACTAGAGACTTGTGCTTTGGCAATTACATGCATATTCATGTTATAATCATAATCTAAAAGTTTCATGAAGATCGTACGTCCATAAAAAAAGTTATTAAACAATTAAGTTCTCATAGTAAGCGCACACTGCAGCCCATGCGTGTTTATGCATGGTTGCTTGTGTGTGTATGTGTTTGTGTATGTGTGTGTGTGTATGTGTGTGTGTGTATGAGTTTGTGTATGTATGAGTGTGTGTGTGTATGTGTGTCTGTATGCGTGTGTGTGTATGTATGCCTGTGTTTGCGTACGTGCGTGTGTGTGTGTGTGTGTGTGCGTGTTTCTTGTGTAAGCTGAAAGTCGCGAAAAAGTATTGAAATATCTATTGCTCCAAGGGTTCAGGGGATCTCGTAGTCGAGCAGTCTCGACTAGAGCTTTCTTACTTGTTGCTAGTAATTTTACTTATACTCCTCTGTTTACGGCTATTTCTGCTACCATTTTTCTTCAGCTACTTTTTCTGCTACCACTTTTACAAATACTCCACCCACCCCTCCTGCCTACCCCTATTTGTGCTACCACTCTTCTTCCGTACTCTATTATTTGTACCGATCCATCTACTAGCATATCTACTACCACATCTACTACTTTATCTACTACCTTATCTACTACCACATCTACTACTTTATCTACTACCAAAACTACTACCACAATTACTACTTCGTCTACTAAAATATCTACTACTACTTCGTCTATTAAAATATCTACTACTACTTCGTCTACTAAAATATCTACTACTACTACTATTTCGTCTATTAAAATATCTACTACCACTGCTACTTCGTCTACTAAAATATCTACCACTACTACTACTTCGCCTACTAAAATGTCTACTACTACTACTTCGTCTTTTAAAATATCTACCACTACTACTACTTCGTCTACTAAAATATCTACTACTACTTTTACTAATCCATTCCAGCTACTACTATTTGAGCGATGTACTTCTTTCTTCAGCTCCATCTACTACCATCAGATCTATTTCTTCTACTACGCTACCTACTACTATTTGTTCTATTTATTTTACTTCTAGCTCTATATACTACCACATTTGTAATACTTCTTTAGCTTATCTTCTCTATCACTACTCCTTCCTCTACTACTTATATCACTACTTATACTACTATTTCTACTACTACTTCAACTACTATTGCTTCCACTACTACTTCTTCATCTACATTTACTACTATTTCTACTTCCCCTCTTATCACTACCTGTACTATTGCCACTTTAAGAACTTTTACTAAGACTTCTGCTCCTACATATATTACCGTATTTTTTGTTGTACTCCTTCCACTTTCTTTCCATAGGGCTTCTGAGTCTGCTTCTTGTTGGCATGGCATACGTTTCGGACTCAAGCTCGTAACGTATTGTCGCTGGGTTCGCCTTAAGGCGTTTGCATATTTAACCCGGCTTCGTTTCAATGGGAATTTGTGATTCGCCGCTTCCAGCTCGACTGCTTCACGTGTCACGTGTTGCTTGTGACAGGCGTTGGCTCTTCTGCTCTACCGATGCATGTGTTCGCCATGCATTATGCATGCAAGGACATCGTCATTTCAATGGCAGTCGACAGCAGTCAAAATATAAAACAATAAGTAGACAAACAGAGCGAGCGACCTGGGTCTCAGGTCCTGCATTAAGGTGCAGCCAAAAGCCATTGTGTGGCTGACTAATTGTTCGGTGGGCACGCCTACGAGTGGTTGCGGTGATTGCGATGGTTACGATGGTTGCGGTGGTTGCGGTGGTTGCGGTGGTTGCGGTGGTTGCGGTGACTGTGGTGGTTGCAAGTGGTTGCACGCCTGTCGTTTCTGCTTAGTTAGCTGCCGATGGCTTTCGGTGGCTGTACACGTTGGGCTGACGTGTTTGTTGATGTTTTCCACGAACATGGGTTATTTTTAGTTGCAAAGTGCAATTAGGGCTTACAGCTGCAAGCTGCTGCGACAATGGCCAACAGCAACTAGCTGCGACTGGCAACAAAGCGCTTCGGTTATTTCCCCAACTCAATGCCAAGCGCTAAAGGTTAGGTGTCAAATATCATTCATTCTTTGTTCTATACATAAACACTGGCCAAAGACGCCTACACACACGCACACACACACAGAGAAAGAGAGAGAGAGTGCTGGCATGTGTGTGAATTTGATTTTGCATTGATTTTCCTATCGATGGCATTGAATGGACGCAAGGCTAAGAACTCGACAGCTGATGTCGCCGATGCTTCATATGCGCAAAAGCCTGCCCCGGAATTCATTTAATCAAATATAGCTGAGATGCACATTCTGCACTTACAGGGTATGCATATGTAGTTTTAGCCAAGCCTGGGCTGAAGCTGAAGGATGACGCATACGAGGCGCCCTGGATAAAATGCTGAATTTGTGCATAAAAATGCATGTATACCCTGTAATTACATATTGTTAGCTGAAGAAATACTTTGAAATACTCGACAAAAGCCTTTTTCTAATGCCAAGTGTTGCTCGTTTGAATTACAGTAGAATCGGGCTATAACGAATCCGCTTATAGCGTCCGTACGGTTATTGCGATGAGAAAACTTATATGGAGCAAACTTATATGGTTATACCGTCTTCCGGTTATAACGACAGTCCCTAGCACGTCGTTATAGCCGGATTTTACTATATGTGCTATTAAAAATGCCTACAACCCCTAAGTAATATACTTGAATTACAGTTAACCGACAAAAGCTTCTTTCCATGCTCTTTCGCTACGAAACAACGCATACGAGGCCCAGAACCATATGAAAAGCGGTATGCCACATAGTGAGTGCACGATTACAGGGTATACTTATATTTAGCTCAAGAAATACCCTACTTCGACAAACGCTTCTTATACGCCCACAATCAGGCCATATGCTTCATAAGAGAGTGTATGAATTATAGGGTATAGATACTTTTAACCTTAAGAAAATACTTTGGAGTGACAAGCCCATCATATGCTAGTATTATAAAAGCTATAAAATTTAGAAAATTTGAAATTACGCCCAACAGCAAATGTCCATTTATGGACACCTAAGTAAATGCCTGAACTATAGGGTATACACATTTTTGAGTGAAACAAAAATTTTGCAGCCATAAACTTATTTTCAAGCAAATAGTACAAAATTACGAATACGACACGTGTAACAAAAATCGTGTGGCGTGCTATATACCCCATAGTGGATACATTGTTTATAGGATATACACATAGAGGCCAACAGAAGGAAACAAAAAACATTTCGCACCGGCAACTAGCTCGTATCACACTCTGTTTACTTCAAATAAAGTAAATGTTATATTATTACGCATACGCCCCATGCGCAATTCCCATAATAATGTGGCCACATTTATTTGTATGGTGTTTAGTGTGTGTTATATTTACAGAGTATTCACATATTTTTAATCAAAAAATACACGCGTTGCCTATTATGTGAAGTGCACAGCAAATGCTGTAGCTAGGAAATTACACATACGCCCCATGTGCGACGCCCTGAATCATTTGGCTAGTTAACTTTGCGGCGACAGCAGAATTAAGTATTTAATTACAATTGACATTTGTTCGCTCTCACTCTCTCTGTCTCTCTCTCTCTCTATATATCTTTCTCCCTCTCTCTTGGTTCTTTCCAACTGCAGACAGGAGCTGCCAACGCTGTTCTACTATTTTTGGCACTTTGTGTCGTATTCACGTTGCCACCAGCGACCTGCGACTGCAACTAATTATGAATTTTAATTAAATCTGGCAGACTGCTACTTTGTTGACTTGCAGGAGAGAGACAGCGAGAGAGAGAGAGATGAGAGGCAAAGCGAGCGCTCAGCACTTTCACTCAGATTGCTTGTGTTGTGCTCCGAGTGGGCGTCATTGTCCGCCAACAGCAACAAATCTCTGCCATCGGCCATCTGCCAAATTGCCTCATTGACCTCCACTCGGTTGATTTCTCGAGTCCAGTCGGTTACACTCACAAATGGCCCCCAGCTGGTGGCAGCTGGAAAACAATTCTAAATATGCTTTCAAATGCCAGAGAGCCCCGCTTTGCTCCCACCCCTCGCCGCCCCCCTTTCCAACAACTGGGGCTGTTCTCCTTTTTGGCTTGTTTGCTCAGCGCATTTTGCACAAGATTAAAAGCTCTTTTTCTATTACAATCATAATAAAAATAATAATATTAATAACAATATTTGTTTATTGTATTTTGCTGCTACTGTGGGAAATGTTAGCCGTGTGCATTTGTATACCCTGCAGTGCGAGGGTGAGCTATTGGGGTATATTGATGGCAGTGAGGCTGGCTAGGGATCCCCAGAACTTTAGATATTCGCATCCAATGACTGTATAAATATGTCTCTATTCCACTATATCTCCCTCATATAGACTACATACTCCGATATCTCTCATTACTATTATTAAGCTCTCTCAATTTTATATTATGTCTTTCCATCTCCCTAACTCTCCTCTATCTCTCTAACTTTTTCCCTCTTTTCAACGCTCTATCTTTATTTCCCCCCTCTTTCTCTTTATTTATCTCCTTCTCTCATCACTCTTTCTTTTTCTCTCCGTTTTTCACTATGTATATCTTCCTATCTCCATCTATCCTATTCACATATATCATATCTCCATCTATCCTATCTCCAGAGAGAGAGGGAAAGAGAGAGAGAGAGAGAGTTACATATGTGTAGAGAATATCTCAGAGAGAGAGAAGGCGAGAGAGAGAGAGAAAACCGGAGATCTATTTATATAAACAGTGATAATGGTATTTCAGCTTTTCCCATTGCCTAACTACTTCTACAGGGTATCTGTCAATCCTTGCTTAGCGAAAACTTTCGCAAATACAGTGAAAGCCGAGATGGAATGCAATTGAAAACGAGTCGAAGCCAAGCTACGAAAAATGTTTGTCAATTGGTTAACAACATTGTGGCCACCAACTGCAACTGGACTCTGAGCTCAAAAGCCGTTGAAAAGTAAAGGAAGCAAAAACAGAAAAAAAGAAAATTGCATTTGAATCGACCGGAACGTGGCTGTGCGGCATTTCCACTGAAGTCCAAAAGAGCCGAAATGAAAATCGCCAACAGAAGCAAAACGTAGGGGGGAAATGTATATGGCAAGTGAAAGTGCAGTGGGGCGTATTCGGTTGCGTAACACTAGCTTGGGCTTAGCGTGGCGGCTGTATTAGAGTGTTCCTTATTCCTTTGATAAATGAATAAACCCACTTGATTTATTTAAATTAATTTATTATTATTTTTTGTTAAATTTTGTGAGCAGAAGCATGCCGGTGCAACAGATATGCTCCTTTAAACACTGTGAATGGGTAAGCAGAAACTATTTCGTTTGTGCTTTCACTCGATGGGCAGCGCGCAGAGCAGAAAGCTAGCAGCTGAAGAGTTATATACCCTAGACATGTTTTTGAGGGGATATAGGTGGAGTGCTAGATTATATGTGGACTAGTATGGATAGTAGTAGTAGTAGTAGTATAGTAGTAGTAGTAGTTTAGTAGTGTAACGATAAGTGTAGTAGGATATTGTAATATGCAGTCTAGTATATTACTTAGTAGATTTAGGATATTGAAATATGTAGTCTAGTGTATTGTTGTTTATAATTTGTTTCATTCCTTTCCGTTATATTTCTTGCAGGATAGAGTGTCTATGGTGTAGTTCTATTAGCCAGCATAAATATCTGAAATATAAACTTATTTATTCGTTATTCTAGTCTAAAGTATCTCAAATTCATCCGACTCCACGGCAGGAATCTTTTCTGTTGTTATTGACAGTCAGATGAAATGTGAGATGTATTGAATGAATCAATTCTAGAGCGAATGGCTAGATCCCAATTCAGCACCGAGTTTCTCAGTTTTCCGCTTTGTTTTGCACAGATTGAATTTTGTTGACGGAAGGCCGATTCGCTGAGATCCATAGAGGTATTCCATAGGAGAAAGACATATAGAAACGACTACAGCCTATAGATGTTGGAATTGCTGTTACCCATTAGTTTTCTGATGGAATTAAGATTAAGATTAATTAAGATTTTCCATTTACCAATAGTTTCATTTTAATACTTTACACATTTACAGGGTATGCTGGGAGCAGAGCACTTCAACAGAACTTTTCGGCCATACTTAAATATGCTGAATGCTTTATTGCAACATTTTCATCCACTTGGTATCCTTGCCTGCCTCATAATCCAACCAAATGAATGCTGATGCGTTTCCTTTCAATTTCTGGTCCAATTTAAAGCTTTTTTTCATACTAGCTTGAAGACTGGCTTAATTAGCGGCGCCTACAATGTATGCAAATTCCTGTAGAATATCGTGCTGGTCATGCAACGGCATATATTAAGTTGAATCGATAGACTATATATAGCATTCAGGTGGATGGAGAGAGGGAAAGCCGATGAGAATTGCTTGAATTTTTGATTTGACAAAAAAAAAAGAAAAAGAAAACATAAACTCTATGAAATTTCATTGCATATTCTCAGACGCTGCACCATAATGTCTTATATAATGTGTGTGCGTATGCATGACTGTATGTGTGTGTGCGTGTTATAGCCTTTTGTTTTTACCAACTGCAGTGCAGCACTACTTGCCCTTATCTGGCGTTAAGCTCGATATTCCCACACTCTGAGCCCATGCCACAAGGCCTCCCTCTGTGTGCATGTGTGTCTGTGTGTTTGTGTGTGTGCGTGTGCGTGCATATGTGCTTTTGGTATGACTCCCCATCTCCCCATCTCTCCATCTCCCCTTTGCCCCATTTCAGCAGAGAGCATATCAAACATTTCAAAAGTTGTTATTACTGTTCGGGTGGGCCAGTTCGCATTTGCTGGCGCTTCATCAACATGATGATGATGCATGCAGAGCTGACTGCATGACGGACGGCATGACAGACAGCATGACGGACTGTGTGACAGGCGGACACCACAAGCTTCACTCATATTCAAGGCAGCAGCAGAAGAGTTGTTTGATGTACCATTTCATTGCTACAAGCAAAACTAGATTGAAAACTTGTTCCATAAAATTAAAATTGAATTATACGTAGAAGTGAATGGCTATTTCTCTGAGTGTAGTCATTGAAAGTTTGCCTGAGAAAATATACAAATTTTGAATCGAACAAGGAATGAACACAAAAATGGAAATAAGGACCAGTTCAATGCCAAAATGAAATTTTGTAGATAGCAGAACGACTCGAGTGCTTCAAGTGCATAGGTATTTCTCTAAGTGTAGTCACCTTGTTGATATAGCATTAAATGTTGAAGCACTGAGAGCATGTTCAGTGCTTAGTTAAATGACGCATGCTGATGCTGCTCCTGCTGCTGCTCCTTCTGCTCCTGCTACTGCTGCTGCTCCTTCTCCTTCTGCTGCTGCTGCTTCTCCTCCTGTTACTGCTGCTGCTCCTTCTCCTCCTGCTGCTGCTGCTTCTCCTCCTGTTACTGCTGCTGTTCATTTTTGGACGTCGCGTTTTTGTCTGCTTGCTTTTGGTCCTTTTACCTCTGCTTTGGCAACGATAAAGCGACACACACACACACATACATGTATATATATATCTACACCTACACAGCAACATTTGTCAATTGCTTTCAATGCCCAGGGACGCAAAACTGGGAACGTGACTGAAATGTACTCGAAATGATGAGCAGAAACTTAGCTGACAATTGAAGCCGACTCAACCCGAGCGCATTAAAGTCATTTTCTGGCTCAGCTGAATGCAAATGCCGGCGTTCACATAATTACTGTAGCTTGAACGTGTATCAGGCGAAGTACTAAGAGTTATGAAGGGTTCGGTCAAGATCTGCTTCAAAGGTCATTCAGACTCGAAGAGCAGCATCGAAGCTTGAAGTTAAATTCTGTAAAATTCGATATGTTTTCATTGAATTTGTCAAGAGAATTTGGTAGCAATTTAAAGCTAGATGGGTGACATTGGAAATTTACAGAACTCTAGGGAACTCTGCTTTAAAATGGGGTAACAGGGCGTGGCAAATCGTGAGCAGCTACAGGATGAGGCAAATTTAGGCAATTGATATTTATTTGCTATAATTTTGGCTTTAATGGAAAACTTAACAGTTATAATTATATTCGATACTAACTTAAATTATTTTTATTTACATATTATTAACCTTAACCAAGTCACGAAAACGCTATAGGGCACGGTTACTGTTTTATAATTCGTTTTATGCCATTTTTCATTAAAATTCTTAGGGCTTTGGGCGATAAGTTCCGGCTCAGCTGTCGACTCTTTAATGGGGTTCTCCTTAATAGAGTTAAGACTCTTCCGACTTCAGAAAAGCCCTTAAAAAGATGTTCGATACGATTAATTCAGCTGATCGAGCTGGCCAAAAAGGCAAGAGTTAAAGCGCTTTCCAATAGCGTGGGTTACATCTGCCCCACCCAGTCTTATCTCCAGTGGCATTGAATTTACAGACTTGAACATTTATAATCTTGTGTATAGCAGCAGCAGGCTCAGCCAACACATTGAGGCGCATTTGAGTACGTGACAAAGCAGAAAAAAAATGACAATTGAAAACTCGTTACTCTCCATATGAGGCCAACACAGTTAGCGTGGATTGGGAGTAATTTCAAACCACATTCTCACATGCATCACAATCATGACCAATCATGATTATATGGATCAACGGCAACGCCAGTCCATCAGGTAACTTCCTGTGGCTGTAATGGTGTTTCGGCAAAAGCTTGTGGATTATCCTCACTCAGAATGCAACAAATCTGATTATGCGATAGCACAAAGTCATGCTAAAGTGGGTTGCATCAGTTTGATTGCCATATAATGAATGAAGTGCACATTGAGAGAGATCTCAGCAGATCCCTAAGATATAGGTAGATATAAACAACTATATATTACTATATTACTATATTACTATATTACTATATTACTATATTACTATATTACTATATTATATTACTATATTACTATATTACTATATATAGGGTGGGTGACTCCTAAATATTGTGGAAAAGAAAAAACATTCCCATTTATCACTTTCTTTTTTGTCTAACATCTAGTCACACTATTTATATGATCGCAGATGTAACTAGAAAGAGAGTGAGAGAGGGAGAAAGAGAGAGAGAGAGAGAGAGAGAGAGAGAGTTCAACCGCCATGAGTCTCTCCTACCCTCAGCCAAAATATCGATATTAGCATAAATGAAATTTGATATACATATATTTCTCTCCCAGAGATCTCTTACTATCCCATCCCCACGCTAAACATCTATACTTACCTAAACGTAATTCTGAGCGAGGATTAGGCACTCGCTAGCTTAAACTTGGATATATACTTTACCCCACGCATCAGCGTATTAAATCAATAGAACCACATCTCACAGATCCATGCTAAACATCTATATATGTAATTCTGAGCGAGGATTAGGCACTCGCTAGCTTAAACTTTGATATATACTTTACCCCATGTAGCAGCGTATTAAATCGATAGAGCCACATCTCACAGATCCATAGACAGATCTGTTGCTATTATCAACTATTGCAATTCAAATACGCTTCTCATGAAGCTCTAACTCCGAGCGAGTATTAGGCCGTCACTATAGTCCGCTTCAGGCTTCAATCATCGCTCGTCTGTGCACTTTCAGCCGGATTACCATTTTAAGCATGGCTCGCACCATAAGCGGCTTACATCGGGCTATTAAGCGCATCAAATGGTTGGGAAGTCCCCAAATGGCAGCGCCGCGCAGTAGGCAACAGTTTTTGTCGCTGCTGTTGTTGCTCTTACTTATTCATGTTTCTGCTTCAATATGTCATATGAGCTGCCAGTTTTTTGGGTACATATCTCCATATACATATATGTATGTGCAGCTGGCCTTTATCAATTTCAGAACTGACAGTTGTCATGCAAAATTCATGTGATATGCCCTTTGAATAGCTTGGCTAGCTATGCGACATGTATGTCTGTCGGGCACAGCATTTACTCGTTTCGATATTGATATATGCACGGGCCAAATAATTTTTTTTTTTTTTTTTTTTGTGAATTGTTGTTTTTACTATTCCAATGAAAAGGCAAAGCTACGGGTATGAGCTCTCATGTGAAAAGAGGAATGACAGATCGGTCGAGCGAGCTGAGTTGATATAGTCACGACCATCTGTTCGTATGCCTATCTGTCAGTCCGTCTGTCTAACTGTTCACATGAGTTACTACTGCTTGAGATTTTCAATTCTGAAGATAAAGTATTGTATTATGTATAATCGATAAAAATCGATAATAATATATTGTGCATTATGCTATCGATAATAATATATTTGGAATATATAGTACTGTATTATGTTACGAAGCATTATTCTATTACATTGTCGATGCTGCAACCCATTTTGCTGCTATCGATAATAATCTATAAACGTATTCCTTAATAGTAGAGGTTTTGTGACTTAGTATATAGACACATAGGCTTATTAGTATTACAATCTGAAATTTTGATTAAGAGAGTCCATCTGGAACAATAGTTATTTCGCAAGTTCCTAAGTGAAGCCCTTAAGTGCAGTCCAAGCGCAGTCACTGCGCAGTAAGCAGCGCGTGTGCTTATGTGTGTGTGAGAGAGTCTGTATGTGGGTGTATAAGTGTTTGTGTTTTGGCTCTGAGTCAATGATTGGAACAGCAGCTCCGCAGGGTACTTCACGTTTTCTATCTGTATACTCCTGTCTAGCGCCGGCTTGGCCGAATGATTGGAACAGCAGTTTTGCATGGCAAATAAGCTCCCCTCAGAGTGAATGCTTGAAGCGCTTGCTCTGCAGCCAAAGTCAGCTCTTCAGGGTGATTCCTAGTCGAATACTCCCTTAATTGGAAGAGCAGCTTTGTAGGGGAAATCAGCTTAGTTTTTCCTAAGCTCCTCTGACTGAATGCTTGAAGCAAGAAGCTCCTTCAGCTCTTTAGGGTATTTTCTTGTCGAATACTTCTGTTCAAGGCTCTCCGACCTGTGCCTTTAAATTTTTCGGTCGCCGTTCCCAAGGGAAAAATAATATATTGACTTGGTGCCTTTCATTTACATTTTCATTTTCATTTTTATTTCCTTCTTCCCTTCAGTTTTCATGTTAAAGTTCTTTGCTCACCTTTTTGGCTAATTCCCGTGTGCACAAAGCCATAAGCTTTAAGGCATTTTGCATATGAAATGAATTTTCAGCTTTGCATCTCAAGTCGAGACAATTTTGACTCAGAGATTGATTAAAGACGAGTAGAGAAAAGCGCTTTGTTTCTTGGAGCTGATTGATGCTTCATAAGCTCTGAGAATTTGTTAGATATTTTCTAATGATGAATGAATCTGTCCCACATGAAAAATTAATGAATATTTATATGAGTAACAAGACAAAAGTAATTCCAGTTTGATTCAGCTCAGCTCCGCTCAGTTTCTCTGCTGTTCGGTAAGGCCAGTGAATTGCAGAAAGATGACCAGCGAATCGATGATGAAGAACAACATCTGTAAACAAATAAGATGGAATTAAACTACCAGCACATTGATTTCGCCTAGGCCTACCCCACTCAGAGTCTTAAGATTCAGATGGTAAATGCCACAGACTTCGAATTGCACCGAGTTTTGCATGATCTGCAGCGAAAAGTCTTCCGTTTGCTTGCGTGCGATTGAGGTGCGTGCTCCAATCCCATTTCCGTTTCCGCTTTCACTTCCGTCTGATGGCTGCCGCCGCCAGGCGCCATTAATCACCACAGGCGCCATAATGCACCAGCAGCTGCTTTGACTGCGAAACGGATTATTTGGAACTATTTTTAGCCAGAGGCTCGCTGGGTAGATGGACACACTTACGCGCTGGGCACAGCTGTCGCAGACGGCGCACAGTGTCCAGATCTTGATGATGGTGGGCAGAACTACGTAGACGGTCTGCCAGAGCAGCAGCCAGCCAATG
Organism: Drosophila mojavensis; assembly: GCF_018153725.1. Classification (NCBI taxonomy): domain Eukaryota; kingdom Metazoa; phylum Arthropoda; class Insecta; order Diptera; family Drosophilidae; genus Drosophila; species Drosophila mojavensis. Next base: position 6,868,264 of record NW_025318667.1, read on the forward strand.
TTTACGTTGGTCAGGCGCCACAGGATGATGTAGGCATAGCAGACGACAATGAAGTCGCCCATGCAGAGCACGTTCATCAGCAGCACCGACAGCCCGTAGATGCGGGAGAGCTGGCGCATCAGGCGCAAAATGTGGGCGTAGTGGGTGCGTAGCTCCAGGCTGCAGCGGTGTCCGTGCAGCAGCTGCTGCTGCAGCGAGAGCAGCTTCATGTCCAGCCGCACCACCATCAGCGACATCTGCAGGTAGCGCGCTCGCACCGCCTGCGTCGTGTACAGTTCGCGCAGGCTGGGCAGCAGCTGCTGGCCCATGATCGTCTGGAAGAGGGCCCGGTTCGTCGCGCAGGCGACAATGAAGCACTCGAGTGCCACGTGCAGGCGTAGATTGAAGCCCGTGGAGTTTGGCCCGCCAACAGACGGTAGCTGCGCCAGGAGTCGGCGCTCGCGATTGCGCAGCAGCAACGCCTGCAGCACCATCAGCATGTGGGCCAGCAGATAGGCGAGGCTCATGGCATCGATGATCTTGGCGTAGGTGCCGAAGTGCTTCTGGCGCTGATTGTACACCTCACTCAGCTCCCAGCTGTGGGCAAAGTAGCGCCACACCTGCCGACACATGTCGCCCATCACCAGGGCCAGGTAGCTGCTCAGCAGCCGCTGCGCCGCCGGCTTCTGGGCGCTGCAGGTGAGCGCCAGCAGCCGGAAGTAGCCGGACAAAAGGAGCTCCGTACGTCTGCCCATAATCAACTCAACTGAACTATATATTTTCACTCGCCCTGGAGCGAAATAGAAACCTAATTAATTAGCATTACGCCATATCGGGACAATTAATTGAAGTGGCTAACGTGGACTTTGGAAAGGATAGATGTTTATAACAAATGTTCGATAGCCAAAAAGAAATTTTTAAATTGTTTACTTTACCCTGTGAACTTTTCTAATAATTGCAGGAGTTAATCGGGCTCTACCTCTACCTCTACCTCTACCTCTACCTCTACCTCTACCTCTACCTCTACCTCTACCTCTACCTCTACCTCTACCTCTGCCTCTACCTCTGCCTCTACCTTAGCCTCTACCACTACGTCTATCACTACTTCTATATTAATATGAATCTCTATCTTTACTCCTACCTCTATCTCTATCTATCTTAGTCTCAGTCCCATAAGTTCTCTCTTTTTTTTTGCAGTGCTAACGGTGCTCAGTATCACCATCAAGTACAACGAATATGCGACAGACAAGGGCGGCAATATTAGCATACCCTGCATAGCACAGGGCAACATTATGTGGGTCAAGGAGCATGGCAGCAATAGCACCATTATACAGGTGATAATACATCTAAGTGAATAGAGCTTTATCTGACTATGAGCTATTGTCAAGCAATGCACATTATTTGAGCTATTTCCGTATGTGAATGCCCCCTCTCTTCCATAGACGGGTCGTATATTGGTGTTGCGCAATGTGAGCACCTCGGACAGTGGCATTTATGTCTGCTTTGCAACGGTGCCCCTCACAACAACAACATCAACGACAACAACAACAACAGCGAAACCAACAACGGCAAGGGAGCTAACCATGCCAGCGACAGCAGCAGAAGCAACTACCTCAGCGCCGCAGCAGGAGCAGGAGCTGGAGAAGGAGCAGGAGCAGGAGCGGGAGCTAGAGCCAACGCAGCCTGTCGAGGTAGAGGAGGAGCAGGAGTACCGGGCTTACCAGCGCAGCAAACTAACGGTGCGCACCACACCCGGCCCGGTGACCCAGCTGTACTTCAAGGCCTCCACCATATTGGGCTTTCTCATCTGGCGCTTCAACAAGACCCAGTCCGGTGGCTATCCCGTGCGCAGCTTCACGGCTGAGTATCGCAACATCTCGTACCGTCAGCCGCCCTACAATGCCAGCTTCGAGCACGCGTGGAGTCGCATGGACCCCATCAACATAGCGCCCAATGTGGTGAGTAGAGTGGCCCTGTCCCGACGCCCATTTCACAAGAATCATTTCCGCTACAAAATCACTTCCTTCGAGTCACAGCGCCAAATGGAGGTCTATCGGCTGGCGCCCAACACCACCTACGAGTTTCGGATATGGGCCAACAATGAGCTGGGCAGCGGCACGGTGGTCACCACCAATGTGACAACATTGCCGGAGACCAAGGAGGAGGGTAAGCGGCCACTTAGACTAGCTGTCTGCCTGTCCCACAGCCAACACCAAATACAAATACTAACTAACTAAGCTACTAACTAACTAAACTATAAATGCTATTAATAAGAATCGATTATTAAACAAAGTCTTAGTTCTAGCTAGATAAACATTCGATAGTTATCTTGCTGTCGTGCCTATCTAGTATCTATCTGTAGAAATTGCTGTTATTTGGTGTCAACTGTACGTGGCGCAGGATCTACATATATGTATATGTATGTATATGTCCTGTGCGGCGTTCTACTAGTAGTAATTAACTATTGTCTTTACAACTTGATTTATCTATAATTTCACACACACACACACACATACATACATACATATATCTAGAGAGATATATAGATGATTTTATTTCAAGTATTTTAAGTAATTCGTAATTCTGGTAATTTTGTCGTTTGTCATCATCTCTCTTTTTTCTTATCTATCTCAATTATATATATACGTACGTGCTCGAGGACCGTGCAGATCTCATACGCCTTATTAAACCCGACTTAGATAATTTCGATCCGCGCATTTGGATAGTCGCCGTCAGCATAGTGCTCGGAACACTTGTGATATTAGCCATCGGACTCTGTATTGTGCTCTCTAAGGAGTGCTATCAGGCAACGCAAATGGGTACAGCCAATTCGCCAACAACAATAGCAAATAACTGAAACTAAACTGAGATATATATCTGTATATATATATATATATGCCATGATATATGTATATGCATATATATGTATATGCTGTACATACACGATTTATGATTTGGCTAATGTTGTTGTTATTGTTGCTCGTATTTTAACAAACAAACAAACAAACAAAATGCAAACAGCATTTGTTGCTGATTCGAAAACGCAACTCGTTGCTTGTCATTGTCATAAGCATTGTCATTAGCATTGCCATTGCCAGTGTTGTAAATTAATCTGAATCCCAAATGCTTTTTAATGGACTTCAGGCACTAGAAAAAATTAATATGAAATATATCAAAAATATATATGAAATTCCGAATGTAAATATAGTGCCTGGGCTTCATTAGCGTGCTTCTTCTTATTCTTTTTTTTTTTTTTTTTAATTATAATTTTTTTTTTCATCTGCCTTTTTTTCCACACATTAGCTTTCGTTTCATACATACATACATAAGCTATGCATATTTGTATTTGTTGTCGTTGTTGTTGTTGTTGGTGTTCGATTTCGCCTTGTTTTTGGTGTTTGATTTATGCTTATTAAATATTAAATACATATGTGTATACATATATACATATATATATATTACTAGTTGTTGTAGCTACTCTTATTAACTATCATTAGCTGCAAAGCCAATATACTATATACATATATATGTACATAAAATTCCACTTGCTTATTTATCATATATAGTATAAAACGTATATATGTATATAAATAAAAATATATATACACAATATACTAGCTTTATGCATATAATACCTATGTTTTAAGTCAATAATTATATTTAGCTGCAAGCGATAAAAAGTATTGCCAACAAGATCTAAATTCAATTAGGCTAAATTGATATTCAATTCAATTAAATTTCCAATGAAATTTCGAGGAGAACATAATCAAATTCAATTATAAATAATTCAGAGTCTTGCAGTCGGGCAACATCGACTGCATAATACTCGTTCGCAGCTCAACCATATTCCAATTTTGTAGCCTGAGTTTAAAAGAGGCTTAAGGTAAAGTACATATTATATTATATTATATTCCGAGTTTCCGATATGTTAAAGCAATGCCGAATGTTGAAAGTCTCTTAGATGATTTTAAGTTCTCAACTGTAGATGCTACAGCTATACAGATTTTTCACTCTCCTAATGCGCGTTTAATATATATAGTATATATTTTTAGCCTTCAGTTGTCCAAAAGTGTTTGAAGTATAATAAATTGCTGTACCAGATAAACTCTATTAGCCACGCCCCCACAGCTTGATTGATCTGTCGAGAATGTGAACTGTAAATCATGTGCCAAATTTTAATATTCTAGCTCAAATTAAATCTTTTTGAAATTTGAAGTTTCTAAAACCTTAAATAGTATTTCTTTTAGACCAGCTACAATATTATCATATTTTCTATTATTGGGCAAGATTCGAGTATAGAGGAGTATATATGTATATTAAAATTTCAAGTCTTTGCTTGAATAGCGGAGAAATAGTTTGCTTTCATGCGGACGGATGGACAGACAAACGGATGTGCAGCCAGACAGACGGATGTTCAGATAGGGAGACAGACGGACGGAAGATATACGGATTAGCGGATAGTAGAGCGATGGACGACCGATAAAGAGACGGATAGGCAGATAGATAGGCGAATGGGCAGACAAACGGACGGGCAGATAGACGAACGGAAGTAGGACGGACGAGTGGATAGCGAGTAAAACGAACGGATGAGCCACTAATAGACGGATATACAGACAGGCAGATGGACAGACGGATAGGTAAACGGAATGATAGAGAGACAGACGGAACAGAAGCGGACTAGTGGACCGCTAGACGACTGACAGACAAATGGAAAGACAGACAAACATAGCATCAAGCTAATAGACTCTTCTGTGTTCGTGAACGAGTATAAATGCTAAAAATGACTAGCAGCAATTAGCTATTATAAAACTATATAATAATATAGTTCTCAATCAAAATAAGATATTTTAAAAGTATTGAAAACTAAATGCCGTCTCTACGCAAGACCTCGATATATTAGCGACCAAAGTTTGTTAGCCACATCTGTGATAGACAACGAGCACAATCTCAATGCGCACCTAAGAACCATAAGTAGAGCTCTAGAAATATGCACTGAACAAGTAGGAACATAGATGCAAATATTTCAGATAATAATACTAATACTATGGAACTTTAAAAACAAAACGAAGCTTTAAGCCGTGACCAAGAGTGAAATGAAAAATGAAAAGTGAAAAGAAAATGAAACAAAGTACCTATATATATGATATGATATGTAATATGGGCAACTTGGCAGCGTGTGATACGTTCGGTGATATATGATTTATGCTTTCCTGCCTTCCTCTGCTGTCACTTTGCTATTGAATTTCCATTTCGATTTTCAATTTCCATTTTCAATTCAAAACTCAATTTAAATGTGTAATAAACAAATTAAGCAAATGTTAGCTTAACTATATATTGATGTTGTAAACTATATACACACACCTATATATATATATATATATATATATATATATATATATATACATTTCTGTTTATATATATATATATTCACATATACATAAGTAGCAATTAATATTCCATTTATGTGCTTTGTGTTGTGGCACGCCAATTAAATGTTTTAATCCTTATATAAAGAAAGTCAAATACATTTATCGGAACATTCTCTAGAGTCTTGTATTGTTACCTCTTTTAATTTCAGTTAATGTGCTTATTGTTAGACATACATATATGTCACATATACACACATACACAGACTCACACGAACGCTTGGCTTGAGTTGAATTTACATAAATGATATGCAGGCACATATTACGTATACGCAGCGCTTGGTCGCTTTTTGGCCTAACAGCTGAACTCATATATTAACATAGAATATATGCCATATATACATACATACATACATTTACACCCACTCATATATATGTTTGCTTCAATTTGAAAGTATCATCAAAATTGTGTTAAATAAAAATATTACGTATACGCAGTGTTGCTCGCTTTGCCAATATGTGAGCGGTTTAGCAGCATATACATATACACATGCATATATATACAGACACTCACATATATACACCTACAGTCATGCACACACATGTCTGCCTTAATTTGAAAATATGAACCAAATTGTATTACGTATACGCCGCATTGGTCTCGCTGTTGCCAGTTTTTAAGCGCGCTTTACCGCCACACACACATACACACACGCATACACATATATATGTTTCTATATATGCACATTAACACAATTATTGAAAAAAAAAAAGAATTTACAGCAACTAGCAAAAGGTAACGTAATTAATGTCAAATGATGTTTAATGCTATTTTTTCGTTCTACTCTTTCTCTATTTGTCTCAATTCTCGTTCCATCTCTATCTCTTTTCCTCCCTCTCTCTCACTCTCTATCTATTTCATTTTCCAATGCACACACATACTTTCTTTCTTTCTCTTTCTCTCTCTATATCATTTCTCTATCTCTCCCTCTCTTTCTCTCTCTCTCTCTCTCTCTTTCATATTGCATTGACTCAAATTTCTTTATCATGCTATGCGGCCTTGTAGAACTCAAAGATGGTTGGGACAGCATTGAGCTTATACCGAATATAATACTTAATCCCGGTTTCAGTGAATCCGACGGACCCAAGAGCGTGCCGCCATTCACGCGCACCGTCATCTTTGGCCACAATGGACAGCCCTACAACGATGATGATGATGACGACGAGGAGGAGGAGGACCCGGAGCCGACTATGGAAAAGTTTAAGCGTAAAGTTTCGGTATTCTTTACAGGTCCCACCATCAAACGTATTTGAGAGTACAAAGTGCAATTTACTGGCTACGCCCGTTCAGATATATCCAGGTTGTTTTTGATTGTGCTACGGTTAAACCTAAATTATATGCGCACATACATACATACTCGCATACATTGGTACATCAGTACATACATCTGATGTACGTAGAGCTTATCGTTTGTGCTGCAGGCGCGATAATTTGATTTTCGGTTTCATTCGCTTCGACTATGCTATGTTATCTATCTACTGTTAATTGTTGAACAACATTTTTGTAACACGAACTGAACACCCCAATGAGAATGCTAAAAATAGCTCAGCTCGAATCCAAAAACTTTCCACATTTTCGCCCAAGCTGAGGGAGAGCTCACTCTGTAGATAAACGTGAAAGGTGTTAACAAAATGTTGCAAAAACCGAAATGCGAAGTGTTCAACATTTCGTGCTCATAGAATGTATTTGGGACAGGTTAACACACACACAGACACACACACACATACACACTGGTGTATTTTACATAATGAAATGACAAAAAAAATATTGCTGTGATATAAATTCAATTGAAGGACATTATAAAGATTTATTAATACTCGTATATAGCAAAATCAAATCTCGAGCATGAACACACACGCCCATACACACACTGAGAGAAATTCTTAGCTATTTTTGTTGATGTAGTAAATTACAGTTACAGGCATAAATTACATAATTGCTGAAAATAATTATTTCATGTAAATAATATATATTTATATATACATATATATATATATTGTATATATATATAAATATTTTTTCTTTTGGAAAATGTAGAAACTTTTAAGAGTTTTAAAGTATATATAGATAAATTTGTTTTTTTTTTTAAAGAAAATATTCAAAGATTTAGAAAATTTTTAATATATAAATATATTTTAAAACTCTAAAAAGTTTTCAATATTAATAAAATATATATGTATATACATATATATGTATGTGTATCTTCTTATTTTTCGAAAATTAATTTTAGTAAAACAACAAAAGAAGCTGCTCGCAGTTTCTATATAATTATGATTTATTCAAGTCCGATAATCAAAAAAAAAAAAAAAAAACTTAAAAAAACTGTGAATGAATTTTATAATTGAGCAAATATTTTGCACTGTAGCGCGCACCAAGATGAAGAAGAAGAAAAAACAAATATAAAATTATATATATACATGTGTACAGTGTATGGAGAGTTATATAAACCATATGATTTCAGCATGCTAGGAAAGAGTTTTTCTAAATATTTAAAACAAAATAAAATAAATAAATAAATTGCCTGCGCGACATAATTTACAGGAAAAAAAAAAAACATATATATCCATATATATATATGTATAAATTTAATATAGCTAAATTGCTTCCAAAACTTTAGTAGATACAAGCGAAAACAAACAATGAAATTGTTATTGATTTTACCTTTAGAAGAAACACGTTCTGTTTTCAATGAGAATTTTCCAATGAGCACATTGTATAAATATACTACATATATATATATACAGTATGTGTAGCTATGTATATTATGTAAATTAAGAAAGACTGTAGCTAACTGTTACCAGACATTTAGCCTGATTGCTATGCTTTATAACTTAACTGTATTTCAGTTCTACATTGCTCTCGCCTTAAAGCTAACAAAGTTATCAGCAATAGTTAAGAAATATCTTCAGCTGCACTTTCTGTTCTTCACCTCGAGAGGGAGAGTGAGAGCGAGAGAGGGAAGGAGAGGGAGTGGGATAGGGGTATCTGAAGTACTTCTGGATTATATATAGAAGCACGCTTGAGCCTTAAACTGCGCTTTAAGATGTTTACCGTTCCGTATATGCAAACAAAGAAAATAAAAAAGAAAAGAAAATAAACAAAAGTATGCTGCTCCTTAATCATAACTAAATCTGTGGATATAGTACGTAATCATGTACATATAGCCGCACTCAAGAGTTTCCAATTCCAATTAACTTCAAAGCTCTTATGCTTTTTGTAAATGACCATTGAACTATATTTAGAGAACAACAACAACCAAAATGGATTACAATAACAAAGCAAATAAGAAATTGAAAAAAGCAAATACAAACACACTTGCATATATACACAAACACACACACACACACACACTAACACACTCACGCAGATGAACAAATATTGAAATAAAGCGAAGTTTACACAAAAAGTAAGCAAATGTCTTGAAGTGTTTGAAATCTCTTTGTTTTTATTTATTTTATTTTTATTTATTTTTATTTTTTTGATTGTTTGTTCAACTTCATTTAAGTAATTTATACTCTGGGAGGTCATCATTTACATCATCTTATCTGGGACAAAAAATGCATACATATACATATATGAAGGGGGGACAACCATGTGGCTGGGCTCCATGGGATGCCCAGTTCGCGTTAGCATTGATTAATCGTAATATGTAAAAAGCTTAGCTTAAACTTAAACGCACTTAACGAAAATGAGTGTAGCCGAGCCTAGAGCGCTACACTCGCCAAAGTATTTGCTGTCGAATCCGTAGCTAAACTTAACTTAAACCGTACACATATCATATCATATAATGTGAAGTGGGAATGCATTCCAAATCAAAACAAATCCAAACTGAACAAAATTCGTACGTCTGCCAAATGCAAATGCAACGTGTTAGGTAATTACATTCTGCTTATCAGATATATATGCACATATATACATATATATATGTATATATACTTATATTCCATATTTATATTTTATAGAATCTGTTTAGTTGTAGCTGCTATTTGGTGTCAACATCTCAATTATGGGGTCTGTGTACGCTCACTCGCCCACTAATAAACACTAATACATCATCATCATCATCATCATTATCATTATCATTATCATCGTCGTCAATTTTCATAAAATATTCTAGTCACATTTGCCTTGAGCCCCACCCAAGGGGGTGGGTTGTTGTTGTTGTTGTTGTCCATCTCACATGGACATTTCGGGCATTTTGTTGTGCTTCAAATTGATCTGCACACTTTGGGAGAACATCTTGATGATGCCGTAGTTATCGTTGGTGTATACCCTTAGAAAACTAGGCACATTCTTGTTCAGAAGCTCGTGACAAAATTGCGGATACTTTCGAAACGCTGGCTGCTTATCATCCCACATGGACAAGATGTCGCAGTCATCGCTGAAAACATTGAAACACACATATTAGCGCACGTATTCGAGTCAATTAGATGGTCAGACTTACTGCACTTCGTTGGTGCACTCGTGTAGCGATATGATCAAGTATTGTATTTTCAGCTGTGTATACTGATTGTAGATATCAGACGACTGCTGGCGACTGTACACCGAGTAGACGTGCTCCGTCCGCTCACTGTGAAGTAGTTGAGAGTTGGCATAAGAGCTTGAATTGACAAACACTCGAAGCAGGTCAACAACAATAAGAGACTTACGCCATTTGACGCATTTCGAGGTGTGCATGATTGACGATCGGCCGTCTGGTTGTCAAGTGCACGGTGCCAATTATCTCGATGGGTCCGGCGAAGACGGCATCGCGTTCCGTATTCAATTTGATCCACTCGAGCATGCCCTCCAGGTCATCCGTTGGCTGGTTGTAGCGTGTGGGAAAGTACTCCTCGCGTATATTCTACAAATGAATTCACTGAAGTCAATAAATATATAAACGAGAGAGAGAGAGAGAGAGAGAGAGAGAGATTGTCAGCTAACCACCATGCCGGGATCGAACATGCTGAGCAGGAAGACGGCCAGCGAGACGGACCAGAAGACGTTGCGCTGACGATGATACCAGATCTTGGAACAGACCGTCGGCGCTATCACACAGCCCTGCGTGAAGCTGAGAAAGAAGAGCTTGCGCACGGCCAGGCCGACCAGCGTGAAGATTAGCATCTGGATGAAGCTGTACAAGTAATGCAAGTTCAATATCTGAGTGTTGATTGTGGGCACGACAGAGTCGCGACGCGCTGCCGGACGGCGTCTTCCGTTGGCTGGCTCTTTGGGCTCCTTGGCTTTGGACGGTAATGTTTCCTCAGGTTCACTTGTTGTCGCTGTCGGCGGCACTCCAGTTTCAGTTTCAGTGTCAGTTTTAGTTTCACTTTCTGTTTCAGTTTTAGTTTTAGTTTCAGGTTCTATTTGGGTTTTAGTTTCTGAATCTGTTTCCGTTTCTGTCTTTGCTTGGGCGGGAGTTTCAGCGGTCGCCGGCTCTCTGGCATTCGATTCGCTGGCCTGTTCGCGCTCCTTGCGTTGCTTGTCACTGTTGCGATGTATCTGCGCCTTGAGCCGCTTGATGTCCTGCATGAAGTCATCACGCTCCGGTGGCTGCTCTTGCTGCATTTTGGCCTTTTCCCGCTTGTAGCGCTCGTAGTCGTGGTCGCAGCTCTCGAGCATGGCGAAGCATTGCTGGAGCTGCTGTTCGGTTTGCTTGTTGGACATATCGCTCATGGATACGTGGTGCTCCTCGAGGAAGTCCTCCAGCACATAGTTGCGAGCGCGCTCCCGTTGCTCCTGATTGGCCTTTGTGATGATGTTGCTCTTGCGCCACTTGCGGAAGAATGTGGCTAGCATGACGACGCCGTACATGCAGTAGGGCTTCACGATCAGCGTCTTGACCAACTGCCACAGCTCCGACAAGGCGACGCGCTCATAGAGCGGATTGCAGGCAGACAGATTGGTCACAAAGCTCACCTTCGTCTGCAGCACCCAGTATGCCCACATGTCGCAGTAGTGCACGTAGGTGTTCTCCTGCCAATTGAGCAGCCCCGACCTGTTCAGCATGTCCACAAGTTTGCCCTGCATGCTGTTCGCGAACAGCGGCGCCAGCAGCAGAAACTTCAACGAAAAGTAATCGCCTTGCTGCCCATTGCTAGATGGACGGCGGTTGCGAAATTGCCGGAAGAGCGTAATCATGAACATGCTGAGGGCCAGGCTCAGTTGCCAGGTGAAGAGCAACTGCGTGTTGCCGTGTGAGATCAGAAAGGCCAGGGCGTTGCCCAGCAGATGCGAGAGCGAATAGTCCAGGGCGAAGGTCAGCCCCACAGGTATCGAGCAAATATTCCACGAGGACATCACTATTAATATCTGTGTGGTGAATATATAGTTGGAGAACGGCCACGAGAGCAGGGCACAGGCCGTAAACACAGACATCGAGCCGACCTAGGCGAAGTGCAGTCACACAGCATTAATTGCGATCGATCACTGAATAATCTGGATGCTTACCATAAAGACGCGTGAGGTGTGCTTCTGCCGGTGCAGCAGCCGGCTGATGCAAATGCACAAATAAAACATTTGCAGGAATATAAAGGGAAATGCAAAATTTTCACGTGCCAGTGGCCGTTCATAGATTTTGCCAGCAAAGCTGTGGAACATCAAATATGAGATGACGCCATAGATGCCACCAAAGACATTCTCGCTGAGCAGCGTCCCGTACAAGTAGAGCACTAGCAGTGTGAGGCCGCCCATTAGCCAAACGAACTCCAGGTAGAACTCCATGGGCTGCAGGCTGGGATTGAAGCCGGCGCGCACAATATGGAAGATGTAGCTGCAATATACCAAAGGCAGATCGAAAATTTCATCAGTCAAGCCTCATGTGGTCAATCCCCATCAAATCATGCTATAGGTTGCCTTCTTCTTAATCTCTGTTAGTAAGCGATGTTGTTGGCATTCTTTTTCTTATTTGTTTTACGCTCGTATCAATTGTTTAATTAGAAAACGAAACTTCTATTCAAACAATGACTCACATTCCCAGACATAAATATTTATAAAATTGTGCATGCTATAAGGGCGTGGACATCGATCGGATGCGAGTGCACTTGTTATATTAAGTTACTTACGCTGTAACCAGCTCGGGAAGCACATAGAAACGCTGGAGCACATTGACGCTGTGCGGATACTCAATGTCTGTGACATTCTTCAGCTGGTCGTAGCCATGCCAGAAGTCTGGGCCATCGGCTAGCTTCTTGTAGAATGTGTAGTAGAGGGCATCTTCGCGGCGCAGCAGCGATTCGCGCTCCAATTGATTGAGATGCCGTATGTTGGTGCGCGCCTCGAAGATAACGCGCACATGGTGCACATACAGAAAAAAGAAACCCGAGCCTAATGGCTGCGTATTATCTCTGAAGCGGCCGGCGATTTTCAACAAAATCTACTTACCAATTAGCGCGTGTGATAAAATTACGTACAAATTGGGCTCGCGCATATTTCTGTCGTTTGTGTTGCGTCTCTCTCGTTAGTTCGATTGTTTATTCATAATTTGTGCTTGCGTCTATTTGATTAAATTAGCAGAATTCCCCTTGCTATGGCTGCAGCTTTTACCCGTAAACAAAAAAGTATTTACCACAGCTGATATTTTCGTTGCCATAAAGATGAATCAGCTGACACCATCGAATTTCACCAGCTGTGCTATCGATGTGCTGAAGTGTAGTATTTTTATATCGAATATAACGGATTTACAATTCTATACGATTGCATATTATTGAAATTGTTATCCATTACTGCAATTAATTATATATGGTCTTAATATAAATTGTCTAGCTTTATTTGATAAATAGTGCAGTATACCGCAAATTTAACGCACCTACTATCGACATCGTTTTTATCGATTATAGGGTGCACGATGATTGTGGGTGTTTGGTATTTTGCGAGAAATGTTTTGTTTTCAAATTGCAGTCACACTGCGGCTTCTTTACATTTCTGCACTTGAAGGCGCATTTTAGTTTTTTAAATAATTTTAATCAAAAGTGAGTTGTCTTTGCAGTCCGCTGACCATGGAGCGTTATTTGGTGAGCTCTTTGGTGGGCCAGGGCTCATTTGGCTGTGTGTACAAGGCCCAGCGGCGAGCCGACGACAAAGTGGTGGCCATCAAAGTCATATCCAAGGTGGGTTTTTATCATAAAATTCCGTCAAAGGCGAGGCGAGTGCAGCAGCTGAATACTAATTAGCAATTTCTTTGCAGCGAGGTCGCTCCAATCGTGAGCTGAAGAATCTGCGGCGGGAATGCGACATCCAGGCACGCCTCAAGCATCCCCATGTCATAGAAATGGTTGAGTCTTTCGAGTCCAAATTCGACTTGTTTGTGGTCACCGAATTTGCGCTCATGGATTTGCATCGATATTTGTCTTTCAATGGTGCCATGCCCGAGGATCATGCACAGCGTGTTGTCTGCCATCTGGTGTCCGCGCTCTATTATCTGCACTCGAATCGCATACTGCATCGAGACTTGAAGCCGCAGAATGTGCTTCTGGACAAGAATATGCACGCCAAGCTCTGTGACTTTGGCCTGGCACGCAATATGACGATGGGCACCCATGTCCTCACCTCCATAAAGGGCACACCACTCTACATGGCACCGGAGCTGCTTGCCGAGCAGCCATACGACCATCAGGCCGATATTTGGTCATTGGGCTGCATCGCATACGAGAGTATGTCCGGACAGCCGCCGTTCTGTGCAACCTCCATACTGCATCTTGTTAAGCTCATCAAGTACGAGGATGTCAAATGGCCCAGTACGCTAAGCAGCGAGTGCCGCTCTTTCCTCCAGGGCTTGCTCGAGAAGGATCCGGGGATGCGCATCTCATGGACGCAGTTGCTCTGCCATCCATTTGTCGAGGGCAAGCTGTACATACCCGAGGTGCAAGCAGCACAGACTTCGCCCTTTATAAACCCCCAACTGGCCAAAGACACCAAATTCTTGCAGCAATCTCGGTGTGTAGTCAATTGAAAGTAACGTAAACCCCGCTAATCCTTCAATTTTATATAGACACAATGGCGTGGATTTGGGTGAAGTATTAGCAGCTCTTAAGTTGAGCGACATGGTCAACGAAAACTTGAGCACCTCCCGGGATAGCATCAATGCCATTGCGCCGAGCGACATTGAGCAATTGGAAACGGATGTTGAGGACAATGCGCACCGGGTAATCGTGCCATTCGCGGACGTTTCCTATCGAGCCTTGCCCAGCAACACAGCAGCCGTTGCGGCTGGTGCCATGCCACTGGTCAATTCGCAGACCTGCTTTGTCAGTGGCAACTCAAACATGATACTCAATCATATGAATGACAACTTTGCCATCGAAACGCCGGCCGCCAGCGCAACGAAATCGATGAAGTCCAAGCTGAAGATGGCGCTCAATATTAAGCAGTCGCGCAGCAAGGACTTGGAAAAGCGCAAGCTCAGTCAAAATTTGGACAACTTTTCGCTGCGGCTGGGACAGAGCATCGATGCAGAGGCGCAGCGTAAAACGACTGAGATGCTCACGCAGCAGACGCAAGCGCAAGTGCAGGCGCAGCAGCTGAATGAGAAGAAGGTGCAGCAGCTAAAGCAATCGATGCATTCGAACAACGATGAGAAATTGAGCAGCGAGTTAGTGAATCAATGCGGATCTGAGGTCCATTCATTTTCAAGAAATCTCTCCTTGTTTCAGGAATTCACCTCCTTGTCTATTGCCCGGCTGGGATAGCTGCGACGAATCTCAGAGCCCACCCATTGAGAACGACGAGTGGCTGGCGTTCTTGAATCGCTCGATACAGGAGCTGCTCGACGGCGAATTTGATTCGCTGAAGCAGCACAATCTAGTCAGCATCATTGTGGCACCGCTGCGCAACTCGAAGGCCATACCCAAAGTGCTGCTGAGCGTTGCCCAGCTGCTGTCGCTGCCCTTTGTGCTGGCCGACCAGCATCTGGTGGCGGAGGCCATCAAGGGCGTCTACATTGATGTGAAGCTGGTGCCCAATTTGATGTACGCTTGCAAGCTGCTCCTCTCGCAGCGTCAGCTAACCGACTCGGCTGCCTCGCTGCCCGGCGCCACGGGCGTTTCGCTAAGCCGCACGCTACGCAGTGTCTCCGACCTGACAGCGGAGGAGATGAACACCGCCTGCAGCTTGTACGAGCTGGTCTGCCACCTGGTCCATCTGCAGCAGCAATTTCTCAGCCAGTTCTGCGACGCAGTGGCCATACTCGCTGTCAACGACATGTTCATTAGCTTCCTAACTCACGGTAAGCCAGTGGCAGGAGTGGACGACAGCGATCCAATTCTAACCATTCCTTTGTCGTTGCAGATTTCAAAGACAGCAGCGCGGTACGTTTGGCCAGCTGCATGCTGGCCCTGTTCTGTTGCGTTCTGCGCGAGCTGCCCGAGAACGCCGAGCTGGTCGAGAAGATTGTATTCGATTCGCGCCTGCAGCTGGTGCCGCTCTTGCAGAGTGAGCATCAGTTGCTGCGGCAGCGCGCCTGCCAGATGCTGTTGCTCTTGGCACGCTTCAGTCTGCGCGGCGTGCAGTGCATTTGGAGTGGCGAGCTGAAGAGCGCCCTGCAGGCGCTGGCCGAGCAGCAAACCTGTCAATCCCTGCGACTGGAGGCCGCCCAAACGCTAGAGGAGCTCAGCCAGTTCAGCTTCTTCGTTGCCCAGGCAACTGCATAGTTTTTTTTATTACTCAAATTACTTGTATTTGCTCAATAAATCGTAATCCATGTCTAGCCAAACAGACCCTGCAGATTGCCTTGAAAATAGTCGAGCAGCTCGTCCAGATAGCTCCCAAAGGCATCGAGGCCCAGCAGATCGCTGCTGTTGCAGTCCTGTTCATACATTTCGTTCAGCTTGGAGATGTCCTTCTCGGACAGGCCGCGTCGTTGGCCCAGCGAGGCGTACGGATCCTAGTTAAAATAAATACAAGTTATTATTAAAATTTATATATTATTTCATTCGATTTTGTTTTCCTCACTTTATACTCATATATACATATATCTAATCTTTCGTTCTAAAAGTTTATTTAATTTGATTTTGTTCCCTTGCTTTGTAGTCATATACATATACCTCTATAAGTTTATTAGCTTTATATGTAGACATCCATTTACATATCTGATACCGATAATAAAACTTACATTATCTTTAATTTTCTCTCTCTTCTAATTCCAAATGCTAAAGAAAAGCATTTTATCCTAATTATATTTATAATTATCTATAATTATAATATTGATATTTATTCTTGTTATTCGAACACCTCCAATCGCCTTAAGGGTTCCTTAGAATACGTGAGAATTGCATAGGAGAGAATTGGGTTGTAACATAGCTATTTTTCATTTCTTTTTCAGGGATTTAGATCTTTTGACTATACTAAGAAAACATTTGTAGCTTTAACTAAGAATCTTTCTTAACCTTCTTTCCATTTTCTTTGTTTTCCCTTTTCATACTTACTATGTATTTCTTTCAGTTCTCTCTCACTCTATATGTCGCTATCATATCTCTCTCACCGTAATTCGTTCTCACTATATCTTACTATCTCTCTCTCTTTCTCTCTCTCTTTCTCTTTTCTCAATCTGTCGTCATTTCACTCTGTTTCTCATCTCCCTTACTCTCTCTCTACCCCAAATACTCCCTCTATCTCTCTCTCTATTGTCTACTCCTCTCACCCATTCGCTAGCTCTACTACTCCCCTCACTCATCCTCTCTCTTGTCTACTCCCTTACTCTCTCTCTACCTCAATTACTCCCTCTATCTTTCTCTTGTCTACTCCTCTCACCCATTCTTTATCTCTCAATTACTCCCTCTATCTCTCTCTCTCTCTTGTCTACTCCCCTCACGCATCCTCTCCCTCTTGTCTACTCCCCTCACTCATCCTCTCTTTCTTTCGCCTTTTGCCTCCCTTACTCTCTCTCTACCTCAATAAGTCCCTCTTTCGTCTACTCCTTCTCACCCATTCTCTCTCTCTCTATATATTATATGTAAATTATTGAGTCTACAGATGCTGGATGAAATTGAGCTTTGCTAAAGCTGCAGCATTTTGGATTAGAGACTTGAACTAGAAATCATTTACCAGCGGCTCAATCGTGGGCTTTCCATTCTTGCTGAACGCCAGGGAGCTGTAGTGCATGACGCTCTGATAGTCGTACTCGACGCCAAAGTTGGTGATGTGCGTGCGGGCGTACTTATTGAAGTTGTGGGCGTGCCCATCCAAGATGTTCTCCCAGTTGATCTTCACATACTCGTCGCGCTCGGTGGCGCTCTGCTGGTGGTAGAAGCCCAAAGCGTGCAGCAGCTCGTGAACGATCACGCCGTGAGTGACACATTTGGGCGTATTGAGATTGAGTATTTGGCCGCCCTGCCGCCGGCCGACGCTCGACCAGCAGCCGGAGTAGTTGCCCTTGATGAGCAGCCAGTGCTTGTCGCCCTTCTCGTATGGCCGAAAGCGAATGCAGGTGCGATCGTGATACTCCTTGAACGCCTTCAGTATGACCATTGTCTGGTTGGCCGCTGTCCCAAAGCACCTTTCAAACTTCAGTTATCGCATTGGATGTGCATTTCTTTGGCTACTCACTGAAGTCCTCGGCGTCTATGTAGAACGGCACGCCGGCATCCGGCCACGTCTGTCGCTCGTTCAGCAGCCCGTTGCGCAGCAGCTCGCGATGCAGCATGATGTCGCCCTCGAAGAGGCCGCTGTGCTCCCAGATGTTCGTCTCGCTGTTCTCCGACCAGAAGTCAAAGGCGGCACCTGCAGCAACAACAACAAATAACTGCCATATAGACCACATCGACGACCTGGCCCCCGTGCGTACATACTGTTGTGCCGGCGCAGCATCTGCATGTTGGCGCCCCAGCGTGGCGGCGGCGGCACAGCCGGCTTGAAGCGTCCCATGGCCGTGGCCAGGCCAAGGCCCACGGCCAGCCAGTGAACGATGAGCGCGCGTCTCGGCATTGTTTGGCCAAAAGAAACACCTTCCCGATCGTGTCAACGCTTTTATATATTTGCCCAAAGCGCCCAGACGGCCGTGCGGCTCTGGGCTGGCGACAAAGCGACAATTGAAAGTAATTGAGCTCGGGCAATTGGTCGGGGCCCAACGTCGCTAACACCATCGCCCACGCTGCTCGAATCATGCATAACGGATTTATGCTGCCCTTCGCATGGGCGGGCATCCACACACTAACATTCAGTTTGATACGCCGAAATTGTATAGGAAATCGATGAGTGAGCTGGATTTCCCTTCGATTTGTCAGCTAATAGGGTTGATATGATAAGAATTTTTAACTTTAATCAAACAAGAAAGAGAAACTCTACCTGTCGTATTCATAGGATTTTATTTGTATTTGAAAAATGATTAAAATGTCTTAAATTTTGGTTTATTACTTGAGTTGAACAAGAGCTGAATGTCAGCTGAATATGATTTAAATATGAATTGAATATGAGCTTAACAGGAGCGGAGAATGATATGAATATCAACTGAATATGATTCTAATAGGAGCTGAATCTGAATGAATTTAGTTAAAGCTGTATATGAGCTGAATTTGAGCAGAATATCAGCTGAATATCAGATGCTGAATATGAGCTGAGTTTGATCTGCATCTGAGCTAAACAGGAAATTAAAATGAGTTGAATATGCGCTTCATTGGAACTGAATCTGAGCTGAGTCTGAGTTTAATTTGATTTTAATATGAGCTCAATTAGAGCTGCATAGATCAGCTTATATCAGCTTAATATCAAATGAATTTTTACTTCAAGTTCAATGAGCTCAATATGCGCTAAATTTGAGCTGAGTCTAACCTACAGTTGAGCTGAATATGCGGCTTAGCGAGAATAACATCTATCTGGGGTTCTTATTCGAATATTGGATAGTCAAAATATACAATACACAAATAGTAAAACTAATAATATTTTGCAAAATTTTAATGTAGTAAAATATTTATAAAAGCAATTATAAAGAACTCGAATACAATTATTTTGTAAGAAT
Source organism: Drosophila mojavensis (assembly GCF_018153725.1). Classification (NCBI taxonomy): domain Eukaryota; kingdom Metazoa; phylum Arthropoda; class Insecta; order Diptera; family Drosophilidae; genus Drosophila; species Drosophila mojavensis. The sequence goes on from NW_025318667.1 coordinate 6,887,597, forward strand.
ATATTCAACTGGATAGGCATCTATCTCTATCTATAAGGGTATTTGGTGTATAGAAGCGGATAGATATAAATAATAAATACATCCATGTATATTAGCTTATTTATCAGATTTACTAGTAAATATCTCATCAGCCTAGCTTCCCTTAGCTATTCCCGCTCTGAAAGCTCTTCAATTTTCGATTGCGATAGAGCATTAAAATGGCTAAGCAAAGCATATAGTTATTTCTTCATTTTCTTTTGACTTTGTCTTTGTCTTTGTTTGTAATTGGCGTTGTGCTCTCTCTTTCAGCGCGTATTTAAATTCCCTTGTCTTTTACGGCTTTTGATTTCATATTTAACTGGGATATTGGGTTATCAGCGGCAACAGGGCGCGCATATGAAAATAGCACAGTCACCGAGCGCCGGCGATGCTAGTGATGGGCGCATGTCGTGACACGCAGCAAAGTCATAAATCTATACCTACGAGATATATATGGTATATACAATATCTATGGTATATATATGATATGATTATATATTAGTGAAGACGTGCGTGCTCATCATCGCATGCAAGCACTACTTATGCCGTCACAGTCACGAGCCCATCTCTTTGCCGCCAGAACATGCATGCAGCCATCATACGAGTTGTATGTCATTTGGAAAGTTGCATGCAACATATATGTATGCATGCGTGTGTATCCAAAGTGCATGCCTTCATATGTTTGTCAAGAAGTTATTTTTAAGTTATTAAATTCACGATTCGTTCAAGTCATTTAGGGACTTTACAAAGTGAAGTTGGCTGCGTCAAAGAAATTAACATTACTTTTGAGTAATTCTGCATAACTTTTAGTAAAATTAGTAAATATGAGCAATAGGTATAATAATATAACATAATATAACACATTGTCATAAGGATGTACCCATAGTGCCTATCCTACTCTATAGCTCCTATAGGGTATCGAGCGAAGCCTTATCAGACATTTAGTCGGTGCATCGAACAATTTGAAGTCTTCAGATAGTCGCAGTGGCAACTCTGAATTTAAAAGCGCTCACGTCGAGAGGTGACGTCGTGAAAGCCTAATCAACGATCGCGCAGCGACAGTGAATGGGCGATCGAAAAGTTCTTTGAACCTGTACCTGTACCTGTACCTGTATCTGTATCTGTATCTGTATCTGTATCTGTATCTGTATCTGTATCTGTATCTGTATCTGTATCTGTATCTGTATCTGTATCTGTATCTGTATCTGTATCTGTATCTGTATCTGTATCTGTATCTGTATCTGTATCTGTATCTGTATCTGTATCTGTATCTGTATCTGTATCTGTATCTGTATCTGTATCTGTATCTGTATCTGTATCTGTATCTGTATCTGTATCTGTATCTGTATCTGTATCTGTATCTGTATCTGTATCTGTATCTGTATCTGTATCTGTATCTGTATCTGTATCTGTATCTGTATCTGTATCTGTATCTGTATCTTTATCTTTATCTGTATCTGTATCTGTATCTGTATCTGTATCTGTATCTGTATCTGTATCTGTATCTGTATCTGTATCTGTATCTGTATCTGTATCTGTATCTGTATCTGTATCTGTATCTGTATCTGTATCTGTATCTGTATCTGTATCTGTATCTGTATCTGTATCTGTATCTGTATCTGTATCTGTATCTGTATCTGTATCTGTATCTGTATCTGTATCTGTATCTGTATCTGTATCTGTATCTGTATCTGTATCTGTATCTGTATCTGTATCTGTATCTGTATCTGTATCTGTATCTGTATCTGTATCTGTATCTGTATCTGTATCTGTATCTGTATCTGTATCTGTATCTGTATCTGTATCTGTATCTGTATCTGTATCTGTATCTGTATCTGTATCTGTATCTGTATCTGTATCTGTATCTGTATCTGTATCTGTATCTGTATCTGTATCTGTATCTGTATCTGTATCTGTATCTGTATCTGTATCTGTATCTGTATCTGTATCTGTATCTGCTAGATGACGATTGATTGCCGCTCGGCTGATTGCTGCAGGTGTCAGCGAGAGGCAAAGCCAAAGCTGAACTTGATTGCCGCCGGAATGGTTTTGGTCTTGGTCTTGGTAGCGGTCTCGGCTGCGGTTGGCTACCTTCTTCGATTGAGCAATCACTGCAAGTGGCCGTCCAAGCGATTGTGGCAAAAGTGAGCACTTACCACAAACAAGTTCTCCCTTTCTCTGACCCAGACCCGCACGGCACTCTCTCAGCAGTAGGTCAGTGTAGACGAAACCAAAATATGTAGGTCGCCAAAGTACGGTCATGCGGCCATAGCTGGGACCGATGACCGTACCCATCGCCGTTGGCCACTCAACGCCCACCAGTTGGCGCACTGACCCCAACCGCAACGGTACATTGACCCCAACAGCTGGCATCGAACCTGCAGTTTCAGGTGTTACAGGCCGCAGCTACCGCACATTTTCCTCAATTGACTCACCGCTCACCGATCGCCGATCGCAGCTCTCAACTCTCTTCTCTCCGCTCTTCAGATCGAATAATTATAAATTTCTATTCAATGAAAATAGTTTTGATATTCAGTTTCTGATAGAGTTTCTTCTTACTTGAGGTAATGCCCCTTTTACATTGAAGTAAAAGCTTCTTTTCTTCACTTTTTATTATAGTCTGGGCTGAATTGAAAAGGCCTTTTTTGTGTGTAGAAGACAGAGGATGGGGTGACCAAGATCATTAAAGTACTTGTAAATATATTTATGATTAGATCAATGGGACTGTTTCAATTTAGCCATGTCCGTCTGTCAGTCTGCCTGTCCTTATGATCGGGCTTGTAGACTATCTAAGCTAGCAACTTTTGAATAGAAATTTTGGTATACGGTATGCACTAGAAGTTTCTCTATTTCTTTTCTATATATCTAATAATTTTTAGGGTTTCAAATTATAGTCATAGGCACGAATGCTGGAATTTTAGATCAGAGTAATTAATGTTTATTTGATTTCATATACCCATGCCAATTTCGTATATTAAATAGAAGAGACTTGTGTATTTCCTATATTCATTATCGGATATCAAAATGAAACTCTCTCAATCTAAGCATGAACATAAGAAACTTAGAATAATAGAAGAATTTCTGTAGGCTTTGTCTTTGCTTGGTAGAGCCTATTCATTGTCATTTCCTAGAAGATCCCAAGCTGGGATTGATCAGCTTCCCTTAGTTCCTTAATTGTTCTTAGTCTCTATCGTGTCTCTTTCTTTTTAATAAGACCTATGCGATTTCCTTAATTAGTTAATATAGTTTTTTCATTACTCACTTAGTTTTTATCATCATGTGTAAATGATCCTTAACTAAGCTTGCTCTGCTCCGCTTACTCTTACTTCTAGCTACGAGCCCTTCTCCGCAATTCTCATAGCTTCAATTAGCACTCCATATACTTGATGAGCACTTTTCCTCATGGCTTACGGTTCAGGCACATTTTACTGCAGTGACTGACAATTTTCATTCTAAAATTCGAACGCTTTGTTCACTTGATCGGCGGATAATTGACTTTCGTGCTGGCATCGCGAGTGCTTGCCACACATTTCTGCATGGCATTTGGCGTATGGCTGCACTTTCACTGGAGCACCGCTAGAAAAATCAAATTGCACCGAAATCTAAGCCAAAACACTGCTAGATATTGAGAACATTTTGGTCATGGCAACTGGAATGGCACGAGCAGCGGATGCAGACATAGACCTGTGCTGCTGCTGCTGCTGCAGCACCGCCAACAGCAGCACCAAATACATTTGACGTACTATCTGAGATGTACTTGATCTTTGTCGAAAACTTGACACACTTTTTTTCGGTCAACAGCTGGCGGCAACGACTTCCAGCTACAATAACAACAACAAAAACAACAACAGGTAGCAGTGGCAGCAGCAACCACAGCTCCATCTCCAGCTTTTAGTCTTACCTCCAGTCAAGCGGCTCGGAAAATTCGAGGGAAATCGCTGCTGCTGCCGTTGCCATTGCCTTTGCATTTTCCCCTCCCTCGCCGACAACAGCGCTCAAATGCAATTTTCAATTGAGAAAGTTTCGCAGCCAAAGATTGCAAATTTAAGACAAGCCGCAGTCTCAGTCTTGGCAAGAGAATGCCCAACCTGCGGCAAAAAGATCTCTACCAAAAAGATCTGCATTGCATTGCCAAGAGGCGCTAAGAACAAAACCAGGCGCATATATTTGGCTTGAGATTTATGTGAGGGAAATGCTTGGGGAATGTATATATATGCATATCTGTATAAAATATATAGGTATATACTATGTATATGAACTATTATTATTATAAATTAAGAACAATTACGAATCATATATTATTATGAAATGTTGAACCAGAAAATGCATTGGAAATTTCTTAGAATGTTAAAGATTGATATATGAGCTTAAGTTATTGGTTGTCTATACTTATATCTATATCAATACTTAATACTAGATTGAATAATTCACATTGAAATAGACTTAATACTATATATACCTCATATTCGTATAGACTGCCACAGCAGGCCGACTATGAAGCTTTCCTGTTAATCTTAGAATTTTTAGAGTTGGAAAATACATATATTGGTAGAATAATTAATATCCATGCTTACATCAGTATATCGTATCAGAATCCGATTGGGATTGTAATAATGAATGCTTGAATGAATTTAAATATGAAAATATTCTTATCTGTTAAGTAGATATGACAACTAAAACTTTCAAGTATTCATGACTAAAACAAAAAAAAAAAAACAAAAAAATAAAAATGTTCGAAAAATGCATTTTATTATATTTCTTCCTAACATTACCTAAAATTACCTAATTAGGACAGCACTAACTTTTTTTTTATCATTAATATTATTATTTGGCTTAGTGGATGGGCAGGAAGCAGTCTTCTTCCCAGCTGACTGCGATGTCTCAATAAACCATCACTGTATCTGTTACTATATTTATTTATTTATTCCTCGACTGTGTGAAGATTCAGGCCCCATTTACTGCCTTCATAAAAGATATTCTCTAGCCTCTGACATTTCATTTATCCCAAATATGTTGATATACATATATTATTTACTTGTATCCATAACTGATATCGACACATAAGTCAATTGAAAATGAAGAGTGAAAAGCCACAAGATATTTTCAGGCAATGCGTAAATCAATTCAGTTTGGATAATTCGCACTGTTTTTGTTTTTTTTTTTTTTTTTTAGCAAAGATGAGACCAGAAATAATGCAATGAACCAAAAGTTGTCGGCTTATTAACGTTTTTGTATGGTTACTGGCTTAGATTTCTCCACTTCCTTTTAGCGGCGACAGCACCAGCACCAGCAGCAGCAGCAGCAGCGGCAACAACAACAACAACATTAATAACAGCAACAACAATGCGCATCGCTGGCTGACACAAAACTGTCATCAACATATCAGCGACCGCTGAAGCCTCACAGCGAATGTCAAGTGTAACAACAGCAGCAACTGCAACTGCAGCAGCAGCAACAACAATTGCAGCAGCAACTGCAGCAATGGCAAATTTAATCACTGCAACAGCAGCAACAACAACAATAAAATAAAAATAAAAAATAAAAAAATAATATAATAATGTTGCTGTTGCCAGTTTTTGTCAACAACATGTTGCCGCTGCTGCTGTTGCTGTTGTTGTTGCTGCATCATTATAATTGACCAGAAATGTGTGCGACAGCATTTTAACATGAATTTCACCCGGGCGGAAAGTCAATTGTTGAAAGGCGCCACATTTCACTGTTACGACACCAAATGCAAAGCGCAGCAGCAGCGGCAGCAGCGGCAGCAGCAACACGAGCAACATGAGCAACATTTGCTTAAATGAAATCAACAGCAACGCCACAAATCCTAAAGCGAAAACCAGTTGAGGCAGTTTCCTTCCGGAATCAATTATTTTTCACTTTGCAGTTGCTGTTTTTGTTGTTTCACGTTCATGGTCACAAATTGTTCGCAAAAATGAGCAAGTGCAACAAAGCACATGCAACAGTTGCCACACCAGCAAAACAGCAGTCAGTGTGTCAGTAGTGGATGTTGCAGCCGCAACGTCGTCGCCGTCGTCGTCGTCGTCGTTGTCCATGACTGACTGACTCAACTATTTGCAATCATCTTGTTGTTATTATTGTTGTTGTTTGTTTGTTGCTAGTTGTGCCACTAGCAACTGTTGTTGTTGCTCATGCTTGCCTATTTTTGTTGTTGTTGCTTCACTTTGTTTTTGTTTTTCGTGCATTTTTCGGATACACAGTTGCAGTTTTTTGTTGCTTCTGCTGCTGTTGCTGCTGTTGCTGCTGCTGCTGTTGCTGTTGCTGCTGCTTCCCATTTTGTTGCTTTAGCGACATTTGGCCGTTCGCTGCTCGTCTCGGCAGGTAGACTTTTTCCAAGAAATTTCTATCGTCATTTGAACATTATTTTAATTGGGGAAATTCATTTATTTAGTTTTTATTTTAGTTTTATTTTCGCAGCTGCTGCCGCTGCTGCTGCTGCTGCTGCTCTACGCATTTGGCGAAAGTATGCTGCGGCTCTGGCTGCCCCTTTGTGGCACAGCAACTGGCCGTGTGTGTGCCACGAAATGCGTTCAACAAAATTCGAGAAAATTCAACTACCCCAGTGGCATATATTTAGATGGATATAGACATATCGATATAGACATACACATGTATACAGATCCATAAAGTAAACTGTTCGAGCAAAGTTATATAGAGCAATTCATATTAAATTCATTCACTTTTGCAAGAGTTTCTCATAAACGGATTATGAGTATATACCAAACGTATATAACACATATATAAAATTATATATTTAAAATTCATTCAGAGATTTTGAAAAAAAAAAAAAAAAATATATAATAATAATAAAAAACCAAAAAAATTGTACTGTAACAGTAGAAATTTGTAAAACTTAAATTAAAAAAAAAAAAAATTAACAATATATTCAAATGTAATAAATTAAAAAAAGAAATTTGGAAAATAATGCTAAAATAAAATTCCAATAAAAAATTATATTTGGTACCAAAAAGTGGTAAAAAATTACAAAACAAAACGTAGAATTATGGTCAAATAATAAAATAAAATAAGATCTTAATATTTTTCACCAAAAAGTGGTACAAAATTAAAAAAAAAAAAAAAGAATAAATAAAATAATCAAAATATATATCTTAAAAACAAAAATTGTAAATATAAAAAAAGACAAAAAAAATATAAAAAGTAAATAATAAATAAAATACGATTGCAATATAATACTAAAATAAGTAGAATACAAATTTATTATTTTCACAGATAAAAATTGAAAAAAATTAAAAAAATTTTAAATATTAAGAAATTCTAAACAATTTTAATTTTAAATAAAAATCTAAAAAAAAAACAAGAAATATATACAAAATAATTGTTAAAAACACAATAATAATAATAATAACACAAAAAAATGATCAATTTAAATTTTAAAAGTACTAATTCTTTTCTCAAAAAAAAAAAAAAAAAACTTAAAATCTTTAAGAAAGTTTGAAATATTTTTAAAATTTTTTATTTTTAATTACAAATTATTAAAAAACTCTGTTGGAAAAATATGAAAATTATTAAAGGAAATACATAGAATAAATAAAAATGAATCTATAAATTCCATTCAAATGAAATTACATTGAATTATTTGAATTCTAATTGAATTCAAACAAGTGATTTTTCTTTTCTGAATAGTTTTCCATTTTCTCTTTGGCAATGCAGCAAGTGCAGTAATTACGCTTAATATGATAGGAAAATTCTGATAAATTTCCGGAATTTTCACTGTCATGGGAAGCAAATACGAAAGACTTAGGCAACGAACTTGCTAGAAAACTTGCAACAATTTGCAAGCAGAGCGAAAGTTATCTTACACTTGATTGATTACCAACTTTCTACTCCTACGGATATTATAATATCTGCAATTTCGAATGATTCTGAGCGACAACACAGTCAAAGCGAACTAGCGCCAGAGCCGACGAGACTGGTGGAAAGGCAGGGAGAGAGGAGAAGAGAGGCTAAGAGTGGCTGGGGTGGCTAGAGCTAGGCATGGACATGGCTATTAAAGCTGCTGATATATTGCAGAGCGAAAGCAGAACATTTGAATTTCTATGTTAAATGAAGGCAGCAGCAGCAGCAGCAGCCACAGCAAGAGCAACAGCAACAGCAACAGCAACAACTTGATGCCCGCCCCTCTTGCCCGCTTACGAAATGTTAATGAACTTTGCATGCATAAATTACAACAACAACTTAACTGCAACATCCGCCTTGAGCTGTGACTGCTGTTGCTGCTGCTGCTGTTGCTGCTGTTGTGGCTGCTGTTGCACTCTCCATTAGTTTTGCATATGGCAAAGTTTTCTTTTTTGTTTTTTGTTTTTTTTTTATTGCTGCTGTGCCAAATCTGCGAATGTAGGACACGAGGGGCGCTCGTTGACATTGAAGCGGATGTGGCTTTGCCTGCTGCTTCCTCTTGCCTCTTACTTAACCAGCATGCTGCTGCTGGCGCTGCTACTGTTGTTGCTGTCGCTGTCCCACTTTTGTGCCCATCTTTGAGGCATTTTGGCGATTTGGCTAGCGTCGCGCATACGACGCGTGGGCCTCGCGACCTGCGATCAGCTGTTCGTGCCTTGGCAAGCGCGCACTCTTCGCCTGCTCTTTAACAGCAGTCCCAACCGTTTCCTCTCTCTCTATCTCACTCTTTGGTCTCCCTCTCCCACGCTCTCTCTCTCTCTCTATCTGTGTGTGGCTCTCTGGAGCTGCGCTGAGCACTTTTCGTCTGTTTTGTCTCAAACATGTTCGAGCTGGTTGCAGCTGCTGCTCTTATCACTTGCGATTAGCTGCCACATCAGACGTTGGCCATTCGCCAGCGCGTCGTCACGTCGTGGAGACGTGTGCGCCGCAACCGCAGCAATTGCAGTTGCGGCCAGCTTACAAAATGTATGCCAAATGCCAAATCAAGGCAGCAACATTTGGCCAGGACACGAGCCTCTGTCTGTTGCTGTTGTTGCCGCAGCAGCAGCAACAATTAACAAAATTCATTGAGCTGCTGCTGCTGCTGCTGCTGCGCCGCCTAGTCGCTCGTCGTTGCTGCTGTTGTTGTTGCTGCTGCTGCTGTTGCGGTTGCGGTTGCGAGTTCAATGACATTTCACCTACTTGTATTCAAATTTGAATAAAAAATGTAATACAACAACAAAATGCTGCCGCTATTGCTGCCGCTGCGACTGCCGCTGCCTCTGCTGCTGCTGTGTGGCACGTGTTGCCAGCATTTAGATTCTATTTAGTACTTTTACTTTCTGGACTTTTTCTTTGTTTCCCCCTGTCACAAAAATCCTGCACTTGCATGTCTTAAAGATATATGTATTTAATAATAAGAAAAAAAAAAAAAATTGAAAAACTTTCTAAAGTATGAAAAAAGATGTTAAAATTAAACAAAAACTCCGACTGCTTGTAAATTGTTGTTGCTGTTTGTGAGCAGAATCTGCAGCAGCAAAAAGAAATTTTACGGCCTATTTGAGCCGTTGCTGCTGTTGCTGTTGCTGCTGCTGCTGCCTTTGAGGGCCCGTCTACGATTCTGGGCTGTCATTTAAAGTCAAATGATGATGATGATGACAATGGCGATGGCGATACGCCTTGCCAGAGTGCCAGAGCGCCAGAGAGTGTTGCTTCTTAGGTTTTTTGGAGTTGCTTTTGAGGGCAATTAAAAAGTTGTCGAGCCGCGTCGCGTCGCTGGCGCTGGCTGTTGTTCTGTCCGTTTGTCCGTTTGTCCATTTGTCTGTTTGCTGTCGGTTGTCGGTTGTCGGTTGTCTGTTGTCGTTTGTCCGTTGTCTGTTTGCTTGTTGTATTACAGTTGTTTGGCCAAATTTACCGTTGTCTTCTTGGCCAGCGCCAACTTTTGACTCATTTGTAATTTGTAAAGGCCTATGGCGCGGGCTTTCTTCAGCAACGATCTCTACATAACAATTGTTGCCGCTCTATGTACACTGCCCCACAGCAACAGAGCTGGGCGTGTCATTTCATCAGCAAACATTTGTATGGACGCATTTAGTTTTAATTTTTAGCATGTGCTCGAATAGAAATTGAATTTAGGGCCTGGCACACACTTTACACAAGATTTGAATTTCATTTAAGTGTTGAGGAAATTTTTTTTTTTTGTTTTTTTTTTTTTTTTAGCCGAAGAAGAAGTTGTGCGTGTGGCTAAAAGCTTGACCTACCTTTAGCATTCGTGGAAGCATCAACTTTTGCACAATCCATAGCAGTTTGAGATCAAGATCTGACATACAAATGTTTTCCTTATCACATTCACCCATTCCTGATCGGATTCAAGGAAAAAGCTGTTAACTTAACTGTTAACTTCAATCTGAGACTATCGCAGCGGACAAATTTCTATAGCTCGCAGTTGTTTCAAGATATTATCATTATCGGGCAACTCCAAAGCTGAATTCAAATTCTTTTTATCATAGTCAGTTGCTGAAGTCAGTGCTGAAGAGCTTTCATTATAGAGGTAATGGAAGCTACAATGCATCTCTCGCCTCTGGAATGGAATATTAGAATAAAGTTCATGTTTCTTACACAGTATAGAGATATCTATGTTTGTATAAATAATATGAGCTGGATTGTAGCATATGGAGTGAAGTCTGAAGCAAATGAATGGAGTTGAGTATTAAAAAGTTTATTTTGAGTACGGTCAGAGAATGGGAGAGAAGAGAGATGACGGAGGAGATATATGTCGAGAGACGAAGAGATGGAGAGATAGAGAGAGATAGATAGATAGAGATAGACATAGAGAGAGAGAGAGAGAGAAACAGAGAGAGAGAGAGAGGAAGGGCTAAGAGAGAGGTCGAAGGAGATATATGTAAATAGAGAGACAAAGAGAGACAGATATGGATGCCGGATAGATAGAGAGAGTACGAGAGAGAGCGAAAGAGATAAAGGCAGAGGGAGAGAGTGAAAGAGAAGAAGAAAGAGAGATGGAGTGCGACAGTGAGAGATAAGGAGTGTGAGTAGAGAGAGAGAGAGAGTGAGAGAGAGAGATAGATGGAGAGAGAATTGAATAAAGAAATAAGAGAGAGATGACAGAGAAATAGAGTTAGATAGATAGAAAGATATATAGATAGATAAATAGATAAATAGATAGATAGATAGATATATAGATGGATAGATAGATGATAGATAGATAGATATATAGATAGATAGATGGATAGATAGATAGATAGATGATAGATAGATAGATAGATAGACAGTTAGATAAATAGATAGATAGATAGATAGATAGATAGATAGATAGATAGATGATAGATAGATAGATAGATAGATAGATAGATAGATAGATAGATAGATAGATAGATAGATGATAGATAGATAGATAGATAGATAGATAGATAGATAGATAGATAGATAGATAGATAGATAGATAGATAGATAGATAGATAGATAGATAGATAGATAGATAGATAGATAGATAGATAGATGGATAGATAGATAGATAGATAGATAGATAGATAGATAGATAGATAGATAGATAGATAGATAGATAGATAGATAGATAGATAGATAGATAGATAGATAGATAGATAGATAGATAGATAGATAGATAGATAGATAGATAGATAGATGGATAGATAGATAGATAGATAGATGATAGATAGATAGATAGATGATAGATAGACAGATAGATAGACAGAAAGACAGACACCGAGAGAGGAGAGCATCACAAAGAGAAATGTAATTATTTATTAGAGATTAGATTCAACCTTAAGAATTAAGCAGTAGCAATTGGGTCTTAAATGTAAGTATATAAGTATAAGTATGTAAGTATATTCTTAGTGCTGATTTACTGAAACATCTCTATAGATAAGATACTATTTTTAGTTAGTTTAGTTAGTCTTGTATCTCTTTGAGATTATGATTCGATATTTGCAATTGGATTTATTTGTTTTATTTCTCATATAGCGCATCAGAGTTCGGCCATGGCGCAGCATCAAGACAACGAGCGCCGACTTCTGTTGCTGCTGCTGCTGCTCCCAAGCACATTCATATTTTACAACTTTCGGAGATGCTTTCACTTCCATATACCAGCAAATTGCTGCTGTTGCTGTTGCTGTTGCTGCTGCTGCTGTGGCTCACGAGCAACTTCCGTATGCAGCAGCAGCAACTAGAATCAATTGCAATTGATTCGCCTATTGAACGACTAAGTAGAGTCGCCTAGCCGAAAGAGCTAATTTGTTGCCTAATTGTATCAATTAAAAGGCCCAAACAAAATGCTACAAATTGTACATGAATATCTATGACTCTTCGTGGCTGTGTGGCAATAAAAAAAACACACACACACACAAACAGACACACAGAAATCAAAGACACAATATAATACAACACAAGAAAACAGAGGCAAAGCCGAAGCAAAAGCAAAAGCAACAACGTGAATATTATCATTAGCATAAATAATGGTGAAAAATGAAACATACACACAGCGACAAAGCACTTGAGCGTGGCTCACATGTGTGTGTGTGTGCGAGTGTGTGTTGTGTGCTCACTGTGTGTGCGTGTGTGTGTGTGTGTTTACAACACACATTTCAAAAGTCGGTGACTGTGGCACTGAGTTAGTAGTGCGTTAAGTCAACGAACGCTGCCGCGCAGACGCTGACTGCGGCCGCGATGGCAGCGGCAACAGCAACAACAACAACTACAGCAATAACAGCAACAGCAACAGCAACAACAGCGTCTACATTAGCGCCGGCAGCATTGCCTGTCTCTCTCTGTTTGTTGGCCTCTGCCGGGGCTGGCGCTGCCGGCGCTGCTGCGGCCACGTTTGCATGGCATCGGCATCGGCATCGATGGACGCTGATGATGACGGCGTCGATGTCATCGTAATGCAAACGTAAACGCACTTACAATTTGGCGTTTTTTGGTTGCTTTCACAAACGTTGCACGTTGCTGTTGCTGTTGCTGTTGCTGGTTGTTGGTTGCTGTTGCTGCTGCTGCTGTCGACGCGGCTGTTGCTGCCGGCATCGCCGCTAAAGTTTGCTTTTGGTTTTATTTACTTTTTTTTTTTCTGTTTGTGTGTGTTTTGTTGTTGTTTCTTTACTTTTTTTTTTTGGCAAACTTACAAGTTTATTGAACTTTTCACAGTTCTGGGGCCAGAGCGCTCAGCTGGTCGGCCGCTGGGTCCGTCATCAGCAGCCGTTGGAGCTGCGCCGATGCCGTCCATAGAGCGACGCAGTCGTCGCGACGCTGGAGGGGCACGCATCGCTTGCCGCGAGACTTTCTCCACAATCGTCATCAATTTATCAATTTCGTTTGTCTTTGCCCACTTGCTGCCCATCATCATTATCAGTCTCACATGCTCATAGTTTTATTTCAATTTCAAATCAATTTTGTTGTTGCTTTTTTTTGGTTTTTGATTTTGATATGAAGTCAAATAAAAATTCAAATTTGGTTTAATTATTTTTGGGGATTTTTTCGTCAATGCTGGTTTAGTTTATATTAAATTGATTAATTGATTTCATTTTGATTTGGATTTTTATTCATGTATTTATTTATTTTTGTTTCATTAATTAAGTTATTTAAAAAAAATTGTTGTTTGCTGTGTGACAGTTTTTTAAATATTTCTTAAACATTTTTTATGTTATCTATTTCTAATAATATTTTAATTTAAGCTAAAACAGTTTTCCATGCGAAGTTGTTTAAAAATTTAAAAATTATCTTAGGATCAGAATTAATTTTTTTTTTTTTGCGCAGCTTATCCAAAAATTATTATAAAATTTTTAAATATATTTAAATTTAAGGCAACGCATTTTTCATTTTGTCTGTATCTTAAAAAAATAAACGTATTTCTTTTTTTTTCTTTTTTGATATTCAATTTATTTTTTATTAATTAAAGTGGAATTCGTTGAATATTTTGAACTTTAAGCCATTTTAAATTTGATTTGACTTTAAGTTAACATTTGTCAATATACATCCGTGAGATACCGGAAAATGCATTTTCCGATTTGCCACGCCCCTAGTGGTTAGATCAAGAAAAACTTGACACTTTATGACTAGAGGGCCTACACGATACGGTCCAAATTGCTTTAGCTTCAATATAGGCTTGCAGTCCTACGGATAAAAGGATGGACAGCAAGATGAACAAAGCCAATATGCTCATTTAACTATTGTGAATGAGTATGAAATATGGCTCTCTCTCTCTCTCTCTCTCTCTCTCTCTATATATATATATATAAATATATATATATATATATAAATATATATATGTATATCTGTATCTATATATAACTTGTCAAATTGAATAGAATCTAAGATATTTAGTTCCAAGGATTTCATTAACTATACTCAAATTTTGAAACCGCTCGAAAAGTAAGGGTATTCAGACAACAACAGAGTCCACAGCATATCCTTAAGTGTTCGCACGAGACCAGCAAATGCAAAAAGAAAAAAATCAGAGATATATAAATATATATATATATATATATATATATATATATATATATATATGAAAATTAGTGGAGTGAATGCGAATGGGAAGGCGAATACAAAACGAAAGTCGCCCGACCGATTTGCAACACGTTCGATAATGATCAAAATTGAAGCACGCAATAAATAAACAAATTTTTATAATTTCACTGACTGTTCTTCTTCTTCTTCGTCTTCTGCTTCTGCTTCTTCGTTTCCTTTTCGAATGTTTCCACATCATTGTTAATTTTGTATTTTATGTAGTTTTTATTTTTTATTTTATTTTCATTTTTTTTTTTTTTTTTTTTTTTCATCTGTTTCGTTGTTGTTGTTGGCGCCCGTTCTGCCTGGCGATGCTTATCAGCAGCATGAATGCGATTTCAAGTGCGAACAGCACGATATATATGGGCTCCACTGCGCGGACGATCACTCATGCTCACTCGTCTTTCAAAAGTTGGTCAAAAAGAGCTTGGCTTGTTTGCCCGGCCAACGACAAATATTGAAACTGCGCATCAAGCGCGCTCGTAATTTGAGTGATAAGTGGCCAACGGCCAGGCGTTGGGAAGGGGGACGTGGAAGTGGTGGGGAGCGCTGGGGCCTTTTGCAGGTCCAGTGGGTGTCCCACGTGATTGCTGGTGGGAAACCAGGGCCCTGTGGGATTTCACAGAATACGAGAACTTCCAAAAAAAGAATAAATTGCAATTCACATTTGCACAAACAATAACAAACTCAAACACACACACACACAAACACATGTATGGAGAGAGTGTGTGTGTGTCTGTTTGTCTTCTCAGCTTACAGTAGCTGCACGTTGCCAAGCACGTTACTCATAGAGGACCATTCGATTGAGCTGACAGGGCGATAAGCCGAGCCAACAGCAAGTGGAGGAACACTTGTTGACATCGTGTCCAGGGCATTCATTCACATTCACATTCACCTTCACATTCACATTCACTTGTCTTGTCTTGCATTTGTGAAACAATTGGGAAAGGCTACAGGCATGTTTTTCTTATAAGTGCAACTATAATTTTCGGGTAAGTATGAAAGCAGCCTAGGCTAAGCAATTATGGCTACTAGACTATTTAAGACTATGTTTAGCTCTAACTCAAAAGTATGCTATAAAATACCTGCAATTGGAGTATAGGAATCCAGTTGAAAATATAGTGAAATATATATAGTGAAAATGGTATATACAGTAGAATCCGGTTTTAACGACACACAAGGGACCGTCGTTATATCCGGAAGACGCTATAATCGTATAAGTTTGCTCATAAAAGTTTGTCTGGGGACAAGAATTTTCGTTGCTACAGACGCTATAAGCGGAGTCATTTTAGCAGGATTCTACTGTAGTTGAAATACATATATAGATATGGCATATACATAGTGTACATAGCAAAAGATTTGGTTCGTAACAAAATTACAAAACTTTCAAAATTATAATATTAAAAAAAAAAAAAAAAAAACAGAAATAAGCAAAGTGGAAATTTTTGATATATGGTATCTCGTAGGTTAACTTAAAACTAAGAGCTTTTACACTGAAATTTGGAAATCAGGGCATATTAGTTGTTAAGTTTTGATTGCTTTTTCTACTGGTCTACAAGTCTTATATAAATTATATGAGCCCCATGCTTCATCCCCTTTGCTACGCCCCTGGATGGTGCTGATGAGCTGTGTCAATAGATTAAATGATAATTAGCGCGTTAATAGAGCAGAGAAATGAATATTTGATATGTGAATTAGGGATCAAATATATGAATTAGGAGTCAAATTAGATGAATGGAAGCCTATCTTTATGACTATGACTATCAAATAGCTTAATTAAACTCTGGTTCGTAAACCAAATTGGAAATCGTGTCATATACTAGATCTTCAATGTACTTAAGTTCGATTCTATGCTTCATTTTGACACTTTTAATCTATTAAACAAATATTATATTATCTTCAAAATAATAGAAATATTTTATTTTATTTTATAAAGTTAGATATAATTAAAAATTAAGATCTAACTTAATTTTAACAGCACTGGCTACTATGGCCTTCGGCTCTAACTTATCCTATGCATTTACATTTATATACATATTTACATTGTTTTGTTGGTTGGGAACTAAATGAGGTGGTATAAATCTGTTATTTTTAGAAACTTGATTATTGAGCATATGTTTTCAGGGGTTGGGTTTGAGAGTAAGGATATGGGGCAGCTGTTGTGGAAGATAATAGAAATATATTTTATATTATACCAAAGACTTGGTTAAGTGATGAAGCATTATTATGGAACTAAGTTTTATATTGCAGCATAAACTAATTGCCAGAATTGACTCAAAATATGAGAACTTAAATTTATAGCTTTCATATTGCAGCAAATGCAAATGCAAAGAGAACGTAGAGCACAGAGTTGCAATTGTATACAAAATATATAGAATAGAGAACAAAGTGCCCAAGACTTGATATTTGATCAAATCCCAAAGGGGAGACATCCGATGAGCTTTCATAACACATCACATGCTCGAGTTGTGTGAATTATTCAACAGATAGCTGGCCAAAGTAAAATATATATGTATGTAGATATATATACAAATTGTGCTTGACCGATTCGGTTTAATATTGAACAAGTGCAAAAGATTACATAAGACGCGCTCTCGGATTCGGCCTGGTAGTCGGGATTCGAATCGGAATCAGAGTCGGAGTCGCAGTCGGAGTCGATGTCGGAGTCGGTATGGGTAGATGGCAGTTGGCCCTGTGGGCATACGATCCTATTTGCATAAAGTGAATTCTTCAGTTCGCATCGCGGAGTCTTGGTGCTCGGCTCGCTAAAAGGGGTCTACGGGTCTTGTGTGTTCGGTCTTCGGTCTTCGGTCTTCAGTCGCGGCTCTCTCATCAGCATGTTCAAGGTTCAGTGTTAAGTGTTAAGTGTTCCGCTGGTTACGCCAGGCCTCGATGACAATCGATCGCAATCAGCTGTTGGTCTCGTTGGCCCCACCAGCGATTATGTGACTAAGTGACTGACTGACAAAAGTATTGATGTCGTTACAGGTAAATAAAAAGCGCGCACACACTGCGAGCCAGACAGAAAAAATCAGTTGAGGCGAGAGAAAAAAAAGCGGTGAAATTTTTTTTCCTCAATTTTTTTTTTTTTTAAGTTAACGAGCGCTGCACGTTCAAGGGCCTTACGTAAAACCCATTTTTTTGTTGTAGTAGTTTTTTTTTTTTGACTGAAGAGAGTTTTAGCCCTTTTGTGTGTGTGGTAGGAAACAAAGTCATGCTCATGAATTCCATTTGATTGTCGCATATTGTTTAATACAACAATACGGGCATACACTGATATATATTTATGTATATGTATATGTATATGCTTATGCGCATATAGATATACATATATATCCAAAGCCTAATGGACAGCCGCGCATACCCAATGGCCGGCGCACGCGAACGCCCCCAAAACGAGCCCAGCGCCCAAGCAGCCAGGCCAGATCAACGTCCGCACTGTATTTAAGCAAATCGAAATTAAGTTATAGTTGCCCCGATCGAGCGACTTAAAAATTCAGTATTTTCCATGTTTTGCATAATAAAAATGCCTATCAGGAAACAACAAAAAAACTGAAAAAAAAAAAAAATTAATGTAACTGGCGCTCGAATGCGACTGCGGCTGCCGCTGCGGCTGCGCCTTCTGTTTAATTTGTTTCTTCTTTTTGATTTTGGGTATTTTTTTTTTTTTTTTTTTTTTTTTTTTGACGAGCAGATATTGTGACATGCTTTTAGGGTCGCCTACGGTGCCTTTTTTTGAGCAATATTTCTGCTTTGCATAAGTAGAAATTTTTTTTTTTTTTTGTTTAAATATATTAATTTTTATTTGCATTTCATTGGCATTGCGGCCATTAAATTTATTTATTTTCATTTTTCAATACGAAACTGGTTGGTGTCCAATGCGTTCAAGTGTTTGCTGTTGTTTGTTGTCTTGGTTTGGCGCTGCTCCCGTCTCTTGCTCCCGCTCCCCCTCCTCACTCCAAATTTATCACACGAAATGCGTTTGTAATCTGTGGCTAGATTAAGCATTTTGAGTTTGTTGTTTTTTTTTTTTGTGTTTCTTTCGAATTTTTAATTTTTTGGGATTTTTTTATTTATTATTTTTTTTTTTTTGCTGTAGGTTTTTGGGCTCACATTTGTTTTATGTGTATAATGCTTTTTGTTTTATTGTTTAGCTTTGCACTTTCTCCAATGAAAATTCAATTAAATAATCCCTTATATTTCACGTTTTTGAATATTTAATTAGTTGAGCTGAGCTCGAATGAACCTTGAACTACAAAGGTCTTGAATAGTTGAGTTTCTAAGATTTATATAAGTATGTGTATAGAAGTTTATAAAAAATTAAGTTCATAAAAATGAAGATCGAAAAAAGTTAATTCATGCGTGTGAGTCTTGATGAGCCTTCATAGATCTTCTCAGATATCTTTGTCTCTCTCACAAGCACAACGATCCTGTCTTTATGGGCATCTAGCTCTCACTCAGCACTCTTCGCCTTTTTCACAGGCATAACGATCCTATATTTGTCTCTTTTCCACTTTGGGAATGAATCGTCTGTTGGGATTCTTGTGCAACCGGATCTATGCTATTTTTGTCTCTATCCCTTTCAGCTCTCTCTCTCTCTCTCTCTCGCTCCCTTACTCATTGAGTGAAATTTTAAGGATTTAAGTACTATGAGACGCTAACTCACTCGAATTTTATTCTTAGAGCTACTCTATGCAATGCTAATTGGGAGACTTAAAAGACTTTTCATATAATATTCGTTTTCTTGCTCAGTCAATATCTAGATGAAATCAGGATACATTTGAAGTCTTTACTTCATGCACAGATTGCCTGGGGCATAAAGCTAAATACAAGAAATGACAGTGCCTTACTAAAGTAGCTATACTATACGAAATTTTACAATTTTGAGCAAAACGAACTCGAAATTCTCAAGTCGTGAGTGATTTTTGCGACAGCTATACCAAGTCGTATGTTAAAATAATAATAATGCTTTATTTATGACTTGCGTAACTCATAAAGTGCGGCTTTTTATTGGACTGGAAAGTCTTTTGTGGGAATGCTTTATTTTGGGTTGTTTTTACGACTTATGGCTAACAGGATGCGCAATAGGCAATCAGATAAGAGATTAACCTAAAAAGACGTCTTTTTGGGGAAAAGAAAGCCAGATGTTAAGTGGCTTGGATGGTATTACTACGGGAGCATATCGGCTGCATTTCGCTCGCCAAATGGGTCAGGCGATATTTTGATTTATGATTTCCTGAGCTGGGGCAATAATCTTCGCATTTACTACCTGCGGCAGGCTTTCTCAAAGTCTGCCATTGCTAGGGACACGGCTTTAATTGTTAATGAAAGGGATTTCAATAATGCAAGCAACCGACTCTCCGCCCTATCGACGCCTATAAATTCTGAGCTTGGTTCGACTTACAGTAGCATCGAAGCGCAGCGCGCTGCAAAGTTGAGTTGAATAAACTTTGCAAAGAGTGTAGATACAATTTAAGCGCTTGAATTATCGTTTTGAAGGCCATTTTTTTGAAATGAGCTGCGAACGAGGCTAGGCATTCGCAATAGTGTGGATGTTGTGTTGGGGGTGCTGCTGGACGGCAGCGGCGCACGGGGGGAGGAGGTGTTGGCCGAAGCTAGCCAAGCAGCGCCAACGTCAACGTCAACGTCAACGCCAACAGCAGCAGTAGCAGTAGCAGCAGCAGCAGCAGCAGCAGCAGCAGCAGCGACAACGCCAACGCACGAGCGTGTGAAGCTCGGCGAGGTGAGCCGAGCTCAGCGCAGCTCGGCTGAGGCTCAAAGTATGCAGCACAAAAGTTCAATAAACTAAAGTGTCTTTTGAAAAAAATGGAAAAAAAAAAAACAGGTAAAATCAACTAAGAATGCTCTAGTCACGGCGGCACGACTAAGACATACCCTGCACACACCACACACTCACGATCGAGTCCTATACATGTCTAGGACTAGCTGAATTTAGTCTCTGTGGAATACTTGTCTGCGGCGACATCAAACTCCTTTCGTTGGCCTGGCTACAGGGTATGGAGAGGTGACAGCCAACCGGTGGTCGGCCTGGGCCCGGCTCCGGCTCCGGCTCCGGGCCCGCCGGCTCTGCTTTGCTCAACTCCATTGCAGCATGCGTTTTGTCGTATCTGTGCTGTTTCTCTCTCTGCTTCTCTCATATATGGCTTTGCGTGTATTTTGTTGTTGTTGATTTTGTTGTACATAGTATTATTATGGCAGCGCTCGAGGTGTAAAGAAAAATGCAATTCTTGCCAAGCCAGTCGACCAGCCAGCCAGCCAGTCAGCCAGCCAGATAGCCAGTTGGCCAGTTAGCCAGTTGGCCAGCGAATCAGCCAAGCGAACAGCCAGAATCTCGAATCTGAATCCGGTGCGTATGAGTGATTGGCGATTGACCATAGCAATCAGTTGAGCCAATGCACACTGCATCAACTCGAGCTGCCTTTGCTCTGTCAGCCAGGCACTTCCTCTCACCAGGACATGCCAAAGCGGGCCCCAAGTGCTGCGCCCTCATCGCCCAGCCAAAGCTGGCCCCTTGTTGACTGTGACGACGCAACGTCACTGACAGCGAAACTTTCACGTCGGGTGAAATGGTCTTTTGTTTACCAAGCCAGACAGATGGCCAGCCAGCCAGCCAGACAGACAGCCGGACAGCTAGTCGGCCAGCCGGCCAGTTGGCCATACGTCTCGCTTGATCTGTGGGTCTAGAAAGAATCTTGGAGCTACAATAGCTGTCTGGCATTTCGTTGAGGGTCCATGTTTGAGTTTGAGCTTTCGTTTTTATTTTTTTTAGCCAGCTGATGTTGATGTTGGTCGGGCAGAGATTTCACACAGAGGTTTTCTATGAATATTCAAGACTTAAATGGGAGCTTATGCCACATATAACTCAGACTTTGGTTTGAATATTGATGTTAAAAAATGAAGAAGACTAACATAAATAGAACATGAATAAAATCATATGAGACGAGCACTCAATATATTTAGAGTTTAGATATGGGAGACTGGAAGACCTAAACAGAAATAGATACAAAGTCAATTAGGAGCATATTGTGGGAGTGTCAGGAAAAAGAGCTAATATGGTATCTTGCCTAACGGAAAGAATAATATAAGATTTCGACTGTCAAAGCTTTCAGGCAAAGTACTAAAAATATACTAAAATATTGAAAAAGGTACTACTACCACTTTTTACTAAGTACTACTACTGCTACTACTACTTTTATTACGTATCTACTACTACTCCTACTACTACTTTTATTACGTATCTACTACTATTCCTACTAGTACTTTTATTACGTATCTACTACTACTCCTACTACTACTTTTATTACGTATCTACTACTACTCTACTATTAATACTACTACTCCTTCTCCTACTTTTACTACGTATCACTTACTACTACTTTTTGATACTACTCGTTTTACTTCGTATCTCTTACTACTACTTTTTGCTATTACGACTACTACTACTTCTACTACTGCTACTACTAATACTAAATGTTACTGCTACTACTACTACTACTGCTATTACTAAGACTACTTTTTACTGCTACTACTACTAATACTACTGCCACTACTACTAATACTACTGCTACTACTACTAATACTACTGCTACTACTACTAATACTACTGCCACTACTACTAATACTACTGCTACTACTACTAATACTACTGCTACTACTACTAATACTACTGCTACTACTATTAGTCGTATTACTAATACGACTACTTTTTACTGCTACTACTACTACTGTTACTTTTAAATATTTAACTATACATATAATTATATTCCATACACTACAGTTGACTGTAAATATATACCAAATAGTTATCACATAAATAAGGTATATAACAAAACATATCCGTATATATCTTTACTATATACTTAAGTGCATAGTTAATATATACTTTAATATATGTACAAGGTAAATACCCAATAAATATCTAACAAATACTATAAATACTTAACTGTATACATATAGAAAATATATATAAAATATATATGCATATCTATATCAAATTTAGAAAAATATATTGAAATTTGTACATTTCTAAAATTTTAAATAGTAGTAAATAGTATTAAATAGTATTTGACAGAGATATGCGGAGTAGTTCGCATTCAAGTCACATAAATTTCAGCAAATCGTGAACAGTGCAGAAAAGGGGAGTAAGTAGAGCGCATTTCAGTTTATGATAGGATATATATAGAAGAAGTTAAGTAACCGGGTTTTTCACATCTATTAACCATTTCAATTAAAATATCGGGTTCAACTGGTTCTTCCTCGAATTCAAGTTCCCAAATCAATAATTGATCTATATTATTGTAAAATATTCAGATATTATCTCAGTTGGCATTCGCTTGGAATCCTCCAACTGTTTCTTGAGTGTCTTTGAATGGATCCTGTATGCGATGTGCATCAATTGAGGCTGATATACAATATATATTGGCAAGCGGATCGTAACTCTTCAGCTCTTCTGCTCTGCTACTCTGCTGCTCTGCTACTCTGCTGCTCTGCTGTCGTCGCAGTCGTTGGCCCGGTTCAACGGCATTGCTTTCATATTGAATTCAAATGAACGAAAGACCTACTAAAAAGTGAAGAAGCGAGAGTTTGGCTATGACGTTTCATTTGGGCCAATACGCCCGGGTTCACGGACGGAGACCGTGTGGCGGCTCGGGGGAGCTGGCCAAGCTGGCATGAATTCTCAATTAAGGTTGTCCCACCAGCTGTGCGCTGGAGAGCAGCAGCTGATTCTGCGCGGCTTAGAAGGAGCCATAGAACACCGTCACAGACGGAGAGACGATGCTAACGTCGACGTCAACGTCGACGTCGACGCCGATGTCGACTTTGAGGCCGACACAGAGCCAGCGGCTGGCAAATGGTCAACGTTCTCAGCGCTGTCGCTGCTGGCGTCGACGTCTGCGCTGTTATAAATTGGCAAAAGTGTTGTTGCGACAGCGACAGCGACGGCAACGGCGACAGCAGCGGCAGCAGCAGCGACTGTGACAGCGGCAGCGACAGCAGCAGCAGCAGCGACAGCGACAGCGACAACGTCTTGGCTTAAAGCCAGCGACGAGTTCGTTGACCGTTGAGGTTTTTTGAAGTTTATTGCTGCGCTTGGTGGCTTCGCCAGTTGGCCGCTTGGCCGCTTGGCCGCTTTCAATATGCCAAATATGCAACCAGGAACAGCAAAAAGCAGCAGCAACACCAACAGCAGCAGCAGCAGCAACATTAGCAACAGCAGCAGCAACATCTCTCTCAATGTAGAAAACGCGAGTTTTTCGAGCAATCAGCTGATTCTGAGCTGAACTGAGCTGAGTTGAGCTTCCGCTTTGCTTTATTTATTTATTTATTTTTTTTTTCATTTTTATTTAGTTTTTGGTCTGTGAGCATCGGTTGCGCGATCTCAGCCAAACAATTTACACATTCGCAGATTGACAAACGCAAAGCATTTAACAAATTCAGCAAACAGTTGGCCAATCGTGTGTGAGCCCGTTTTTATTTTTAGAGATTTTGATATTTTTGGCACGCTTCCGGTGCGACGTCGATGACCTTTTCCGCCCACATTCGAGCTGGCCAGGGCCAATGAAATGCCAATTTTTTTTATGTATTTTGTTTATTTATTTATTTTATTTTTTTTAATTTGCATGCATTGTTGCTGCTGTTACTGTTGCTGCTGCTGCTGCTGCTGCTGCTGGGGTTGACAACCTCTCAGATCAGCTGTTTAACCTGACTTTGTTGCTGTTGCTGCCGGTTGTTGTTGTTGCTGCTGCTGCTGCTGCTGCTGCGGTTGTCTGTTTATTATGTAATACAGATGAGCAGCAATTCGCAATCAATATGATTTGTATTTGTTGTTGTTGCTGTTTGTTTTAAGTCAGTTAACAGTACTATTTGGTGTTGTTGTTGTTGTTGCTGCTGTCGAGGAAAGTTTTTGACCCCCTCGGGCGACCCAGCGGCCGGCTAACAGTCCGCCCGCACGCCGAACGTGAAAGTTACTCGAAATATGTATTAACAGCAGCAGCAACAACAACAACAACAACAGCAACAACAATAACAAATATATTAACCGCAGCAACATCTCCAGTCAAACAGCCAAATTCATTGAATACATATAAAGTTTATTGGCTTTTGATCCCAACGCATTATTGTTGGGGTGGGTAATGGTTGTTGAGTTGTTGTTGCTGTTGTTGCTGCTGTAGCTGCTGTTGTTGCTGGTTTGCGCAATACAATTCACCGCTGGTGCTTTGACTGCTCATGATGCATACGTAACGGTATCGACAGGAAGTTGTTGCTCTGCCGCCGTTGCTTTGTTGCTGCTGCAGCAGGAGCCGAGAGGAGTTCATTCAATGCCGGCCAGCTTCCAGTTTGTGTTGCGGCATTTCGATTGCCTGAGGTCATTGTTGCTGCTGATGTGCGTGTGTGTGTGTGTTTTTTTTCTTTATTAATATTATTTGTTGACTTTTCCGAGCACGTGCTGCGACAGCGTCAACTTGACGAGGGAGAGATATACTAAATATACTTTATATATCTATAAATTCCATGTAATTATCATGAACTGCTGTAGGCGAGGTTCACTGTGTTAAGTAGCATTAATGGGCCGAAGGCTGCAGTTGCCAGTGCTTGAATCTCAAGTTAGTCTTAAATTTGTATTACTTCTAATCTACAATAAATAAATAAATATTTAAGTAACATATGCCTGAGGACATACTTTGAGCATGTGCCTTGATTATGGACTTCTCCTTCTCTTCTTTATTGACATAAATCAAAATTATATTTCCTGTTATACAACAAATAAATACTTAGTGTAAACTTAATAAAATATAAAATTAATGAAATAATTTAAACTGAATATATTCGAGATAAATGAAAGCTAATAAAGATTAAATTTCATAGAGAATTAAATTGAATTTCAAATCAAGTTAAATTCATCTAGGCATTAATACAGAGAATTTTTTCAGTAATTCCTCAAATATAAAGAACAAATTAAAAAATTGGTATATGATTAAATCGGCTTTACTATTCTCGTCAGTTTAAGATCTAGAAACTCAAAATTTAAGGAATAAATTTATGTTGTTAATACAGGAAATTAATGAAGGCGTGGCAAACCAAAAAACTATCTAGCAAGGTAGTCTGCAGTCGTTAAGGCCCGACTACAACTTTCTTGATTCATTCATCATGACATTTTCTAAAGCTCTTTAGAATAGAATTTTTAATTAAAATTTTACAATGTTTTTTTTTTATTTATTTATTTATTTTTTTAAATATTTTTTATATGAGTATTCTTTATATTATTATCATTATTTAAAAATTATTTTTTTTATTATTTATATTTTATTTTATTTTTATTATGAGTATTATTATTATTATTATTCTATTTTTGCAACAGATTTGAGTTAATCTTATTGTGAATTAAATTTACTGTAATTATACATACAACAAGTCTTCAAGCAACATTAAAAAAATTTAATATTTTAAAATAAATTATTTGAAAAATATTTATCATATACAGATTGTAATATATGTGTATCTATATATAATAAAAAAAACTGCATTTGATTAGGCCAGCACAAAGAGAATTGAGTAAATCGAAACTAAATTTAATTAGCCGCAGTTAGTTAACTGCTGTCATTAAGTTCGTATCATACAAGTCTTTCGTTTCTAGCGCTCTGGAACTGGAGCCGGGAGCGTTAGCTGGGAATTCCGTTGTGTGCTGCCGCTGTCGCTGCTGCTGCTGCTGCTGTTGCTGTTGCTGCTGTCGGCGTCGTTCGTTGCCAGTCACATTAAGAGCAACACCAACACCAACGGCAGTGCTCAGTGTGCGTGTGTGTGCGTGTTGCTTTCTGGTTTGGCAGCTGCTTCTTGGCACACACACACGCGCACACATCGGCACACACGCACACAGAAGCGACGCGTCGCGCTTTTACATTTGTATATGTAGGTCTACGTCCGATTTTACTTTCACTTTTAAAGGTTTACGAACTTTTCTGTTTACAAGTCAACGCTGCTGCCGGCAGCCGACGCGCCGCAGCAGCAGCAGCAACAGCCGCGACGACGACGACGACGACGACGACGCGCATTTCAAATGCTTCTCACACACTCAGAGCTCAGGCACAGGCAGACAATCAGACCGTTGGACGGATGATACAAAAGAGGCGAACAGACGGACGGATGGACGTACTGATGGACAGATGGACAGACGGACGGACGGACGGGCAAATACAAACAGAGCGTCTTGCGCTTGAGAGTCGCCGTCGCACAGTGGCGCAGATTGCTGGCAATTCGGCGCTCAACTTAATTTGGCTGCATTCGCGGCGGTTGCATACCACTGTGCCGGCTCCTCATTGGCATTGGGTTGACTCATGCCTTGGACGCATGCGTTATATTATTTATTGTTGTTGTTGTTGTTGCTGTTGTTATTCGCTTTGCTGTTGCGGTTGCTCGTGTGCATCGCATAAGGAAGTCGCGTGTGCTCAACTTCCTTGACATTGAAGCGGCAGCAACCGCAACGCCAGCAGCAGCAGCAGCACAGCAGTAACAACAACAACAACAACAACAAGGTTTAAGTGTAAATGAACGGCAAGGATTTTTGCTGCTGCCAAAAGCGATTGCGGTGTTGCCTCGGAAGTGACAGCGACAGCGGCAGCAACAGCAACGACGCGTCGGCAGAGCTGCCAGCAACATGTACTGGCAGGTATGCTGACATGCATGTGTGTGTGTTTGTGTGTGTGTGTGTGCTTTTTAGTCGGTCGGTCATTGACCGTTGCAGCTGAGACGCATTGACGCCGCTGCCATTGGCATGGCCGCAAAGGCGGCTGCTGTTGCTGCTGTTGCTGCTGCTCTTGTTGCTGCTGTTGTTGCAGTTGTTGCGTTTATCCTGCCTAAACTAAACTGTGCAAAAAGCTCAGCTCAGACAGACGGACATACACATAGAGAGAGAGAGAGAGAGAGAGGGACTGAGAGAAAAAGAGATGCAGAGAGAGAGAGGGAGTGGGAGTGGGAGTGAGAGAGCGACACAATCAGAGACACTGAGCAACAGCGAGCGAGTGGGAGAGTGAGCGAGAGAGAGAGAGACGTTGAGCTTGGCGTCGTCATCGTTAGCTGCTGCTGCTGCTGCCGCTGCTGCTGCGTCGTCTACCCAACTCGTTGGACAAGTTGACGGCCTACGTGAGTGGCGCGTTATGTGCATTGAATTGGAGTTGGAGGCTTGTGCGTTTGCGCAAAAGTCAATGAACTCCGCTGGCTTGACGCTGACGCCAGATCCGCTTGCAGCGCAGCCGCTGCTGTTGCTGTTGCTGCTGCTGCTGCCGTGGGGGCGTCGCGTCTTGTGTGTGCAATTCACACCAACACAGCTGCATTTTGGGAATGTAGGTAAGCCACTTGCCAGGCCGGGTTGTTATTGTTGTTGCGGATGTTGTTGTTGTGTTATGTGTTGCTAATGTTGCTGCTGCTGCTGCTGCTACTGCTGCTGTGGCGGCTGCGGCTGTGTGGCTGCTGTTGTTGTTTCTAACCTTTTTGCAATGCGCCGCTGCGTTAGGCAATAGCTTCACTGTCAACACTGGCCAGCGAGGCAGTGCATTGATCTCGCCATTGATGTGTGCTCAGCTCTCTCTGTGTGCGTGTGTGAGAGTGTGCATGTGTGCATGTGTGCATGTCTGTGTGTGTTGCATGTGATACAATGTCGTTGACACAGTGACCGGAAAACAGATTGACTTAATGACTGACTTTTCAAAATCAATGCTGTTGCCATTAGAATGCCAAGAAGGGTTAGACAGAGAGAGAGCGAGAGAGAGGGAGATAGGGAGGGAGAGAGTTTCTATTGTGGGCGTTGGAGGGCAGCGATCAGCTGCCCAAATTGCGGAACGTTGTGCCATAGCCGACAGTTGTAGGCCAGCGGTCAACGACCGATCAGCGACAACAGACCAAAAAGCAGCAGCAACAGCAACAGCAGCAGCAGCAGCAGCAACAGCAGCAACAGCAGCAGCAACAACAGCAACAGCTTAGCTTCAAGCAACCAGTTGAACGACCCACTGAACCAACTTGTCATTTGACCATGTCGCTAAGCTGCAGCACTCAGAATGCTTCTCCTGCCTATGCGTATGAAAATATACAGATATACACACACACATATGTAAATACATAAGTGCGCATGCATATCCTGTGTAAGCGGCTAATGCGACTTGGGGTTGAGGTTGCAGCCAACTGCCACACGGCATTTACATTACCGTTATTTGGCAATTACTTACGCACTCCGGCACAGAAAGTGACCCGACTAATTGCATTTCACCAATTTATCACACAGAGAAAGGGAGGCAGAAAGAGAGAGAGAGAGAGAGAGAGACAGAGAGAGCGCGCGCAGTGAGAACTTTATTTAAGCGTTCTGCATTTTAAATGCTCGACATGAATATGCATTCGCCGACAAATTGATGTCAATTATCTTGCGAAAGTAGCTAGAACAAAGCAACAACAACAGCAACAGCAGCAGCAACAGCAGCAGCAACACTTTAAGTCATTTACAAAAATAATAATAAAATAATGAGAAAAAGCTCAGAATTTTGTGGGTAATTATTGCAGCTGCCGCTGGCTGACTTTCTGTCCAATTCAGCTTGGCCGCACCAACAGCCCGCCTCATGCCGCCCCCTGGCGACCGCCTTCCGCTCCCTCTGCCTCACTCTGGCCGCAGCTGCTGTTGCTGTTGCTGCTGCCAATTTCTACATTTCATGCCAAGCGTTGTCGCTCTTGCCATTAAATTTGGCCTCAAAAAAAAAAAAAAATTCAGTTACTGTTTTCAGATGTGTGTGTGTGTGTGTGTGCGTGTGCTCGTCCATTTTGCCATAAGGTGAAAATCGTCAGCTGCTGAAAATGCTGGAGCCAAGGAGCCACTGCCTGCCTGCCTGGCACCTCCTTGCTCTTACCTGTTGCATGCCACTGCAGCGCCGCAGGTCAGCGGCAATAAATGCCGTCAGGTCAGCCGCTGGCAAGAATTTTGATATTGATTCTGATTTTCGCATGTGCCACAACATTGCTGCACATGAAAACATGAATCGAAGTGCATGCACTGCAGCGTGCATAACGTGAATGCGACTTTTGTTGCTGTTGCTGTTGTTGTTGTTGTTGGCTCTCTTAATTGCTCGGGGCAAGCTGTTGAATATTTAAGAACATTTGTGCTTAAATTTAAGCATTAAATAAATTTGTGGGATTTTTTGTTTGCATATTCTTAAATATGAACACTTATATAGATTTATATTTAAAAAATATAAATTACGATATTATAAATTTTTAATATGGAATAAATATGCAATGCTAAGATTATTTATATATTTTTTAAATAATATATTAGCTGAAATTTGCTCTGAAACAATTTCTAACAATTGTGTTTAGTTAAGCCTTCCATTATTTTTTTATGAATATAGTTTTTGTCCTTTGTTTGAATATTTAATAAGCTTTTATATTCCGAGTTCATTACAGCTGATATATGTAGGTATTATACGCTGACATGTAAACATTCACAAAAATGTATGTATGTGCTTGGCATTCAGTGTCTAACATTAATACTATCATAATTATTTTGAAGTTTTTGAAAGATAATTTCAAGCAGGCGACTATACAAGAACAAGGACTCTTAAAACAAAGTTCACAATTTGAAACCAACATTTTTTAAAATTTCAATCATTTTAATTTAATTTATTTTAAACAATGAGACGAATATTAATTTAATAAATATATATGAAATAATATAAAATTAAATAAAATATTATGTATAGGCATTTATTCAGCAAAGTCAACTTGTGAACTTTTGATGTCAAAAAAAATTTTTTTTTATTATTTTAACAAAATGTGGATCTTATAGCTCTTAATTGATGCATTATCAAGATAATTATAAAAAAAAAAAAAAAACTTCAAGAGGTTAACACGTTACAAAAGTAGACTTTCCTGGAGAAATGCCCATATATATGACACACATCCACATTAAATTAAAAAATATATATATATATATATTTTTTTTTTTTTGTGGCGATTTTTTGCTTCAGTCTTGAGTCTCTCCTGCTATTAAAAATTTCTATGATTAAATGAAGTTAAAAAAATGTAAAAAAAAAATCTTAAGAAGATTAAAATATATTTTTTCATATTATTATTATAAACATATATATTATTATGATACAGTTGCTTTAAATATACTACTAGCTGCTAATAGCTTCCTCTAAAGCCTATCGGCTACTAGTCGAATACATGAAGACTTACAGTGGAATAGTAACAGAGTGAATCTACTATGGAAGCTTACCAGAGAAGAGTGGATATATATTATCTTTAGTACTAAATGACTACTATATGTATGTCCATTCATATGTCTATTCATCCATATAATAATCGCTTAATATGCAGCATACATATAATATAATATATATTTATATGCATTGTTTCTTCTTTTAAATAGCCATCGCCATAAAGAAAGTTTATTAATGTAGGGTAGTGATACTAAGTGCATTCGCCGAGCTCCTCTGATTAGAGCGCAAAGTGTTCGCACGTCACGTGCCTCGAGTGATCACGTGTGTGGGCGTTCGTTATCGCAACTGTACATATGTATGTACATATATATATGTATACATATATGCGACTGCAACAGCAGTGACGGCGGAGACAGCGAAGACAGCGGAGACAGAGACAGAGACAGCAGCATTGCAATTGCATTTACATGCAACTCACATTGGGGCGTTAAATCGCAATTGCATGTTGATTGGGATTAGCATGCGTCGCCAGAGCCAACCGATTTGTTTGAAGTTAGTTTGTCAGTTTATATAATGCGAGCTCAGTCGCTGTCGCTGCTGCTGCTGCTGCTGCTGCTGCTGCTACTGCTGTCGGCGCCTCAGCTTAATGTGCTTCCCCGTAGATTGCCAATGCAATTGCACGTACTTTACATTGAGTATACGACCCGTTTAACAGGCTGCCAAAAAAAAAAAAAAAAAAAAAAGAGATCATTAAAATGCTTGAAGAACCTAATGTGACATGAGCGGTATATGAATTGAATTTGACTACAATTTATACAAGTTTCTGCAATTGTGAATTGCTGCCAATACGCCCTTCGGCGCCAGTGGCTAGGGTATCTGCTGGCGTGCAACTTGTTGCCGCGACTTGCTACATTTGTTATTCAAGTGTCACATTAGAATTGAAATTTATCGCTGTAATTGAATTGTCAATGGCTGACATTGTAATTGCTCAAGCGCAATTCATGTAAATAGAAATGACTGAGAGATGATAGCACACACATCTATATAGATATTGTTGAAGATATATACATATATGTGTATTCAATGGGGGCTCCACGAAGCGTTACACAATCAAAATGAACATTTCATTGAGCTTGTCAGCTAATGCGTTCGATCCTGTTTGACATTATCCAATGCCTAGTCCAAGGCTTGCATCGCCTCAGCTCATATTAAGAATTTCAAATAATATGATAGTGCCATGATAGGCTCTACAATTTCGTACAATTGCATGAGCGTTTGTCTTAGCTTATACCTATTAGGCATTTTAGTTTGAGTCATGCCCTTGTTTGTCTTGTTTATTCCCCATGGCCCATAGCTATTTTTCCGGCTGGCCAACTATCTGCCAGTCCGTCTCTCCATCTGTCCGTCTCTCCGTTTGTCTGGCTGACCTTCGAACAAATTTCCACTGCCCTAGTCGGAAGCTAGGTCATAAATTCGAAGGGCCACATTGAACTATCGCCTTGGCTGCTGCGGCTGCTGCTGCGGCTGCTGCTGCGGCTGCTGCTGCTGTTGGTTGTGTAACAGCTGCGGCTCAGCCAAGAATTTCGAATTCCACTTCAGCATTACAGCAAGAGATCAATGAACGCTTTCAATAGGAAATCGAAATCGAAATTGAAACTGAAACGCTTGATGTTTTCTATGTCATTTGCCTCAGTGTCAGAGAGAGACAGAGATACAGCCTCAGTCAGAGTCTCTGTCTCCCTGTCAGTCTCTCAGTCTCTCAGCTCTAGTTCCAGCTGAATTTGTTTCATTGTTATTGATATATGGGCGATGATTAGTAGGCACGTTATTAGCGATTAAGGCGCTTAGATTCGATTTGATTCGATGCGATTTGATTTCATTTGATTCAATTCAATTCGATTTGAATCGATTCGTTCCGATTCGATTCGATTCGATTCAAATTGGCATCGACATCGACAACAGCAGCGACACGATTCGTTGACCCAACCAATGCAGAACCTTGGAATTAGCATAAAACGTTGTTGCTCCACATTAGTCCGGCTCTGGGTGCTCCGGCTGCTAACGAAGCTGTCGTCCGACTTGGACTATACTACTACTATTTATCATATTCAATCATTTTTATTATATTCGTATTTTTTTGTTTGCTTGCCAAGCTAATCCCACAGACGAGAACTAACCCTAGGGTTAGGTGAATGCTTCGACAGATTTATATTGAGCATTGAATTTGAATTGAGTTTATGTATTATTTGATTAGAAAGTTTATATCATTTTATATATTTACTCTCTACTTTCATTTTGATTTTATTAGTTCTTAAATTTCTCTGTTCTCTGTTGTTGAACGGTCCTTTGCAATATGACTTTCCTACGTTTCTAAGTAAAAGATCTTAAGTAATAAACAAAAATTATTTATCCTAATGTTTCATGAATATAAATGTTTATAGACGTCTTCAGTATAGTATAGTATAGTATAGTTTAAACACTTGAATATTTTGTACATTTATTAGTCCTCAAATTTTTTATTTACGTCCATTTTATTCTTATTAAAAAAAAAAATTTATTTAGCTCTACATTAGTTTTGAAAATATTGAAAATTTATGTATTGAGTTGCGCTTAAAAAATATATATATATTATTTAAATTTTTTTCATTAGGTTCAATTCAACTGTGGGTATCTTTCTCAACTTGACAACAAAAGTTATACAATTTTTTCTGAATGAATATTCTTATAGAAAAAAAGGTAGTATTGGAAGATTTGTAGTTCAGTCTTTCAGGGAAAAATCAAAGATGATAGCTTAACAAATCATAGATCAAATTGAATCTGTCGCTATAAAATCTAACCGACTTAGGTAAACTATTATTTATTTTCTTGGAAATTGCTAATTATATTGAAAATTGTTCATTAGCAGTAATACGTAGTACAACAATTGTTGAATAATCCATACTGAGAAATGCCTCCAAGTTAATGGTATGTATAAGATATGCAAAGAGAGAGGGACAAAAAGACAGAGAGAGTGAGAAAAAGAGAGATAGAGAGAGAGGATAAAGACCATAGGGAGAGAGAGAAAGAGTGGGAGAGACAGTGACAGGAGAGAAAGTTTTGCAGGAGCATCTCCTGCCCGTATTCCCGGCACATATAGAATGTCAAGATATTTCACTGATCTCTTTGACTTGACGATGATTTTGGCAATATTGATATGGTCCGTTTCTACTTACTAACTCTAAGAGATAAGTAGGTCCTTCATTCAATATGCGAACTTTAGTTCTGCTCCTGCCAGACTCTTTCGTTCTATCATATATAGATCCATAGTAAAGGTCCCAGTACTGATCCCAGCAGGACTTTAGCTGTTACTGCTTAAGGAGTAGGTGTGTGCATGTGTGTGTACATCTGTGTAGGTAAGTGCTCAAGTGTGTGTGTGTGTGTGTGCCTGAGTGAGTTTGTTTCTGTCTCAGTTGTAAAAACCTTTTGAGCAGGTGTCGAAACAATGTGTGGAGCGCAATTTAAATTAGAATGTTGCCACATTCATTAGACGATTAACAACATTAGCAACAACAACATAAACAACAACATGAACAGCAGCAACAACAACAAACTCATATAAAAATGTCAGAACAAGTTGAGTTGGCAATTTGTCAACCGGCAACAGCAACCGGCTAGACTCGCGGCCCGGTCTCCAGTTTACATTCGAAATGAATTTTTTGCATACTCGCATCTCAGAAATTCCAAAATTCCTCCCCCCGCCCCATCGCCACAGATCCCAGCCCAGGCCAAGCGAACAGCAGCAGCAGCAGCAGCAGCAACAACAACAACAACAACGAAAATAATAATAAAAGAAATCAAAATGAAAAACGAAGGCAAACAAATAAAATTTCCGTGAGCTCTTAATATTTGTATTTTGATTTCTGGCCCGGCTGCCACTTGGGCTGACAACTTGGCCAACAACTGGCTGCCCCCTAGGGGGGCGCTAGGCGCCGCGGGGTTGTGCTGGGGGTTGATCAGCCAGTGAGTGTGTGTCCATGTCCATGGATTTGTTCATGCGCAAGGTTTTTTGCCAACGCGCGCGAGATTCGATTGGTTCGCCTGGCCTAGACTGGCATCGGGCGGGCCGGCCGGTGGTCAGCCAGCCCCAGCTCCAGCTCCAGCTGCAGCTACCGCACCCTCCGCCCCCGCAGCACACAAGCAGCCGCAGCAGCAGCAGCAGCAGCATCGCCAGCCGGAGCTGCTTAATTGTTAGAGCGGCTGCTCGGTTGCGGCTGCTGCGGCTGCTGCTGCTGCTGCTGCTGCTGCTGCAGCGGGGTGCATTGATCTTAAAATGGCGCAAAAGCCATTGAACTGTGCGCCATTGCAACGGCCTGCAACAACAACAACAACAACAACGTAGCGACTCGGTTCGGCTCGGTTTGATTCGGTTTTTGGCTACGACTCCGGCCACAGACTCTCGCGCAGAGACAGTGACAACAGCGGCTCAGACAGAACTTTTCAGCGCCAATTTGTGAATTGTGTGTAGGTGTGCGTATGTGTGTGTGTGTGTGTGTGTAGCATATGCTAATTTGTGCAGCTAAGTAACTAGCGTTTACTTGGCCCGGCTAGTTGGCAAAGCCAAACGAAATCGAGAATGAAATAAAAGAAAAAAAAAAATCACAATCTGAAATGTAAATTCTTTTCGACGACGACGCCGCGACTGCTGCAACTGTTGCTGCTGCTGCTGCTGCAACTGTTGCTGCTGCTGTTCTTAATGATTATTAAATGCATTTGCCGGCACGTTCTTAGCTCTGCTGCTGCTGCTGCTGCTGTTGGCACTCTGCCCGACGTCGTCTGTTTGGATGAGTTAAATGAACGCGCGCTTCGCCTATGAAAGATGTCAAGGCTCAAATTTTATATCTGATTTCGCACGCTGAGCACACAGTCGAGGCAGCCAGCTAATAAAGATGCAGACAAGCAGCCGCGGCGTATGTCACCAAATCGAAATCGCTAATCGATTGCATCGATCAATTAATCGGCCTGATGATCGGCATTTCACTTGACTTGAATCTGTCTAGAACTTTTGCATTATCTCGATATTTTACATTTAATATTTGAAGAACTTTGATTATTGAATATAGGTTTGTCACTCTCGATAAGTTCTCTTATCCTCTCATAAGCCTGGGTTTTTTTTTTCTAATTCGCGTTACTTTCTACAGCTCTTGCTTTCTACTATTTCTCGCTCTCGCTCTTGTTGTCGTTTGTCACCCTTAGGCTGTCGCCCTCTCTCTCTCTCAATCCCTATCCATCCCTTCTTCCTCTCTCTCTCTCTCCCTGTCTCGCTCTTCCTCTCTCTGTATCACTTAATAATTTTTTGCATAATTGTTTTAATTTCATTTCCAAATCTCTCTACATTTTATGCTCCCCTTTTCTATCTCTCTCGCTCTGTTACTCATTCTTTATTATTATTTCTCTTTCTTCCTTTCTCTCTTACGTTTGCTCTCTTTCTGTCTCCTGTTCTATTTCTATTTTTACGTATCCCTGTTCCTATTTCCTCGGTTCCTATTTCACATCTCTATTATCCCTTCTCTCTCCTTGTTATCCCTTCTCTGTCTGTCTTTCTCTTGTTCACGATCTAAATTATTCACTGCCTCTGTCCCACATTCTTTCTCCCATTTCTTTCTGTCTCTTACCTTGTCAATTTATCATATCTCTCACTGTCACTGTCTATCTCCATATTTTATTCTCTTCATTTCGTAACTTCCAATAAGAGATATTATATTATTATTGTTGCCATCTCTACAATCCAGTCAAAAATTATATTTTACCTGTAAATATTTTTCTTTCAATTTATAATTTCAATTGTCAACACAATTTAAATTTTTCCAGATTTTTTCGAAAAATATTTTTGTTTGATTACATATTTATTTGCAGTGTTCTTTTCACGCATTTACTTAAAATATTTAAATAAAATAAGTCAAATCAAACATTTACATTTGGGCGGAATAAATGTCTTTTGCCTTGAAGCTGTCTTTTGATTGACAGTTCTATTGATATGAAATAAAGTTTCTAATGATAATAGACTGAACATATGAGTCACTTCTCGAACTATCTATACAGAATGTTCTTGAGCTTAGCAAATGTATATATTCATATATATGTAGAATATATAGAGATTTGCATTCAGCTTGGCTAATCTCAGTTTATACTAATCAAATTGCAATGATAACGTTTTCATATAGATTAATTAATTTATATCTGGAATGAAGTTTAACGTATTCAGAAGCTGATATATGAGAGAGCGAGAAAGATAAAGAGGGAGAGTGGGTGGCAGAAAGGGAGGGGAAGAGGGAGAGAGTGAGATTGAGAGATGAGAGAGATATATATGGAGTGAAAAAGAGAGAGAGGGAGACATAAAAAAAATGAAAGGGATAAAAAAGAGAGAGAAAGATAAGAGAGAGAGAGAGAGAGAGAGAGAGAGAGAGAGAAGAAGCTCCTAAATGAAACGAAATAGTTGACACTTGGAAAAGATGGAACGATGCAGAGACATAGCAAGAGAGAGGGAGATAGGAGAGAGAAAGGAATGAAGGAGAGGTGAGAGAATCAGAGTGATCGGAAATACATGTATAATATTTAAGAAAGATAAAGTAATCAAAAGAATGCAATATTAAGAAAGATTTGTAAATAGACAGAGATAGAAAGAGAGGGAGGGAGATCTGAAAATATTTGTCAATTTCTGTAATCTGAAATCTCAAACAATATGTTGCGCAGTGAGATAAGGGTGTGAGTAGAGCAGCATGAGAATTTGTCATTGATCTTTGTTGATTTGATTTGCAAAGCGCAAGAGGAGAATAAATTTGATCAGAGTCAGGTAATTGCATGTGCTGCAATTGGAAATGGATGTGACCATGAATGTGAAGCATTCCAATTAGATTACAAATGGAAACAATTTGAGACAGGGGGTGATTTCATAAGCTGCATGCAAAAATCAATAATGAAACAAAAACTATTTGATCAGCTCAAATGGCAATAGAAGTGCGCTTAGCATTTGGGGCACAGCTCGATTTACCATCTATGCCCAGCTTAGAACAAGTAACAAAAGACAAAAGACAACAAAGAAAGGGTCATATAGCAACGCGTGCAATATACAAACACCAATGCGAGTCGGATTCTTCTACAACCTTGGACTTTGGGCCAGTCCGAATGCGAGATGCGCTCCATTAATGCCCGAAAGTCTGACGAGGCAGTTTTTTTTGTTTTTATGGACAAGCGCAAGCATAGAATATTGACAAGCAATCAAATATTTGTTT
This sequence comes from Drosophila mojavensis, assembly GCF_018153725.1. NCBI lineage: Eukaryota > Metazoa > Arthropoda > Insecta > Diptera > Drosophilidae > Drosophila > Drosophila mojavensis. Next base: position 6,925,554 of record NW_025318667.1, read on the forward strand.
ATGTGCATATATATACTATGTATATATATTTAATATACATATATATACATATATATATATAAATGCGCAGTGTGAAAATTGGGTTAAGAAATAAAGCATGCAAACTACCTTGACACATTTAATTGAGCTGCTGCTTTCGAAATTATTTATGTACAAAGCAAATACATTGAAGAATGCTTTGTGTGGGCTGCCGGCGGGAGGGCGTGGCACGAGAACAGAAGCAATCACAGTGTTGTTGTTGTTGTTGTTGTTGCTGCTGTTGCAATTGTAATAAATATGTAATACGAAGAAGAAGAAGAACAAATTGCCTTTACGAAATGTACATCACATGCTACAATAAGTCAATACACACTCCATCTGTGTGTGTGTGTGTGTGCACACTCTTATAAAGAATGTGAAAATGATAAGAACAACGCGCATACGCCACGTGAGCCGGACTAAACTGACGACCGAAGCTGTCCCCATTATTGAACCAAAAATTTTTATGCGCAATGCGCTGATTAGACATTAGAGCATAATATCAATTTGAAGTGCAACTGTATGTGTGTGTGTGTGTGTGTGTCTGTGTGAGTGAGTGCACGTAATGCGTCTGCGGCAGGTTTCAAAGTCTCAAAGTTTGTAAAGTTTATTGACCACCCAGCCGAGTTGTTGCCAGTTACCACGCGTTGGCAAGCGACAGACAGAGAGCGAGAGAGAGAGAGCGAGAGCGAGCGAGATTCCAGCTGAAGGGTTTAAAAATAATCCAGCAATCGAGCCGATCCCAGCAACTGTCTGGCTGGGGTTCATGTCCTTTCCATAGGATGTTGTTGGCCGGCCAATGATCTTGCTGTCGGTTTGAACCTGTTGCCACCTGAAGAACGTGGCTGCTGCACGCACTCTTACTCCCTCTCCCCTCCCCTCCCCTACGCCTAGCCCCCCTCCAGAGTCGTCCTCCTATTTGTTGCGCAGCGGTCATTGAGTCTGGCAAGGCAACAATTTCATTTTCTGGAAGCTTCAGCCCTTGATCAGTGCCGTTGGCAACAATAAAAAGGTTCACCGACCGAGGGTTCTTTGCAATTTATGCCAGTTTATCGTAGGCTAGTCAATGCTGCCAAAGTCAAAGCCAACTGGCCAGAAAAACGCTAACGCTAGCTAGAGTTTCGGCTTGAAGTGGATGTTAAGGAAGACTTTGCGCTTTTCAGTCGAAATTTTTTTATTGATTTTTTGAAGACCTTATAAAAGATATGAAAATATTGAATTCAATTTGAATACGACTAATAATTTTTAGAGCAGTGAGACAGAGACAGAGAGAGTGAGAGAAATAAAGAGAGATAATGAGGGAGGATGGAGAGAGAGAAATTATAAGAACGATCAAGAGAGATCAAGTAAAATCATATTGCAGAGAATGAGATATAGTGAGAGGAGTGAGGGAAGATGGAAGATATTGAAGATAAGGATTGAGAGATCAAGTGAGATAGAAATAATATATGTGAGATAGAGCGATATATCTTTTAAAACAAATGAGATCAGCTCATGGGAGTAAGATGGAGAAAAAGTATAGATCGTGAAACAAAGCTAGCTATATTCAGCCGAATTTAGCGGAAAAATGTGATCATCTCCACTGTAGGCTGGCTGTGGACAGTTGCGGTTCATTGGCAGACTGGGATTCATGGGTTAACGTCTGCCGTCAGGTCATTAAAATATAATGTTGGCGCAGCGACTCTCGTAAATGCCGAACGCAGCAGCAACAGCAGCAGCAGCAACAGCAGCAGCAGCAACAGCAGCAGCAGCAGCAGCAGCAGCAGCAGCAGCAGCAGCAGCAGCAGCAGCAACAACAGCAGCAGCAGCAACAACAGCAGCAGCAGCAGCAGTCGTACATCTTGTGCCTGGCCCTGTTTTCTGGTCCTTTGTGCGCCACACGCATTCGCATATTCCCAGCCAGCCACTCGCTAAAGTCAATGGCACGGGTCTTGGATTCTATTTTAGCGCATGCCAGCGGCCCTGAACTTGTTTTTTTCTGCTCCATTGTTGGAAGTCTTCCGTGCCTGGCATGAATCAGCGTCAGCCCGAGATAGTTTCTCTCTGGAGCTTGAGCTCCCCCTCTACTCTGTTATGTCTTTGGCTTGGAACTTTGCAGCATTTTGGACGATTCGCATCAACGGTAAATAGAAAATAAAACAATATCTAGTTAAGTCTACCCACAAATAAAAAGAGCAAAAAAACGAAAGCAACTCAATCGCATTGGAGGCGTATGTGATCGCGATAGAGCGGCAAGAGGTGATAGACCAAGTAGTAGAACTTCTCGATGGTCTCGTCCAGGAAGAGCAGATCGACCACGACCGGCTCCAACGGATTGAGGGCACCGCCCAGAGTCAGCTGGTCGAGGCTGCGGGCGCAGTGCAGCATCTCGATCAGATAGTAGGCCTTCTTGCGGGGCATCTCGAGGCTCTCCTGCTGCAGGTAGATCGTTAGCTTGGTGTACTCGGCAATCGTGGTCTTCTGTACGTTCTTGTCGTTCGGATAGTGCAGCTCGATGTAGTTGTTCACCGCATTCCACTTCAGCAGCGGCGCATGGGCATTGTAGTACTCCAGCCAATTGATGTGCGTCTCCAGATCCTCCAGACCCAGATGGAAGAGCAGACGTGCCGCCTCCTGGTACGTCGTATCGCAGTCCTCCTGGAAGCTGTGCAGCAGTGAGCGCAGCTTCTGGCGCAGAAACCTGATGGCATGATCCCGATGATTCACCAGCTTCATTGCTATAGATCTTCCCCTCGTCGCGGTATCGTTGTTTGTCTCTCTGGTGTGGATTGTCAACATTTATGTAACGGATTATATCATGTTCATTATTGTTTTGTTGTAAATCTATGCGCGTGTGCGTGTGTGCGATTGTGTGTGTTTTCGTGTGTGTGTGTGTATGTGTGTGGGAATATAATTTCCAGGCCTAGTTGATGCAATAGTATGGAGAATCACAGTACGACTTGACATTCAAGCACGAAGCACTTGATAAATGTATATTAAGAGTAGATAATATTATGAAAAGGTACTAGAATATGCATATATATAGTACTACAAAAATTTCAGTCTATATGCTAGTCTAAGCTTTATATATACGTGTATATATTTAATTATGTATTTTTTAGCTTTTGCTTAGATTTTAATTCTGCTTCATATTGAAATCTTTTATTAATTTTTTTTTCTGCATCTGGCAACTTTGGACTTTTCCCCAAGCCTTACCTCTTTATATACAGAGAGGCTACATATATTAAAATATTTAGAATTGTTTTCAAGCTCAGAAAAAAACCCATGAAAAAAGCCCAAAAATTTGCCTACAAATTGAGATGAAAATCAAAACGAAACAGTGCGAAGCAAACTTAGTAAAAGAAATTGTAAGACCCCAAAGAAATTGAAGATCGCACTTGAAATGCCCTGTAATATAAATATATATAATTGATTATTTTATTTATTTTGTTAATAATTTCTAATGCTGTAAATATAAAACAATTATGGAACAGAAGCCATTGAATTAGTTTTGTTAAAGTCAAGTTAAAGTAAAGTAATTTTTCTATTTTTAATAACACACCCCCATACCCATTAACTTTGCAAAAAAGTAAATTGAAATATTATAGACTTACGCAAGTAAACAAATTCGAATGCTTTTTGATATAAATAGTCCTACAACTACAAAAGGATTTATTCCACAATGAAGTTTACATAGTAAAGTCCATACAGCAGCCCGAGCAGCGACTGGCTGCGTCAACTGCGCAGTCAGTAGAGCATGTGTATGTGTGTGCGTGTGTGCATGTGATGTGTATGCATGACAGAAGCATGAAATTATTGGAATATTAGCTCTTTGCAGGATTCAGGAGTTCTCGAAGTCGAATTTTCCCGACTATTGTCTCGGTTTATTGTTGTATTATTGATATGTGCCATTCTCTTAGGCTATATAATATACAGTTGCAATAGCTCGAAATGGTATGGGGATAAATTTTTCTTATTTACACAGAAATTCAATTTATCGAGAATTATTGAGAAAAATTTTGTTCGTTGGGATAAAATTTTGCTCGATTTATCGCGATTTTCGATTTAGTGGGGTACAAATTGTCGAGACTCGACTGTACTTAAATAGTTAATCTTTTAGTTGACTCTAGTTTTGTCAATATAACAACTCTTAGCTGCTCAGGTCCTACAGATTGAGCATTGCCCCAACCAGGATATGAACAAATTTACAGACTGTAAACAACTTAACATATGCAACAGATTGCGAGAGTGACGGCATTACAAATGCGCAAAGATCTCTATCGCTCACTCTCACCATCTCGCTCTCGCTCGCTCTCTCTCTCTCTCTCTCTCTCTCTCTCTCTCTCTAGCTCTCGTTGTGTGTGCTTGCAAATGTATGTACATAGCATTTGGCTATGTTTCAATTTCAATTTTAAAGCAGCGAACCTTCCAGTAGCCATAGCTATAGATATATACAGAACCACATACATACATACACACATATACACAGATATATATGTATGTATGTGTATCTACCGTATGGCCTTCGGCTATGCCTGGTGTCTGCCTGCATTACATTTCGCCCGCAAATCCGTAGAAATTCCAGTAATTGAAGAGCCGCACAGTCGAGCGGACGTCAGCGTGCGAACACACAGGGTCTGAGGCTGAACAAGGGATAACGCGCGCGATCTACCTGATCTCTACCTGCTGTCGCGATGAGTGCAGATGAACTGGGGCTGGCCGTCTTCGGGGTGCTGCTGTCGCTCGTCTGCATTGCAGTTGCGCTGATCTGCCAGCGGCGGAATGCGCGTCTGCTGGGCCGCACGCCGCCCGGGCCGTGGGGCGTGCCGCTGCTGGGGTACTTGCCGTTCGTGGATCGCCAGGCGCCGCACAAGTCGCTGCAGGCGCTGGCCCGGCGCTACGGCGCCATCTATCAGCTGAGCATGGGCAGCGTGCGGACGGTGGTGCTGGCGGATGCGGCGCTGGTGCGCGACTTTCTGCGGCACGAGGAGCTGACCGCCCGGGCGCCGCTCTACCTGACGCACGGCATCATGGGCGGCTATGGTAAGCACTCTGGCCGCACTTTGCCACCGAAACGAATGACTTAAGACAGCAACTTGCAGGCATCATTGGCGCCGGCGGCGACATATGGAAATATCAGCGCAGGCAGCTGATCGAGTGGCTCAAGGCGCTGGGCATGACGCGCAAACAGTGCGAGACGCGTGCGCAGCTGGAGCAGCGCATCAGCAGCGGCGTCAGCGAGTGCGTCCAGGTGAGTCTCTCTCTCTCTGCCTCTCTCGCTCTCTCTCTCTCGCTCTCTCTGTGTGTCTGTCTCTTTCTCTGTCTGACTAATTGGCCAACTGGCCGCTGTGCGAGAAATTCCAAGAATCATGAAAGTGAAGGTCCTACGCGTCATCGTCATCGTCTCTGCTGCTGTCGTCGTCTCTGGACATTCACTTTCCGTTGTGGTCATCACTCGACGTCGCTGCCGCTGCTGCCGCGGCTGCTGCTGCTGTTGCTGCCGACGTCGACAACGACGACGCATAAATTTAAAAATTTGCTAATTTTTTGTTGTTGCTGTCGCATGTTTTTGCTGCTTTGCTTTGCCATTTTTTTCTCTCTCTGTCTCTCTCTCTCTCTTTCATTGTGTTTTTGCTCTTTTTCTTTTTGTTTTCCACCTTTCGCTTTTGGCACTTTTCACTGTCTGTTCTGGATCTGACGTGCTCTTTGTTCGCAGGCCTACGAGTCGGAGGCGAAGGCCCCACTGGATCCGCTGCCGGCGCTGCAGCACACGCTGGGCAACATCATCAATGATCTGGTCTTTGGCGAGACCTACGAGCGCCACGATCCCAACTGGCTGTACCTGCAGCAGCTGCAGGAGCAGGGCGTCAAGCTGATCGGCGTCTCGGGCATGGTCAACTTTTTGCCCTGGCTGCGCCATCTGCCGGGCAACAAGCGCAGCATACGCTTCCTGCTGGACGGCAAGGCCAAGACGCATGCGCTCTACGATCGCATCATCGCACGCTGCGCGCAGCAGCTACAACAGGAAAAGGAACAGCAGCAGCAGCAGCAGCAGCAGCAGTCGCCTGGCCGCAGCATCTTGGCGCACTTCCTGCACGAACGTCAGCCCTACTCACAACTGTATTGCGATGAGCAACTGCGTCACCTGCTGGCCGATCTCTTTGGCGCCGGCGTGGACACGTCGCTGGCAACGCTGCGCTGGTTCCTACTCTATATGGCGCGCGAGCAGCGCTGCCAGCAGCGACTGCAGTCGGAGCTGCGCCACCTCAGCGAGTCGCCCACGCTGGCCGAGCTCGAGCCGATCGCCTATCTGCGCGCCTGCCTCTCGGAGGCGCAGCGCATTCGGTCCGTCGTGCCGCTGGGCATACCGCACGGCGTCGACCAGGACACCATGGTGGGTGACTACCACCTGAGGAAGGGCACCATGGTGCTGGTGCTGCAGTGGGCCATACACATGAATCCCGAGGCCTGGCCGGAGCCGGAGCAGTTCCGGCCGGAGCGGTTTCTCAGCGCGGACGGCGACTATGTGGCGCCCGCTCAGTTCATTCCCTTCCAGACGGGCAAGCGCATGTGTCCCGGCGATGAGCTGGCCCGCATGATGCTCACGCTCTACGCGGGACGCATTCTGCGTCGCTTCCACGTGCAGCTGCCCGCCGGAGAGGCGCAGCACGTGGACTTCGAAGGCGAATGTGGCATCACCTTGGCTCCGGCGCACTACAAACTTCAATTTACCCCTATGGAAGAGCTACCCAAGAATGACTAAATTTGTTCGGATTATTTTTTCAACATTTTTTAGAATTAATAGGCTTTTATTATTTTTTAAATATATATATATATAAATTTTTTTTTTTAATTTATTTTTTTTATTTTTCAAATTAACAATTTGACTAAGTGCATTCTTTTTCTTTTTTTTCTTCCAATATAAATAATAAACAACAATAAAAAATATTTTAAACCCATTTTAAGCGGTGTTTGTCAAATAAACTATTAATTTTCGCTATTAATTTAAGATTTATGTAAAAGGAAAAATTTTATAAAATATTTTCATATTTTTTAATTTTTTATTTAACGATTGAAAATAAAAGATATGTTAATTTTTTGGCAATTTGCAATTATATACATTTTTATTTTCAAAATTTTTTTACATAAAATAATAAAATCAATAGTTTTTCGATTGATTTTATTTTATTAGATAACAATAAATAAATAATTTTTTGATTGATTTTATTTTATTAAGAAGAGTTAAATTTCTTCAGTTTTTTTTTTTAATTTTGCACATCAAAACAAAAATTTTGTTTATTATATTTTTTTTTTTTTTTTTTTTTACATTATTTGCTAATTTAAGATTTTTATTCATTTTTTTTCCGCAAAAAATTTGTAATTATTAAAAAAATATTTGTTTGTGCTTTTTAAATGATTTAGTTTTATTGTCAATCGTGTTTATTTTTTACTTAATAATTTGTTTAATTATTAAAGAAAATAATTTGTTGTTTTATTTGTTTCTAATTTTGTTTTATTATTAAAATTTTTATAATTGTTTTTTTTTTTTTTTTTTTTGAATTTATTTTTATTTTACCTATATTTGTGTGCTTAAAATAAACCACAGTTTGTTTTGTTGTTTGTTGTCTTAAATATAACAAAAAAAACATCAACTAACTAAAGACAAAAAAATTATATATATATATATATATATATATATATATATATATATATATATATATATATATATATATATATATATATATATATATATATATAATATATTTAAAGATGTTTGTAAACAAAATATTTCAACTTGGCTAATTAAAATGCTAATTAATTAATGTATTTTAATTACGAATTAATTATTAATTAACTGAACACAGCTTCTTGGGGTTGAAAGAATAGAATTTGATTGCTTTATAACATAGCTAAATGATAAATGATACAGATACATAATCTATAGATAGGTATAGATAGGTAGCATCTGTATCTTTTGATGACAGGCTCGTCGTATAGCCTTTAAAAACTTGTTACTTAACGCTAAGCCTAAGGCCTAATTTCTTAAGCAATATTGTCTCTCTCTATGCATATAAATCTCTAATGATAATAATAATAATAATATTAATAATAATAATAATAATAATAATAATAATAATAATAATTAAAAAAAATTGTGTAGGAACAAAACCGTGCTCTGTTGAGCCCCGCCTAGTTGGGGCTCAGTTGGCGCCCACATTGCGCACTTGATGCGGCTCGCTGGCCGTGGGCGCCAGGGGGCGACGCTTGAGGCAGACCTTGAAGGACTCGGGCGTGATGGTGGCGCCCACATTGCCCTTCAGGCTGGGCAGCGGCTGGCCCTCGGGCAGCGCAATGTCGAAGCAGTGCATGAACGAGGCGAAGAACAGGAAGAGCTCCATGCGCGCCAGCACATCGCCCAGACACATGCGTCGGCCCACACCGAAGGGTATAAAGTATTCCGGCTTGCGCACCTTGCCCTCCGTATCGATGAAGCGCGACGGGCGGAACTCCTCCGGCTTCTCCCACAGATTGGGGTCCATGTGAACGCTGTTGATCAGCGGTATGACGTGCGAGCCGGCCGGTATGGTATAGCCATTCAGTTGCACATCTCTGTGAGGCGATAGCAAACAGAGAGAGAGAGAGCGGGGGAAAGAAAGAGAGAGAGAGAGGCAGATGATGCCAAGTTAGTCAAGTGTTTCAAACGAGCTGCAGTTCTTCTGCGTTTAGTATTATTGATTCGCTGTGCGGTTATCAGCTGACAAGCCTCTAATCAGAATTATCAAGTGCGTAGAACCGAAACTGGGCCAAACTGCGACGCAAAGGAAGCGCGTCCAATGATACCGCATGGCCGGACGGAGAGGGGAGGCATGGAGTGGCGGTGCGGCGGAGTGCGGGGAGAGCTCGGGCTTGAGTACTGAATGAAAGGCAGTTTCCCAGTTGCTTGGCTTTCCAGTGCCAGTGCCATTTGATTTGATTTGATTTGATGTGATGTGATGTGATGTGATGTGAGAGGCAAAGCCCCAAGCACCCACCGCAGCTACCGCACCCCCTCCCCAGGCCGGCCCCTTGGCGGCGACAATGAATGTGCCAATCGCGTGCCATTGTCCATGCGTGGAGTGAATGAACGGACGAGTGCGGACCTCGTTGTCGTCATTTGCATTCAGCATTTGCGCACAATTTGCTGCATGCGTAAGCGGGCGCACGGCCCACGATTGTGGGCGTGGCCAGCTGATAACCGACTGATAGCTGATAAGCCGATGGCCAACTATCGATAGCTTACCTTGTGGGCGAGTGTGTGGTGGCCAATGGCACGATGCTGGAGCGGCGCATCGACTCGAGTATCGTTGACTCAGTGACTGGCAGATACTGCAGATCCTCGATCGTGGGCAGACGATGGCGACCCACAACCTGATCGAGCTCGTCCTGGACGCGTCGCATCTCCTTGGGATTGCGCAGCATGAACACGTTTATCCACAGCAGCGTCGTCTTGATCGTCTCCATGCCCGCCGAGAACAGATCAATGATCACTTGAACCAGCTGCTCCTCTGCAATGAACAATGGATTGGCGAGAGCGAACGAAAATTGATTAGCATTCAGTCTATTGTCAAGCGTCAGGCCAAGAGTCGAGCACTTACCATGATCCTTGCCCTCAAAGAGTTCTGCATCGGTGCCTTCGGCCTTGGCCTTCTCAATCTCGCACAGATAGAAATCGACCAGATCGCGCACATTGCTGGGATCGAAGCTGCGCTTGTGCTCGTCGATGACGTCACGGTAGAATTTCTGCATCTCGGCACGATTCTGGGCGATCTTGTTCTTGGCCGTCGAGATGCTGGGGAAGCACTGCAGCGTCGGTATGTAGTCAACGGTATGAATCTCGCCGAACAGCCGCATGCCCTCCTCGATCAGAAAGTTGAAGCGCCTAAACTTGGGATCGTCGATGCTGAACCGCGTCGACATCATCAGGCTGCAAATCACATTGCTCACAGCCACCGAGATGACCGGCGACATGTCAATCGGTTGTCCGTCGCTCGCATGCAAATGCCCAATGAACTCGTGCACCTCCGTCTGCGCGAGAGTAGAGAGAGAGAGAGAGAGAGAGGGGGAGGGAGAGAGTTAAGCGAATGTTCTCTCAGCTGCACATCATCATCGTCGTCGTCGTTGTCGTACTCACCATGATGCGCTTCTGCATCTGCTGCTTGCCGTTGCCCATGTAGGTCATGCCGAACTGGCGCAACTTGTCGTGCAGAAAGCGACGCTGATCCTTCCACAGTTTGCCGGTGCTATTGATGATGCCTGCAAGCGATACAATGCGGTCCAATATATTAAGACAACTTGCTCATAATGTCATACACATGACTACATACTATATATCTGTATGCCATATGTCTATATATCTACAATATATATATATATATATATATATATGGCTATAGCGAACTGAGTTTTTATTTAATTTTTAATTGTATTTTGTTTGCTGTTGTTGTCTTCTTCTTTCTCTTTCTTTAATTGAGGTAGGCTCTGCCCCACTTCTGGGCCAAAAATGAAATCACCAACGCAAGAAATGTTGGAATTTTTTATATTTTATTTCTCTTATCATTGGAATACAAAATAAAATAAAAGCGGCTTATGGCCGGGCCAAAAGCAGCTGTAAAAGAAAAAAAACAGCAACAACAACAACAATTATATATTAAGTTAAACGGGCAACAAAGAAATGCATTGCTATTGTCATTTACTTCTTCTTCTTCCTCTTCTTTTTTTTTTGTTAATTTTTTACATTTTATTGAAAGTTGAAGTGCATTGCGATATGTACAGATTTATATATAAATATATAAAGGTATGCATATCAGCCTGACTGCTTTTATTTATTTATTTATATTCACATAAATATTTATATATTTATTTGCATTTTGATTATTTATTAAACATTTTGTGCTGGCGCAGCAAAAGTTTGGAACGTGTCGATTGATTTGTAAATTTCCATAGTACGCAAAATAAAAATACTATGAGTAGTAAAATATGTAAAATAAATATAATAAAAACAAATATATATATATGCATATATGAATAAAATGTAAAAAATCAGAGCATAAAATTAAAATTGATTTTCATTTAAAAAGTTAAAAAGTGTCATGTTAAAATATATGTAGATTTTATATATAAACAAGAAAAAAAAATTATAAATTAAATAAATTATTTGCTCATATGTATGTATTATTTGATTTTAAAATAATGAAAAGAAAAGCAGAAAAATAAAAATATATTAAAAATGTTGTATAGGGCATACATTTTTTTTTTACATTTTAAATAAATTATAAAAAAATATATACATTAAATTTTTGTCTTTTTTTTTCATAGTAAAATCAAAGTTTTATTTTTAATTTTATTTTATTTTAAACAAATCTGTTTCATATTAAATTTTTTTTTTTCATATTCAATTTTTACTAGCTTTTCATTATTTTAAAAACATTTTTTTTTTTAATTATATTATTTTTGTATATGTTTATAATTTCATTTGTATTCTCTTTCGACTTACCGTAACCGTTGAGCGTTTGCATGAACGGCGTGTCCGGTCGTCCTGTGAACTCCTCGCGGCGAAAGCACTCGCGAATCATTTTGTAGTCACTCATGACGACCGTCAGCTGGCTGCCGAGGCGGGTGGAGAAGAGGCTGCCGTACCTGGTGGCCAGCTCCATGAAGCGCGTGTGCTTCTCGTTGCCCATGAACAGCAGATAGCCGATGACCGGCAGGCCCCAGGGGCCGGGCGGCAGCTTGCGCAGCTCCCGGTACAGGCGCAGCAGCCACTGCAGCAGCTTGATCAGGGTGAGGAAGCTCAGCGAGAAGAGCAGCATATTCTGGGCATCCTGCTGCTCCATCAGCAGCTGGCGCTTCACAAACTTTATCACATACGATTCGCCCAGCATGTTGCCGAGTTTTCTGTTGCTGCTCTCTGGTGGGGGGTGGGGCGGCGTCCTTTCAGCTGACGATGCTGTTCCTTCTATATATATATATATATATATATATATATATATTCAGATATATATATATATGTTTTTTGTTATTGTTTTTGCTTGATTTATTTGCTGCACTGCAGAGTCATTTGTTGTCACTTTTGCTTTTACTTGGCGTCCGAACGTTACGAAAAAAATTCAATTCTTATGTTGGAATTTTAAAAAAAAATTTTTCGGATTTTTTTTTTTATTGTAGTTTTGTCCGTGGCGCAGGAAACAGTAAAAAAAATTTTCTCCTTTTTGTGTAATTTGAATAAAAAATTTGTATTTCTTGTTAGCCGCCTAAAATTGTGCGTTTGTTGTGGTGTTGGTAACAGTTTAAGCGTAGATCTAAAAAAAAAAATAGTTGCGTGCTCGGTGTCGAAGAAGTAGGCGGAGAGAGACCCGGAGACGATTTCGCGTCGAGCGTTTATAGTTTTCGACTAATGGCTCGAGCGTATGTCCTTGCCACTTTTATAACAACTCGGCCGCCGCTTCGCAGAGCAGCGCCGAACGCGAACGAGTGATCGACGGCAATCGCGGCTCGGCCGCTTCAAGCGCGCGCACACTCCCAGAGCCAGAGCCGACGACGGCGGCGACGACGACGACGACGACGACGACCGACCGACCGACCGATACGACGCCGCCGTTTGCGACGCTGCGCGTCTGCAACGTATTCGAGCTGCTCGATTGGGCAGAGCGCGGTCTGGCTGCGCAGCTCCGACTCCGACTCTGACTCTGGCTCTGACTGTGGCTCTGACTGTGGCCCGCTCTGGGACAGAATCTGATAGTCAAAAGCTGGGCAGCGGCTGCTGCAGCTGCTGCTGCTGCTGCCGTCGCTGCCGGCGTCACTCACAGCGCACTCGCTCATATCAGTGTTCGTCTACGTCTTCGTCTTCGTCTACCTCTCCATCCCCATCCCCATCCCCATCTCCATCTCCGACTCAGTCTCAGTCAGTTTGATGCGCTCATATTAGTCTTGAAATGACGCCGCCGCTGTTGCTGCTGCTGCCGTTGCTGCCGTTGCTGCTGCTGCTGCTGTCGTTTCGCCCCAGCTAGCAGCTGCCCCCGCTGCCCCCGGCCGCTGACCAGCGGCAGCGCCAAATCAACAAGTTTCCAATAAGCAGCGCAGTCAGAGCGTTTCACTCAATCGCAGCCAACATGTTGCCAGCGAGCCAGCTCGAACATGTTTGAGCTCAAAGCGGGCGCTCGGCTTTTGTTTTGAGTGCAACGCGAGCGCCGCTTGCGCTCTCTGTTTATGTTTTTTTTTTTTTTTTCATCTTTTCTTTTTGACTGAGCTCCAAGCCAAGCTCAAGAGCAATCAGACGCTGGCCAGTCGGCGCTCGGCAGTCGACAGCGGCTGACACAGCTGGCGCTGGAGCGATGCGCGGTCGACTTTGCAGTCGTTGTCGCCGTCGCAGTCGCAGTCGCTGTCGCAGATGCTCGGACAGATGTACTTGCAGCGCTTATCAATTGATAAGACATACATACATGTACACATATATATATGAAGTCTAAGCTACACTGAGCGAAACTTCATACAAGATCTACATATATAGCGGAAGCAGTTGCACTTGCCTTTACCTCTCAAAAGAAACCAATTTGCATTTGGGGTTAATTAGCTAAGCCTTCGCCCAGTGATCCGCAGCCGAGATAGATTTCAAAAGAATCGAGATTTGATAATTCATATTTATTGGTCTGGGCATTGTATCAAAATTCCGAATGACGTCAAGCCTTAGCATTGCATTCAAGTTCAAAAATGTTGTTAACAAATTCACAATGAACAAGAAGAAGCTGAGCGGCAGATGAACAAGATAACAGATCTGTTTATATGACAACAACAACGAGAATTTTGGACGATGAAAAGGTTTTAAAAAAATATTTTGTTTGTTTTTTTTTTTTTTTTTGGTTCGATTTCAAATTCAAATTCAAATGCATTTGTAATCAATTCTGCAGAAGTTTCTGTGGCTTTCGATTTCGTTTTGGGTTCGCCTTTCGATTAATTCAACGATTTGTTTGCTTCTTGTTTACCAACAAGCAAAGACCATGCCGGTTTTTTTTTTTTTTTGTTTTGTTGGGCTTAAGGACAAGATCTGACCCTCAGCCACACGCCAAACGCTGCCGACGTCGACGGCGCAGTCTGCAGTGGCAAAAAAAAAAAAAAAAAATAAATGAAGCAAAGTGACAGACGGAACCAGAAGCAGACGCACAGTTGCTGGCCCAGAAACTTCGATATATATCAAATAAATTATATATGAATATATGCACTAAAATAAATTAATATATATATATATTAAAACTTAAATTATGTGCAGCAAATATTCACAATTTTAAAACTCGTCACACTTTTTTTTTTTTAATGAAAATTAAAAAATAAATAAAAATATTTAAAATTTTCTAAACAAAAGTGACCGGAGAAGTTCATCTTAAACTTAAGTGGAAAATCTCTAGTTATTAATTATTCCTAATCTTACGATATATTTAGTTATATATAAGTGAAACATATTATATGCCTAGGAATATATACATAAACGAAATAAATAAGCTCATTTACTACTCACTTCATATATTACCTGAATGCAGGACCTACACCCACTTATTTCCAAAAAAAAAAAAAAAAAAAAATAAAAAATAAAATCAATGGCAAAAGTAAAAGTAAATGAAAAAAATTCCAAAATTTAGGAATAATTTACTTATTCAAGAAAGTTAATTAGCTTTTTGTGCGTCTGTCCGTACGTCTATCCAGCCATACGCCCCTACATATGGGCATCCTCGTCTGATTAAGTATAAAGATATTCTCGAAACGCCCACTAGGGGTGTGGCTCATCGGGAAATACAATATGTAGTTTGTAAGTCTGAAATGCTACAATGAAAGTGTTGGCAAATTGAAATTTGTATTACGTACTAGAGTTGGGATCAAGATAAAAAATATATAAAAAAATATAATTATAAAAAATATAATATATACACATATAAACATCAAAAAAATTAATATATACATATATCAAATATGTATTTACCTAATGTGTATATACGATAAATGTAAATCTGTACTTTCCCCACTTTGAAAGCTAGAAACTCAAAGTTTGTCGACTAAAAACTGCAGTTCTCCTCTATTTAGATGCTTAAAAGATAATATAGTACTAATTGAAGGAGACGCGAATTCGGAAAAATATAATAAATAAAATATTTTACAGTCGGTAATACCCGACTGCAACCATCTTACATGATTACACTATTTATATAATATATTCAATTTATATTATTTTATATGTTTAGGAACTATGCCATAAAAATATGAGACTGCTATATAGAACACATATTTTGTTGCTAGACTTCAAATATTTATTTACAGTAATTTGGACTAATTAAAATAAATACCAACTACAGCCAAAGCACCGTCTGTTAGGGCCTTCGACCTTAACTAATTTGCTGGCATTTCTGCCAGCCCCAGCTCCGATCTCTAATACACTCCATATGCGTGCGTATATACTACAGCTCTGTATATTACTATAGTCAAATCCCACAAAAAATTCTTGACCGCTAATGGACGCCTGTTTTGACAGTCTGTGAAATAATTAACCACATTCAGATATTTATGCGTATTGTGAACGGATTATGCACAATATTTGCGGTATTTTGAAAATGTTCAAAGCGACAGCGTGGCCTTATGCTGAGCAAGTGTGTGCACAGATACCCTGTACTTGAGCAAAACACAGGCATTGAACGAAGAGCACCTCAGGCGGGTATTACAGCTGCATTCTATTTAAGTACAGCTCGAGAGAAAGCAGCGAAAACTCTTTACAGAATTTAATTTGTTAATGGAAATTGCAGGGCAGCAGCTAGTCGGGCATTTGCTATGTAGAACATGCTCTACTCGTTTTGTTAGCATTAGCGGGCAATGAACTAATTTGCATCTACTTAAATTCAATTCAATTTTGATAATTAGTAAGCATCAGCAATCAGCAAACAGCATCTGTATCTCTCTAGCAACTCTCTCCCTCTCTCTCTCTCTCTTTCTCGGTCTCTCTATCTCTTCATATATACATATACATATATATAGTTATGCATTGAATTTGTCTAACTCGTTCTGTCTCTTTCTCTCTGCTTCTCTCTATGTGTCTTTTGAGCTTTTGACTGCTTGATGAATGAAGCATAAAGCGAATAACAAGTCAACGGCAATGTCAAGTGCAGCACAGTCGCAGTCGCAGTCGCAGTTCCCTTTCCCGTTCTCATTCCCAGAGCCAGAGCTGAAGTATACTAGAAGACAAATGTTTCGGCGCAGCAACAGCTTTAATAAACAACAAAAAACACAAAAAGCCAGAGTTTCAAATGCCAAATGTGAAGCTGGTAGCTTCAAGGCTGTGGCCAAAATCACGCGCCACAAATGTGTAAACAGGGCTAAAGGCGAGTGAGCAAGCGAGAGGGAGCGAGGGAGTGTGAGAGTGAGCAAAAGCAAAAGATAATCAAGCCAGGAGCTAAGATTGCGACATGGCAACAGCAACAGCAACAGCAACTGCAACTGCACTAGGCAGCAGCAACTGTTGTCGTACAGCCGCACAGAGGAGTAGCTAGTCGAGTCATTGAACTGGCAACAGCTGCCGAACTAGGATGCTGCATGTGGCAGGCAACTGCTGACGTGGCCTCTAGGAAATCAAAATCAAAACGAAAAAAAAAAACAAAGCACTTACGACAATGGCCGTTGGGTCAACGCACCCGCTGCAGCGCAGGACAACAAACTACCTATGCACACTCACTCACTCACTCACTCCCCTCTCTCTCTCTCTCTCTCCACTCGCTAGCTCTCGCTCACTCACTATCTCCCTCCCTCTCTGTGCACTTAAGGATCACACACACACCACACACAGACAGATCATGAAAATCGAGAACAGGAAAACTGTGCACTGCGCGCGCGGCCTTGGAAGCGGTCATTGGCCCAGACACACAGATCTATAGCCAAAGCAGAGGCCGGTGTCAGCAGCGGCCGCATTGTTGAGCGGCCGGCGAAGTTTCCAGGAACTGCTGCCAAAAGGCTAATGACTGACTAGGCAAGCCCCAGAATGTGAACTGAAATAGTTACCGCTTGTACAGTCAGCCAAGGATACCGGACATGAGTCAGTGCAGAAATATGCCGCCAGAGATCTGACAGAGAGCCACAGCCACAGCCACAGCCAGAGGCAGAGCCAGTGCCAGTGCCAGTGCCAGTGCCACAGCCGTTGCCACGGCCACTCAGACAGGAGACAGTGTCGGATTGGATTTCAGTTTCGTTTCAGTCTCAGTTTCAGTTTCATTTTCAGTTTCGTTTCTGTTTCAGAGGCGGAGGCGAATGAGACTCACAGCGCAGTCCCAGGCGAACCCGGTGACAGGTAATAACTAACTGGTTTGCCACATCTCAATCTCAATCCCAATCTCAATCACAATCCCAATCTCAATCTCAATCTGAATGATTCGAGGGGCAAAGGCAGCAGCCGTCATAACGTCAGCATATCCGCCCGTCTGCGATTGCACTTATAGACAGCAAACGAATAGCCCATTAATTAATACGCGTTTCGAAACTGAAATATACAAAATTTAGTCATTAATATAAATACCGCAATTATCTACACATACAGATAGCAGATATAAATAACGAAATTTGTTAATATATTCACATATCCATTTATCCATGCCTTATATGCATAATATTCTCTACGAATGCCGAAGATTGTTTTCAGGAACTTTAGCAACAACACAAATTGACTGCTCTACTGTAGATGTGAACATTTCAAACTGTTTCTTTTCTAGTTGTGGTATACGATTTACGTCTATTCAGGTGTTATTTATTAAAGAGTTAACAATCATGCCTTACGCATTGCTATTTGATCACTACTCTAAGTCGGCGATCATTTTCTCCGTATAGCTTCCATTTGACTTTATTACTATCCCGAGGACTATAATCTAACTGTTCTGGCTGCACCGGAAGTTATCCTTTCCGACTGCCAATGGCAATGAATGCTATTGTTAATACCGAAGTATTTACTAATGGCAATACTAATGCTTCTGCTAATGCTAATCCTAATGTTAGTGCTAATGCAAATGCTGATTTTAATGCTAATGCTGATACTGATGCTAATGCTAATGCTGATACTGATGCTACTGCCAATGCTGATACTAATGCTAAAGCTAATGCTGATACTGATGCTAATGCTAAAGCTAATGCTGATACTGATGCTAATGCTAATGATAATGATAATAATAATGCTAATGATGATGATATTGCTAATGCTAATGACAATGCTGATGCTAATGATAATGCTAATGCCAATGCTAATACTAATGCTAATGCCAATGTTGATGCTAATGCCAATGCTAATGCTAATGCAAATGCTTTTTCTGAAGCTAATGCTAAAGCTAATGCTGATACTGATGCTAATGCTAATGATAATGATAATGTTCGTGCTAATGCTAATTCTAATCATAACGCTAATGCGAGTGCCAATGTTAATGCTCATGCTAAAGGAATGCTAATGCTAATGCTAACACTAATTATAATGCCAATCCAAATCTAAATACTAGTGCTACTGCTACTTCTAATGCTAATGCCACTTATATTGATAATAATATGGCATTTCGGAAATCTCGTCTGTTTTTCAATTCCACCTGAGCTGCATCTGTATCGGCATCGGCAGCATAGAGTGTTTGAGGTTCGCTGTGAGATTTTTGCGGCACGTGTTGCTTAACGTTTTCTCTCTGTGTGTATTCGCATTCGTGATGCAATATTTAGAATTGTTTTTGCACACTTTTTATGGCGCGACCTTGAGCGGCCAAACAAAGCACCATTTGTAAAATACTCTAACATACACAGGCACGGGCAGGTATGCATACAGGTGTGTGCAAGTCTCTGCATGCATAGCTAAGCATGTTCACGCTTAGAATATACACACATACATATGGATGTTTGTACGTATGTATGTATATCTGTGCTTGTGTGCAGGTTCGCACACATTTGCAATAAATAACAAATTAGCCGACAAGCGAAACACAACAAAAAACTCAAATAAACCGAACAAATAACAAAACAAAGGAGTTTGATTCAGTCGGGAGGGAAGTTGCACCAGCTCAACTGATTTCGCTAACTTTCTATTCTTTTTCTATATACGATATAACAATAAATATTCCGCAATTAATTATTCTCGGATATTTGTTTCCTTTTCGCGGGATAATACATTTAAATGCGTATAAAAAGTGTATAGAATTATTCGTTGCTTAGTTTATTCATGTCATTCTTAGTCATTAATTATTTATAGAGCCAGTAATTATTGGAAAAAGTGCATGCGCACATTGTTCAGCAATTAAGCATTTTGATATTTTATTATTTTTATTTGATACCTATTTTGGCTTGCTTAGTACGAGACAAAAGATTCGAAAGTTAGAATATATACATATATATGTATGTATATATTGTATATGTATGGAGCTGTGTCTATTAGGGAAAAAGTATATATAGACTATATAGAGACGATGATAACGATAATGATATCATAATAATTTCCATGAAAATGCAAATGGAAATTGTCACAATGACAATGATGATATGATAGTGATAATTGTAATGGAAATGGAAAGTAAAATGGTAATAATGACTGCTAATGACAATGATAAAGATGATAAATACTAATTCTAATGAAAATGGTACTGTAAGTATTAAAATAATAATAATGGTAATGACAATGCTAATGACATTACTAATGACAATGCTAATTTATATGCGAATAATGACTACTAATGACAATCCCTATGACCATTTGTAATGACAATGCTAATGATAATGATAATTGTAATGGAAATGGTATTTTAAACGATGATAATGAAAATGCTAATGATAATGCTAACTACTAATTACTACTGATGACAATCCCTATGACAATTTGTAATGACAATGCTAATGATAATGATAGTTGTTATGAAAATGGTATTTTAAACGATTATAATGAAAATGCTAATGATAATGCTAATTATAACTATAGCGATAATGATATGATAATGATAATTGTAATGAAAATGGAAGTGTGAATGCCAATAATGACTGCTAATGACATTACTAATGACATTGCTAATGGCAATGCTAATGCTAAAGAAAAGATTTTCCCGAATCGCCAGCTCTGATGAATTTCCCAACTCTTGCGCGAATTACATCAGAGGGTCTTGCGTTTGCTATGCTAGGCGTAAACAAGAATCTTCATTTCAATTGATTTCTAGTTTGTTTCAATATTTTATGCATATCTGTAGGCTCGCAAGGTGTAAACAATATTAATTCTTTGTTTATCTATTCCCCAACGATCTACGCAAAAGAATGCGTAAAATAGTCCTAAGCCTGAGAAGTATCGTAAATACATAGTTTCGGTGACAAGCCCATCTTTCATGTCGTACGCGTGTGTGTGTGTGCGTGCTCTTGAACTTGAAAACAGAATTGTGAATTCCTGCTACAAAATCGAAAACAACAAAGGCAAACACAAAAACAAAAACGAAGAAAAAAGCAGACAAAAACAAAATAAGATACATTCAGTAAATGTCGAAGCGAAAAAAAGAAGAAAAAAACAACATCGAGGCACATGACAACGCAGAATCTAGCGAAGAATTGGCGGCAAGAATAGATCTAAGCAGCGTAGTGCCAGCCTGGTGCCGGCCAGCGATTTGAGACTTTGGCTACGATCCGAGCTTGGTTGGGAAAGGGAGGAGGAGTGGAAACGGGAATGGGAATGGAAATGCGAATTCGAATGTTTATGGAAAAGAATAGAATGTTATGAAATTTACGACGAAAACAA
This sequence comes from Drosophila mojavensis, assembly GCF_018153725.1. Lineage (NCBI taxonomy): Eukaryota > Metazoa > Arthropoda > Insecta > Diptera > Drosophilidae > Drosophila > Drosophila mojavensis. The sequence continues at coordinate 6,946,342 of NW_025318667.1, forward strand.
AAATAAATCTTTCCGTCTGTCCGTCCGTTCGTCCCTCCGTCCGTCTGTCTCTGTCCACTCCATTTCTAGCTACTTATTATTCGGCAACTATCAACTATATATGTATATATACATATGTACCTGTCTTGCTCACGCCGTCTACCATCTCGCTCGCACTCTATTGTCGCTCATCCTTTTGGCCTTGAAAGCTCATTAATTCGAACTCGAGCTGACAAATCGATGTCGTGACGACGCAAAAGAAGCCGCCGCCACTCGAGACGTCTTAAGAATTTCACAGCTATCGAGCATACGAATCCGACGAGTCGCGAGAGCTGCGTCTCGGCCTTAACGTACCGCCGATGCGCTACACGACCGTCCCCTGCCCCAAGCGGCCAGAGCTTATGCAGTTAGTCAATTTCTATATAGATAGGCACATATATACATATATATATAGTATTTCCGTGTCCATTTAAGTATGTATGGCCACAGTATGCAATGGGAAGTCTTTAACACGTCTTTAACACGTACGGGGTCAATGAACGCTCAGGTATTTGATTAGCAATTGCAGTACGTATATGAGTCGAATGTGATCTAATCACACAGTTAGTGCTTCCTATACACACAGAGCGATAGTTGGGATTAGATTATAAATGGAAATTTGGTTTTGTTGCGGGCACGGCAATGCAGGTGTCTATATGGACTATAATACTACTACGTAGTAAGTATCTGGCCAGAGCCGACGAAATCCGATGCCCTCAACAGATCTTGAACAACATAACATATTTCTTGTTTACGTAAGCCAAGTCGATTCATAGCCGTTTCCAGAGATGCCGAGCTCAGCGAATATACTCAGTCTATATGCATGTCTGCAAAAATGTAATTCTTTGTTATTCCTTTGGTTCTCATGTGACTTTACGTAGCCAGCGCACAGCCAGATACCCTGTGAAAGTTGAAGAGATGTCTGTAAATTTATTTGAAATATTGGATTAGTAGAATTTAATAGAGATGAAGTATATCATAAATTGCTGAAAATTTTAAGTCGAAATTAAATTTTTATACTTAAAAAAAAAAAAAAACAAGTTTCCTAATTAAAAAATATCATTTAATATACAATATATACATTTTCATATATGTATATCCTCCCTATCCCTTCGGTTGAATAGCAGATGATCAATAGCGACTATAAATTGAAAATTATTATTATTTCAAAACTTAAATAAATAGTTGATTTTTATTCGAGAAAAGAAATTTGTATTAAGTCTATAAGTTTTCTAAACATTTTTTTAATGAACTCTTAGCTACCACATAATATTTATATATAAATCAAATTTGGTTAACTTCAAAAGTTTCTCATTTCATCGTCAAACTCTTCCTTTCATTTCTCTTCCAGTGCAGGGTATTAAAAACAGCAATAATAAAAATTTTAAGTAAAGAAACTGAAAAAACATTCAAGCCTTTGGCTAACGTGTGAAAATGTTGGCAATTCATTGAACTCCACAGGGAAAATATGTATATGGCCATATATGTATATGTTCTGCTTGGGCATTATGTAATTGGAGCTGGCGCTGGATGAGCGCCAACTGCGCAGCGAGCGTAGGGGATAGCAACAGTCGGCTCGATGCGACGCCATTCAGATTCACGCGCCAAAATATGCGAAGAATGTGCGTATTGCTGTCTGAGGCGAGTTCATTAAACTGACGGAATCGACAGCGAAGCGGAGAGGTAGAGGGGGACAGAGACACAGAGACAGCGAGAGCGAGAGAGGGAGAGAGACAGAGGCCGGGAAGGGTGACTGAGATTCAGCCCGTTAGTTCTAAGGGCCCGACTGAAACTGAAAACAAAAAACAAAAACAAAACAAAAACTGCGACATTTCATTTTCTGTTTACGTTTCTTCAGCTTTTGCTTCTGTTTCAGTTTTGTTGTTGTTTCTGTTTCTGTTTCTGTTTATGAGCTTCTGCATAACAACAAATGATTAACAATATTGGCAGTTAAAGGGCCTCGCGCCACCCCCTCCCCCCGCTCCACCGCTACAAATACAACCTGTTGCCACACCGGCCGGGCCGCCAGTTGAGTCATGCTGACTCGATGACTCCCCCTCCAAGCATCAGCCAGCTAATCAGCTAATCAGTTAATCAGATTCCCATGAGCCATGAGCCCTACACACAAATGATGAGTATCAATCACTCCCTCTCTCTCACTCTCTCTCTTGCTGTTGATCACCCACTCTATGCCCATCTCGCTCTGCTTTAAGCATATGCGTATTTATGAGATGCGGATACAACGTGTTTTCTTTTTTAGTTTTCGCGCCAAGCTCTAGGTAGCAATGAACTTTGTAGGCGGCGGCGGCATGCGATGTACACATGTCCGAGTCGGACTACGACGAGTCCAAGACCGACTCTGAGTCTGACTCTGAGACTGATTCTGATTCTGATTCTGAGATTGAGTCTTAGACTGAGATTGAGATTGAGTCAGAGTCCGAGTCCCCATTGTCCGAGTGGCGTTCATTAAAATGGCCAAATGAGCTCAACCTGCGACGGCGATTATATAATGTCAGTCGATGCGCCATAGCCAGAGCGTCGTCTCGTCACCATAGCCATAACCTTGAGCGCGTACGCTGACATCTCCAGTCCCCAGCGACAGCTCGGCCAACCTCTCGTACCAATGCTCCAACACCGACACCGACACCGCCCCCGCCACCACCTCCCCCCTTCTCCCGCCAGCAGAACCAGCATCTGGCCCCAACCACCCCCCGCTCGCCGTCCACAAGTCTCGGCTCTCGTCTCTCGAGCGGTTTCGTTTAGCATTCTTGCTGCTACTGCGCCATAGCCAGAGCCAGAGCCAGAGCCAGGCTGGAATCAAGCTGCTGCTGCAGGCCTGGCTCAAACGTTGTCTGTGTGTGAGTGCGTGTGTGCGTGGAGCGTGTTCTCTCTGTGGCCGTGTGTTTGTGCGGGGGGGTTCAACCACCTCGCTTAGCTGGGGTGGCACTTTGAGCGTATTTTGCTTTTAGCCCCAACTAGTAGTGCGCCACTTCCTCGAGCATAAATTTAAATATTCCAGAGCTCTGTAAGCAGCGCGCCTAAGTTTTGAATATTCTTTCGAATATGCTTGCGTCAATTGGCAAATGTTATGAAAATACGAAAATAAATATCTGCATTTATAATAGCGCATAAAGCAATGCAAATTCCATCAAAACAAATGAACAATTCTATTTCATATTCATATTCCTGTTCTAGAACACAAAGAGCACACCAAATACAAATAAAATTAAAATTAAATGAAATCATTTAAAAAAAAATGAAGAAAAAAATGAGACTAGCTGCTGTTGGGCCACCTGTGAATGAGACAAGCGCGTAGATTTCCGGATTACGAGCCCCATCTCATGCCTGAGCTCGAGCCGAGTCGAGCGAGAGCTTGCCTCCAAGTCTGTCCCGCTCCCGCTGGCCATGAACTCGTGCGCCAGCTGCGCTTTATTGGACATGACTGAAACGTCTTTGGGTTTTTTGCCATGTTCTTTGAATGAACCGTAGCTGGGCTTAAGCAGAGACCCGAGCCTCTCTACCTCCGCCTCTTCCTCGTCCACCTCCAGCTCCTCCTCAGCCGCCCACTTTATACGGCTGCCGTCATAGCAACCGCTTCATTGAAATTTTTGTAAAAAAACACAGACACACACACACACACAAATATAATAATAAATTTCGTAAGAGCATCACAGAGAGACCGCGTGCTGGTCACATCGATTATCGATTCCCTGCCCCCGCCCCCTCTATTGTATTTTATTTTGTGGCAAGATTCTAGCGTGTTTTTCTGACGCGTCTCCCAAGTGTTTATGTTTTCATTCTGTTAGCTCCGGAATTGGTATTCAAGGTTACTCTTGTTTTCATGTCCATTGACCTATTTGGTATCACAAATAACACCATGCAAATGAGTCGCGTCGCAGCGATCTATTGATCTATCCAGATAATTGCTGGAGATCTCTCCCTCCGACCATTCCTTTCGTAGATTTGCGTAAGCATCATTTCACTCCCATGAATGCTTTATAGTTCTGTGGAAATAGCCATATGAATACATTATGTTACTCAATCAGATATTCAAAATATTTCATAGTCTCAAGTCAAAGTTTTGTTTCTATGGAAATTCGACAGTTCCTTACGGCAGAGAATTCCATTTTTCCATTAATCCAGTGAGTATCTTTTGGGTGTATTTGTGTAATACTGTTTTCCTCCATTTACCTATCCGTTATCCGTCTGTCTAGTTGTTCGTTCGTCTGTCTGTCTGACCATCCTTCTGTTCGTACGTCTATCTGTCCTTACGTTTACTCGTCTCCCTCTATGGATATGGCGAATCGGGAAATGTTATATGATATATTGCGCTAATATCTAAAGAGCCGAAGATTTATAAGATCATGATAGAAAATATATAGTAGATATACACGGGCATGGTGAATCGGGTATGTTTAAATATTTTATGGCTATACAAAAACTTAAGGTTTTAAGAATAAGCTACTATTAATCCCTATTGATATACCGAAAAATGTTATACTTATAAAAATAGTAGAGAATCGCGAGAAAATATCGACTCCTAAATTCATTTACCAAAAATTGGTTCAACGAATGGGTATTATACAGTCGGTAGTGATCGACTGCAAAAATCTTAATAAGTTTTTCCTTTTTTTTTTTTTTTTTTTCATTGTATTTTATTGTATAACAAGTTAAGGTGATTTTTCGTGACTATGATTTCTATGATTAAGTTTATTTTATCTTATTATTTTTAAGTTTATATATTTACTATAGATAGTTAGTAATTTCATTTAGTTCGATCTTTTTTTTTTCTTGTTAGTTGATGATGGACTGCTTGTATGTTATGTATGATTCCTGCACTTACTAATCTACTTAGCAGTCTCGATGGCCTGAACTCTGTATAACAATCTATAAAATATCCTGTTTTTAGTTAGAATCGCTTGGAATCGTTAGCTCATATAGTTGCCCGCAACGAATTTGACTCTGAGAAGAATCGAATGCTCAATAAATATTATTCAACAATTGTTTATCATATTGTTATTTTGTTCTTTGCTTCTGTTCGTTCTTATTCTTGCTTCTATTGTCCCAGCAACAGCATTGAATGGAACGTAATTGAAGCAAAGTCGAAAGCGATTGCAGCCAAATGCCGAGCGCAGCAGAAAAACATTTCCGTTTTCATGTGGCTTGGGAACCAAAAGCTACAATAATAATAATAAGTTGGGTGTTGAGTGCACTCGATACTCGGATGGGCCATTCTGGCCTGGGTCATTGTCACGAACAATGGCGAATATCATGATTTCACGGTGTGCTATGCCTCCGACTCGATTCCGTGAATGACTATTCGGTAATTCAGCGAAAACTCTGCATCAACTCTTTGGACTGGCCAGCTCACATGATCGTATATCATATCATATCATAGCAAGCTGAGAACGTGCTTTACGTACAAAACCGTTTTTAATGTTAAGCAACAGTAAATAAAACAATACAAAGCAAATTAACAACTATTTGTTAGTCTCATTTCTGTTTTAGTCATGTTATCATTTATAAACCCGGCATTCATTACCATTAAAATAACCTTTTTAGTTTTGTTTCAATTATATTTACTCGTATATTCTTTAACTTATTGTGATTATAATACAATATTTATCTAATCTGCATCCATTGGAAAATGGAAAATCCATTCGTCTGTCCGTCCGTCATCAGTCCATTTGTGTAAATGTGCTCTGAGGTAGCTAGATATACAAGCTTATGCCTCATAATAAGCCCTTTTCATTTAATTTTGCATAAGCGATAATCACTTCCATCAAATCGATTAAAATCGATAACAACTGTTTGCATATTTCGTAGATTCACTGAATCCGGTAGAGATATGTGATATGGGCCCTGATCGATAGAATGATACACCTTAAACAAATTTACAATGGGTAGGGTAGGGTATGTGGTAGTCGTGCTATTTATTTCATTTTACGCTCAAATGCATTTGCCAATTACGAGCTAATCTTTTTCATACGAATTTGTAACGCATTTGTACTGGGGCATAGAAAGGCCTGACAGGTGAGCGCTGCCTATTATATTCCTATTGATAAGGAGGGCAATTTGCTGTTGATATTGACTATAATAAAAATCGCTAGACCAATGACTTTTATAGCATATATAGTCGATTCTTTGCAAGTGCAAAAAAAAAAAAAAAAAAATCATTTCATTACTATGTGTACTATATATGTTATATGTAAACTATTTCTTCTATAAATGCTATTATATAAACTATGTATACAATATAAACTACTACTACTTGTAGTAACAACAACCAAAAGCTTATCATCTTACTACGAGTAGTGAATTATATAACTAAATACAAAATGATTTAAGTGCGTACTTACAATTGAAAATCTTAAGTTTTGATCAAAGTATATATATATTATTCTAAAAGTATATTTTCTTTAACTTATGAAAACTTTTCAAGCTTATCGTTTAATTTGTTTTATATTAGAAACTTCATTTATTTTGATTCATAATATATGAATAATTAATTAACTAGTTATGAAAATTAACAATCCAGATAATGTATTTTTATTAAACTGCATGTAATAAGCAGAAAGAGGGCGTGGCAGACCACATAGAGTATATAGATTCTTGATCAGGGCGACGAGCTGAGCTCGTCTATTCTGACCCATCCGTTTGAACTGGTCAATCTCAGAACCTATAAGAGCAGGAGAATAGAGACTTGAGCTAGATCGATTTGAAATTATCGATTTTAAAACTTATCAAAAATCAGCTGTACATGTGTATGTGTTTGCATTAATGGTTTCTTGTGTATGCAGAAGATCAGCAAATCAGAACTATACAAATATCAGCTCTTCTCCAAGGGATCAGTAGATCTGCTAGTCGAGCAGTCTCGACTAGACCCTAACATGTTTTAATTCCTTAAAGGCAACCTTAAGCAGGAGTTCGGCATAAAGCTAAATTCAACTCTGCTTTTGTCAACTTACTTTTCTCGACTCGTGTATGTACAGTAGAATTCGGCTATAACGACACTCAAGAGACCGTCGTTATACCCAGAAGATGCTATAACCGTATAAGTTTGCTCATAATGTTTGTCTGGAGACCAGAATTTTCGTCGCCATAGCCGTACAGACGCTATAAGCGGAGTCGTTGTAACCGGATTCTACTGTATTTCATATTTCACATAATAATAATATCATTTCGCTTGTAAAATATTCAAGAATGTGCCCAGCGGCTGGTTCTGTTCTTGGCTAAATATCAGGCGAGCTGCCGCCAGAGGGCGTTGTGCGCTCGCTGCTCGCGTGAGACCCATATAAAATACAACAAATTGTAATTAATGTTAAGATTTCGCTTACGCGCAGTTATTCAATCATTGCAGCTGTGTTATTTTATGAAATTGTTTTAAGCCTTTTCTTTGCGGTAGGCTCAACGATAACAGAAAAATAAATTAAAATAAAATAAAGAAACTTTCACCACGCTTAAATTACAATTGCAAGCATTTAAAATTCAAGCTGCAAGTATAAAATAAAATAAAATGCACATACATATATATCTATATATATATAAATATATTTATATATATTAACAAAATGAAAAATAAAACGAAGCCAAATGAAGTCTTCAACTAATTTCGCTGTGCACGAAGGTCAACTGCATGAAATGAGCCGCGAAACTTCTCCAAATAGCCGAGCCACGTTTTAAAAATTGCGACAGATAAACAGCATAATTAATATACAATACGAATAACCCGTTCAACTGAAGTCGAGTCGCCGGATGGCGGATAGCGAACAGCGAAATTCAAGTAACGGCGTCGCAATTGTATAATTGGGCAAAAAGGGCGCGTCCGTTGCGCAAATCCGCCTTCAAGTCTCAAGTCTCAAGTCTCAATTGAAGCGGCCGCCGTTTGCCATCGAAGACGATTAACAAAATCACAGCTACAACAACAACAACAGCTACAACAACATCAACCAAAAAAAAAAGCTGGTCAAGGTCGCCATGCCGTTGCCTTACGGGCCCTCCGTGCGTATACTTGATGGGCAACAGGCGCATGCACAGTTAGGCATTCGCTTAACGCCTTCAATAACTCAAGTAATTGTTCGCTTATAAGAGTTGGCTATTAAGCTTAAAATAGCTACAAAAATAAAACAGTATATATGTATGTAGGTACATATATATGAATTCAATTCGTAAATGTCGTAATCGACTGCCCAGCGACAGCAACAGCAACAGCCGCAGCCGCAGCCGCAGCCTCAGCCTCAGCTTCAGTCTCAGCTTTAGTCTCAGCTTCAGCTCCGCCCCATTCCTTTGCCCTGCTCCCTTTACAGTCTGCCAATTACATAAGAGCGCGCGTACACTGACCTCTGGTTGTCATGCTCATAATACACTCTGCTAATGTTATTAGGCTTTTCTTATGAAGCGTACAGATGAGAGCAGCCGTAGCAGTCTAGTTCTATGGTGAAGAGAAAATCAAGCGTAGACTGACTACAAGATACCCTAACCTTGGAACAAACGGGGATGGTAAGCATGCTCCCATGATCTGTGAGAGAGAACTTCGCCTTTCTAGAATAGTGGAGTATTCTCGCATTTTCATGTGTATATATATGCGCTAATATATAGAGAAAATGCGGCGCTGCTTGGCAATTTCCTGAATAACTTCTGCATTACTAAGCCGATTTCAATAAAATTTTCAGCATATTATCTACATGATAAATGAAATCATTATCATTTTTGGTAAATCTGATATGTCTTTTACACATTGGCTATATTTAGAAATGAACTTGAAAAAAAAAAAAATTTAAAAAACCATATTTGTGAAGTCTAGCTCTAAAAACTCGATAGCAATAAAAGCTGTAAAAGCTTTCGATATATCAAACAAACTTGTTCTCTAACTAAGCAACTTTCTTGTTTATTAGGGTATTGCTTTCAGCATGATTGTGCATGGTATATGAGTATAAAAAAAATTAGATATATATACATATATGTATATACATATGTATAAACGTTAACAAATGTATATAATTTATTAATAATTGCCTTTTAGTTTTGGGCAATGGAAATGTGTGTTTGAGCCAGCCCTTTAATTACTGTTAACTTCTAGGCCCAGTCCTGGTGCAGCACTTCCAGCCTCTCCAGGCCCGAGCACAGCACATTTCCGTTAGAGCATCCGGGCACCTGAGTGCTGGGGGCGAGTGCGTGCCACACAGATTGTGGCAGGCTGTGACTGTGTCTATGGGCATGCCGCAAGCAATAAATGCTTAATAAATAAATAAGTTAATGCAGTTGCTCGGAACGAATGGGCCATTTGAATGTCAACCGGAATGGCTTGCTGTGCGGCGCAGGGGAAGAGGCGGGGGCGGGGCGGGTGCCATTTATACAAGTGGAGCATTAAGCATGTTTATTTGAATTTGAATTGCTTGGGAATTCGCACAGCTGGCTCAAGTAAGAAAAACAAAAATACAAAAACTGGGTCGCTTTTGAGCCAAGGACTGCGATCTTCCTGACCGCATCTCTCTCTCTCTCTCTCCCTCTCTCTCTCTCTCTACCTCTCTTTCGTGGCATCTGTAGTGCAGGTGCTTCAAGTGCTTGCTGGCCGTGATCTGATTACAATTCCAAGAAGGTTTCATCAGCGTGCAGCTGGGCGTCGTATCGCAGCGAAAACAAATACTAGATAATTCCCCTGTCAGCCATTGCTGACGTCGCGTCGTACGCCTTCGTCTTCGCCCCGCCCACGCCCCCAAGCCTCCTCGCCTCATGCCACGCACAGCCTCTGTTTGTTTGCATGCTGTGGCTGTACTCATTACGTGTAATAACTGTGGTAATTGTCACGTAGCCCCGGCCCAACAACAACGGCACGGCGGAACGGCTAAGGACACTTGGCCAGCTGACGTCAGCTGGAGCGCGCGCGCGCTCCACTCTGATTGCGGGGGCTCGCAGCAAATGGGCCCATTGCAATTGTGACAAATCGAGGGACGAATGTGCTAATGGAATACACCACGATTCGACAGCGGCAGCTGCCATTCATGGCCCCAAGCATGGCCCCAAGCATGGCCCCAGGCAGGCCCTGGCCTATTAATAAACAGCGAAACACAAGCACAAAACACACACAAGGGTACGCTTCTAGCTGTTTCCATCAACAAACAATCAGCTTTTATCGAATGCCCCAAATATGATCGCCCACAAAGGATATTGCACGACGCGGCCCCATCTATTTATTGCATATGCCTATATATCAAGTGGAGCGGAAGCTGCTCGAAATGTCTCCATCTGGATCTATCTAGAGCAATCGAGTGAGTAGAGGACATAAATTCATGAGAATTGCATAGAAGAGACGCGCATAGCCATTGAGTAGGCAACGAGCATGAATTCTCATGAATTTATGTTTTTAGTTTATCTAATAATATATTGGCATAAAAACTTAATGAGTTGAGGGCGTGTGTGTGTGTGTGTGTGTGTGTGTCTATGTTTTATTATATAGACGCCATGTCTCTCATAATATCCTCATATAACTGATGATAATCTATATAAGCTATGCATATTATGATACACAATACAATATAAGTACATATATATGTAGCTTATATAGATCCCTTGAAAAAATATGCTATATATGCCATGCTCTAGGAGAAACTTATATAAGCTATATGTATTATTTGGTATACTAAAGAATCTCTTAAAGCCATATTTTTTTATATACAGCCATATTTTTTTTTACAGAACCCATGGGAACGTGGCAGATAGATTAAATAACGGCTTCTTACTGTAGATATATGTACATATACACATACCTGCTCAGATCACAATTAATATTACCAGTAATTCCCATTTGCAAAATTATCGATCAGCTCTTTTCGATAAATCATCACACTTGCATACATACAATCGATACAAATCCATATTTCAGCACCATAAACAATAAATGCTATAGCGAACGAAATTTGTAATGTCATTTAGAACCGAAATTATTCATCATTAAGTTCCATATAAATCCATGTTCCATAGAGAATATGTGACACTCACAAGTCTAGATGCCAGAGCTCTTTTACTTGCTCTCTCGCACAGACATGCACACATATCTCCCTCTATGCGATTCTCATTAGCTTAAGTAAGCCAAGCCATGTCTTTTGCTTAGTAATTACATTGAAAATACCAAAAATATTTGCAGTTACTTTCAGTCTAATAAACAGTAATTGGAAAACCATATTCTCATTGTTGTGCAATGGAAAACAAATCCATTTCCATTAAAATGATTTGTCACGTCGCCTTATCTCTCTCGTTTTCTAATCGTCCATCAACATAATCAATGAGCTAGCATTTGGCAGCTATCCCTTTCAGCACCACTCACAAAGCCACTGCAGTGAGAGAGCGAGAGAGAGGGAGTGTATATATGTGTAATAGAGAGAGAGAGAGAGAGCTCAGACCCATGCGGTCAGACGGTAATTGATTTCGGCTCGCACCCACTCGAGCACCCAGAGTTCCTGGCATAAGCATGTGCTTTGTGAGAGCATCTGGCCACACATCCTGTCGACTGGGCATTATTTATGGCACCGACGTTGCCTTTGTCTATCAGCGTTAGCAGCCAAACAGCATGACCAACATGCCCAACATGGCCAACATGGCCAACATGACTAACATGGCCAGGACAGGCGGCTAACCAGCCAACACGCACAGCAACTTGAGCAGAGCTACGACGCGTCGCTGCTCATTAACTTCAAATGGGCAATCAATGGCAGGCAGGCAGTCATGGCTCATGAGTGCTCGAATTAATTCACTGCGAATGAATGTTGTTCGGCCTGTCTGCCTGCCTGCGTGTCCAACCTATTGGAGCACAGCCTAAAAGTATGCCCTGAAATAAATCTCGTCTTTGGTATTTTCATAAAACACATTTATTGCTATTTTACATATGAATTACTGAATTTGCACTTCGTAAGTTCGTTGAGGTGTACAGAAGTGAAAATATTGAAACTCGCTAACACGCAGACATAATTCATACACATATATATGTACACATATGCTGATACTCGTATGTATGCATGTATAGGTACTACAATTATTTAGTTTATTTGGAAATTCATTGTTTGCGACATTCGAAATTTGCATCTTAAGTGCGAGTCACACGGAGACGTGAACCAGCTCTACTTAAATGTAAATTAATTCGCCTGGAAGTTACGACAAATATCTCGAAATACTAACCTAAGTTGACAAATAGTTTTGACGGACGGTTTGAAACGCGCCAAGGTTTGGTTTCGGGTTCGCCCCCAGAAGGAATATATTCTGTTTAAGACTTAAGAGATTTCTTCTTTCTTTTTTTTTCACTCTGCATAAATACATTGATTCATACGTATATTTAATTTAACTTCGTAATACTTTGTGGGCCTTTGCTGTTGCTATTTCCATTGTATTTTGTAGCTTGAAGTTACAGGTAAACAGTTTACGCACTTGTCAAATGCAATTTCTAGTTCGACTTGATCTTGCTTACGGCTAGAATAAATTGGTTTTCAAATAGATTTGAATCTTTAAAATTGTTGGTTAATCTTACTCTTGATTGCGTATATATATATATATATAGTAATTATATTTTATACATATATAAAAAAAAAGACATTTGTATAAACACTGAAACGCTGCCAGGATAAGTCCAACAATTTACATTTAACAATTAGATATTACAATAAAAGACAATGCAACAGCTCTGAAGTGATACGATTAATAATACAAATAGGTTTTAGTTAGTTTCATGAGTTGAAACCCAATAGCAACATATAGTATATAGTCTATATATATGTATATGTACACATACATACATGTATATCTCTTTCATCCATACCAAAACACAACTTACTTGGAGTAGAATCGTTGACAACCACAGTTTCAGTTTCTTGCACATCACATACATATTTATAACGGTCTAGTCTACTCTACAGTGACTCCGTCTCCATCAGCCCCTCGTTCGTGCCATTGCCCACACGCACATTGACGCTCTCCCTATCTCTAACCCTATCCCTATCCCTATCCCTATCCCTATCTCTATCTCTCAGCGAACGCAGCTTCATTGACGTCAGCTGACGTCGACTGCCTCAGAGTCGTGGACTCTCCAGTATGGTGTGGCTAGACATCACGGAATTGGCCAGCGCAATCGAATTTCCGGCCACGGACAAATTCGTCTTGTTGTTGGAGCGCCGACGACAGAATCCGAAGCGTCCCCCATTGCACAGCCGCATGCCCTTGAAGGTGTCCACAAAGGCGCGCCGGAAGCTGGCGTTCATGAAGCAGTAGGTAATCGGATTGCAACAGCTGGAGGAGTAGGCGAGCAGCTGCAGGAAGCTGATGGCCGTATAGTCCACATACTCATACACCACGGGCCCAATCAGCATCGTCATTGTGTTGATCACATACAGCGGCGTCCAGCAGATGAAGAACTCCAGCACCAGCACGAACAGCATCTTCACCACGCGCTTCTTGCTCTCCAAGCTCTTGCTCTCATTCGATCTGCAGGCAAACGCATCGAGACCTTAGACAGTTGCTGTAGCTCTCTGACTCTCAGTGGCACTCACCTGCGCAGCGTCGCCTCCGTGACGCGCAAGCTGGGCGTGGACAACGATTTCCTTCTCTCCCCATCCTTGGCTGAGCTCATGTACAGCTGCTGCTGCTGCTGCTGCTGTTGCCTCATTGTGGTCATTCGCTGCAGTCGGCCACAGCATTCGCCGGACACGCTGAGCTGCTGCTGCTGCTGCTGCTGCTGATGTCGCACCGACTTGACCGAAGCACTGCGCATGCAATAGAGATGCCGTCGGCCATCGCACGAGCCAAACAGGCGACGCTTGCTCCCACCGTGATTATATCCATCAGCTGAAAGCGAACGAACGTAGATATATAAAAGCCTTTATTATTGCGTAAAACTAAGTCCTCTAAATACACTGCGCGTCATCAGGTTAGCGCCCCCCTTTACACTCAACCTCAAAGCTAAATAAAATCTAAACCATCAGAGCTCCATCTTTGAAATTTTTTTATATTATACTCCATTTATTTCTCTTTAAAATACAAAAAGAATGGCTACTGTAACAATAAGGATTATTTTTTAATAATTTTTTTTGTAAAATGTACAAAAAATTTGTAACAAAAATTTGGTCATCAGATTAGCGCCCCCTGCATTAAATTCAATTTATTTAAGCTAATGACCAAAAAATAACACCTGTATTTTAAGCTATTGTTATTTTTAAGTAATATTAGTAGTGCGTAGTGCCGTTTTTTGTTTGAAATTACTTAAAAAATTCGATTAGAAATGGAATTATAAAGTTGTTCAATATTATTCAAGGATATGGTTGACTAAGCGTGTTCAGTACCTTCGATTAACTCTGTCTTTGTACTATAATGCTTTCCGGACTCATATACTTTCCTGACCAACCATCCCCAGACGTTTCCAATGATATTAAGGTCGAGTGAGTATGGTGGCCACTCCATGAGATCAATTTTTTGGCCCTGAATCCAGGACTTCAGGGATCGGGCGGTCTGAATTGGGGCATTATCATGCTGGAAAATCTAATGCCGGTTTTCAGACAGGTTATAGAAATGCGGAACAGCAGTTTTAAACACGATATTATGGTCCTATGCGTTCATGCGCGATGTCAAAAATTGAAGCTTGCAAGTGCTGTAGTAAGATATTGATACCTACACAAATGCCACACCACCCCCCCGCCGCAGCGGCTTGGAAACCGTTCCAAATAATGTTCTTCTATAAGTAGGTCATGGATATAATAATTATGTCCATCAGTTCCTTCCAAATTCAATTTTTCTCATCAGAAAAGACAGCATGCTGCCATTGGGTAGACCACGTCATATTCGCCCGGCCAAAATTAATGCGTATTTCTTTTCTCAGCATATCGACTGGTGACTTTTTTTTTACATTCTGTTTCTTTAAGTAATTAACTTTCTTAATTGCTCTTTAGACCGTTGATAAGCTCGTCTTAACACTGATTTTAACCCTAATCTTGGTGGTCGATTCGTGGGAATTCGAAGCTTCTCGAACTAATGCTCTTCTATTTCCTTCTGAAATCACTTGATTATTGCCGCTTATATAGTTTTTTCCATAGTTTTCCCTATTTGTAAGAAAATTGCCACTTAGTTTTGTGTTTTTTCCTGATTTTTCAGCAATTTTATGGTTGCATAGTCTAGATTCAAAGTATGCCTCAATCTTTGATTTTCAACCAAAGATAAAACTGTTTCTTCACCCATACTATAAATATCTTGAATACTTTGAGCTTCACAAAAAATTTGGTGAGTGTAATTGCCAAAATAAGCAAGATAATTACAATTGCATTTGGGGGCGCTAATCTGATGACGCAAAATAAGTGCACACATTTTTTGCGAAAATAGAGCAGAATAGAAAATAAAACATAACGGGTTTTTACTCGCTTTTTTTTTGGTATGAGAGACATCTCATATGATGATAATGAAAAAAAAAAAAAACCAAGAAGTTACGTGCAATAGACAAAGAGAAAAACGTAAAAGAAAATGAGTGTAAGGGGGGGCGCTAACCTGATGACGCGAAGTGTATATAGAGGAGGTCAATAGAGATCAATAGGGTAAACTTGGCGGTGCCGAAACATGCTCAAGTCAGGACTAGGACTACGATGACTAGGATATATCCAAAGGGTATACCCTTAGAGCTGCTGCTATTCCCATCAGTCGACTCTTTATAGAGCGGCAGATGGACGGATGGAGTGACGAAGGGAAGAATAGACAATGGAATAGACGGATGCATGTACGGTAGGGCAATGTATGGGTAGACGGATGTGGCTTGATCGACTCAGTTTATCACTCAAATACAGCTTATATATGCTTGATGTCATCCAGTACGTCTGCTTCTGAACATAACCCAAATTCCCATTGCCGTTGAGTCTTAGACGTTTCGTAATGCCATGCAAATCATATACTAAATATATTGAACTCCTGCTTTGTACTCCTGCTGATATTTTCATGCAATTTAAAAATGCTGTACATGCAACAGTGTGCAGAAAGGGAGCGAGAAGTGGAGAGGGAAAGCCAAACAGAAAGCGAAACAGAAAAGAATAACAAATATGGGCAAGTCAACAAAAGGCAACGTTTCGCTGTAGCAAGTCAAAGGCAAAGGAAGGCAAAGGCAAAGGCAAAGGCGTTTTTAAATGCGACTCAATGTGGAGCACTATAAATCATCATTTCTGACATAGCACTCACATAACTGTACATGTGTATGGCATAAAGCCTTCTGACTTTATTTATGTGTGTGTGTGTGTGCTCTGAATCCAATGGCATTGAGCCGAGCGTGAACGAGTGGATTGGGGGTGATGGGGTGGTGGGGTGGTGGGGAAGTGTCTAAGTGATTAGATGATTCTCGGAGTTGAGTTTAATGCTAGCAGGGATTGACTCAACAGTTTATAATCACAAGCCAAAAGCTCGCATGTTTGCTAATGGAAAAACAGATTTGCATACACCAAAACTTAAGCTGAGCATTGACGGGGCCTGCACGACCAGCAGATGCCCTGCAATCGCAGTGCCAGACAGCGTTGGCTTAGAGTGCCTTTTGTCAGCCAACAGGTCTGACATCTGTCATCCACATCCAAAAGCCTTTGGCGATAGCCGAGATAGGGTATCCGCAGAGAGATAAAGCTGTGCTGAATGGATGGCAGCTTGGCTGGCATTGAAGCTGCCTAATGGAAAGTCCAATAAGAGCGAGCAGCAACTTTGACTGACAGCCGGCGTGTGTGGCTTATCAACTGCAGTTGGACGGACCTGGACATGCACCTGGACGTCAACGTGGATGTGGATGCGGGTGTGATTGGTTGGGTGTTAGGATGCCATTGGTTAGTCTACAGAATAATGCTCGCTTGTTGATTTTAATTAGCCGATTAGCAGGGTGTTCGCTGGAGCCGTTGAGCCATCGGAGTAGATGCAGCAAGCCGTGGTCCGCATCACCTTTTTGGCTTTGTGCGTCCGACTCGTTTATGGCACGTGGCGAATGCTGCCGGCTGCGATGCTGCAGCTCTTTGCACAGCAACGGTTGCCGGTTGCCCGTTATCCGTTGCCCGTTACCCGTTAACGGTTACTGCGCGCCGTGGCACAAAGGCCGTGCCGCAAGCCATGCGCCGGCCAAGCGCTTATGTCCTCAGTGGGACGAACAGTGCCTCAAGCTAGGCAAATGGGTGGCAGCCGGGCGGCTCAGCACGCTTCAGCTGGCTATTGGAGCATCGCGGTGCGCATACATATTGCATCGACTGTGAAAACTCTTCAATTTAAAGTACGAATGGAAAATTGCGTTAAATCCATGGGAAATCTTTTCTGATGCAGTTGCAACAGTCCCAAAGAATTCCTGAACAATAAATGGGGGATTTCATTAGAAAACTCATGAAAAGTCCCAAAAAATTGCTGAGCTATAAATCGGAAATTCAATATCAAAATCCTTGAAGATGGAGGTGAAAAAATCCCAAATAATTCCAAAGCAATGAATGGGAGATTCAATTACGAATCTCTATCGATGCACTTGCAAGAGTCCCAAATATTTCCCAGATAATAAATGGGGATTCAATTGGAAAATCCTTATCGATGTAGTTGCAAAAGTTCCATCAATTTCCTAAACAATAAATACGGATTCAATTAGCATATATTTGCAGATGCTGTTCCAAAGGACCCAATTAATTCTCATCCAACAAATGGAGGCACTCAAACAGAAAATCCCTATCGATGCAGCTGCAAAGGGCCCAAGTAGTTCTAAGAAAAGGGAACTCAATTAGGAAATCTTTTCCGATGCAGTTGCAAAATTCCGTGCACTACTTAGCGAATTGCAGGCAACTCTCTCTCTCTCTCTCTCTCTCTCTCTCTCTCTCTCTCTCTCTCTCTCTCTCTATCTCTTTTGCTAGGCAGACCTCAACTTTGGTTTCGACACTTGAGCAACCTCTGAGCAGCCGCATCATGCATCAGCGTAGGCTCATTGACATCACTCTGAGCGTTCCATGTAGACAGAGCTCAGTTGGCTTAGATGTATGAGTCAATAGTGTAAGCAGATTCAAGTCAAATTCGGAATAGGAGAAATCCAGTTTGAGCCTAAACAGTCACAGCATCATTTCACATAATATTCGACCAAATCGAAAGTCAAAACTAAATTTACTTCTACTCAAAATATATTTTGAAGACGAAAATGTGTAACTGGCGCTTCTGTCTGCAGATCTTTCTATTTCTATTGATTTTGGCATGGGGTAAGTGGAGCGCAAGCCTTTTAGAGTGGAACCCTAAAAGGTTTCCTGTTTTCAGCGGGCGTTTGCGTTAAGATGTCGTACGATCAGCTGACAAAGCAGCCAGAAAAACGCCATGCAGCAGAGAGCGCTACACAGAGCAACATGGGTAAGCTTTGGCCCATACGGCTACACTCTGCTACATTGTTACGGGTGAACGGTGCAGGAGTACAGGACTTGTATCCGTACGATCTACTGGCCGGCAGTCAGGAGCACGATCGCATCTTCGACAATGGCTACAGCAGTCGGCTGCTGCATCTGATCTACCGCACCGTCATGCACAGCACCAACGACCGCCGCCGCCAGGTGGAGTTCGAGTGGCGTGTGGCAGCCGCACACAAGTTTATGAAACTGGCAGCGGCAGCTGCTGATGATCGACTAAAGGCGGGCCTACGTCGGGTCAACGCCGGCGATGACTCGTTGCCCATCAATATGCGGCGCTCGATAGATGCCTCAGGTGAGAGCCGGTAGTAGCTAATAACACCCGCAGCTCACAAATCTCTCTCTCTCCTTGCCCCACAGAGCTGGTAGCTGCCGACGACCTCAACTTGTCGCAATTTACAGAGAGCAGCTCCACAGTATCCGAGTCCAATGGAGACTCTTGACTTGCATTTTTTCATATTTTTGTTTATACATTTTCTTTACCTTCAATAAGAGCAGCCAAGGCTGAGCGTTAAGTTTGTTATGCGGGCAAAAATCCTCTTTGAATTTACAAACGAAAATTGCCAAAGGCTGTAAAAAGTTAGCCAGTGTAATTCCTACAAGAACATCAGCAGTTCAGTCCACTTGACTGCTTAATGCTCGCTCAGTCGGATGTGAAGTGAAGGAATAATATTTCAGTTGTATGAGAAATCAACTCGGGGCTGCGCAATAGGTAGAGAACAGTTTTCTGACTACGTCCTTGATCTTTTTATAGAATGATCGTCTGATCGTCTGCCCATCCATCTATCTAACGCCTGTCCATCTATCTATCTATCGTATGTAAGTCTGTTCGTCCGTCTGTCTGCCAGTCTGTCCGTCAATTCGAGAGTCTGTCGATCTGTCATCATCTTTTTATCCGTCTGTCTGCCCGTCCGTCCCTCAATCCGTGAGTCTGTCGATCTGCTTAACTATTTATCCGTCTGTCTGTCCGTTTATATATCTAACGGTCTGTCTGCCCGTCTGTTGGTAAGTCTGTTTATCTAGCCATACGTCAGTCCGTCCCTCCGTCTGTCAATCCGTTCGTCCATTCATCTTTCTCTTAGTCTGTTTTCTTGTGTATCCTATATAACTATCCGTGCGCCAATTCATCTATCAATCCGTCCTTCAGTTTATATCGATCCATCCGTCAATCCATACATCTCTATCTACTCATTCATCTGTCCGTCCGTCCATCTACATCTATATATCCATCTCTCCGTCTATTTAACTGTCCTGCCATCTGTCTCCCCGTTCCATCCCTCTGCCTCTGCGTTCATCCGTCTGCTCTTCTGTCTAGCGAACAATTTAGTCGCTACTAGCGACAGACTTACTTCTAAGAACTGGCCCAAAATGACTACCCACTCTCACTGAAGGCGTGGCACATGAGGTAAAGCTGTTTAGCAGCTGGAGTTAAGATATGGGACAATTAAAGTGCTGTCTCCTTCCACACTCCCATTCGAGCCGCGAATGAGTATTATGCAGTCGGCAACGCCCGACTGACTTGTTCATTAAGCGCAAGAGCTTACCAAGTTGAGAAACAGATTAAGAATTCATCTTTTCCCATTGCCAATGAATAATATATATCTAACTTGGGCAGCTGAGTCTTTGGTTGGGTAATTAAAAGACGACAAAAATTTTGAGCGCTGAATCGCATATGATGAACGTGAGATACTCCTCACTAAAAGGGCAACTGCATGTGTGAGACATGAGCTAGAGCTGAGCTCAGCTGGAAGTGCGACTAAATTGTGGCTACCCGTTGCAAGGCTTTAATGAGCGGCGCAGCAATGGCGAATATTACGAGTTTAGGGCTCTAATTATATTTGACTTGGTTATGCAAATTACGTACGAGCGCGCCAAAGCTCTGCGTTGAGTGTAATAAAACATTTGCGCCACCTCCTCCGGCCGGGACTCGACCCGGGCCAGGACTCCAGCGGCTGGCTGCCAGTGCTGCCTCCCAAATTTATGACACAAAAATGTTAAGTGCTGGCCGTAAATTGGATAGGTTTAAAAAATAAAATAAAAAATGAACTTTAATAAAAATATATCATCAACTGGCGAAGCGTTTGTCTCTCTCCCTCTCTCTCTCTCACACTCTCTCTGCCTCTGTTCAAGGTGCTCTTTGCGGTCATGTGTTCTGTGTGCGTCATGTGAGAATGTGTCACCATGTGCCGGGTATAGCCAACAATCTGGTCGCACTAATTTGCGCTGGGACTTTTGGGTCGATAAAGGAGATAACCGGGCATTTAACGAGCATTTAAATGCTCGACCCCAGCATAAATTACGATATTTGCTTTGGCCCTTTCGTCCGTTTGGAAGCCCGTTTAAAATGCGGAAGCGGAAATGGAACTGCGACTTCAAACTTGACAGCGGCATCCTTTTACGGCCACAGCCCGTCCATGACAATTCATTAACTTGGGCCTGAGCTCCACTACCGCAGCGCAGCGCAGCGCAACGCAACGCAACTTTATGCTAATATGCGATTTCAGTTTACCTCATTTAAAGAGCAACCGAGAGCAGAGCTGTATTTGGGGCGGAGCATACTTTCGGGCGTCCGCTGAAAAAGAACTAAGCGCATTACATTTTATTGGCACACACACACACACATATAACCAAACAAACTTCTAATTAACGCGAATAATGTTGACTGAGACGCACAGAGAGACTGAGTCGAGTCGAGCCGAGTCGAGAGCCTGACGAACTATGAAATGTTTTAGGTTTATGAGCCCACTCTAAGTAGGCTTTAAATCTTAATTGATTGACAGCTAACAAGAGAGTCAGACAGAGAAGGAGAGAGAGAGAGAGAGAGAGGGTGAGGGCGAGTGGTAGAGTGTTGAAAATTCAAATGGCAAACAGTTAGGCAATATTGGTTAAGCTGCAGCTTAATGTGCGGCACGTTTTATAGTTCAAGCATTTAAAGCTCTGCAATATCGTTGCGAATGAAAGGCCATTTGAGTGGCTCACTTGAATTTATCAAATGCTCGAAATCAAATTGAATTCAACGGCAGCCGATTTATCGCCACACACACACACACGCACACACTCAGAGAGCGGCCGATGCGGCGTATGAGTGACGCGGTTAGTTAGCCATGCGGCAGAGCTAAAGTAGGATGTTGAATCACATTTTACGCCCGGCTGATTTTTCCATGCAAATTGCCAGTGTGTGTGTGTGTGTGTGGGCGAGTGGGCGAGTGGGCGCGGCAGCGTGCATGAGCAGGAAATACTTTAGCAGCGTTGGCGAACAGGAAACTGCGGCACAGTCAGGCAATTGAAGCTGTCGTGCGCTGACTTTCAACAGCCACACACTGTGAGTCAGAGAGAGAGAGAGAGGGGGGGAGAGGAGGACACAGCGTGCTAGCTCCCTTTGACTCACCATAATAATATTGGTTTGCTCCACATTGTTGTTGCTGCTGTTGCTGCTGCTGCTGCTGCTGCTGTAGCAACATGTCCAGCTGGGCAGCGCTGTCGGCGGCCAGCGCCTCCTGGCGCATCTGCATGCGCATTAGATAGTTGGAGCTGCCGAAGGTGCGACGGCTGCCGCTGCAGCTGTTGTTGTTGCTGCTGCTGCTGGTGGTCAGGCCGACGTCGGGGCCGCTGCTGCCAAAGTTCATGGCGCGCTCGTTGCGCATGCTCACATAGAGCGTGCGCGTGATGAACATGTAGGCAAAGCTCAGGGCGAGCAGCGGCAGCACCAGCAGCGCCAGGTCCAGGAAGATATTATAGGCGCGCTCATAGCCCAATGAGCCGACGGGCCACTGCTCGCGGCACTTGCGCAAGCCTGTCAAATACATACATATCAATGGCTAAGAGACGAGGCCAGAGCTGGCGCACGGCTTACTCACCCTGGCGACTGGTGGGCATCAGCTGGCTGAATACCGCAATGGGCGTCATGCAGACCAGGCTGCCCAGCCAGATGAAAGCGATGATCTTGTTGGCATGGTTGATCGTCTGCCAGGTGCGCGACCGGAGCGGATGGCAAATGGCGTAGTAGCGCTCGCAGGATATCGCCACCAGAGTCCACGAGGAGACGGCCACAGAGGCGGCTGCAACAAGAAGAAGAGCGATTTACATGGTATTAAAGGAAAAAGAAACCTGTTTTGATTTACAAAATGCAAAGGCGCGATATCTATGAAGAATGTTCAAATAAATATATCGATATTTGCCATGTCTGCCATCGATAAGAGTCATCACAGAGTTCATTTGAACTACAAATATCGATAGCTATCTTGTCTCTCATCGATAAGTCATCACTGCCGCAGCTCATAGTTCATTTGTCTATTAGAATCATTCACAGTTTCAGCTCCATAGTTCATTTGACTAAATAAAAATGTTCAACCAGCTTAAAATTTTCAATTTTCACGTTCACGAAACGCGAGTTGGTTTTTTTTTTTTTTTTTTTTTTTTTTTTTGCCCAGTTCACATTAAAATGCTAATTTATGCCGACTCTAACTAGGTTTGCGTTCTGCGGGCTGCCGGCTGCTGGGCATAACAAATGTGATCCATTTGAGCACGGCCAACGATAATGATAATGGCCAAATGTTGGCACGCGCTAACGTTATTTGCATGCCGCCTGCCGCCTGCCGCCTGCCGCCTGCCGGCTGCCCCATCATAATGAAGTCAAGCCACCTTCAGCTCTGGCCCAAACATGCAGCATTCATCATTGCCAATGCCTAGTTGGTATAGGACTGCTCAATTTGAACTACCTGCTGATGGTGTTGCTTCTCCTGCCCCTCCTCCTACGGCTGCTGCTGCTGCTGATGAGCCAGTCAAAGAGCAGCGGGTAGCGAGGGGGCGTGTTTCTGTCTGTTGACTTACGTGCAAAATCAAAAAAACACAAAGTAAGAAAATACATGTATACATGTATATGTATGTGAGTGTGTGTGTGGGTGTGGGTGTGTATATATGTAGGTATACAAAATTAGGCTTTTACGTTACGTCAGAAGCCGCTTTGCATTCGTTGGCATGCAGATAGAAAGCAAACAGTGACACGACTGTGTATGTGCGCATGTGTGTGTGTGTGTGTGTGGGAGAGTAACTAGTTGGGTTGGAGAATTGGCACAAGGGATTAAGGCCGTGTGCCGAGAGCGACTTTGGTGCTTGCAGCCGTCGCAACTGTTTTTTCGTGGTTCAAAAGGAATTGCGTGTGGTTGTTGTTGCTGTTGTTCTTGTTGTTGTTGTTGCTGTTTCAGCGGCAACCAATTAGCTGAGCGTGGCCGAAATTGCTAAACAAGCCAAGCTCATTAACAAAGCAACAAAATTAAATTTAGCTATGCCGCCGCATCGCCGCTTTTGACCATGGTTCAATGAGTCCGCCCACAAATAAACATGCAAATTTTATGGAAATGATAAATATAGGAAAACTGGCGATACGGAGAGAGGGAGAGCGGGCGGGAGAGAGAAAGAGGGAGAGCGACAGCGAGAGCGAAAGCGAATCTATGTAGCTGCACCAATTGAGCAATTCCCTTGGCATTCCGTTGGCTGAGCATGTTGCAAAATAAACTCGGCCCAAAAGATTTCACAATAAATGTAAATAAAATTTAAGTAATTGTTTTTTATTTTGCGCACGTCGCACAATTGAAAGATATTATTACTCCCAGCTCCCACACACACACACACACACAGAGAGAGAGAAGCCGAAATCTTCGCCCAGCGTCCAGACGCGCCTTAAATGAACATTAAAGCGAAATTCCATCGAGGTGCTCAAATTTAAAGAACTTAAATGCAAAAAGTTCAGTGCGAAATCGTTATTTAGTATATTTAGGTGTTCGCTGAGAGTAACTCGAAATATATTGATAGCTCACGCTAAATAAGCCCGACTCAGACTTGAGCCTTGAGCCTGGACCTCTTGAGCTATATTATCGCATTTTTCCATAATGTTATTTCTATTTTAGCATCGATCTGAGCTGAAAGCTTCTTAGGGCCATCCAAATAATATAAAGTGTACTTAAGCTTAAATTCGATTAAATTTTATTTGCTCTTTTATGCCCTGAACCCATTGAAAGTGCGCACTGAGGGTATATTGGATCCCTGGAAGTGAATGTAGATGCCATAGGGTGGTACATACGTACATATATGAATGATAAGGCCAAGGAGTTGACTTGGCCTAGGCATGTTCGTCAGTGAGGCTATCCGTTCGTCCATCCATCCGCCCGTCTGACTATCTGTCTGTCCGTCTATATGAAAGCATCGATCTTGTGAATACGTATATAACATACATTTTTATAATTTTTTCGATAATTCCATTAATTTCATAACTATCGATAATTATCGATAAGCGCATTTCAAGTAAGAAAGTCATGATCTTTCGCAAAAAGAGACATCTGGTTATCCTTAGCACGTTCTACATAGTTTCAATGTCTATGCCTATTTGTAGTAAGCAGTATGAGCTTTAAGCCTTTCCCGATAACTGATCCCACTTCCTTTAAAAGATGATAATCGATAAGCGTATTTCAAATTTTAAAGACTTGTGCTTTAGCACATACACACACCGTAAATATTCTGATAAGTACTCTGAAAATTTAATAAAGAAAATTGATCTAGAAGAAAAGTTTTTCAATCATTTCCTATTTGCGAGCGCAGTCGCTGCGAAGTAGAGCGGAGCGCTTGTTTGTATATATGTATGTGTGTGTATGAGTGTTTGCTATGTGTGCATAGAAGCAGCATAGAATGGCTAAAGTTACAGCTCTGTCTAAAGTTCCGGGTATCCGCGCGTCGGTCATTGCCAACTGGAATGCATTCTTCCTTGTTTGTTACTTAGAGAATTGTCAAAATACTGCGCAAAGTGTTCGTGCCTCGAATTACAAAAATTATTGATTGAGCCTACAGCCTTAATGCGCTTTATATTTGACTCTGGTTAAATTTATAGCATAGATAATCGAGCTTGTTGTATCTAAACTCATAAGACGCTTAGTTTACAGAGGGCTTGAAATAGGTATATCAAGTAAGGCCACAATTAAATTATGAATGCAAATTATAAACATATTAACATGATATAGAGTATTCTTGGCTTCGTCATCCAATGTTTTATTTTGTCTTTTGCTTGCCCCCGAACTACATACATACATACATACGTTGTTATCTGGGTTCGTGTCGCATGTTGAGCTCTGTTATTAGCCCGTAAGTTCGTTTGACCTATTGGGATTTGAGTTAAACATTGAAAATATGCTCCCGTTGGCTTTTTATGTATAAAAATTGGTTTATTGCCTGTTAAATTTGGCTTACTTGTGGACCGACGGGCGGGAGAGTAGTGCAGAGCAGAGACCCGATTCGGCTAGGGCGGGAGCGCAGTGCCCACTGGCGACTGGGATTGATATTTGTGGCTCGAATGCAGGCTCATTGAATTGTAAATTGCTAAAATGGAGTTGCGTGTGGGCAGCGGCTGCGGCAACAACAGCTGCAGCGGTCCCGGTACGGGCACTGGCTGTGGCAGGTAATGCTTATGCAGCTTAGTCGTTTCTCATTTCTCAATTCCCATTACTCCCGCTGCTGTTGTTCGTGCTGCTGTTTTTAGTTTGGCATGTGTTGCATGCTGCACGGCCCCCAATGCCCCCAATGTCCTCAAAGCCCCACCCATACGCCCACGTGCTCACGCGCCCACGCATGTCAAACGCCCGTGCACTCGGCGTTGTTTCTGAACATTCCATTTCAATCCATTTCATTTCGTGTGGATGGCGGCTGATTACGCCTTGCTCCGCCATTAGCCATAATTTTTCACGTTGTCGCTGTCATTTGGCCACAGACATTGCGCCCGCTAATTTCACTCGCCTCGACTCGACTCTGAATCGTCGTATGTCCGTTTCATGCATAGACGATCTGCCAGACAAGATTGGCTAAACGCAAAGGTCGGCGCCTCATTTGGTTTTTGGGATTCGTATATTGATTTTGCTCAAATTATGGAATTTTGTTTGCCTAACTATTGCGTTCGGCTTTGAATAGCTCAGAAAATACAATTACATAGGGTAACCCATTTGTTTTTATGGAGACCTGAGAGACGTTTTCCTTGAGTAGTGGAAACAATTACACAAGCCAGCAGGTTTGAGCTCTAAAAGCTATGCTGCATTCGAGTGAGACTGTATCAGAGTCTTTCTCATGCCTTCAGCTTATTCGAACCAAGTAAAAATTTCTATTAAAATATATATATGCTATTAAAATATATTTTTTATAGGTGATATAATCTGAAATGTGCCCAAAATATATGTTGTTTGAAATGTTCTGACAAATTTTGGTTTTCTGTTGGCCTGTTGTCTGTTAGCCTGTGTTCTGTTAACAAGTCTTCTGTTTTCTGTTATCGTGTGCTCTGTTAGCCTGTGTTCTGATAGCCTCTGTTATGTTAAGTTCTTTTATGCTAGCCTGTGATCTGTTAATTTATGCTCTGTTAGCATGCCATCTGTTAGCCTATGTTCTGTTAGCTTGTGTTCTGTTAATCTATGCTCTGTTAACAAGTCCTCTGTTAGCAGGACATCTGTTGGCCTGCGTTCTGTTAGCTTGTGTTCTGTTAATCTATGCTCTGTTAACATGTGCTCTGTTAATCTATGCTCTGTTAATATGTGCTCTGTTAGCCTGTGTTCTGTTACAGTGTGTTCTGTTAGTTCGTGTTCTGTTAAGTTCTATTACGTTAGCCTGTGATTTGTTAATCTCTGCTCTGTCAGCACGTACTCTGTTAGCTACTCTTCTGTTAGCCTACGTTCTGTTAGCCTATGTTCTGTTGTCCAGTGTTGTTATGTTGGTCTACGTTTTGCTGGCTATCCTTACCTACTTTTTCTCTTGGCCCCTGCTCTATTGGCCGGCGCTCTGCTTGGCTAGTGTCATCAATCAATTGCATATTTTATGCTTTGGCTGTTGCCAGACGCCTCTCGCCTCTCGCCCTATCAATTACCGCAATCAGTACACTTCGAACAGACTTTATTATACGGATAACTCGTTCAATGATGGCTTGATATTGTTTGCCTTCAGTGCCCTTTGATGCAACTTGCTGTTGATTTTGTACAGCGAAAGTTGTTCATAAAAAAGTTGCTTGTTTTTCCCGTGAAGTTCAGGGAAAGTTGAGAAAGTGGTCAGGCTTCTAGGAGCGCAGTAGCTAATGGATACCGGATACACTCTAATTTGCATTTGTTGCCTTTTGCGCTTGCTGTGCTTTGGCCGTGGGCCCTTGGCCAATTGCCGGCTAATTAATTTAAATGAAGCCACAATTTGCTAGTTTCAGAGTTTATATGGCCTGGCGCTGTCAAGGCGCAACTTTTCCAACTCCAACTCTGTCCATGCTCCGGCAGTCAGTCAAAACCTACGCAGTTCCATGCGGTTGTCAGGAGTCAAAGGTGTTGCTAATGAACGGTGCAAAGCACAGAGGCGGAGGGGGCAATGAAGACCTTAAAGTGCAGTCGAAAAAGCCCAAAACAACATTTGAACCGCAGCCGCACCAGCATCCGAGCAGAGCTGTAAGTGCATCCAACGCTTAAGCAAATAAAGCAGAAGTTTGCGAAAGTCTAATAAACTTTGCTCAGTCAATAAGACAGGCCAAGAGTAAGTTGTGCCATAAACTATGGTTAAGCCAGTTTTGGCCTTTTCAACTTGCTGTTCCAGCTCAAAACGCCAGAGATTTGCATTGCAATTTAGTCAGGCGTAGGCAAACAACGCCCCAGTTCCGATACGGACTCTTGCTAGAAACCCGGAGGGTCGTCCAATTTGATACTTTGATTAACCAATGGCACTTTACCTTGAAAATGATCTCAAATGCAACTCAGAAAATTATGATACATATTTGAGCTGGCCCAAAGAGAAATATTTGCTAGACTGATTAGACTTGAGTCAACTGGAGGCAGGCGACTAGAATAAAAAAGTGAACAGAGCAGAAGCGGAAGGAAGAGCAGTGGAGAGTAGAGAAGGAGAAGAAAGAATATAAGCAGACTGAAAAACAGAGTGAAAGAGAACTGACAAAGAGAGAGAGAGAGAGAGAGAGAGAGAGAGAGAGAGGATAAGAGAAAAGGAATAGAAGGGAAAGGAGACAAAATGCCAAGAATCATAAAAGAAAGCCGAGGAACAGTAGCAAAACCATGAAATGAACATAAAGAAGATGGATGAAGAGGGGATAAATGAGTCCTATACAATTGAGACAATGACAACAAGTGCATTCAAATGCCCCACGTCAGTCGGGTCAATCGTAGGGTACTAGGGATTTGAAGCAATTAACCTATTGAATAGGAGCTCGGGATATCATGATTTTGTATGACTAAGTGCAACAGTAAGAGGAAGGCGTACCAGCAATCAGGCTTCTACCTAAATCGATTCAGCCATGTCTATCCGGCTGTGTGCCTGTCCGTCCGCTCGTAGGCCACAAAAGCTGAAGACTTGAAATGTTAAGTTTATTCAGTATATGCAGTATAACTTGAACATGTTTTTCGATATTTCATTACATTTAATTAATATCGGTAAAATTCGATAAATATATTTCAGAAAATGTTGATTTCTATACCACAATCTCAACTTATGATTTTCGATAAGTGACCCAACTTCATTTAAGCCGATAATAATCGATACAAGTCATCGAGTATTTGGAATAGCAGCTCTGCTGCTAAGTCCAGCTCCTAGTTCAGTGTATTTCGTAGTCGGGCATTGCCGACTGGCGCACTCTCACTTGTTTAATTCTGCAAGGGGCTTAAAATGTCAATGCTCATTTACAGTTATTCTAATTAGCAATTTATTTCCGTGGAAACTCTTTCCCTCTCTTTCTCTCTCTGAGTCTCATAGTCTCTCGAGGGACGCAGTCATTCATTCACACACTCTCTCTCTCTCTCTAATTGTCACTTTACAAGTTTTTTGTCTGGCATTCGAAAGAATTCGTAGTCTAATTAGAATTAATGCAATAAGCTTTCTCTGAAATAGGTTTTTATTTACAAATGAATAAATCTTATAATGACAAAATTATTAATGGGAAAGTAAATTTATGTTAAAATTTAATTATTATTCTGTTTTCCCTTTAAAAAATACCTGGACTTTCGATCATATTCTTTGCAATTCCCATAAGTGTAGGATATGTTGCATATGTTTATAGGCAAATCACGATTTGTATGCTCAGAACAGCTCAGAATATTGTAAAGCAATTGGAATAAAAAATCTCTCAAGTAGTTTGTGTCTGAAATTCCCTTTGTAGTCGGAGCAAAACTGTCACGACTCATATCTTGATGTAACTGCATGGCTCTAAATCAAAAAGTGACACCGAGTGTGTGAGAGGGAGAGAGTGAAGTGTGGAAACTGTTGGAGTTGGTGTAAATATGGAAATTTTATGCGATATTAAAGCAGTACCAGAGCGATGGTATCGTAACTCACTTGAGATGAGAACGATGGGTAGCACTCGTTTCCCCTCCCTCTCTCTATTTCTCTCTCTCTCTCTCTCACTCTTACTCCCCCGTGTCCATACGGTGCCCGTCAAAGACATACTCCAGCTGCTATTTATAGGCATTATCGATGGACCCGATGGATGCGGCACGGCTGTTAGCCGGCTTTTGATTTAGTGCCTGATGGCCATAACTAGTCGGAAGGCGTCATAACTGCGATTTCATGGACTCGATGGTACCTCAGGCTGTTCGTTGTGAAATGTAAACAAAATTCGAGTTGCTCATCCTGTTGCCCGTGCGCTTGTGTGCGTTTTATCAATAAAAATCATTTCAATTTGAGTTAACAATAAAAAATGGCAAAGGCAAAACTTTCGGACGTCGCCTCGTAAAATATATGAGAAATCAGCAGAAATTGCCCCGACCAAGAATTGCCCTCGAGTTGGATGGGCTCTACGCACACTGCCTGCTGTACTCCCAAAGAGAGGGAGAGGGAGGACATAGAGAGAGTGAGAGAGAGAGAGAGAGAGAGAGAGAGAGAGGTGTTGACTAAGCGCGAACATAAATATCAATAGACGCACTCGCATTCAGCTATATAAATATATATATATATATATATATATATGTATATATAGGCAATTGCGTATAGGGTATATCAATGTCAGTGCCATTTCCTGAAAGCAATTCGTTTGGGGGGTACAAGTGGGCTTTTTGTTGTTTCTTTTTGCATTGACTTCTTTTTTTCCATTTCGGACCTGATCAACTTTTGTGACCCCCACCCAAGCCCGGACAAAAAATTGCGGAATTGTAAAATTATATAAGAAATTGGTTTTCATTGTTTTTGTTTTCTTTTCTTATTTTATTTTATTTTATTTTTTTTTTTGGTTACTTTTGTCGTTGTTCTTCTTCTTTATCGGCAGGGTGTGTCGGCAGCAAGTGTCTCACCATTTGCCGGAGGCAGCATTTTATTGGCTATATGTCTCTTGTTATTCAAGCGGAATGATGCCATAAAGCATACGGCGGAACACAACAAATTAAAATCTGATGCCGCAACATGAAAAGGCGCGACAAACAAATTGGCCAGCAACAGGGCAGAGACAGAGACAGACATAGACTGACGGAGACTCGGCATATGAACGTCTGTTAATTGAGATGTTTTAGCCAGGCTGCGTATCTAACGGCAATTAGGCAAAACATATTTGTGACAGCAAAGCTGAACTAATTGAAGACTTGACAACTGTTGAGACGCATTTGATCTATGTCAAATCAATCAAATTGAAATGGAGAAACGTTTGCAAAAAAATGTATAAGAATGGTGCAGACGGATGCTACCGACTGCAGAATACTCAGCAAGTGGTAAAAGCGTCACAAGTCAGGAGTCTGTGCCATTTGGAATAACTATATCATGTGTGGACTTACTTAACCTAGTAAATCTATGGTCAGCAGCTAGATGCACATTGCACAAAAACCAATATACTCCTGTGGCTCTTGTGAATGAGTATAATGATAGAAAAGCTGAACTTATTGAACGCCCAATGAAAACTCTGGAAAAACATTTGATCCATGGCAAATCAATAAAATTGCCAACGAGAGCCGAAATGTTGCATAAAATGTAGAGCGAGACACAAAGTGAGAGAGACAGAGAGAGAGAGACAGAGAGAGAGAGAGGGAGAGAGAGAGGGCGCGCGCTTCGTATTCCACTCAATCACCAAAGTCTGACATTATGCGAATGCAGCTGCAGTTCATTTGTCAGCAAATTTAAATGGATTGCAAATAAACATGTTTCATTTGGCAGTTTGTTCCAAAAGAGAAAAAGAGACAAGCTCTAGTCCAAGTTTATATTCATGAAATTTTAATTTACTGCATGTCCTTTTTTAGGGTTTCCATATAAATATGTATTTCTCGCAGACTTTTTTGATTCAATTAAAAGTTAGTACATAACATTAAAATACCATTAGCTTAACGAATTGTTAAGTAACATCACGTTATGAAAGTTAAGTGAAATAGAGCACAGATTCAAAGGCACGAAACAATGGTTGCTGCTCGAGAGCCGCCTTGACTGAGCCTCGATTGTTCTGTTGTAAGACACCGAATGGGGTATTCTCAGAGAGCAATCATAATTTCGGTTGGCATACAAAGAGAGAGAGAGAGTTCAGCATCGGCCCTAACCCATTCTGCTCCGATAATTTAGTCGTTCCAGTCATCTCACTGCTGTGGTAGTATTTCAGACCCGCTAGCCACACAGCTTCTAGTACTTATGCTTAACGTGATGGCATCCAGTGACGTATGACTCTCAAGCCCCGGCCATATAGCAAAGTCACCCCACAAAACGGGTCAACAGGAAGAGGCAACGTCTTGCTAAATAAAAGCTGCGATATTGAGGGTAGTAGGGCAAGCGCTGACCTGAGCATAAAATAAATAATAAGATAACCGAAAATCTAAAATTATTTCCAGTTAAGCCTAACCTTCAAAGGACAAGTGTAAAAGTTTGACAGCTGTCGGACTACACGTTTGTGGGATAGTTCAGATTGAGTGAAACAACCTTTGTTGGTTTAAAGAAAATTGATTAAATGGAATTTCGTGTATGGATAAATAAAAAAAAATAAAAAAAAAATGCTACTGAAGCCAAGGCTTGGCATGTGTAAACATTATTCGGATTTTATACCAGGAAAATCAATCGTTGGGCCGTGACTTGCTAAGCTTAAGCGAGGCGAAACAACGACGAGCACGCAATGGAAATATATGTAAAGCAATCATTGATAAGCCTAGTGTGAAATCGATTGCTATTATTAATATTTATACTTGGGGTATTTTATCCATTTTAGGCATTTTAAAAATACATTATGTTAATATGCATGTAACGTGAGGGAAGACCACATAAAAGAGTCGCAAGTAAAGCCATCGACCTCTTCCTTCCGGGTAGTTGTCTGTTCCTCCATCTTGGCAGGCACAAAAGTTAGAGCTTTGAAATATTTAATATATTGAAATTGAATATATTTAATATATTTGAAATATTTAATATATTTATCGACAACTCGTTCTCTCATTATCGATAAAAATCGGCATTTCAAATTTTAAGGCTGGAGCTACATAGGCAGCATTGCCTAGACTTTTTTTTGCAGACTTCCGGGTATCTGGCAGTCGAGCACTCCCCACTGATGTGAGAGCCGAAGTGCTATGAAAGGAAATCAATTTGTAAATGAATTGCCAACTGGCAATTGATATCTGTTGGGGGTCAACTGCAATTATCTTTCAGCTAATCGGCCAAATGTACGCTGAGATCAGATTGAGCCAACTACATATAGACATTGATGTAGACGTTGCGGTGCATGCGGAGGGGTAAACACTTGGTCGAAATACTCTATTTGTGCTGGGCAAACACAGAGGCAAACACTGAAGCATTTATCAATGGATTGCCCCGTATGCGGGGCTGTTGGCTGGCAGTTCGATTGGATCCGGTCCGGGGGTCGTCTCGTGGTGCGGAAGGGCCGTATAATACTCTGGTTTGTTGTGAGTGGGGCAAGCTGAAGTAAACACAAGTTTGGTATTCAAAGATAACTTCAATGTTTCCGGGTGTCGAATTTAATTCATTTCATGGCAACTTTTCACTTTTCCCAATGTTTTGCCAGCTCGGACTCATTGCCAAAGCAAACAATCGGGCGATGGAACGGAAGCCGTCGGGCGTCAGAGCATCAGGGTATCAGGGCATCAGTACATCAGAGCAGTAGGGCGTTAGGGCGTAACCAGCCAATATATTTAAGGCAGCGGCGTAATTGTTGTTGTCATGACACTGAATGGCCCGCCCGGTAGCTCCAAAACTTTGACAATGATTCGCACAAAACTTGGCTGCCCTGGCCTGACAGCAAATGGGAAAACAAATTGAGTGCCAAAGTGGACGAGTTGTTGGTCAGGTGCATGGGCTCCTTGGTATTTCAGCCGTTGCTCACATCATCATATTGGCTTGAAGACGGCGCAGCTGCCGTTATTATGCTACATGGCTTATATAGTTACCGGGCTGAAACGGTTGCCTTGCCAGGCCGCTGCTTATCAGACAGCCAGAACCAGACGCCAAGCAGAAACCAAATCAGAGTCTTGGAAAAGTTTAAATTGCCTTAAGGCATATACGTATATATAAAGTATATCGTACTTCTTTGCTTTTCTTAGCTTTTCGCTTTAAAAATTGCTGCTCATTTGTATGCTTTTGTGACATATGGCAACACACACACTCACACACATATGCAGATACAGGCACAGGACACAGACACACATGACCACACATCTGGCACAAATGCTTTTTGGTAGCTGACTTTGTGTGTTTCACCTGCCCATTGTGCTAAATGAATTCGTCTTGAGGTATATACTCCTTGGTTGCGTATTCCCTTAACATATTTGTCACACCTTAATATCAACTGGTCTGTGTCTGTGTCTCTGGTTGTTTCTGTGCTCTTGTCTGCTAAACAAAAACAAAACTAGCTGCAGCCTTGAATAGCTTATTATCTGAAGCCTTCTGCCACAGGAGCAAGGAGCGAGGCCGAAGCCAAAGCGAATTCCCACATTAGTTGAGTGAGCAGAACAAATATTAATTTCATTTAGCTTTTGTTGAATTTGTGTTTTATTGTGGAATGGCATTCCATTCATGCATGCCATCTATTCAATTATTTATTAGCCTAAATAATTGAATTTATGCATTTGACATTTGTTCGATGAATGAGAATGAATTTCAATTCAGGCCAAAACTTACTTATTTCGTCTATTATGAAAATGAAAGCCTCATTAAATTCTTGTTTCTATGTGTCTATTTTTTTAATGGAATAATTTAAATTGCATGCTTTGAATATTTGCAAATATTCATTAAAAAGAAACAAAATTCGATGTTGTGGATACATATTAAAATTGACACAGACAATGGCTATGACAATGACAATGACAATGACAATGACAATGACAATGACAATGACAATGACAATGACAATGACAATGACAATGACAATGACAATGACAATGACAATGACAATGACAATGACAATGACAATGACAATGACAATGACAATGACAATGACAATGACAATGACAATGACAATGACAATGACAATGACAATGACAATGACAATGACAATGACAATGACAATGACAATGACAATGACAATGACAATGACAATGACAATGACAATGACAATGACAATGACAATGACAATGACAATGACAATGACAATGACTATGACTATGAAATTACAATTTGATAGTTAATTTTAATATGTGTCAATTTAATATTCATCAAACTACTTCCGATTAATAAATCCTATTATGAAACTCAATGATTTTTGCAGTTTTGCATATTTCATTACGCCATCTTACAGAGGTATATCTTACAATTGCATGTACATATATATGTATATATATATACATATACATTGATATTTGTTTGTATGTTAATGTAGTAGTAGAATTTCATACACCCATTTTCGATATCAGAAATATACATATATACGGCCATGATTTGCATAAAATAATACGAATTTTTCCTCTTTCATTGTTGGATAAGCATCTGCAGATATTTGATGGTAAATGGTTTTATTGCTGCCTTCTAGTTCGAGTGTGAAATTTAATGGGGAATTATGAAAATTTTCTATTTATTTATTGCAAATAACATTTTGCACACAAAATTTATGCAATCTTTAAGCTATTTAGGCGAACTTCAAATCGATTTACAGCCCTTAATGCGGACTTGTTTTTCTTTTTTGGCTTAAGCCAGTCTTGTTTGCATAGGAGGGTTAAAGTATTTCCGTTTGATGTTGCCACAGTTCGAGTGTGAAATTTTGCAAATTTTATATTTATTTACTGAACATACCATTTTTAGCATAACAAATTTGGCAATCTTTATTCTGGGCGAACTTTAAATCGATTCACAGTCCGGACTTGTTTTTTTTTTCTCTCTCTCTTTCTCTCTCTTGGAGAGTGCACATACGGCTAAAATGATTTCCATTTGATGCAGCTGAAACTGGAAACTATTTGTGCAACCAAAGGACTGTGCACTGCAGTGGAAGAGCGCGACTGCTGCGTTTGCTGCATTTCCTGCATTTCATGTTTTCGGTTGGTTAACTAAGAGCAAACGTTAAGAAGTGTGCTGATAAACATGTTGGCCAAGTACAAATGAGGGCAGGCCTCATTACAGCTCATGTTGCAATGATGGGAATAAAAAATGTGTAGAGCTCTTCGACGACTGCCTTCAATGATTTCCAGTCTAGTTATTGGCGAGTCTCTATTCACATTCATATTCATCTGAATACTCACATTTTTATATTCATATTCATAGTCATATGATGAGACACAAAGGATATGCTGAGATAAAGTCTCTCAGCTTGGGTAAACAGTTGCTAATGAAACAAGTCGGGCGTTATCGACTGCAGAATACTCATTCACGCTCCAAAGGCTCCATTCCATTTCATTTTCCGATTGGTATAGTAATTTTGTAGAAATCAATAGAGAATTTCCACAGTAATTTAGTCCCTCAACATTAAAACTCTGTAGTACTTGGACTAGTATGATTTCTGAGATACATTTGGGAAAATCTTGTTAGCTGCATTCATACTGAAAGATAGACGGACGTACAAAACCAATATACCTATCTCACTTTCTAGAGTGAGTATACAATTCTTTATATTTTCAATTTTGAATTGAGATTTATGTCCACATGAGAATGGGATATACAGATATACATATATAGATACATACATATATATATGTATATGTATATTATATATGAATATTTATGAATATTTTTTGCCAGGCATAATTCTTCAGCTTAATTGCAAATTCTCAGACTGTGCATTTTGTTTGCTCGCTTTGCAGCCGTAATTAAAGTGATTTTTTAATGGCCTACAGCAGCAAGAGAATATTCTACATGGAGCCTATGATATACAAAAATTCAATTAATTATTAATTGGCTCAGTGTCGGGGCCGTAGATCTAGCTAAGGCGTTGTCTTGACAAGCGCAGCGGGTAGCGTCTGGCAATTTCTGTGCCTTGTGCGAGGGCCTTTGGGGGCATGTGGAGAGTAAAAAATGTGCTGCATACGTTTCGGGGCAGACGTCTGCGAAGATGGGCGGCACATGGCATTTGGCGGGGAATTGGCGGCGATTGACAGGTGTCGAAATTCGTAATATTGAAGATTTCATTTCGAGCTGAGTCCCAGAGCATTGCTCGAGAGAATTATTGAAAATTGACTAACAAATTGAATTTCGCCTGTCAATGGTGGCAATACCCGGATACCCTGGGCTCCGCATATAAATCAGCTGACAGACACGATTTAGTTGGGCTGGGGCAGGGGCCGGTTAGTTGGACTAGCCCTATCCGGGGGTCTGTGACTTGGTGAGGCGAGTGCAACGAATGCACCTTGACATAATGATGGTCATAAATTGGTGTGACGGGCCGAACAGCAAACAACGTTGACATTTATAAATTTACGAGCCAGTGCAATAGCGAGATGCCGTGCAACAGATGTGGTCCAAGGCGCAGCGCGCAACCACATCACAGCAGGCGAATGGCAAAAGGCAAAACCCGAAAGGCGAAAGGCAAAAGGCAGAAGGCAAAAGACGAGAGACGGTGCGGGACGAGCACAAGGCGTGTTTGGCTAACAAATTGCCACATGACGGCATTTCAATGTGTGGCTGTGAGCGCTGGCGTACAGATTGGGGATTGCGGGAGCAGCGCTGGAGTGATGTCTGCCTTGGGATGTCGTATGACGGACGAGCAGACGGGCGGACGGGCGGACTGATATGGTTAGTGTTCCTGGTACTCGGCATTGTTATTATGCCCTTAATAAGTTACTCATGTGGGTGTCGTGTTGAAAAATGAATGCCTGAAATAAACATGCACGTACCAACAGCAATATCAACAGCCAGTCATCCGAATACAAACTTGAACCAGCTAAGTAAACAACATTATAAACATCCTCATCATCATCGTCAGCATCAGTAGCAGCAGCAAAAGCAGCTGCACGGGCAAGCAGCAATGGCGGTAGCGGATCCGGAAACGGAAACAAGTCATAAAACTGCAGATGCTAACAACAGCAGAGCCTCCAAAACCTACAGCGCTGCCCACGTCTGACAGCGCGCGAAGTCGAATTTCATTTTAATTGAAATATAAAACAAACAACTTGACGATAAAATATCTAAAGCTAAGTATGCCTTAGATGGCAATGGCAATGGCAATGACAATGACAATGACAATGACAATGACAATGACAATGACAATGACAATGACAATGACAATGACAATGACAATGACAATGACAATGACAATGACAATGACAATGACAATGACAATGACAATGACAATGACAATGACAATGACAATGACAATGACAATGACAATGACAATGACAATGACAATGACAATGACAATGACAATGACAATGACAATGACAATGACAATGACAATGACAATGACAATGACAATGACAATGACAATGACAATGACAATGACAATGACAATGACAATGACAATGACAATGACAATGACAATGACAATGACAATGACAATGACAATGACAATGACAATGACAATGACAATGACAATGACAATGACAATGACAATGACAATGACAATGACAATGACAATGACAATGACAATGACAATGACAATGACAATGACAATGACAATGACAATGACAATGACAATGACAATGACAATGACAATGACAATGACAATGACAATGACAATGACAATGACAATGACAATGATAATGACAATGGCAATGGCAATCTGAAAACACTCTCTTCTATTCGGCCAATTGGTAAGAATCATAAGATAAAATGCAAATTGCGAAAATAAATGTGGAATAAAGTCAGTAAGTTGTGTGCGTATTATTTTTGTCGTAATCCCACTTGAAGACAGTGACTATCTTTAGTGCCAATCTTCTTTTCTATTGTTTCTAGTTGGCTCCAATGACATGCCTTTCCCTCTACCTCGGCGACTTTAATAATACAATTTACATACATATGCATATAGTCATGTGGGTATACACTGTGGGCTTAGCTCATCGTGCAACAATTGAGGCACACACACACACACACACACACCGACGAATTGGTGGAGGAATGCTAAAGTATTTTTAAAGAACCCTCACACACGCACACAAGCACACACACAGTCTCACACTTTTCAGTTCTAAGCAGAAACATTCGCACATTCGCTCGGTGCCACATTTTCACATCTGAGAATCTGGCAGCACTCACGTTAGCCTAAGACTTGCCTAATTCGCATTGAAAATAAGGATTTGCGCCGTATTATCTAAGAGTCATTGTTACGGGCTTAGCATTTGCCAGGGCCAGGCCCGAGGCTTTAGCTGATGTAGCTGTAGCTGTAACTGTAGCCGTATCTTTATCTGTATTTGAGTTTGTGTGCCTCGCTGTACTTGAGGGCACTTCAATTTATGTGCCCCGAATATGTATATGCCGTATTTATGTATTCGCCATGTAGCCCCAGCTGGCGTTAGCAGGCCAAGGAAACAAAAGAGTCTGAAGAAACCCCGCTAATACTTAATTTGATTTGGACTTTGCTCATAAGCCAACTGCGTGCGGGCCTATGCAGTTGGCTGAAATAACATTGAGCACTGAACTTTTCGTGGCTGCTTAGTCAACCCTTCGACAGTTGCGCTCTGGTGTTGAGAGTCCCTTCACCCAAACGGAATCAGCTTAATCAATTGATAAGCATTTGTGACAGGTGCCAGAACAAATTCTCTAAGCTGCTGTTAACATGCAGCAAATTGGCAACGGCTCTTAGCCAACTTTGGGGTTCAAGTTCGTTTGGGGGTAGCCAAAGCAGATGATTGACTTTTGCTGGGTCACAGCCACTTAATTTTCGAAGGAACGCAGCCGACTAACAAAAAGTCTCCACTCCCCCCTGTCAACCCTTTTGGCCAACCCAGTTGAGTGTTTGCCTTATGCAAGAACTTATAACTACTCGAGAAAGTGCTTTGCCTTAACTGGTAATTTCCGCTCAAAATATGCTCCTGACTGTCTGTTTACCTGTCTTCGTCTCTGTCAGTGTGGGTGTATTTACATACATCTTATATGGGGGTGTGTGTGTGTGTGTGTGTGTGTGTGTGTGTGTTGGCGCATATTTAAAATTTAGAGCTTTTGTTGCGGCCACCGGGATAGCTTAGCCATGATGACTCGCCCGTGCGAATTTTGCCGGCTCGATGACTCGCTAGCTGCCAAGAGCTTACGCGCTGAATAACAAACAAGTTGTCATTGATGATGCTCAGTGCGCAGCATGCGAACAGGATCCAGAGATAATAATTTATCAGCTCGAAAAGCTCGTCCCTCTCTCACATTCGCTCACTCTCACTCTCCCTCTCTCTCTCTCTCTCTCTCTCTCTCTCTCACTCTCTCGCCAGTTATTTCTGTGTCTGCGTGCGGCTACCATAAATTGAATTTAACAGCAGATGGCTAATCTTATGGAAATTTGTTGCTACCAATAGGCAAAGTCCTGATCAAAGGTTGCCATGGCCTTAAGTCTGTGCATTGAAAGGGTATTTGGCATCGGCAATAACTGTGGCATACTTTATGGCGCACCAAACGGCACTTATTTGAAATTATGAACACGCTGCCCAACCGCACACTCATGTCAATGTATTCATTGTACATAAATAATGCTTTGGCCATGTCTATAAAAGCCTGGCCATAAAAGCGAAATCAATTCGAATAAAAATGCGCTTCGTAGATGCTTAAATAGACTTTAACTCGCACATAAATTTCAATGAAAATGTCTTTACAGGCACATTGAGGCGCGCTGAGCTGTAAATTCATCGATAGTTGCATTACGCGATGACTGCTCCCATTGAAGACTGCAACTATCGGTACTACAGAAATAACTTCAATTTTTGTATAAACAAAAAAAAAAAAAAAAAAAAAAAAAAAAAAAAAAAAAAAAAAAAAAAAAATAGAAGAATAGAAAATTAGTAAAAGAATATTATAAAAATTGCAAATATGTTGAAAATACAAAAGCAAGATAAATAAATTTTTCATGTAAAAAAAAAATTATAAATAAATAAAAAAAAAATAGATTTTTAAAAATTTGTTTATTTAAATAAAATTTGCTCAAATTTCCTAAAGCTTTTCTATTTTTATTACAAATATTTTAAATATATTGAGAATGAAATATTTACAAATATTTTGATTTTGATAATTGAATATATGTGTATAAAAAAAAATTTTTTTTTTTTAAATTAATTTTTTATTTCTACTCAGGTATTAAATAATTTAATAAAACTTAATTCCTGGGAATTTGCATAAGTAATTAATTCTGAGTATTTATTTGATTTAGTTGAATTTTTCTTAAGCTATAAGAAGCTTTAATAATATGACATATACCACAGTAGAGTATCTAAAATTACGTGCCAGTGCACTAAGCGGAATCATTCACTAACAAACGCTGCTTCCGCTATCGGTTAAGTGAGCCGATATATCAACATTGCACAAACTACATCGATATATCGCGAAATTCAATGCCCATCGATACAAAATGGCACTGCAATTTGCTCTAAATATCTAAAATGCCTTTTACTTTTGGAGCACATATTTTTTATTTGAGTATTTAAACTACAAGCAAAATTCATAGCAGTTTTCATTGTGGGTCGCATGAATATATTTTGTTGATTTTTGACAGCAATTTATTCAGAAAACTTGAACAAGAAATTCAGACGAATAATGAAATTGCATTAAATTTGTATCGAACCAGATTAGAATGAAAAGTGGCAAAGGTTAATTTTGAGGACAAGACAAAACCCACGTCAAGGTGACTGAGAGCAGAGATTTATGAGCGTGTGCGTGAATACAATTGTTAAGTTGGACAGGTGATTTTATAGTAACTTGTCACCTTTGCGCATTTAGATAAGCTCTTAGACATTAACCCATTTCATTTCATGTAGGAGGAACCCAGCTCATTTTGAACGTCATCGGATGAGGGCGGCGACGGCGTCGTCAGAGCGACAGGCAAACACCTGCTGCAATCATAATATTCAGGCCACAAGCATTGGGAATAGCCAGACGTTAAATGCTCGAGCCACGCACACACACACACACAGACAGAGAGAGAGAGTGAGAGAGAGAGAGAGAGAGAGAGGTTTACTTGCTGTATTTACGTAGCTGCTCAATGTGGGTCATCTCATAAATTAGAGGCTGCAGTCCGCTGAGTACACTGAGTTTTTATGAAGCTTGCAGCGAAAACACACACACACACACATTTATGCACGCCCACACACATACACACACACAAAGATTAGCCAAGGGACACAATGAGTGCAATTCCACGCTCCACGTTCCACTGCTCGCATTTACAATTCAAGTAGCTGCCATCACTTAAGGTTAGCCACTCGATTGGCATAATAAAACGATATAAATATATATATATGTATACATATCATTCAGATAAACGCTTATATAGGAGCGGGCAAGGACAAGGGTGGGGCAGCTAATAGCCTCTTACCTTGTGAGAACTGAATGAGCTTGCAGAGGAACTCGCCAAAGATGAAGTTGCGCAGCAGCGTGCCGACGAGTGTGACGGGCATACAGAGCACGCCCAGCAGGATGTCCGAGATGGCCAGGTTGAGCAGAAAGACGTTGGTAATGGTGCGCATGCGGCGATTCTGCACCAGGGTGAGCACCACCAGCAGATTGCCAACGACGGCGCACAGCAGAATGATGCTATAGCAGGGTATCACCCAGATGGGCACATCGGCGATGACGCGCGATACGCTGCGATTGGTCGGCTGCGCCGTTACCAATGTGGGCAGCACCGCCGGCACCGATGCATTGCTGTCGCCAATCGAGGCGGGTGTGGCGATCGTCGCGTCCGGCTCCGGCAGCTCATTGCTGTAGATGTAGAGATCGCTGCCGTTGAAGCCGTCGCCGCTGCCGCTGCCACTGCCGCTGCCGCTGGCGCCGTAGATCTCCTCGGCGGCATAGCTGGCATTGAGCTGCAGTGCAGCACTCGTGGCCAGCGGCGCGAGCGCAGACAACAGCTGCCGATAGTTGAAGTTGGGGCCAATCGTGAGGCTGTCTCTCACGGCACTTGCCACCGGGCCACTCGGAACTCTCACACGAAAAAAAACAAAACACACACGCACACAGTACTGAACTGAGGCACACTAAGTGATGGACACAGACCAACTGGTGAATCAGCGGTTGCCGCGCCGTGTGCCGCCGTCTCGAAGACTCCGTCGTGCACTGAATGCTGAGCACTGCCACCAGTTCTTGGACTCCCAATTGGACCAACAGTTGCGGCAGCCAACGCCAAACTCACCACAGGCCGGCAACATGGGCCAGCAACATGACCACCGCTTGGCAACATGTTGCCAGAGGACTTGTTGCCACTCACGCTGCCAGCGTTGGCGTTTGCCCACGCTTTGCCCCAT
Organism: Drosophila mojavensis; assembly: GCF_018153725.1. Classification (NCBI taxonomy): domain Eukaryota; kingdom Metazoa; phylum Arthropoda; class Insecta; order Diptera; family Drosophilidae; genus Drosophila; species Drosophila mojavensis. The sequence continues at coordinate 6,989,522 of NW_025318667.1, forward strand.
TTCCCCATTTCCTGCGCAATTCGATACAATTTCATGCGAAACTATGGAATGCCGGCTGATAAAGAGGCTTACCGCACTCAAGTAATAATTTAGCGGGCCTTGACTTACAGAGATTTTCAGTATAATATTCCCTTGATACTCAGCTATCTTAGAGCTTATATAACTCTCTTATCCTCAAATATGCATTCACCAACATATGGTTATCATTTTTAAATAAGACTAAATTATATTATTGAATTAATTTTCAAGATATGCAGTAGAATCCAGTTATAACGACTCCGCTTATAGCTGGATATGGTCATAGCTACGAAATTTCTGGTCCCCAGACAAAATTTTATGAGCAAACTTATACGATTATAGCGTCTTCCGGGTATAACGACGGTTCCTTAAACGTCGTTATAACCGAATTTACTGTATTTAATTAATTTGTGTTTAATTTACAAAAACGTAGCTGAATACCTGTAAAAATTCATGAGATACAAATATATACAAAATCAAATAATGTTTCTCTTCTCAATAATAATAAATCTTATATACCCTAAGTATGTGTTTAATACACCAACTTGATTTGGCACTAGGCCTTTCCTTAATAAAGTCAACATGGATAAACATTCCCACGTTAACAATAAATCCGACTTTTAATATTATCCAGAAAGATATATGTATACATATACATGTCTACCTTGTATGTATAACGCGACCACATAAGAGCGCATTTTAGGAAAAAAAATCACGAAATTTTGGCAATTTTATTATACCCTGATCCATTGAGAGAGAAATCTGGGTTCAGGGTATCTCCTAGTCGAGCAGTCTCGACTAGAGCCTTCTCACTTGTTTTTGTGTTAATTTTGATAATAATATTAATAATATATAAATAATAAATATTTCAAAATTCTGATTTAGTATACTTTAATTTCAACCTCCTAGCTTTACTTTTAGAGTTCATGCCAAAATTTCGGGCATTTTTCCTATAGTGGAGCGTAATGAAGGAAGTATGGCATATAAAGATTGAATCTGAATTGTATATCGATGTACATAGCTGTTGCATTAAGTCCTCATGTTAAGTATGACTAGGGCTAGTGCTATCGCTTAAGTATGAAAACTTGACAATTCTTAAGTCACTATCGAGAGTATCGATTACACTTAAATAACTATTGCCACAATTAATGACATCTTAGATAACTATCGTCACTAAATAAATAGGAAGAAAGCAAGATGTTCGGTCCATGACACTTCATCAATTGTCATGTTGAAATACAGAATTTGAATGTCATGAATACTTATTCGCTGGAACTCTTTGTTGCCAAACACTCGAAGCTACTCAAACGGTAAATTGCCGTAAGAACTGCCAGATAACTTCAAATAAAGCACGTATACTCATTTATACAAGCAGAAATGTCGCTGATGATCGACTACAAGATACCCGGAATTGCCACAAGGCTGCCGCACACGCTGGCATAATTTATGCGCAGAGGAAAGTGGGGAGAAAATCTGTTCGCATTGCATGAATATTGTAATTTTCTTGTTTTTCTTTCCTTTTTTTTTTGCCGTGAACAAGCGAGATATATGTATGTACATATATGTATATGTATTTGTACAGCTTGCGGAATTAATTAAATGATTAATTGCTGCAATATTTGGCAATCAGCTGGCATTTACATAACTAAGTGAGTTGACAAAATTTGCATGCGCTCCCGGATTGGAGCATTGCGCTGGCATGCCGAGCGACGCAATGACATTATTATAATCACTGACTCGAGCTGAAAGGGACGGCACATTTGTCAAGTTAATTAGCGCACCGGCGACGGCTTCCACTTGTTTACACCTTTTGCTCATTATTCAAGCGACGCGTCGCTTTGCTGACGCCCTGCCAGACTCTTTGTCATGTTTCCTGGCCCTTCCCGGTGGCTGGCGCTGGAGCTGTGCTCAGGGGGCGGGGGGGAGGTGGCGCCATTCATAAATCAAGCAACAACTTTAAACCACAACAAAAAGTGAGGCTCAACATTTCGCACATCATCTTGGGCCAGGCGAAAAATGCGCCTCTGCTTCTAGGATGACTCGACCCAGTTACATCTCGGACTCAAAAAAGTTGATGTTTATTGGTTCGTTGTTTCTGCTTCTGTTTCAGTCTTATTTCTCTTTTCATACTCATTCAAGAAAATTGTGTGAGCATATTAGTTGTACGCAATGTCCGTCCGTCCGTCTGCCCCTATGAATAGAAAGCCCTTCGATGCTATTGAAGCTGGAGACTCGAGCAACTACTCGAATTATAAAGTGTCAAGATTTTCCTGTTTCGCCCACTAGGGGTGTGGTAAATCAGAAAATGCATTTTCCGTTAACTTAGATATTATAATAGTCAAAGAGCTAAAATCTTAAAAATTTGGCAGCCCAAAATCTATAAGGTATGGTGGGTATATCTACATAGGCGCATTGGGGAGAATTAGAAACTGAAAGTTTATGAAAGTTTATCGGGCGTGATAACTCGGAACATGGATCTGACAGCATTTAGGCCGGAAATGAGTACTCTGCAGTCGGTAATGCCCGACTACAGCGCTTATACATGTTTTTTGTTTGTTGTTTTCATCGCGGCGGGTAAGTGACTAATTCAATTAAACTTTTGGTAGGGTCTTGAAAGGCAAAGCGTGTCCGGGCACATAAATAATGCCGTTGCATTAATTAAACTTGGCCAAATCCGTCCCAAATTCCGGCTACACCAACTTGACCCATTTGATTGCCGTGCCAAAGCGTGCACTCCATTTATTTATTCACTTTCGGCTTTCGTTTTAATTATTGTATTTGCATTTGTTGCTCTTTGACTGCTCTCTTCCTCTCATTAAGCCATTAGGCCACATCTCCGGCAGCTTAGCCTTGTCCACAGATCACTCACTGATGGGTCTACGATTAATATTTATATGCAAATATTTCACAGCAATTGATATATGCCCACAGATATTTCTTCGGGCAAGTCTTTGATTAAGCACCGCCTCGCCTCTACCACAGCCATTAGGGTATTTCGCAGTCGATCAACGCCAATAGGATGGAAATTCCTTTATTTTTTAATGCCAATGCAAATAAAGTCGTGCTCAAGTCCATTTCACTTCGCTTAATGGCATCCATCCAGCAGCCAATGGAGATCAGCCGATAAACAAGCATTTTGCACATTTCAAATTAAGTTGCCGAAATTCTGTTTAATGTCCTCCATAATTCAACACTTAAATGGGACTTTCAAGGCCAAAGTTGAGTTCAGGACATTCGAAACAATCCGCTTAGGAAATGAGAGCGCTTTTTGTTATTTTCTACAAATTTGTCTAGCATTAACCTGACTAAATCTTGACTTTGACTTGAGAGAGATTACAAATACATATATAAGTGTAGTATCGTAAACGTATATATATGAATATATAACAGACTACTTAAAATTCGTTCATGTTCCACAGAAAATCAAGTCGCAAGTCTCAAATCTCAAGTCTCAAATTTAAAGCTATGCATAAAGCTTAAGAAGATTTAATTTACCTACAATTTGAAACGCTCAAAGGGTCATATATATTTATATGTATGTGTTGGTATATATAATCACACGGTCGTTCATTGTCGAATTTTCTAGCTGTATACAGATCTTTAACTGTTTGTTTTATCTTGGCTTGTCAGGGCAAATATACATACCAAATTTCAAGTCGGTCATTCCTTAAATGAGAGCATTGCCGTTATATGAGATATTGTATTATCCGCTTTGTCATGTCGTTTTCTAAAGACGAAAGCCATAGCAAGCTCTAATCCTCAATGGGAGCGAAATGATTAAGAAATGCAAGAAAGGAGAGACGAAAGGACAGACGAAAGGATGGACGGAGGAACAGATAGAAGGGTGGTAGGAAGAATGGATGGATAGATGGGCGAACGAGTGGATGGATGGAGGAATAGACCGACGGACGAACGGATAGAAGGACGGAGAAACTATAGGATAACACACGGATGGACCGGTGAGTAGACGGATGGACAAGAGATTTGACGCATGCATGTCGATCAGATGGAAGTGCGGATGGATAGATGGATGGATGAAAGAACGAACGAGGGGACTCAGAGACTTTCGGAAGGACAAATGGATGGACCAACCAACGGATGGAGGTACGTTCATATATTGCGCACAACCAATACACGCTTTTCACCTCGTGAACAAGAAAATTCAGAAAAATCCAAGTACCTGAGCTTTGTCAGATTACGAGCTACCATCAGCGAGCTCTGCTAAAGTACAAATGCAATGCAAGCTTTACATTGAGGCAACAATTCGCTAAAAATACTATTCCCAATCATTTCACCTCCATCCATGACCTTCAATGTGCAGCTGTAGCTATAGGTGCTCAAACAATTCAGAATCATTGATAAAACTATTAACGAAGCTTTAATTCAGCTCCGCATCCAGCTAGATTTATGCGAGCGAAAGTGCAGAATAAACAGTTTGCTTTGTGGTCAACCGTTGTGCGAGTCCAGTTGGCACACACACAAACAGATAGAGACAGAGAGACAGATAGAGAGAGAGAGAGAGAGAGGGAGAGGAACACACCCTTTTGAGCATGCAATCGGATTATAATCGCAAATGCTTTAGTCGCCAGCAAGGTCAGGAGGGCGCAGCAGACTGAAGCTTCCGCAAATGGATATTAAATTATCTCGTGCTGCGCGTCCAGCTGAGGATAATGGAATAATTTTTAAGCGTGTGCGAGCGTTGCGTAGATGGGTAGGTAGAGCCGGTAGAGTCGGTGTAGTCGGTAGAGCCGGTAGAGTCGGTAGAGCACTTCTAGCTGTTAATGTTTGATGTGCCGCGAAAGAATTCGTGCTGCTTAAGAACTATGCAGCGCGCATTCCCATCATAATGGGCGTAAAGTCATTAGGCATTCCATTTGTAGTACGTACAACAACAGGTGAGCGGCTTAAACTGGGTAAGCCCCAGTTAGTTATCAGCAGAGGTGCACAGCTTTAGGCGGTTAAACGGTTTAGCTAAACAGGACTCAGAGTCTTGCCCCGCCTGCCCCAACTGGGGCATCGAGCACGAATTTATAGCCGCCGTCTCGTCGCAGCTCGTTTGCGCCCTGAATCACCTTTTGCAGTCACTGTCTGGCTTCGTTGTTCTGGGCTTTTGGCTGTGCCTTAGTTTATTGGCTTGAAAGAATATTCGCTCTGCTTCTTTTGGTTTTTTGCCCTTTTATTGGGTTACAGTGGAAATTTCTTAGTGTGCTCTTCCGAGAAACTTTTATGTGAGTTTGCACTGTGATTTTGTTTGTGGCACTTTTTTGTTTGTTTTTGTTTTTGTTGTCTTTGTTTGAACCTGCTGGCATCAGTTTATGACCTTTTATTATTATTGCCCTTGCCTGGCTGTAAGCTCAAATTATGTTGCAAAGTGCAGTGGTAAATTTTTACCCTCCATTATTTGGCGCCCAGCGGCAAATGCGCTAAATACATAAATCGAGACAACTCAACAGCAATAAAGAAATTGTGAATCCAAAGTCGAAAGCGACGCCCAGTCCTAGCCCACTCTCGCCAGCCTGACCGCTCACTTAGTTAAGTTCATTAAGCCCCGACTGTTGACTTGGGCTCGTTTACGCATAAAGGCTTGTTGCCCAACATTTCGAGCAGCATCCTCGATATTAACCGAATTGAGAATGCTCAGCATTCTATTAAGTAGATGCCGCAGACTCATTACACGCTTCGTTGGCTATGCAGTTTGCCAATTTCACAATTATAATTCGGGCCAGGTCTAATAAGCACATGAATGGCTAACTTCGAGAAAAGTCAGTTAGCAAAGGAGTTACATTACGTGTGGCTCAAGTGTTTTTTAATTAAATGCCTATATAATTGAGTGAGAAATGTATGCCCTCTTTCCATATAGATATGCCTGACAAAGCAGCTCTACCGAGGCTCTACCGGGTATTCGCTAGTCAGGCAATCCCCAAAATTATTTGTTTAGAGCATATGACTACTATTTATAGGGTATCTATATAGAGGCCATACGTCTTTCCATATAGATATGTCTGACAAAGCAGCTCTACCGAGGCTCTACCGGATATTCGCTAGTCAGGCAATCCCCAAAATCATTTAGTTAGAGCATATAATAGACTATTTGTAGGGTATCTATATAGAGGCCATACGTCTTTCCATATAGATATGTCTGACAAAGCAGCTCTACCGAGGCTCTAACGGGTATTTGTTAGTCAAGCAATCCCCAAAATTATTTGTTTAGAGCATATGACTACTATTTATAGGGTATCTATATAGAGGGCATACCTCTTTCCATATAGATATGTCTGACAAAGCAGCTCTACCGAGGTGTCCGGGTATTTGCTAGTCAGGCAATCCCCAAAATCATTTATTTAGAGCATTAAATAGACTATTTATAGGTTGTATACATATATAGAGGACATAGCTCTTTCATTATTGATATATGTTAGAAAGCATCTCTACCGAGGCTAGTCAGGCAATCCCCATCAGTTCACTGTCTCTCTCTCTCTCTCTCTCTCTCTCTCTCTCTTTCACTCATCATCATCAATTTCATGTATAATTAGTTAACTGTAAAGCATTCGCATTTCGGCTGTCTAGATGGCAAAGGCGAGATGCCAATTAAAACAAAAAATTATCAGCATTGTGCTGAAATAATGAATTTGGCTTCAGTTCATTCAGCCATAAATTTAATGAGCTTTGGCCCCGCCTCCACACTTGTTGACAACCAAATATACTTGGCTTGTCAAAAAAATGTCCACTTATCGAGTTTATAGCGTATGCTCTGCCGCTTCCGCTGCCTCTGCCTCTGCCTCTGTCGCTGCTGTTGCTGTTGCTCATCATTGAATTTAGCATAAAAAAAAACGATTTTTGATTGAAGAAAACATTTCGCATTTCACGTTTTCCAAATGGTCCCGGCTCTTGATTAATTTTGGGCCTTCCATAAATGTTGATGTGGCATCCGCCGTGTTTGTTGTTGCTGGCCGAGTGTTTTTGTGCAGACATATTTAATATTTGTGCACGGTCTCAATCGAAGCCCATTGGAGCTGCTCGCACGCCCACGCCCACGCACATATCGAAGCCGAAGGCCACGCCCACACTCGCTCTCTCCCTTTTCTCTCCCCTCTCTCTCACTCTCTCCCTCTCTCTCTCTCTCTCCGCTTGCCGTCACGCCTGTGGCCACGTTAGGCCATGCCCCGATGCTGACTCCAATGCGCATTTGACAGGCATCGCACGTTTTTTGGTCAGAGCAAATACGAGCCCACCTACACACTCGCATGAGCCCCGCACACACTCACACACACACACACACGCGCACTGATGTGTGTCTGCTCTCCCTATATATAGATACCCTATAAATCTGGCAACAACTAAACGTTCTATTAAATGCTCTAACCAATATACAGATTCCATTTCTCACTCAATTAAATATTCATTTAATTACTAAAACTCGACTAGCCAAACAAAGAGGAAACTCTATCGATTCTATAATTGGCATGTGAATAGTTAGGCTACAGGCTATCTTTTAGTTGGACACACACACACACAGTCTATCTCTCTCTCTCTCTCTCTCTCTCTCTCTCTCTACTTCTCGCTCACACTTGTTTGATTTGGTTTTGCTGTCGGCTCTTTAAATTGACGTTATGCATACGCCGTGTGTGGTAAAATGTTTATGCCCCGACGCGACGGTGACCATTTGCATTTTTTGTCCATAATTTCGAGAAAAAATTACTACGTGTGTGACATGTTGTCCAAATAAATCAAGCCTCCGCTCAAGCCAATACCGCAGCGGCAAATGCCTCAGATTTGTTGCCATTAGCTCAGGTTGGGCTCAGCTCGCACGCGCGTCCCATTGTCCCAGCGAGCGAGTGTCATAAATTCAGTCGACTTGAAATTGAAAAAGTATGCAATTTATATGGCAAGGGAGTAAATGCCAAAAGTGGCTAGAGTGGTATAGATAATCACCTGCCGGAACGCTGGCCAACGGCCCCTTCAAGTGCCATCTGATAAATGACAGTCCATCAAAATGTGGGAGCGAATCAATCAAAGCCCAGCCAAATATCCATAATCTGCAATGACTGACGCTCGTTCTGCGAGATAAACAATACTTGAATAATACATATATAATGTATGTCTGGCTGTCTGTGTGCATATTTATGCCTAATACTCAATCAGAGCGATGAGAACGCAGCACTCTATCAAACACTCACTCAACGCTTGCTCCACGTGTCACGAAGTATTTAACAGGTACTCAACCTGCGAGGCAATTACGAATTTTTCCAAAGTTGGTAGCGAATGTTTGAGTTATAATTGGATTTAGGCGCATTTGTTGAAAGCAGAGGCAACAGGCATGATAGGCCAGGAAAAAAATATTGCTGGAGCTGGATAGATAGCTGGGCGGAGCTGCAAAGCAATCGTTCGATGGTTGCAACTATCGGCAATAGCGATGGACCTACAATCGATTTAATGGCTCTTCTGCGTATGAAACAGTTAAATTTGTAGGCATTTTTTTTATTCAGTAACTAAAATTATAAAAAAAAAAAAAATAAATAAATAAGTAAAAAATTTCAGTTCTTTATATTACAGTAAAACAAAATAAATTGGCTTCAATTGATATTTATTATTATTGATATTATTAATATATTTATCAATATATAGTATATAGTTATTAAATACTAAATACTAAATAAATTGTCGGAATTTTGTTTAACAAGATGACATATGTATGCCTCATCTATCTTATCTAAAAGCGGCTGCAGCTATCGGCTAAGTGAAACGATATACAGTCGATTCCCGTTAATTAGATAGGGGTTCAGTTTCAGGGTTCAGTTTTTTAGCGAATTACACAGAAGTTCAAATTATCGAGAATTATCGAAAACGAATTTTTCCAAGGGGATAGAACTTTTTTCGATTAATGGCGATTTTTGATTTAGCGGGGTACAATTTATCGAGACTCGACTGTATCAACTAACTCCATCGATCTATCGCTTAAAATAATGACTATAGATAACTTGAATAGCTCCGGGAAAAACTCAAAGCTCTACTCTTACTAACTAGTATATGATTATATACAAACAAAGATAAGCAGTAATCATAGCTAGCATTAGTTACATCTTCTGCAAAAATGAGTAATCGTCATATTTTTCAATCGCATGTAGAAGCAACGTTGCCTCTGCCTGATTGATATTTATTTGTGACCCCAAATGTCCAGCATAATAATAATACTAATGCGTATACCCAGTTGGCTGGGGCGGCGGCAATGAACATTTGGGGCCATGATTTGACGAGTGGCGTTGAGTTTGTGGCTGTATTTTAATTTTGATTGATTGCTGTGACATCGTTTACGGCTCAACGGGAAATCAGGTGAGCGAAAGTGACAGCAGCGGCTAGACCCGATGCCCCGTGGAATCCAAATGCGAAACGACATTGGCACCACGTGCCCAAATGTTGCGGGCGAGCATTTCCCATATCCTTTACCCTCCAGCCCGCATTTGTTGAGCCAAATACACACACACACACCCACACACCCACTCACTCACACACCTACACACACATAGGGCTTTAATTACAGCAGCAGACAATGAACGACTGTCGGTCGCAGCGACATTCATATGCCGCTGGGAATGCCATCAGGATAGCTAGCGACTGCTCGGATGAGCGCGACTTTATTCCCACACACTTCGAATTGGCAATGTCACACAGCTGTAACCGCATTTCAAGCCAAATTACACAAGCCGACTAGCCGCCCACGCTCTGTCACAGATCAAATGGCAAAGGCTGTAGACACTGCCAATTAAAAACCCTGGCGGCAATTATAACGAACTACAACTATCTATAGATATCTAGTGCATTTTTCTTCAAAATATGTAGTCTAGGAAATGAGCTCACTCAGTCTCATCAATAGATAAGACGTCTTTTTAGTGTTACATGCATTTGTTTTTACTGCCTTTGGCAATCGTCTTAAAGATTTGACAAACTGTTGAGGCATTGGCCAACTATTGTATTTAATGAGCTACATATGCAATGCCGTCAGCACGTGATCTCGACTCGAATTGAGTGGAGCAACAATGTAACAACAGGTTAGTTCTGAATGCTGCCCGAGGAAATTGGATTGCCAGCGAGGCGAGGGCTGATCGCCATGATGAGATGTAAAATGTTTAAGCTGCGTGTGCTGAGCGGATTAGTGCGGCGTGCTGCCAGCAGCCAGATGCCAGCTGAACTCTAAAATGTTTACCTTCAGCTGCTCTGTGTTGCCAAAGTGCATTTCAATATCCGCGTCTGGGAGCTTTTCCCATAGTTGTTTGTATTTCGCCAACTAATGCTGGTGAGTGCGCGTGCAGTGAGTGAGTGGGTATGGTCGTGCCCAGACAACGGCTTGCACACACGCGCCATCACATTTTTGCTGCGCCACATAATTTCCAAGTCACTTCCGGCTAACGGAACGTCACCTGCATGGATTTTGTTTGTTGAGCGAGCGCTCCACATAATACGCGCGGCAACTGGGCTAAAAATAAACATGTCTGCTGCACAGTGAAAACAAACAACAAAGCTGAAAACACTCCCAAGCAGGTGCGTCGCTCAAATCGCTCTGTCTCAGCAAATAGCTGGAGACGTCAAGCAAAATGAGAAATCCTGCAAAAACAGAGTAAAATATCAAAAAAGAAAAGAACAAGAAATAAATAATAAAAGTAAATAAGAGCATGTACAGTTATTTACGGGCTAGCAAAAATTAAACACCCATCACATGTCCAAAACTTGATTCCTCACAGCGAACTTCATTTTGAATTGAAAAAAGTTGCAGCAATTCTGATTGGCTGAGCGCCCTAAAGTTCTTTAGCAGAGAATTTGAACTCTCGATTCCAGCTTCCATTCGGCAATTCTAGCTCCAAGAGTAAGAGAGAGACAAATATAGTCTGCTAAGCTAAAAGTGTTCTGCTAAGTTGAGAGCGAGGCTCACGGTGATCTGTGAATGTAAGAGCCGACAGAGCTGTTAATTAACATTATGAGAACAAAAGCAACTGATGTTTGCGTAAGCGTTTAACAGTGCTAATTGCTGCAGCTATTGCACAAGACGTGTGAGCGAGACAAATACAGCTGTGGCTGAACATAGCCTGCAACTGTTGTTGAGTGAAAGCGAGATGTCTAGCTAAGGTTATGTTTTCGGTGGGTACTTAAGCGCCTCAGACAGGCTCTTTATGTAGCAATGGCAATGGAAAAGTGAAAAAGCAAAAATAAGCTAAATTTATTAAGATGTTACGTACATAGAAATGACAGGCGATCTAAATGACAAATATGCTGCAAATTGTATATAAGCGGATTGCTGCTACAATTACCTACCCCAATAAGTAGGCAACAGAGTGTTGTGATCGCATAATTCTTGTGGGACTTCCAAATGAATGTAAATTCAAATGAAAATACACAAACAAACAGCTTAACTTTCTCGTCTTTGTTGTGCTGTTGATGATTATGTGAGAGATCAGGAATATAATCTTTTCGGTAGGGAACTTAATATTAGTTGGGTCTGTGCGCGGGGTGAGGCGCAACGGTTGGGGCTCGTTTGCTAAATTAATGTCTGAACTTACGCACATAAAATGTGAAATAAAACAGTGACCAGCCCCAGCCTCAGCCGCACACCCGGCGGGCCACTTGAGAGCGTCCCGTTTCCTGCAGCCATTTTGCAGATGGCGCTGCCTTATCAATGTTTAAACAGCGCAGTGAGAAACAACAACAGTGGCAACAACAATAAAAAGTAACAACAACAACAACAACAGCAATACAAGTGTATATGCAACAGCGAGAAGCAACGAAAGTAAACTTAAATATATTAAGGCGCCATTTTATGATAAACAACATTCACAGACGGAGTTGGAGCTGGAGCTGGAGTTGTGTTTGGGCTTTTTGGGTTTGCGAATGGCGTGCGGTGGACTCCGGCCTCGGGGCTCGGGGCTTGGGGCTGTCGGCTTTGGGTTTTCGGGTTTTGGTTTTGGGGATTTGTGTGTGGCCAGTGCCGGCTCTGGGCAGCCGTGTTGCCATGTGTCGCCAGCGCTGCTGCTGCCGCTGCTGCTGCCGCTGCTGCTGCCGCTCATTTGGCTGCCTGGCTTGGCGCCTTTTGCTAATGCCCGTCCTTTTTTTTTTTTTATTTGCAGTTTTTGTATTTTATGGTTTTTCAGTCCATTGTAAAGTTTTTTGTGGTTTCTTGAGGCGCTTAAAGTGTGTCAGCCCATGTCATTTTCTCAGGGGTATAAACACATACATAGAGAGGAAAGCTTAAACATTGTATTCATCAAGTGAAGGCTTTAAGCGGCTTTAAATGCGTAAATAAAGGAAACGATATTTTGTAATTTCCGGTTTAATGTCTTGACGAGTCGAAGGTCGTTCCGGGTTCGCCGGCGCAAAGGTTCAATTAAGTGAAGGAAATTCAATTTATTTTTTCACGGGTCAATATTGGAGAGAGAGGGAGAGAGGGAGCGAAATGCAGCTCTGCTGTCCCTTGATGGATGACTTAAGTAACCGAGACATTTGGTGTTTGAACGCACAACATGCATCCTTTGATTTCTCGTTAATCATATTGTCGCACAATTCCGTTAATGGCCCTGAGCCATGGAGGGCTGGAGTGGCTGGCTGGATATGAGGGCTGAGGTCACGCCAAATCCATTTTTAATTAATGATCACTTGACTTTTGTGCATCAGTCTGGGCGGCAAATTAATTACACCGGCATCAGCGGCACCTTCACACCTGCCCCCAGGCCCGGACCCACCCGAACTAAGCCAATCAGCCGCAGAGCCGGCGACCCTACGATGCTCGCCCGCTCCAGCCGCAGCGCCAGTTACCCATTTCAATTACTCAACTGGTTTCGGTCTCAAACAGGTCCCAGTCGGGCCCCCTCCCCGCTCGCACTGCCCCACTCTCGCTCTCTCTGCTTATCTCCCACGCTTTGTCTGTCTTTCGCCCATCTCTTCTTTGCCGTAACAGAGTCATTACATGAAATTGATGTTGTTGCTGTTGCTGCCAGCCCTTTGGGGCTTTGGCGACCAGCCCACTATTGCACTTAGCACTCGCCACACCACAGTAAAAGCCAAAGCATTTTAATTTGAACGCTAATCACTTTAATAGCAACTGACCTCATGCACAAAGCAGTCCCATTCTGCTGCCGTCACCTCCGCCTCCTCCTGCTGGGACTGCCTTCAGTCTTGGCCGAGGTAAATTGGTGGGATAATGTACAGAGATCGTATAAAAAGAAAGAGCTAGAGTATTAATTACTCTAATTTTGATTACTTTTGCAGCTAAGAGAAACGTAAAATCTCTGCAAAATCTACAAAGCTGATGTCTTAAATAGAGCCACTAACCATAGAACCGATTAAATAGTGTAAAGCATTTTGCACACTTTTTTTCGAGCATTACGTCCCCAGTGTTCTATGGTTAGTGATAGAGCGGATCAGCTATCGATGGCACTATCTGTACTATCGATAGTCAGGCAATATCAATAGTTGACCACCTCTAGCTTCAACTTATCGCGATATCGAGGCTGAAGGCCAAGGCTGCAATTTATCGATAACATACAGGGCTGCGACATATATTTAAAATCAAATTTTTTTTTTTAATATTTGCAATTTATATTTAGCGAGCATTTAGACACACAAATTAATCAAATACCATCGGAGGAATCCATTTGATAACAGCAACAAATCAGAGATTGCCTTATTTATGCAAGTCGACGGACATTGGGAATTGGTTTGGCCTGGCTGACAGATTATCCACTTAAAGCCCAGCGCGGACAGAGCTCGCATCGGTGTTGTATAAGAATCCCAGCAGACGATTGCAGCATGTTGATGTTGTTGCAGTGGATGAGTCGAGGCGTCTCTGGGAGTCTCGGTGTCTCTGGCCAAGACGTGGCCAATTGAGCGTCTGCCACAGGCGGCATTATTGAGCGCATGTAATTAAATCTGTAATCAGCTTATGGGGCTTCCGACGGCCCCCAACCAGGGCCAAAGTCGAGGCATATGAGTAGCAGCAGCAGTGGTTGTGGCAGTGGCTGTGGCTGTGGCAGTGGCTGGGGCTGGGGCTGGGGCTGTGGCAAGGCACGCGTCAGTTTGCGGCGCTTTTGTTGGGTGGCACTCATGCCGGCTCCCCAGAGATGCCAGCTAGGACAAGCTCAAAGGAGGCGCCTGGACGGGCACATGTGACACTTGGGCCATGAGCCATGAGCCAGGAATCAAAAGTCGTCACAAGGCGCTCAAATTGTTCACTGAAGCCATCTGCATATGACGCGACTACATGAAATGCTAAATTAATTAACAATCTTTGTCCGTGGCGAGGGAGAAAAATTCGGAATATTTCTTTTCATTAGCTGCAAAGCATAATGTGGCTGGAGCAGAAGAGCCCAAAGATGGCATGTTCAAGGCGTGAGTTGCACATACATATATTTCATATATTAACTATATACATAGATATAGATTTAATTGAGGTTGTGCATATATGAGGCAGAACGAGGCGTGGCAGACTTGTAAGCCTCAGGGTAGATGTATATAGTCGCAATTTCGACTGGAATCAGGATATGGATTCCGTTGAGCATATATTTAGCCTTTTATATGTATTTAATAGAATCTACATATACTGTACATACTGATAGGTAGTAGGCGTGGCAGAGTTTATCATTAAGGCACCAGAAAAAGCGCATAAATTGATAATCTTTACGAAAATATCTAGTATATAGCAAGTATATATACAGTCAATAGATCTAGTCACATCCGTCTGTCTGTTGTTCCATCCGGGAGTTCATGCATTAAAGAAACATTTGGCTTACAGTTATGAGCAGAGCTTCCCAAAGAAAGTGAATCCAAAACCTAAGACATGCAACTTATGTTGGGTAGCTCTAACAAGAAACGAGAGCAGCCCCCCCCTGAAATTAAAGAGAAGCCCATATGGATGTACGCCAAAACTCTAAGCGGCATACATTCTCCTTCTACGTTGTTTTATGTTACTCAACAACTACATAGGTAAGCTCCTCACCCCTCGTTGAGTTAGCCAACCCTGCTAGGGCAGCTAATCAGACGGGGCATAGCAGTGGATGCACCTGCTCTTCCATATGCTTACTTTTAGTTTTCCATTGCAAATGAGTCAAACTAAATGTAAATTAACGCACATTATGCAAGCGGGAACCAACAGTTTCTTCTTCTTGCTTGTATTTTTTTTTTTTTTTTTTTCTTTTTACCTAATATTCGTGTTTGTCGGTAAAGGACGTTCATAGAGGAAATCCTTCATAGCCACCACGACTAGCAAATATGACCCCAAAACTGTGGGTAAGAAATCGCATTTGTTTGTTAGCTTTTAATTGGAGTACCAGCAAATCCTTTTGCACTTTTTCTGAAGTATACATTTGCTGTGGGGCAGGGGGGGTCGGGGGGTTGTTGCGCAACGTTTAGCGATTCAATGTAATATATGTTCGCACATATGTTTCCCTTTTAATGGAATACCAAACGAAAATGTTGATTATTAAAGGTATATTGGCTGTGGTGCCTAGATGGGATCAAATACGAAACTTTTAAAATAAAAATGGAAATCCTCAGAGTGTATATGCATGTACATGTATCTACCTAATGAAAAAAAATTAATTTAATAAAAAACCTAACACATTTCGTTGTTTTATTCATCTTAAAAAAAAAATAAATAAATAAATAAAAATAAAAAGTGCGAGTATGTCCAAGTCGTGCATTGCTATTTATGTACCTTTACTTGCACTAATATGAAGAATGGGATTTACTAAGAGTATATAAGTATATCTATTAAAATATATACTTGAGCAATCTCAATTTTAATCTTGTTTTTTTTTTTTTTTTTATTACCAAGCAGGAAAGCACGCTCATATATGCAGGTATATTCTAGTCGTTCATTGCCATCCGTAGCACTTTTACTTGCAGTAATATGAAGAAGGAGTATATGCACATGTGTGTCCACAGAAAAATCTTAATAATAACTTTTAATCGAATAGCTGGATTTGTATATCGTCAAAAAGGAGAGCCTGCTCTCAGGTGCAGGTATTTCGTAGTCGTTCATTGCCATTCTAAGTACTTTTACTTGTTTATATTTTTAACACACAGGTGAGCGTATGCGTGTGTGCTTGGGTGTATGCGTGGGCATGTGAGTGTATACGTATTGTGCACTAACTAGAGACTCTAGCTACCTGAGAGCTTCGAGTGTGTATTTTGTGTGTGGGTGCATATGGATATGTGTGGGCGTTTGTGAGTGTGAGTGTGAGTGTGTGTGTGTGTGTATGTGTGGGTGTGTTTGTGTTCTGGAAAGTGTATGAATTTATTTTAGAGCACTATAGTGCACTTCAGGCATTGCATACGGTAAACTGATGTTGCTGCAACATCGGGGCACACTGAAAACTGTCCCACCTGTAAATTCCAGTTCTGAGTGCAGAGCAGGTGGTCAGAAGTTCACGGCTTATTTGCCAATACATATAGTGCTGCTAGTGCAGCTCCATGGCTCTACTCAAGTCCCTAGGCAGCCAGAGAAGCGCCCACGCCTCGGACATGTAGTACTGGGGCTGTACATTGACCTGGATGTGCTCGACGATTACGGGAATCTGTGTCAACAAGCCTCGGTTTTTGAAATCATTTACAGTTGCTCCAGCTGCAAACATATTTGCACAGCCATGCGAAGTTGTAGTGGTGCCCATAGAGCACATGTGTTTACACCGAAATACATGGGCAAACATGGCGTAAAGTTAATAAACGCATTTTTCATTTACTGAATGAAGAACGAGCCCCAGGCAATTGTTGACTTTGATTTAATGTGTCTTCAATGGCCTGCACACCACTCCCCCGCACCCAAAGAGACACCCATTACAGCAGCTCGACTAAGCCGTTGCTGGACACATTTGTTCTCATTCGTTGTGATGGAACAATTACAAAATTTCAATTAAGCATTCGCAAAAGTTTCATAGACATTTGCTCTGTGGTTGCGTTTCGGTCCAGCCGGCGGTTTTGTTGAACCTGCCCACATGTCTGACTTGTGTCTGCCACTAAGTTCGCCGACTCGCAATAGGAGACCTACAAAATGCCCGACAAAAATGAGAAGAATAAAAAAAAAATAAAAAATAAAATAAAAAACTACAGCAACAAAAATACAGTTCAAGGACTCGACATATTTGAATTTATATCCCTATAGCTCTAACCATGTGCAAAGACGGTTTTAATGGCTTCAAATTGTAAGGAAAGAGAGAGAGAGAGAGTAGAAAATTCATATTAAATATTTAAGTATCGAATAGAAAATAAAACTGCCAATTTGAAATGTATCAAGCAGAGCAGGACAGTTGCAAATATGGAAATTATGTAGCCGAAATACCCTAACAGAGATGCAGAGTACTTGGGCACTGTGAGAGCAGGACAAAAGGGCAAAGTCCAGTAAAGAACCATTCTACTGGTTCTACTAATATCAGAGACATCATTTATCGAATTATCGAATATATGGATGAAGTATGTAGAAAAGCTTTTGGCATAGATAAATTAGGATATTAATCAATCTGAATTTAAAAATAATCCATATCTAATCTAATTTAATATAAGAACACGATATGAGATCTAAGTTCTAAGTGCATCTATCTCACCAAGTCTAGTCTAGTAACACTCTCATCTCTTTAAAAGATAAGCATCTAATTCTCTAAGTCTAGTCTAGTCTAGTAACTCTCTATTCTCTTTAAAAGATATGTATCTATCTCTTCAAGTCTAGTCTAGTAACTCTCTCATCTCTTTAAAGGATAATCATCTATTTATCCAAGTCTAGTCGAGTCTAGTAACTCTCTCATCTCTTTAAAAGATATGCATCTATCTCTCCAAGTCTAGTCGAGTCTAGTAACTATCTCATCTCTTTAAAAGATATGCATCTATCTCTTCAAGTCTAGTCTAGTAACTCTCTCATCTCTTTAAAAGATATGCATTTATTTCTCCAAGTCTAGTCTAGTAACACTCTCATCTCTTTAGTAGATATGCTCTTCATTAAAGTGTATTGTCGACTTATTGTTTGCACTTTTCGCTCTGGCATCTGGCACATTCCACAGACGCCCCCTCAGCTTATGATGATGAGGGTTTCCGTTGATTTGAGGCTTTGTCTGCTGCCTACTGCAGAATGTGTTTCTCGGCGTTTGTAATTCAAATTGATACAGTTGCTTAGCAGCTACAGTCGGCTGGCGTGCTGCATAAGCGTATCAGTGTATCGAAAATTGCAGCTTGGCTCACCCAAAAAAGCAGAACAAAACAAAAACAAAAACCAGTATGCAGCACCGTCAGTGTCTGACATTGCTTATTGCCTGCGTACGGCTGAGCACGCATAGCAATGATATTGTTTTGCATTATTCAGCGCCAGGTAATGTGCGCAGCCAAGCAACTGCCAGAAGCCCACAGACGTCAGAGACTCACAAAGATAGAAAGGAGCATTGTGGTAGCATGGCTGATCAAACAAGTAGAAGTGCTGTGGCAGGGAGTGCCGGACTACCAGATACCCTGAAACCTGGGCAGAGCTGCTATGCGAAGCATTTCAGGGACTTAATTGCTGACCTAAATCGCTTGAGCTTATATGGATAGAGAGATATTTAGACAGAAGGATAGAGGAAAGGATGGAGGAACAGATAGACAGACGTTTGAATGGAAGGATGTACGATTGTAGTGAGGGACGAGTGGAAAAATATAAGGACGGATAGGTGAATGGAAGAACGCACTAATGAACAGGGGATGGAGAAATAACGAGCGGATGGACAGACTGACGGATAGAAAGTCGAATGAATGGACAGACGGAGGAAGAGACGGACAGAATAATCGACAGAGGTGACGTACGAAAAACCGGATAAACGGATAAAAATATGTATGGATATATAGACTGAGGGATAGAAGAACGGATATACATGCAAACGCATAGACGATCGGACATACAGACAGACGGATAGAACAACATAAGAGAACAAAACGGAGGAAACGACAGAGCGAATGATCGAGAAAAAATGACGAATGGGCGACTAGAAGGACAGACGGACGATCTAATGGAGATTTATCAGAGAGACAGACAGTCCTGCATAGTTAGATCCACTCAGTTGCTCAGTCTAATAAATGTATATACTCTATCTCGTTTGTCCTGTCTCCCCTTCTGCCTGTCACACAGCAGCCACAAAACCAGCATACCTAGAATTCACACTTTGAATGAGTTCAGGGTATGAAAATACCGAAGTCTGCCAAGTGTCCGACACTCACAAGGCACACACACACACGAACACTCAAGCACTCGAACACCCACTCAGTCGCTCAGGTATCCTGATAATAAAGATGGAAATAGCAACAGAAGCAATGCAGCTCAAGTGTCTGAGCTAAACATAGTTACAATGGGGAGCACTTGGGCCAATGAGTGATATAAATCCGTTATGCAGATACCCTGCACTGGCAGGCACAAGTGCACTCCAGTCCAACTAATTGCCGAATCTGGGTGCAGATGAAGTACTTGTGGATAGATGTGTGTGCGAGGATAGATCTTGCAGCTCTCACAAGCCACATTTGGCTGAGGGGCACGAATCAACTGCCGGCCTGGGGCACGTGGCAAGCGCGTTGAATAGGTAGTTAACAGGCACTTGCCGCATTCGCACCTAATTCGTGGAAGCACTTTCACTCTAGTCATGTTAGTCGGGCACGCCCACCCACTTAAGCTGCTCCAGCGTGGGCGACTCCGGGTGATAATTTGTCAGCTGTCAGTGCTATATGCTGATTGGCTGCCCGCCTGCCCGCCTGCAGCCATCGGCAGACATATTAATATCCAGCTGTTGCGTCAATGCAGCGCACCGCCTCCACGCTCACGTTACACGCGCCGCTCCAGCTCCATGCCAGGCCACTAACTTCAGCACAATTTCGCCCGCATGTCAACAAAATAATAGCAGCGCAGTGCAGGGAGTCAGCGGGTCGGGCCAAATGGCGCATCAACTGGCAAAAAGGGAGAGACAAAATAAAAAAAAAACAAAAAATGTATACATATGTATATATAAATATATGGTATGTATATGTGTGTAAAGTTCAAGCCGTTCTTTTTTTATTGCCAGCACTTTGGATCTAGTCGACGGCGAACAGGAAGCGGAAACAGCCCGTAAGACGGAGGCACTAACCACACTTTATACAACATTTATGTTGGCTACAAATTGTCAACAGTTTGAATGCTGCCATTTGGACTTTTATGTGGTCGTCGTCCAGGGCCCATCAAAATGGTAAAAAAGAAAATCGTAAACTACTGCAGGTCGACACTAAAAAAGCAAGAGTATCAAACAAAAAATAACCCATGGAGTGTGTGGCGT
Organism: Drosophila mojavensis; assembly: GCF_018153725.1. Classification (NCBI taxonomy): domain Eukaryota; kingdom Metazoa; phylum Arthropoda; class Insecta; order Diptera; family Drosophilidae; genus Drosophila; species Drosophila mojavensis. The sequence continues at coordinate 7,009,834 of NW_025318667.1, forward strand.
AAATCTTTAGTTGATCGTTACACTATATAGAAGTTAATATACCCGCTATTAATACTTAACCGAATATACAGGTGTCAAGGTGCTTACCTTTCGGCTCTCTCAATATGAAGGGGAATATATATTATCCAGGAATCGAATCAAGTGATGCAGAAACAATCATTTCTTATAAACTAGCCAAGCGTGCAGAAAATGTTTTTTTTTTTTTTACTTAAGAGCAATAGCAAAATAATATGCAATCAAATCAAATTCATTTAACAATTTACATTGTTTTTGAGTTTACTTCGAAGTTCAATTCATGCCATTATATATAAATAACACTTTAGTTGAATTCCACTAGCTCAGCTCAGCTCAACTTGGCTCGATGGGAGTGCTATTATTCCGGTTATTGCGTTTCGAATGTTGGCGTCTCATACAATTTTCCGGGGCTTCTTCATTGCTGCCTGGCTACGCCGCAATGACTCTAACAATGAGAGTGTGTGAGAGAGAGAGAGAGAGAGAGAGAGAGAAAGAGAAGGAGAGAGGGAGTAGGAGTACTCCAACTTTTCAACTGTGAAACGCCATGTTGACAACTGAGTTTCGGATGAAATTTATGCTGCGCATTAACAACTGAGTCGCAATTCCGCTATTTCGGTTGAAGGCGATGACAAATTAAGGAGCTGCGGATAGATAGAAAAGACAGCGGAAATTAAACCTACATTTCTTTATAGTTATTTTAAATATTATGATAATGTTAAGAAATACAAAGTGCATAAATTAAAATTAATTAGCCTAATAAAATGATTAAATTATATAGATTAATATATGCATACATGAAGAAAATTAAATAAATATTTATTTCTTTATAATACTTTAATAATATATTAATACTTTATAATACTATATTAGAATTTTTTGGAAATACAAAATGACTTCTATACATATTTATATAAATTATATATACATATATGAGATTTACATTATTAAAAATTAAGTAATCTAATAAAATGATTAACTTATGTAGATTAATATATGAGTAAAATAAATTATTAAAATCAACATAAATATTGATTTAATACTAATAAATTAATTTTATAAATTAAAATAAATAATTTTATTTATTATTCATATTTATTAATATATTTATTATTATTTATTTATAATTAGTTACGAAATATATTAAATTCATTATGTACATAGTAAATGAATAGAATAATTAAATAAAAACTAATTAATCAAAAAATAAATTATTAAAATTAAAAATATACTTAATTAATTAAATAAAACAAAATTCGTAAGTAAAAAATTAAAATAAAATATAATTTTAAAAAATATGTAAATTCATATTAATAATTACATATTTTATTGTATATATTATATATTATTATTCATACGTTTTATTTTAATTATTTATTAATATTAGCAAATTAATTTCAATCAACTTATATATTGCTATTATTATTTTTAATCAAATATATTTTCTTATCCAATTAGATAAATAAATTGATTTTATTAATTAAAATAAATTAATATTAGTTAACATAGATTATTTAATCCAATAGTATGTATAATTAATAAAAATTTTATATATTCAAGGCATAAAAACTTTACAAAATATATAGCAAAAAGAGAATTTAGTTTTATACATATAACTTTGTTTTTCTAAAGAGAGAGAAGGAGAGGCATAGGGAGAGGGAGAGAGAGTGAGTGAGTGATGTTTGACAACGTCCGACTTCTCGCACTTCACTCTGTTAAAACCGGAACGAACTTATTTCAGCTCTGCTTGAAGAACTTGATGCTGTGGACTGTGCTGCTGTCGCTCCATCAATTGCTCAATCCACTCAGTTGGCATTGCAGTCCGCTCATTAGCACCTCCAGCAGCATCATTATAACCAGTTATGCTGCAGTGAGCACAGTCGTTCCTCTGCTGGTGTTGTGCTCCCAGTCAATCACGATGCAAACACACTTCTCCGTTTGAGTTCCATGTCTCGTAGACAATACCCGGAATCATCATTTGGCACATGGAGTGTCTGGCTAGCTGCCAGGGCACAGCTCGACTGCCAGACGGTGCTGTACGGAATATACGTACATGTATTCCGTGCATTTCGTCTACTCCGCATATGCCGTAAATACGTCTGTCTGCACTGCTCAGATTGTATTCCACCTGTGTGGGTGACTGGCTAATCGCATCTATACGGCAGGTGCGACGCGTTGTCGCTGCTGGCGATTATGAATGCCATTTTCGGTGGAAAAACTTTCAGGGAAATGAATAAAATTTCATTAGCGACGCACAACAGGCATAATTAAATGGCATTAATGGCTGTCAAAGCATGTGGCAAGTGGCATGTGGCATGTGGCATGGGGCACGTGCTCAACTTGCAATAAACATTTGGTGTATTTATTTATATATATATTTTTTTTGTTGTTGCTTTGTCTGGTAAACACGTTCGCCTGCTCTAATGTGGCCGGGCGTCGAGTGCGAATGACAGCAAAAGGAATTTTGCTTATCAGGCTAAAGTTTGAGAAACACACATGTATGTATGTTTGTATGTTTGTATGTACATATAGAAATAAATATTGTACTCTGCATAGGCAGCTTTAAAGACGCATGTATATACATTTTAGTTGCTGCAATCAATATCTTATGAAACACTTAGCAAGCCAATGGCGAGAACAATGGCTCAGCCAAGAGCCTTATATAATCTAATAGCAGCACATAAAGGATTGTTGTCCTTTGGGCTCCACCAGCAGCTGCTGCTGTCGTTGTTGTTGTCGTTGTCGTCGCATCGGAATTTGAAGTTTGAAGTTGGCGCCGTATACAAATCCCTTTGTGGCAGGCACTGAGATGAGGCATTCAAAAGTCGTAAATTTGCTGCTCTGTCGCCTCCTTCGGCAGTCAATACATTCTTCTTTGTGTCTGTCGCCGCCTCGCCCTCCTCCTCCCTCTCTCTCTCTCTCTCACTCTCCCTCCTTTGCTCTGCCATCTCTGTGGCACGCATAAATTGGCGTAATTTTTATTTTCCACTAGATTTGTGTGTGTGTGTGGATTTTCCTTGGCCCATCCCTTGACTCTGCGTGTTGTGTTTCCGGACTTTCAATAAAAAGAATGCCAAACTCAACAACTTTGGCAAGAATTCTTTTATCCCACAAACACCCTTCGCATTGTTGTTGGGGCCATTGACCAATTTTGCGAGGCACTCGAATGAAATCAGCAACAGTTTCTCCCCCTTGCCCACTTGCTGTCAACCAACGCGGCGTATGATGAATTTTTCCTAAGGCAGCTTAACCCTTCCAGCGGCAGATAAGCTGGGGGTGTGGTTGGGCGGGAACAAAGCGAACAAATGCTATGAAATCATTTTCCAATCAACTTAATTAAGTTCTTCAACTAACATCCTTGCCTTGCATGGAAAAACCTCAGCCATAGCCCTGACCTGGGACCTGAGAACTGAGAGCTGAGAGCTGAGATGATGCAACACTTCCGCTTTACAGGATATCTTCTAGTCGCGCACGCTCGCCTCGCTTTCAATTTTTAAGCTACGTGCTCATTCGTGATTTGATTAATTTTGGAGCCAACGAAGTTGTAACCGAGAGAGCAGAGTGAAGGGCAAAGGGAGATGGGGGACGGCATGATTTATGATGGAAGATCAAACGACGTCAGTCCAAATTGCCAAAGGCATAAATTCAACTCGCCGTCAATGAGGAAAAAAGGCAAGAAATTAAGTTTAATTTTCTTTTTTTTTAATAACATGTGAAGTTTCGCCAACTGCTGAGCTCTTGGCCAGCATCGATGGCCGTTGTCAGGGTCTTGCGCGGGTTTCCGCACGGCAGAGCTCGGTGTAATTGGCGAAAAGCGGAATTCGCTTGGTTTCAAGGGCGCGCGGCGGGTTGATTAATTGTCTGGTTAATTGCATGACAATGGGTCGGTGACATGCACACCTCAAATTTCCGACTGTCCGCCGAGTGACGGCTGACGGGTGACGGGTGACGGGTGAAGGGTGATGGGTGACGAGGGGCCCGTTGCCATTGTGGTATGTGTCGTGCGGCATGCGCTCTGTGGCATGCGGCATGTAACAGGAGTAACGGCTGAGCTTAATGGATGAAGATGTGATGATGTGAAGCTATGGCTGCTGCTGCTGCTCCGGCTGCACGTCACAACTAATTACAGTTACAGTTTGAACGCTGATTCGGAGCCATAAATTAAACACGCACTGCAATTTCCTCAGTGGCACACAGGACGCGGGACAGCGCCTGGACGGACGGACCTTTGTAGAGTCCGAAATGATGTGCAAATATGCAAAATGCGTGCGCGATGTCGAAAGTTGGCAGACACGTTAAAGGAGGAGCTGCAGGAGCTGCAGGAGCTGGAGGAGCTGGAGGAGCTCTGTAGCAGTCGCGAAGGACATTAGCATTCCGCCTGAGATGAGCCGGATGTACGTGCATGTGCCAATCGCCACATGCCGCATGCCACATGCCGCACTCCTCAGCACCGACCCGATCCGACCCGACCTCATACAGTCGACAGTTATTGGCTTTACGGTTCACTAGATTAAAAAATAATATACATACAATACATGCACATGGCTCTCGATTTCAGCGCAGCTCCTTGGCTACGAGACGGGACTCCCAACGAGATTTTAATTAGTTGAAAATGGTTTTATGTGCAAAGCGTTCAGCCACTCATGTTTCAGTTTAAGCCATGTGAAGTCGCTTGGCTGCCAAAGTTGGCCAAATTGATTGAAAGTGGCAAAGCCCATCACGATAAACGCAGTCTAGACTAGGCGAATGCGTAGCTCGTGGCTCAAGGCCTCAAGCTGCCAGTCACAAAGGCGAGGCTCTCATCAAGGATTCGCTGGCAAGCAAGGTGGCGCAGGATTTCGCTTTGTGGATGTGTCAGCTGCTTGAGGGAAGCATTAAGAATGACAAAGCCTTAGTGCCGACTCACTCTCAAATCTCTATAGAAATTCCGACTGTCCTGTATACCCTGCCAATCATTAGCTAAATAAATAAATTGATTCTTGTAACTTTTCGAATATTTTGAATATTTATTTAACAATTGAATTTCCATGCGGCTTTAATGGTCCTCTGTGGTCTAACCACATGAAGGTAATACTCATAATAATCACACAAATAACATATACTATATATATATATACTCACTCACTCACACTCACACACACACACACACACACTGTGTAGCATGAATACAAATGGCAGACGCTGCGGCACGCTCCCTGCAACTTTAATTGCACAAAAGCCGTAAAATTTTGATTGGCTGTTACAAAGGACTCGGGCGAACGAGTAACACCAAAGTCTGTCTATACCCTGTAGCTAAACAATGGCCTAAAGAGGGGTAGCAACATCGAACAGCCTGAAATTATGCTACACATAATATGATTTCATCCATTGCAAACGGAAATTCTGTGGGAATGCATGTGAAGGGCAAAAGAAGGCGTGGCAAGGCCCACTCACACATCATACATATATATTTTTAATCTGGACGACAAGCTGAGTTGATCTGGGCCTGTCCGTTCGACTGTCTCGCCGTACGCTTGTTCCACGTCTCTCCTGCTGTCCGCTCGACTGCCTGTCCGTTTGTCTTTCCGTTCGTTCTTTCACTTTCCCGTCCGGAACTCATCGAATTGCAATTTCCTATCTAGGTCCTGCTTCTCCGTAGATCAAGTTTCTTTTATGTATAAATATATTTTAGATTAATTTTTGGATGTGTGCAACTCAAGAAAATTGAAATCATTTTCAATCATCCGTTTGTGAATCGATAGCATAGGATATCTTGCCATCAATCATTCTGTGACTTTATGATTTACTTTTCTACTTAGCTTTTGCTCAGCTTATTGCGCAATATATATGTTAATGAAGGGGAAGTAGTCTATAGTTAACGAATAATGTGCTGAAGCTCATAATATATATGTATGTATTTACTATAGGGTATAAATGCTGCCTTTTGCGAGTGTTTGTAAGTAGCTAATGTTGTATTAATTTGTGCTATATAGGTGTGCATGTATGTGTGTGTGTATTTAACACTTTCATTTTGCCATTTATGCGTTACATCATGATGAGCATTAACTGAAGCAAATGAGTAGTGAAAGCTGTCAGAGACCTATCAAACGTGTCCCTGTGAAAATCGGAATTTTGTCGCTCTAAGATCAGAAATTAAATGAAACAATAATTGCTAAACAATGTAGAGGAGAGTATTCAATATAGGAAATTAGATCGCGTGGAGCAGGAGTCGATAACAGCCAAACAGGACCGTTTATTAGCTTCAGCTCAACTTTTCTTTGGCTCTTATCGAATCCTGCTCTGATAACAGCCAAATTGAATCAACTATATATGGTAAAGGACTCCATTTCACTGCTATTCGTGCAGGAGTAGATTATAGCCATACAAAATACTTCCCAATGGGCAGGCTGTTAGCTCTGCTCTGCTAGTAGTGAACCCTTTTCTTCCCTTTATGGTATGCCATATGAGTTTTGCTACATTTATAGTTTAAATTATTTCATTTCATTTATTAATCGAACTAATGTTTCAATATGTTTAAAATGATAGGCCTCCATTGACGACACAGCGCAATCAGTAAATGCGTGCTGCCATGGCTAAAAGTTCGCGCTTCACATTGTTTGCCTGGGCGCTCACCACGCCCAAATGCAAACAGAGGAATCGGGGGATCCGCAATATTTGCTGTAAACAGGTTTGCGTGTGTGTGTGTGTGTGTTTGCACAGAATGCAAATAGATGGCCAGATATGCAATAACTGCAGCTAAAGTTTGGTTAATGAGAAAACCGACAGAGAGAGAGAGATAGAGAGAGAGAGAGAGGGCGAGAGTCCTGCTGGCAGTATAGTTATTAGCTGAGGCAATACCAAGAGGTCAACTAAATTGATTGAATGCTATGCTGATGCCATGCCCAGCATCAAAAAGTCGCCATGACAGCTTTAAGTCGCCGTCTGTTTCTCTCGAGCATCACTCATACGCACTGTCTGCGGCCGGAGCTGAGGCTGGAGCCAAGTGCGTGCGCCATTCATTAGCCACCCTCGTGACGGGCTGATGTCACGGAATGTGCAGTGATCATCGCGGCGGCATTGTTGCCGGCATTGTTTCGATTACAGTTGCGTTTGTGTGGCACGGAAACGGAAGCCGCTTTGACACACACAAAAGAAAAATTGACAAAGGGTCGCGGCTCAGACGGCAGACGGCAAATGGCAGACGGTAGATGGTAGATGGTAGATGGCAAATGGCGGATGGCAAATGGCGGATGCCACCTGGCTGGGCTGATGAAATTGCGTGTGCATGTGCGTGTGTGTGTCACGCAAGTGAAAATCGAAATTTATCACGCATTTTTCGCATCGCGCCTAAGGCGTTCATAAGCTCAGCCCACATGCTCTCCCACCCATTGCTCCGCCCTCCCCTCCCCAGCCATCCACTGGCCGCCCCATTTCCTTCGGCATGCGCTGCCTTTGGATAAATCATGAGCAACGCTCATAATTTATTCACTTTGATCTGTAATATCAAATTTGCGCAGGTGAATGCAATTAAAAGGCACTCATTTATCAATGTTTGAGTGCCGAGGCTTAAGGCACAGCTTAACAATAATTAATTACAGCATTTTAAATGATGTCAACGGCACAGACCCCTCAGCTTCCCATATGCGAACAATCACGATTCATTTTCATAATTCGAGCGCCCTTATCGAATGTGGAGCAACAGCTGGGGCAGAGCAACAGATGTGAGTTCACTATTGTTTACGCAAGTACGAGGTGTGCTCGTATAGTTGTGCTGCTCTGCCGTCCCACCTAGAAATTGAACAAAGAATGTATAAACAAATCAATTCCTATTTAGGAGGAACTTTTGATGGTAGTGCAGCCGGTCTCAATCCTGTGACTCCTTGTTCCTGACTAAAGTCTGTATGGCTACTCCTGAAGATTGGGGAGATCAGAACGGCAGCGAGGGAAGACCCATCTCTCTCTCCATATCGCTCTCACTACTTCTCAGTCGCTACTTTGATTCTCCATCTCTCTATCTCACTCTCCTTATATTTAGCTCTTTCTCTCTTTTTGCGAAGAGAGCAGAATAAGTCTCTTTTCCTGCTTTTCTTTTTCTGTGCCTCCATCGACCTCTCCTCCTATCCATATCCGACTTTCACTTCTCTCTTCTCCTCTTTCTCTCTCTCTTTCTCTCTTATTTCATCTTCATCTTCATGTCTATCTATCTTTCTGTCTCTCTCATTCTCTATTTATCTTTTTTGCTCTATCTCACTTTTTTTCTCTCTGTTTCCACTTTCACTTTCTGTGCATCCATTCCTCTCAATTTCCTTTTGTCTCTCTCTTTCTCTCTCTCTCTCTCCCTCTTTCTCTCTCGCTCATTCTTCGTTTGCTCTTGCCTCTCCATCTCTCTCTCTCTCTCTGTCACCTTCCACCTCCTCCTCTCTCTGTCCTCATCACTGCCTCGCACAATTTCTCGCTCTGTCTTTATCTTTTCTTCGCTCCCTTACGCCCCTTTTCTCTCTCACTGTCTCTCTTAAAAATCCCTTCCACCCCCCTCTCACTCAGATCAATGCTTTCATTTAAATATCCCATTCGTGTCGAACTGTTTGCTCTTAACTACTTTTAATATATTTGCACAGCTTCATTATAGACCGTTGCCTCCATGCACTTAAATTGTTGTTGTTGTTGTTGGTGTAAGGCATTTGCTCATGGCAAGCCGAACACCGCAGGCATTAATTACCATCTTGCCACAGAGGCAGGCGGTGAAAATGTCTGGCAAAAACAGAGATGGACACGGACATAAAGACAGAGACAGAGACGGCAGCACTGACAACAAATAACCGTAGAAAAGTGTTGTAAAGTGGCAACAAGTAAGCAAATTTACCTGCACTATGGCACCATTGCACCCATTACATGCACGACTACCCAGATGTACCTGTGTGTGTGTGAGTGTGTGTGTGTGTGTGTGTGTGTGCATTGTGTATTCCAGACCATTGCCAACTCTACCCTTTGAGGCATTTTTAATGCTTGAAATGCATTGAAAATGGCTTAATGGGGCATATGAATCTCAGGCAAGCATATGCAACAGGCGGACGAGCACATTAGCTTACGTAAATGCCGGCTGAATGAATGCATTCGAATTAATTCAAAATCATTTGACTTGTGCATGTGGCGAGCTGCAGAGGAAGGCAAATGGCAATTGATGTGGCAGCATAAAGCAAGCAGGGTAGCTCGCAGTCAGGCACTCCCGAGCCTTGCAGCCTCTTATTGCAATCCCTGCCCAAGCACCTGCCCAGGTGTCATTTGCCCTGAGCTGAACTTTACGGCAAACTTTTGCTCTTTTATTTTGGTGTCGCACAAAGTTTTCAACGACTAAGTCGTTGTCGTCGTCGTCTCTGAGACTTTTCATGGTAGCAAAAGAAAAACTATCGTTAGACTCGCATTCTACGATTTTTCTTTGTCTGCCCTGTCCTGCCCTGCCCTCTTCTGTTCTGCCCTGTTCTGCTCTGCCTTGCTCTGCTTTGCCCTTTTCCGGAACCAGAACACGAACAACGTGCCGCTGGCGCTACTAGTTGATCAATTCAGCTCGGCATGCAGCTGCATATCGACAATGAAATGTTGCACTCGGCACGGCCCAAAGTGTCAAACGGCAAATGCAAAATCGCTTGACAAGTTGCAGACCCGGTGGGGAAAAAGTCGACAGAATGTGGATGAATGGAATGAATGAATGATGAAGAGAAATTATATGATAGATATATATACAATATATATAGATAGATCGGTCTTTGATTAGAAGCCATAAAGGTGCACTCAGTAAATTGGCAATTGGGCACTATACATATAATTGAATGAGGAAGAGCAATGATAAGATGTATGGATGAAAATAGATAGGCATATTTTAAAGAGTTGTACACTTCGGTTTACGCTTGACTTTCCAATTGGCAATTGGGCACTATGAAAAATATGAAAGCCATTGAATGGAAGGAATTAGTGACAAAAGGAAGTGATATATAGGCATATGGATAGATATAGAGACTTATACATATGACTCTACGCTTGACTTTCAATAGAAGCCATAATTGGCACTCACTATAAGCATTCACTGTACCTCGAATGGAATGAATGAGTGACGGAGAGAAATGAACTGTACGCATATCAATAGATATATATGTATGTAGGTATTTGTGCAGTTCAGTTCGCTTAGCAAGCACAGCTCGCCATTGATTAACAGCCCTAAAGGTGCGCGCAGCAAATTGGCAACTGGGCACTATGCGATACGAATCATTAGGGGCATTCGCAGGCGACTGCACAATTTGCAATTATTTGAATTTAATTACAAAAACTAATTTCAAGTCGTGTTTGCCCATTCAAGTGAATGTTAGCCACCACACACACACACACACACACACACACACACACACACACACACACACACACACACACACACACACACACACACAAACACACAGAGGGAGAGAGAGGAATTGAATTGATGGCCAAAAGCAAATAGCATTTATATTGTTTTGTTATTATGTTTGTTGTTTGCCTTTGTTTAAAACAAATGTCTCAAATCAATTAAACTGTTGCCTGAACTTTGACCTTAAAGGCAGCCGGCTGGCCAGGCCGTGCAGGGACGTGCAGGGCCGTCCCGTGCCGGCTAGCCGGGTTCATTAGCATCAAGGCGCATGAATAATAATGCCAGTGTAATTAATTGAAAATTCTGCAAACAGAAAACAAGACGCGAACACGCCGACCTGCGTCTGTCTGTCTGTCCGTCTGGCTGTCTGGCCGCCTGAATGTCTGCCACTGGTGCTTATGCTTGTTTCGATTACTTGTTAATCACAAGCATTTCAGATTCGAGCCCAACCGCAGTCCACAGGTCTATCGGCGCGGCTCGGGGCCGATGCGACGCAAAAGCGATTTAAATCGCGCGCAATTCTGCACTGCAGGCGGCGCGCTGGGGCCCACAATCCAGCCTCATTACCGACATTGAATACCAGCCCCACCCACAACGCGGCCCCATTCCTGCCGCCTACATGAAATTCCACAGCAACAACAAATGTCTTTCATTTACGCGTAATAAAAACGAAATCTCCCCTGAACATTGGCCGCCGGGCGGCTTAGGAGCTCGCGGTCTTTAATGCCCATAACTTGTTCGGCTTGTCTCACCCGGAATGACAAGCAAGGCGATGACCTGTAAACAGGGAGAGGGAGAAGGGGCGATTAAATAAGTAGCTGATCAGCTCAGCTAACTGCTAAAGCAGCTCTTCATTGGATTTTATTAAAAGCCAAAACTACATAATCTCGAACATAATAATGACATTAATTAATCATTTTTTTTTTTATTATTTTTTTTTTTTTACAGGGCATCACTTAGCCATGCCTTCAACTATTCCATCACGTTATCTCCATTCTCCGTCATTGTTCATATTGTTTGCCCTGCAGCCATAAAAATGTTTTGCTATCATTAAAATCTATGACAAAAGCAGAGCTCAAGTCCTATTTTCGCCTAAATGTTTCGTATAGATCAAAGCAAATTTTGTGTATTTTTATAAAAATTTGCTAGATATAAAAAATATTATTTTTGTGCTAGAAATTAAAATATGTGAAATTTGATATACAAATATTTTAATTCATTAACAATTTTCAATGAAAATCATCTTCTAAGCTGAACTTCGTTAAGTATTCAACTTAATAATTCTAATTGTATAAAAATTGTTTTTGAATATTCCAAAAATAGAAATTATTTTTGTCACTGAAAATGTATGCAATTTTGTACAGAAATATCAGATATTGTTTATTTATTGTTATTTTTAATTTGAAATGTGTTCAAGAAGAAAAATTTATAAAATTTTTGTAATATTGAAAATAATTGAAAATAAAAATCTATGAAATTAAATATTATAATTTAAAAAAATTAATATGCTTATAATAAAAAATAAATAAATAATAATTAAATTAAAATAAATAAATTTAAAATAATCTAAAATTTTTTTAATGCTGTATATTTAATATATACAAATACAATATTATTTTAAGCTCATTGGAAACAATATACATATATATTTAAGTATATATGTATTAATAATTATTATAAGTATTATATAATATGTTTCTAATATGCTTTAAAAAAATATGTAGAGCATTTTCTTCTTTCCAGAATGTGAAAATATATGGAATTTAATATAATGAAAAAAAAAAAAAAAAATAAAAAAAAACAAACAAACATTTTAGAAATAAAAAATATGTATATAAATTTTAATTAAAAAAAAAAATGTCGTGAACTTGAAAAATACGTTGAAAATTTTCTAAGCCAAACTAAAAAGTCCAAAAAAAAGTTTTAGACAATTTAAAATAAATTCATTTTATATTTGATTATCATAATATTTAATACTCTCATCATCTTTTACAGCGCATCAGTGAGTCGATCAAATCAGCGTCGTAAAATGCCATTTAACTTTTCATACAGCTGTTGATGGCATCTCTGTCTGTGTCTCTGTCTCTGTCTCTGTCTCTGTCTCTGTTTCTGTCTCTGGCTGTGTCTCTGTGTCTGTTTCTTCCTCTGCCTGTGTAACGCGTTCGCTCTGTTGCCTCAAGTGTATTTTACTTAACTTTGTATTTAATTTACGGCCCACATGGCTGTTCCGCTACGCCCACGAAGCGGCTCGAATTTCGCATTGGCACTGCCAGCAAATTGCTGTGGCTGTTAATGGCATACGGAGCGTGGAGCACGCATGAGCCACGCATGTTGATTACGAGCCGAGCAGCAACAACAGCGACAACAACAATGCAAAGAAGGCATAGAAGTTGCTTAAATATGCATGAGAAAGACAAACATATTGAATTTCAACAGGATAACAAGCAAATGCAGCGGAAATATTTAATTCCTGCTTACCGTAATTGACATTTTAAATCAAAAACAAAAACAAAAACAAAAAAACAAAAAAAAGCAAAAAAGGAAAGCAGCGATAAAAAGGAAGGCGAAATCCAACAAAAAACCAGGCAACAGCAAGCAATTAAGGCTTAATACAATATCTGATTACCTCATGTTGTTTTCGTGCTGAAAATGCAAATTTTTATTTACAGCTTGTCCACTGGGCCATAAAAAGCTCAATGTGTTCAACGTACGTATACGTAATATTGCCCGGATTTCAGTAGATATTCGAATGGAATTCACCTTCAGTGGTTTGGTCGAGTCTGAAGTTTGTTTGACTATTAAAACACTCAAATTCGTTTGCCAGTGATGGAACTTAGAGTAGAAATAAAATGCAAAATTTATAAAATATGCACTCAGGGAATCATTTATGAGTTGGTTAACCCGTACTGAAATATTTCCCACAACTGAAACTTTTCCTGCATTCCTTGCAATGTCTGCCCAGAACATGAGTTCAAGTTTTACGGCAAACTTTTGCTCGTTTCTTTTGCGTGCATGCAACACCTACATTTGTGCACGTAATATCCATATGTACAGTAGTTACCTAATGTACTGAACATGTTGTGACATGTTCTCGTCCCTCAGAGATTCATATATGCCCAAATACATTTGCATTGTTTTTGGCAAGAATTAAATAAATACGAATGTTGCAGTCGGGTGCTATCGACTGCAGAATACTCATTCACATTCGAAATGCTGATAACTTGCAATTATTGAAAGTTATGGATTTTTGCATTGCGATGTGATGAAAACTGATATAAATATTTATACATATTATTATTGATAAGACAGTAGAATAAGTCAACAGTAAAATAGTCATTTAATTTGAGAGTTTTAGATCTAAAACTGTAGAAGGTACAGTTTAATGCGATTTGGCATTATATACATGGAAAACAAGAGATAAACCAATATACCCGCTTGACTTTGTGAATGAGCATATACATATACGTATACACAAACACACATGTGATTATATAACATAGATGGAAGACACGAGATAAACCTATATACCCAGTTTTAGTCCATGAACATAAACATATACAAATATACAGACCTGCGATTATCTAATATAAATAGCAGACAATAGAAAAGCCAACAAGCCCATTTCACTTTGTCAATGAGCATAAACATATACATATACACAAACACACATGCGATTATATAACATAGATGGAAGATACGAGGTAAACCAATATACCCGTTTTACTTTATGGATAAGCATAAACATATACATATACACAAACATACATGCGATTATCTAATATAAGTGACAGACAAGATATAAACCAATATACCCATTTCACTTTGTCAATGAGCATAAACATATACATATATGCCATATACGAGGTAAACCAAGATACCCGTTTTACTTTGTAGATAAGCATAAACATATACATATACACAAACATACATGCGATTATCTAATATAAGTGATAGACAAGATATGAACCAATATACCCATTTCACTTTGTCAATGAGCATAAACATATATGTACATATATGTTATATACGAGATAAACCTATATACCCATTTCACTTTGTGAATGAGCATAAACATATACATATACACAAACACACATGCGATTATCTAATATAGATGGAAGACACGAGATAAACCTATATACCCATTTCACTTTGTGAATGAGCATAAACATATACATATAAGCTATATACGAGGTAAACCAATATACCCGTTTTACTTTGTGGATAAGCATAAACATATACATATACACAAACATACATGCGATTATCTAATATAAGTGATAGACAAGATATAAACCAAAATACCCATTTCACTTTGTCAATGAGCATAAACATATATGTACATATATGTTATATACGAGGTAAACCAATATACCCATTTCACTTTGCGAATGAGCATAAACATATACATGTACACAAACACACATGAGATTATCTAGGTGGCAGACAAGAGTTTTAATTGAATATTACATTTCATATCAGCTCAGGCGGACTATGAAGCTTGTTTGGAATAGATATTGTCTTGCAGAAGCCAATCAATGCAGCTGCTGCAGATGTTTATATTGCAGTGGCCGGATACTGCTTCGGCTTGGCCAGCCAGTTGACCCCGCCCAGACATGCTGCCAGCCAGCAGGACAAGTTAGCAGACATTTGGCAGCTATCATATTTGCCGATGTCTGCATTTACTTGCCATCGGATATCTCGCCCAAAACTTGCATATAAACTGTGTCCGTGCTGAAAACTCAGATTGAGATGGCAAACCGCCAAGCTGAGCGTTTGCAAGCGCCTCCCCCTCTTCCGCCCCCTTTGTTAAGTTGTCACTTGCAGACGATGGCAGGCAAAACCATCCACATCAACTCGCATGCATGTAAGTGCATGCACGCATGCATGCGTGCCCCTCTTTCTCTCCTGCTCTCTCGCTCTCTATACTCGCATGTGGGTGACAAAACAATTGGGTGTGTCAACAAGAGCAAGTGCAGCCGCAGCTGCAGCAGCTGCTGTTGTCTCTGCATCCGCGACCGCCAACCAGCTGTTAGCCAAATGGAGCATTTTATGGCCGACAACAGTTTTGGGTGGCTCCAGCCGGAATTTGTTCAGCTCAACATGATTGTTGGAGCCATGGGCATATAGTTTCAGCACTTCTCTGCTCACCCATTTTAATGCACTTGGCAATTTACTCGATTCGATTCAGTCAATAGTTGGATTCGATGGGCTAATGTTTATAGTGCGCCCAACTGTGCTAAATAAACTTTCCAGAGAGCTTTAGTTGGGTTTGACCGACTTGAAAGTACTGTGAGCTGCTGGCCAGTTTCAAGATGGAATACGAGAACGTGCAGTCGATTCCTTCATCAACTGGAAAGCACTTGTGCCCATTGTTGCTGAAATAATCTCATTATTGGTAAATCTTCGAATGAATATGCTCAACTGTAAAAAATTTTCACTGTAATCAAGTTTCAATTTGAATCAGTAAGAAAACTCTATTCCCCACTTGGGATATCCTGAATATTGAATGATTCAAGTTTTTAAATATAATGTATACATTGAAGCAGAGATTGAAAACAAAAAAAAATTCCATAGCTTATAGCTCATAAGCTCATGCAATGCGGGTTTTTCATCTAGCTAACACCAATCTACACTCATATCTTTTATCACATCATTCAAACTCTCTTTTTTATTATTTAATATCATAAAATAGCCAAGTCTTTTTAGTCCTTTATAGGTTTTAAAGCCTCTTATTAAAATAAAAAATTAAATTAAAAAAAAAAAAAGACAACAAAATTTTGCCACTTCATTCGATCTAGAAATAGATCAAAAACCCAACCACGGAACCAATGACCAAATATTTTCATTAATAACTTCTGAATCACTAGACCGATTTTAATGCAATTGTCCGCATATAATCTTTGTATACTCATATATATATGCCAATTTAGAAATTATGCAAAATGAAGTTCGTATTGGCAATATTCAAAGCTGACTTTCCCAAAATACAATAACAATAAAGTTTTATAAGGTACACAGTTTTATAAATATGGAGTGTAAATATAGACACTAGCTCCAAAGATGCACGAAATATAATTTTAATGATAAATTGAAACTAGATTTTTAATCGCTAAATTTACAACGGGAGCAGTTATCGACTTTAAATAATCTTGATCTCTCTATATCAAATCTCTAGCTCAAACAGAGGCTGAAATCGATAAGTTTATACATAAGAAACGGTGGGACTGGTAAACAGACGGATAAGACTAGATTGACTCTAGAATTTATGGTATATATGTATATATGCCACGCCTTCTTCTGCCTGCCTACATGAATTTTGACCAAACCGTAATACTCGTAATGCCCATTTTTAATGTGCACCTCTGCTTCTCACTCATGCACTCAGCTTTTATGCCTATCAAATACATTTCAAAATTACAGGGTATACAGTGTTCATACTCAGCACTTTCCTGGAAATTGGTATCTAAACAAAATCGTGTTTGTTTATGTTGCCGGCCTTAAGCCATATTTGTAACTGAATTTCGTAGACAGCTTTGCTCACGCAGTAGGCTTCTCAAGTGGCACACAGCTGGCTCTGACTGGACTGCCGTCACTGTCATTCCCGGTGGAAATGGAATCGAGGCTAGCCGTCGAGATTTCATGGAATATTGAATAAGCAAACAAATTTCAAGCAAAGCAATATATATTTCTTCAGTACATTCAAAACGGGTGAGTAGAGCGCAGCGCTTCGCGTGCGAATTTGGCATTTTTATTGAAGCGTTAGCAATATTCCGAGCAGCAACAGAAGACCTCACCATGGCATCGGGCATCGAGGTCTCCACGGAGTGCAAGAGCATTTTCGAAGAGATACGCAAGCTGAAGCAGCATCGCTATGTGATCTATGCCATCAAGCAGGAGCGCGAGATCATCGTGGATGTGGTTGGACGTCGCAATGCTAGCTACGATGATTTCCTCAACGATTTGCGCAAGGGCGGACCGGAGGAGTGCCGTTATGCGGTCTACGATTATGCCTATCATCATCAGTGCCAGGGCGCCTCGTCGACCTGCCTGAAGGAGAAGCTCTTCCTGATGCTCTGGTGTCCCATGCAGGCCAAGATCAAGGACAAGATGCTCTACTCCAGCTCGTTTGCTGCCCTCAAGAAGGAGTTCAATGGCGTCCAGAAGTATATTCAGGCCACCGAATTGGATGAGGCATGTCGCGAGTGCGTTGAGGAGCAGCTGCGCGTGCTAGACCGCAACTAAATTGAGTAACACATATAACAAGAACAACAACAACAACAACACCAATGACCACTACTACTACTACTACTACTTATACTCATACTAACCCTAGGACTAACCCTAAGACTAACACTAACACTAAAGCTACATTATCGCATAATAGCAGCAAGCACTAGAAAAAGCGAAAAACAAGAACAAAAACAAAAGCAAAAACAAAAGCAAAAAGAAAACACATTGTAAAACCCATTAACTGGCAGCCAAATTGGCTCTCAAATTGTTGAGTTGCATATTAAGCATAATTAGCTTTAATCTTCTCGCTTGTCGAAGCATTATTTCCGTTACAAACACACACACACACACACACACACACATAGATAATTCAAGCAAGACAACGCCATCTTTAGCATCTGGAAATCGAAATCTGTTGAGCTATATAGGCTCCACATGGCGCCACATTTGCAACTGGCTCCGCTTGCTGGCAATTTGATTTGATTTTGCAGCTTCTAATGAGCCCATTTAACATTTGGCTGGGCGCGGCCACGCCACGCGGCATCATTTTGCAGCGTCAACTGTAATTTATTGCGGCCCCACCCTCAACTGTGATGAGACTCCATCCCCTACTCGATACGACGCCGCCCCCATCAGTCTGGGCTAAAAATAATACGAAGACGACAAAACTTTTACCATTGAGACTTTTTATCTCATTCATAAATCATGACCGAGTTGAGATTCAGAACCAGCCGCCTTCAGCCTTCAGCCGCCTGCAGCTTCCATCCAGCTTCCAGACTTCAATCACCAGCCTTTCCATTTCATTTGGCAGAGCATTTGGAATTAATCAAGCCGGGAATGAGCACGTCGCCTGCTTAAATTAAGAATACAGCAAAATACAAGAGAATTTCTTACATTCCGAGTGCAATGAGCCCAATAGTTCGAGACTCGGCGACCGGCTAATGGCGAGGCAAGCCAGCGTCAAATGCAAATAAACACAGACGATATATAATGGCATTTGGATTCGATCGGCTTGCGGTGTACTTGAACAATGCCAGCTCGTTTGGCCGGCGATGCCCCAGAAGGGAATTGGAATTCGAGCTCATGAATATTCATCATACGCCCCGTTGCGACGACTGTCGCCCAGCAAAGCTACTTGGAGCCACAAGCAGGAAGTTGATAACAAAGCAGATTCAAGCGGAGCTTGCCAGATAATGCATAAGGAAACATAGCAAGAGACACAACAACAAGACAAAGAGTGCAAGAAACAGAGACAGAGAGAAAAACACACAGACTGAAAGAGTGCACAACACAGAGACAGAGAGATAGAGACCAACCAGCCCTACAACTACACCCACACCACCTCACACCACCTCACCACCTCACACACTCACACAAAATCAAAGCAAAACCGAAAAGGGCACACAGCAAACAAAACACGAGCCAAAAATCCACGCAAATCTAGTGGAAAATTAAAATTTTGCCAATTTATGCGTGCAACAAGGACAGCAAATGCCAACCAGCGCCAGAGCGTGACGCCAGATTTGGGAGCAAAGGTAGCGCCGGCGAAAGGGGGAGGCCAAATTTCGTTTATATTGCAAAGCACGCAAAAACAAATAGAAGAAGACCAAAACAAACAAAACAAAAAATAATAAGGGAAAAGATTTTTGGCTGCCCCACATTTTGGCGTCCCTTTAAACAGAGACCACATTCCGGCCATTGGCCTCGATATTTATTAGACGCACAGAAATCGCAGGAGATGCCGAAGCATTGACTGCTCAATTGGCTCGCACCTTGCCAGCTAATCAAGGTGAAACTATCAACGAATTTATCAAAATTAAATGCTATTCGAAGCACAAATTATATGTATTGACTATTGAAATACCCTATGTTTTATTGTTCTTGAGGGAATGTGAGGATATCTGAGACGTGTGGATATCTGGGATCAGTTCAGCGATTGACAATGTCTATTTTATAGACAGTTTATAGTTTAATTCTTTCATGAGGTGAAGGGGCATATTGGTTTCCGTCTGCCTGTCTAACCTCTCTTAACGTCTCTTTGCAGCTCATCCGTCCGTATGTCTTGCCATATGCCCGAACGTCAGTGTTTCGTCCGTCTGTCTGGATTACTGTCCGTGTGGACATCTTCTTGGCCGCTCGTACGTCTGCCTGATTTAGTCTCCGTCCGTCTCTCTGTCCGTCCGTACATCTTCGTTCGCCTGGCTTGGTGTCGGTCCGTCCGCTGGCTCGCCCGTCTTCACGTCAATCTAGATACATCTTAATTTGTGTCTTGCTATCCATTCTTACATCCGTCATGCTGTCCGTCCGTTTGTCCCGCTCTCCGTCCGTTCGTCTAGCTATAAAAGGCCATTGAGACTAGAGACTTTCCCAAATATTATATATACTCTTTTTGGGGGAATGAGAAATTGGTAGAAGTCATATCTTCCAAAGTTTTCAAATTCCATTAGTTTAGTTACTGACGCCTTTACCAACAAAAATGCAACAGCCTTCGGATCTATAAATCATCGCAGCGATTCGTAACTCAGAAAAGAGAAAGCTAGCGCAAGATCTCATCAGACCATGCTCAGAGCGCCAGCTCAAAGAAAATCTTGACCTACGTGACAATCAAGCCTACCTCTCGAGAGTAATTTCGACCTATATATAGCTCATACGAAAATATAAAACCACGTCTTTTCATTCCGTCTTTTGATTCCTTTGTTTATTAATATTGAATTGCTTATCGAAATATATAATTTAATTTGATCCGAGTTTTTTGCATCTAACCTCTATGTAAACATGTATACGAAAATTGGTCCGCGCTTAGTGATTCCGATGTTTATTATTGCAGTTGAGTTGCTTCTCCGAACGGATATGTTGTGGTAGTAAAATCGAACTGTTGTATGTGGGAACGTGATGTGAACATCAGCTAATGCTACTGGAACGATTGGTACTGGTAATCATAGTTACAAAATTTAAAATCAATGGTGAGGATGGTGTGGGTGCTGTGGGCTATAGTGTATCGCTATAGTGTGTAGCACTAATTGATTGCATGGCTATAGCTGGTGTTCGTGTACGCTCTCCATGTTGCTGCTGGAGGTGGTGCAGTGGCCGAGCAGTAGGGGCGGCACCGGCTGCGGTAGCTCTCGATTGGGTGATTTGCCGCCGGAGCGACGGGAGCGCTGCTGCTGGCGCAATGACCAATGCAGGCGATAGAAGTCCTCCTCGTCGGACAGCTGCTCTTCGGAGCCAATCACTGGCTTCGGCTGGCGCAGGTGTTTGCTGACTTTAGTCTTCGACACCGAGTCGCCGGGCATGGCGCGTAGGGGCGCCGAGGGCTGTGGGAGGCTCATTTGGGAGTCCGGCCTATTGCTGTGGCTCTTGTCATCGTCCCAGGCGCGCGATATGCCAATCTGGAGCTGTTGTCGCATCCGCTTCTTGACCACGCTGGGTATATTGATCAGGGAGCTGCGATAGTCGGTGAAGCTGTCCAGGCTGTCGGCGGGCGACTCTTTGCCCATCTCGGCCATGCCCAAGCGGCGCATACGCTTCTTGAGCATATTGTCAATGTCCGGATTTGGAGGTGGGCCCGAGGGACCCGGCTTGGCCGCCGCGGCGGCCAGCTGATCGCCAACCACTTGCTTGCGCAGGTCACTCAGGCGAACGTCCGGTCCGGCCCGTATCCGGCTCTTCGCTAGTATAGACTGGTGCGGCGCCCGGTGCCTCACAACGCTGGCAATGCTAAAGTCCGAATAGTCGTCCAGGGTGCTCTCCGGCTGCTCCTTGACACCGCCGCTGGGTCGATCGCTCTGGCTGAGCCGCTGCAGCACGCTCGGCAGCTGCGCCGGCTGCTGCTGCTGCTGCTGGATGCGCTGCTTGAATAGATTGGCAATGCTGGACTTTTGGCTCTTCAGCTTCTTCTTGTCCTGTCCCAGATCGCACTCCGACTGCGCCTTCTCGTGCGGCGGCTGCGAGCCGCTCGGCTCGTCGAGGAAGCTGAATCTATCGATATAGTAGAGTTTCTCCGGCTGCTTGCCGCTGGCCGGACTCATCTTGTACTCGATCATTTGCAGCTTGTAGACGTTCAGGCGATAGCGCATGCTGCTGATACGGCTGCGCACGAACGAGGGCGAGAGGTGGGGGCCCAGCTGGTTGCTGATTTCCTGCCAGGCCTGACGCTTCAGGGCCGCATTCTCGTAGTCACTGATGGTTGTCTTCCACAGGCACGGATACTTGCCGTATAGATCGATGAGCCGCAAGTGGAACTCCTCGTCCTGTGTCGACGGCAGCTTGTCCACGGCGGTGCTCTTCGCCGAGTCCCGGCGCTGTCGCTCGAGGCGTCGTGCTTCCATCGTTCAATCGACCCAAGTGTCAATCAAGAAGAAAGGAAAGAAAAAAAAAAAACACTGCTACAAGAATTAGTTTAGACTATACAACTATAACCACATGCCTGAAACACGGACAACTGAACTGTAAATAGGTTTTTGGGAGAGTTACGATACTCAATAGTTTCAACAGGAATCGGAGCAAATGTTGTTTATCGCATAGAAATATATTTTTTAGTCGAAATTTATTTTTGTGTTTTTCCGTGTGCCTTCTGTTCTGTCAACCAAACAAATTCTGTTCCATGTCAAAGCGAGCAACAAATCATCGCAAAAGGCATTCCCATAAAGCAGCCCATGATTTGAACGTCACTCTGAATGCTACCTGGTGAACGAGAATGTTTCAACAATTCATTTTAGCTTGTTACTGACACGAGTCGGACGAATTTTACTCTTCCAAACTTTTTCGATTCCAAAAATAACTCTAAAACATCTAATAAACTTTCCTTTCTGCACATCTTTTGGCTATATACAAAAATAAATACAACACTATCCTTTTTTTTTTCTTAAGAATGAATCCAGGAGGTGATCGTGTTAAGCCATCAAAGGCTGGTAGCCGGCGAAGGACTCAAACTCAAATTAAAGAACGAAAGGAAGTTGAGGAAATTTTGGGAATGATCTATAGCGAATCATCAGCGGCTGGATTTAGCGGTAACTTAATATCGTCTGAAACACGAATACTGGACAGGCTTGAGACCGTTACCTTTCCCGGTCGTTATGTGACCAGAGTTCTCACTGTTCGTCCATTTGAAGTTACAAAGCGTTTCGTACGTCCGCAAATAACATTTAGTAAAGGATCTGAGCCAAATGCCGATAGCGTCCTGAACAAACTGTTTGGCATTACGAATCTGGAAAGCCTATTGCTTCTGATAACGCCAACAGAAGAGCCATCGGAAAAGCATATCGTGCATGGCTTCGCAATTGACGGAGAGCGTCATCTAGGCGTCACGAGTCTGACCACCGACGAAAAGGATCTACTAGTGTATACCCAGAGACCAGACAACTACACAATAGTCTTCTGCTCGAGCTACGTTGCGCTGGAGGATGCCTTCAAAAAGACGGAGATTAGGAATCGTATCTTTGAGATAACCATAAGTCGGCCAACAAAGCCAATCATTGTGAACTATGACGGAGATGAGGTGTCGCTTTCCATTCGTGTGTTTAAGCCCCGCAAGGAGCTTCCTCCACTCCCCAAGAAGAAGAAGAGCAGCAAAGCAGCACAGCGCTCACCACAATTACCAGTTGATTTGGCTTCAGCAAGGGGACTCCGGCACAGACCGCGTTGCATCTCAATGCTGCAAAATAATGTCATGGCTAAGAGTTTGGCAGCAAACCGCATGCCTCTGGTTGAGACGCCGGACATTGGCCCGTTGGGGCGACCAAAGCCGTCGAAAACGATTATCAAAGCCAACACCGAGATGCAGCTTGGAAAGCACCGAGCGCAGTCCAATTCAAGGACACATCTTGAGATGAGCCCCCCACAACCCAATCAAGCGGATAGGACCAATGCAATGCTGCACAAGAAAGGCAAGGCACGTACCCAGCTCCAGATGTCCAGCGGCAGTCGCAACGAGCCCATGATATGTACGCACTCGGAAATGAATACCAGAATGGACTATGGCCGGGGTCGAACCAATATAGGATTCAACTCGGGAGCCAGCGTGGACAGGAACAGCGCATGGCAGAGAAACTCTCCAGGCGATCTACGCTCAAAAATGATGGACAAATCGCCAGCTCGGAGCCGTACGGTTTCACCGCAAGTCTGCAACAATGCTGACAATAGACCATTGAATAATAAAAACTATTTGGCGATGAGAAATGATCTCGGCGAGAGGCCGTCTGCGGGAAAGTGCAGCAGCTTGATCAATGTGGCCAAGCCTCGTGAGGAGTCGGTCGGACGTAGTCAATCCAATTCAGCTATGACGCGACGAAACAGCGAGGAAACTGTCAACTCGAGGAATGATTCGATAGAGAACCGTACACAATCGCTCGGTCCCATCACCGCCGGCAGCGACAAACTGAAGAAGCTTTTTAAGAACCGCACCTTTTCGACTCTTGCACCGACCCGTCGTCGAAATTCACCGGACACTTTCAAAAATTTCAATGCAAAATATCGCGACTATGGCGATAAGAAGCTAAAAGTTTTGATGAAACCTCGATCAAAGACGCCCCTATTCCAGGACAGCAGCATTTCGTCATGTAGATGCCTTCCCCAGGAGGATTCCGTTATTGTAGTGTCACCGCCTCGCAGCTCGGTGATGGTGACCGATAGTGGAAGCTCAAGCGGCAAGACTCCAGGACCGACCCAGGCGCACTCGCATATTTCCATCACAAGTAGCGATATAGGGTTTAGGACCCCAACAGCAATCACATCGAAAGAGGTTATTCGCGAACGCCATTATCCGTTGCCCACTGGGGACGCGGCATGGTCAAGTCCGACTAGTGAGCGCAATGACATTGAAAGCTCGATCTACAGCTCATCGGGTAACTCGTCCAGTCGAACTGACAGCCCGAGGGTCGACGTGCGAATTGAAGATGACTACGATGATAGCCTGATGTCACTGAGTAACCTGCAGAGGAACGAGGATAGACACGGCACTACATTGCATCAGGAGGAGCTGCGCAGCGTCGACGGTCTACCACCGCCAGCCCCAAGGAAAATGGCTGATCTGCCGCAGCACCAGGCTGACAATGGCAATGGCCCCACCGTGAGCGCACCCAAGCGCAGAATATTTATGACTGAGATCGATAAGTCGAAGATGTTGGAGCGTGAGCGTCTATGGAATTGCGCTAACCCGAAACAGCGAGCAGCGTTCACTGATGGCACCAAGCGTCCGAGAATCGCCCGGCATGTGTTGCAAAAGAAGCCATCCACAGTGAACGATAATATCAAGGTCCTGTATAATCCTCATCCACTGCAGGAGTCCGATGGCGACATTTCTGAGAGCAGCGATGTATCATCCACTCTGAACTTTGAAACATCACAGTCCATCGTCACTGCCAAGTCGTCGGAATTCGAACGGGTCCTGGAACCGGTGCAGGTGCCCGAACACTATTCAGCACGTGCCCACGAGCACCTGAAGACCAAGCTGAGGCGCATGACTGCCAAACAGGCATTCGAGAACTTGGGCAGGCTGGTGCAGAAGATCAATTCCCGATCTATACCACAAAACCGACAGCTGTTGCGTTTCTTTCGCCTCGCTGTACTGCTGGAGATCAAGATGTTTGTTCGATTGGAGACCTACTGGGGAATGCCCCCAACCATCGATCCGCGCTGTCGCCTCGAATGCTACATGTTCGACGATCGCAATGAGTTCGTTCTGTCGATTGGACTGCTCTGCAAGCAGCTCAACATATTTTGCGAACTATTTCCGACTGTCAAGGAAAACATACGCTACGTAGATAATGCTCTGCAGCTGACCATGATGCCGAGGGGATTAACCGATTTCCTCCAAACACTAATGACCACATTGGGTGCCGAGAAGATCTTCAAGATCTTGGCCGAGATGATATACGGGATAATGCAGCCGAAAGCAACGCTTCTCGCTTTGGCACACGCAAACCAAACCAAAATTAACGAATCTGACCAAACCGATCAAGAACTAGTAGATCCCGAGCACAACTCTATATTAGAAATGGAAGAAGCTCTGCAAAAGCTCAACACCGAGTTTGACACAGTCGCTTTGGACTGACCTCATGTTATAAAAAACAAATTATTTACAAATTTGAATATCTGGCCAATGTCTATCCAAATCGCATCCAGTTTAGTTTCGGAAATTTTACCACATCCTTACACGCCTGACGCGACCCAGCTAACATTTATTCCGGTACGTACTTTGCATTTGTGGCTGACAATATTTGCGCACACAATCGATTGGAAAATTGAAAGTTTTTCGACAGTGTTACACTACTTCAAATAGATGGGGAAGGGCGAAGTGGAAAGTGGGAAGGGGCTGTGGCGGCTTAGACTTGTGACAATACAACAAAACACACACCAATGCATCATCAGCAAGTTGAATGCCCCAGACCCAGTCTTAGTCTCAGTCTCAGTCTCCGTCTCTGTCTCAGTCCGTGTTCGTGCCCGTACCGGATCCGTGTCCGTGTCCGTGCCATCATTTACACGCTTCAGGGCACTCGCATTATTTGCACTGTCAGTAGACTAGGGAAGAGGAAAAAAAGTACGCAAGTCTCATAGTTTTCTCATTGTCTGCGCCAGCAAGAAAAACAAAAAATAGAAAAGAAAGAAAGAGGACCTTAAATATTTACATAGCATCTACATGGCTAGAGTGTGGCAGCGCCGGAAGGAAAATCATTTCACTTAAACAAAAAGTAGTCCGAGCGACAAACTCTATAAAACTAGGTAGCTGCAAAGTAATATCAAGCCAGACAGAAGTAAAGGAGGTATAGTGAGAGAGAGAGAGAGAGAGAGGGCGTGGGCAGCCAAAGTCATAACCATCTTTATGCGAAAGAAAATGCATAAGAAAAGGTGCAAAGAGCAGAGCCAAGTCGATTGAGTAGTTTTTGCTGTCCGTTTACCCCGGGCGGACTTAAATTGAAATTAGAGCGCAGACGTGAAGCAATCATTTCAGTGGCAACGCCAAAGCTCAGGCTCAGCCCCCAGCCCCCCAGCCAAGTTGTCTTGGGGCTCAGTGAAGTGTGTATTACATAGACCATTTAATCCCCACTTGCCTCCGCACACAGCTTATGAAATCTGACTATTTTTTGCCATCAGAAACATTCTAGCATAATTCCCTATTTGTTTTCTCCTCTCTTCCAGACGGCAGCCCAATTTGCTGTCCTTTTAAAGTCGATACCATTCACGAGATGCACATAAGAAATGGATTACGTAATTACGTAACTAACTTTGAGGGAGCAGCAGGATACGCTACCGGTGGATTGGAATAACCGAATTGGTCTATATACTCAATAACATATATACACCTGCTATATATGCCCATACTATGGCCCTCAACTTCCAGTCCACTGTGTCCACATATACGAGGCTGCCGCCGATACAAAGTGGATCATTATCTAACTGTTTAGCAAGCGAAAAACAGATATGCCTACATCAAGACCACTTGAATCAAATGTTAAGCTGCTGGGATCACAACTTTTAATTTTTAACTTGTTATTTATAAATTATATTTTTATTAAAAAATTCGTACTTTTGGACAAATGCCGAGTTCTTTTTGCACCAACTAACAGCCAGTAATGTCTATTAGGAACCATATTAAGTCTTTAAGTACGTACAAATCTACCTAGTAAAAGTAAATGTCGAGTCTCAGCAGTTTTTTTTGGGTAGTTCAAATGGTCGGAAAAATGCGCTCAGTGGGCGGTGTCCCAGTCCATCGTAAATCAGGCAAAGTATTTATGTTGTATATCAGGGAAACTAATCGAAGTGGCTGGCTGCCAATAATTTGCCAATCGATAGCCCATGCTGTTGACAGTTTGCGCATACAACGGTAATTAATGTCTTTTATGGCCTTTGGACCCAAAGACCTGGCCAGCCTAACTAGTTATAGCCCCCAATCAATATGAAGTAAAATTGCTTAGGCAGCAATTGCGTTCAGTTTGCATTAGCAACAAATTATAGTTGAGTAAAATGCCACTTATGGCTCTTAGATTAAAAAAAAAAACTCAACTAAACTGAAAGTAAAGTCAACGTTCTTCGTACTCATTCACGAAAATGAAATGGGTATATTCGCTTTGCTGCTTTAAGCTAGAGACTTGAAATTTTGTGCAAATACTCGATATACGTGATCGGGCTATAAAATATCAATATTTTCTCGACCCGCTCACTAAAGGCGTGACAATTCGTAAAATACATTTTCCAGTATCTCTGAAACTATGACAGTCAGAAACTTAAAATTTAACGACTACATTACTCAATGAATGTGAATGTGTATTCTGCTGTCGGTAACGCCCGACTACAGCAATTTAACTTATTTTCGCTTACACTTTATTGATTTATATTTCATAAAACAAAAGAAATAAAACTCATGTAACACTAATTTTCACATATTTACGAAATGATTTTGAAGCTGCTGCGATAAAAAAAAGATTTATTACGCAGTTTTTCCGAGCATTTGCCCAACTTTGTCCTTTTTTTTTTTGGGTGGCTCGATTAAAGGAAACAGCTGTAATAAATTCAACTTTCAGCACAATCGATTGTCGCCGTTGTCCTTAATGCTGGCGACTCCATGAAAGGCTATATTAAATATTTAATATGTATGTACCATATAAATATATATTATATCTTTAAACCAATGGGAGTTCGCTTCAACGATTGTCAGTGTGGTTTATGTATGTGCATGACACATTTCGGAATATATTGAGCATGATTCAATAATTCGATAACAGCTGCCGAGCTAATTCAACCAAGCTGAATGACAGCGTGGATTAGCATTTCAGTCGGACGTAATTCCTCTTTTGCTTGACCAGCAATAATAATAATAATTGATAAATTTCAATTTGAAATGCATTCGGCCGTCCATGGAATCAATTGGCTAACCAGATGCTGTTAATTGAGTCTGTTTCATATTTAAATCCTATTTAATTCAGTTAAGACCGTTGATTACCTCATACTAAAATGTAACTTTCAATTAAGTTCAGCCCAATTAGGGATAATTACAATTACTGAAAATTTGTTAGCGATTCATTGAACTGATCTAATTGGTTCTCCGTGTGAGTAGCGTTTGCAACATCGTATGTTAGCCGCGTATATTCGCTATTGGTGTGCTTTTCAATTTTGTTGTGCACATCCTGTGCACTCACTGCCCGTGGAAGTTTTTCTAATTCGCTTTAATATACTTGTAACTTGTAACGTGCTACTCCACGAGCCAGCAGCGTATAATTAAAAAACTTTACATGAATCATAACACACGCTCATTTAACTTTAATTTGAAAACTTTTGCCTAACCCAATCAGCGCCAGCGCCCAGCGCACAGTGAACAATGGGATACTCGCGCAGAACCCACATAGTGAAAGCTAAGGCGAAGAATGAATACAAACTTGAGTTTCAGCTTAACCGATACTTCGCTAACTTCGTCATTCTTATTGCCATTGTCATTGTCATTGTCATTGTCATTGTCATTGTCATTGTCGTTGTCATTGTCGTTGTCATTGTCATTGTCATTGTCATTGTCATTGTCATTGTCATTGTCATTGTCATTGTCATTGTCATTGTCATTGTCATTGTCATTGTCATTGTAATTGTCATTGTCATTGTCATTGTCATTGTCATTGTCATTGTCATTGTCATTGTCATTGTCATTGTCATTGTCATTGTCATTGTCATTGTCATTGTCATTGTCATTGTCATTATCATTGTCATTATCATTATCATTGTTATTTTCAAAATTAGTTCATCTTTTAAGTTGATGCTTAAGCTAACAATGGAGAGATCAAGAGGTTGCTTCTCGTAGCAAGCTCTTTAGCCATTTAATATGAATAGCCTGTTGTGATTGTATCTCAAGAGGCTAAGAGTGAACCGTGGCGGATGCGAAACTGACAAACAGCTTTACAACGGACACTTGCCTTGCGTCCTCAAACGCATCCTTTGTCCTTCGTGGCGCATTGTTGCCTTGCTGCAATCGCCGCTGCCGCTGCCACAGCAGTTGCTGTTGCTGTTGCTTTTGCTCCGTTTACATTTCCGTAGATGTCGCCATTTATTTTATGCAGTTGTCGCCGTTTTGAAGACGGCAGCTGCATTAGCTTTAAGCTGCTTAAACTGTCGTCCGGTGGTCTATTTGTCCGAAGTGTTCAGGCAAACGCTTAAGCCCTTCGCTTCGCTTTCTGACTAACTGCCTGTTTGGCTATTTGGCTGCTAAATCAAATTGCAGCTGCTGACGGCCACCCAACAAAGCAACTGCCGCCGGCTGTGCTCACTCAACGGCAGCAGACAGCTGAACAGGCACAAAGCATACTTTCGAGCAACTGCAGACAACAAAGACTCCTCAAACAACAGCAATACTAACACCAACACTGCCAGCTACATCAACAGCAGCAGCATCAACAACTTAGTGATGGCAAGTTTCAGTGCAACTGGAGCTGCAGCCATTGATTTGATGACTTTTTGGCACTCTAGTTCCATCTGGATTTTAATTTGGTAGAGTGGAACTGCAAAATGGCAAATACTTTGATTGAGAATACGATGACTCACAACAAAGTCCTGTCGACTTTCCATAAGCCACTGCTGTTGCTGTACTACTTTGGCTTTAAAGCACTTTACGGCTGGTAAAACAGAGCTTAGCCTCAGCTCAGATCTCACAGAGTATTTGATAGTCGCAACCAAATATAGCTATTATTGGCTTTTATTGCTGTTGTTGCTGTGACATAAGCTCAGCTGGAATATTCGAAATTTCTCGTCAAGGTCTTCCTGGAAGAAAACTATTCTGCCTGTCCCAGAATAGGGTTAAAATTCATGTTGTAACTAAATTAAAAATATGTGCAAACATTATTGCACAAAATGAAAGGAATTTTGAAAAATAATTGCATAACTAGTTAGTTTGTCAAAAATAGAAACAAAACAGCAACAAAAAAACTACTAACGGCTACCACAATAACCACAATTTGCCCCACCCACAACACGCTTAACTGTTGGCCCAAAAGTTTTCCTGAAAAAATGCGTACATAATATGCCACCGAAAAACGAGTAAAGAGGCTTTAGCCAAGACTCTTCGACTACGAGATACCCTGAACCCTTCGATGAACTAATATTTCAATAATTCCATACTCTGCAACCTTATTTGTTGAATAAATTTCTTTTGTAGATCTGAAATCTATAGCTCTAACAGTATTCAAATCACGCTTCAGAAACGAGGACAAACTTTTGGTTATTATCGATTATATTGAGTTATCGAAAAATAAGATAAACTCGTACTTCGCATGGTATACTCGAGTAAAATTTCAAGTCTCTACTTTTTGTGGCTTAAGGACGGACTAATAGGATGTGCAGATTCAGCTCGTTATCCTGATCAACGCACTTATTTACTGTAAGGGGTCTGCTAAGCTTTCCTCTCCCTGTTGCAAAAATTTCCACGAAACCCTTATACCCTGATTTCCCATTTTCAATGGGCTAAGGGTATGAAAACATAACATGCCGTCCCCAACAAAAAAAAAGGTAACAACAATAGAATACACAACAATGGTTTTTGTAGCTCTTACAGCTAGCAACCTTAAATTAATCAAGGTATGTTTATTTATACATCCTTTTTTTTTTGTCGTTTCATTTTATTAGATATATATATATTTTTAGCAGCTTAAACGCTTTGACAAAACAATTTCTTTTAATTTTACAAATGTAATATATTTATTTAAATTATATTGTATTTTATTTACATATACATATATTTAATTTCGTATGTATTTGATTTGCTGTATTTTCTATATTCTACATTTAATATTTTTCATCTGTTTTACATTTGTATAGATAAAAAATACATATTTTTTGTATATACATATTTTGTTTTGTAATGTATTTAAAATTTTTTTAATATGTAACATTTAATTTTATTTGCCTTTACTTAAAAATTAATAAAAATTTATCTATAAGAAAAAAAGACAGAAATACTTTTTGCTGCTTTGCAAAAACAATCAATTAAATTGAATTCAATAAAACTGTCCAGTGGAAAGATAAATATGCATAAACAAGTCGGGAATCTTTTTTCATCATTTTAATTCAGTAATTTTTTGTTGGCCTGTTAAATGTGAACTCAAATGTGAGACTATATGCTCTAATGCCCTGACTGAAGCGTATCGGCATGAGATAAACACTTGGTCCACTTATTCAACGTGTGTGTGAAAGAGAGAGAGGGAGAGAGAGAGAGAGAGAGAGAGGGAAAATGCTCCCAGTTCGTATGAAATCTAAATGGATAGAGGCAGCTCAGCAGTTCAGTCGGTAGTGCAGTAAGGATACCAGGGCTAAGATCAAGCTTGAATATACTAAATCTAATATTTGAATACTCTAATATATCTAACTGATATTAACATGGTGATTTACATATCTGCACTAAACCAATTCAAATTGATTCACAGCGAGGCTCATTCACCCAATTGACGCGCTTCCTGCAGTTGAAGTGCTTTGGTCTGAGAGGCTTTAATGGCGGCCACTTCAGCTGGCCATCATAGCCGCTGTTACACTGGCTTTCAATGAGTGGCATTCGGGAGGAAAACATTATTTGAATATGGTCAGGCAGTGGCAGGAGCCTGTTGCGCAGTTGCCAATGGCCAGAGCCGAGCTCTTCCTTCCCATAGCGAAGTGGGGCAAAGCAATTTGCAATGGTTTTATTTTCGCATTCTATCTCTCTCGCTCTCGCTCCCCCTCTCTCGTTCTCTTGCTTTTTGTTGTTGTTCTGTTTTGACAAACGACTCTGGCCACAATTTGTTTTTTGTTTTGTTTGTTTTTGTTTTTTCTCTTGCTTTTTTTGTATTTTTGTCAAATGCTTTCCACTTTGCGCTTTTTTGTCGCCTTGTCAACTGCAACTTTTGTTGACAATTTGGCCAGGCAGGTGTCGCAGCTGGCGCTGGCCGTTGGTATGGGCGCAGAACGGCCAAAAATTTAATAAACTGGGCGCTTAAGTAAAAAATCCTGCCCGTGTCCTGGCCGGGGCCCCATCGTCCACGTGCCAATAATTGAGTTTTGATGGACCTCGCCGTTCGAGCTGGCTGCCTTCTTTCTGATGGCGACATCTGTTCTCATGCAAATTTGTACGGCACAATCACCCCCCCACCACCACCACCACCAACAAAAAGAACAACAGCAACAGCAACATCCCGCTTAAGCATTGACCATTACATTGATCATACGCCCCGTGCGCCTACCCGTTCGACCTTCAGCCGTAGCCGCAGCCAAAGCCGTCATCAAACGTAATGTTGCCACGAAACCCTTTGGGCCTATTGTGAATAGCCAAGCACAAAAACAAAGTGTCGGTAGAGTGAGATGCTCTACTTTAAACGAGTGTAGCTCCCAGCTCCACTCTTCGATTCGATGCTCCTTTGTGGGTTGGCGCTCAAGTTCATCCTTTTCCTAAGCACTTAGCCGCCAAAGTCAAGTAGGTGAGAGCACTCAATGCCATCCATTCGTATCAACCGAAACTAAGCCTCCAATCAAGGCCACGTGAGTATTCAAGGCACGCAAAACAAGAGCCCGACGACACTTGACTTTCGTTGCTTTTCGCGGTCAAATTAAATGGGCAAAGGCGGCGCTTAAAGCCAACCAGGAGATGTGTGCTTCATAGTGTATGTGTGTGTGTGTGTATGCGTGTGCGTGTGCATAGAGTGGATATGGAATAAACAAACGTAAACTCAGCTCGAATTTAGCTTTCGATTGGCAGCTATTAATCAAGCTTGATTAAAGCTTCAATACTTGACCCGAGCACCGCAGCCACAAGCTGCAGCCCTCAGCCACAAACAGTTCATTCGTGTATCCTGGTCATGTACTCGCCACGCCCTCCTACTGCTGCTCACCGCACCCATCCCCAGACGAACAAGCGTGGGAACTTGTAAATGAGTGTGAACGTATATCCTGCTCGAATTGTGCGTTAGCGAACGGGGGGAGTGGAGGCATGTGGAGGTTGCTGGAGCGGGATGAATCACACTCCCAATTTGTGCTGCCCGCTGGCCATTACGAGTCGTAAATGGAACAGTCAAGAGCAAGGTTATATTTAGATTATTCATAAACCGTTTGCCCCAACTCGGCGGTCTCCCGGCGATATCTGCAGACATCGCGACAAATGCTCCTTCCGCCCGGACACGTACGTACTCCTGCCACGACAGCGACAAATACTAAAGACTCGCACCATAATCGATGAATCTATCAACGATGTGATGATGGCCACCCTTTAGAGGGAGACCAGCCCACACTCCCTCTCTCTCTTTCTCTCTCTCTCTCTCTTTCTATTCTCTCCCACACCTCTCGCTGGATAAATGGCTGGCCATAAAATCTTATGAAAACTTTTCATCTTTCGCGCTGTCGTCTGCGCGTCCGCTGTATTGGCTCACTGTCTTCCCTCTCCCTCTCCCTCTCCCTCTTCTGTCTTCTGTCTTCATTTGTGCCATATTATTAATTATTTTGTATCTCTCTCTCTCTCTACCCAAAAACAGTCAGACAGCCAGCCATCCAGCCAGCCAGCTAGACACTTACCCATGGAGCTCAGTGTAATTTGATTGTTCGCAGCTTTGTTGTCGTAAGCTTCTGCTGTTTATGACACTGCGACGGGCTCTTCATCTACGCGATCCTCTTATGGGCACAGCCACAGCTGGTGGCACTTGATGGCATGCTTTACTCCACTTTCCCACTTCTCCACTCCTCCAACCGCTCGATTATGAGCAAATAATTCGTCCGATTGCTTGTGGCCTTGAGGCCTTGAGCCTTCCTTTACAGGCAGGACTCGTCCTGCATGTCAGAAATAGAAATGTAATCCTTTCTGGCCTTATAGTTTCATCTAATTGCACTCAAACGCATTCCATTTACCCAATTGTTGCTGGCTGTTGCGACGATTCCTTGTGGCCGATTCAGTTGAATGCGAAAAACTTGGCACATTCCGTTTGGGGCAGCCTGCTGCAGTGCGTCCCATTGCAAGGGAGGCTGCAGAAGAGGAATGTGTCATGCCTGGAGCTAGTGATATGACCGAGGCAGGAAGAGTTGTTGCTCTGGGCCGGCTGCGGTGCTCGGACTGGGGCACTCTTGCAACACTTGACAAATGGGCGGCATGGGACGACTTGGCGCCCTTCGTTCCACTCGAGTGCGTTTCACGGGTGCTTTGACCCCCTGGCAGCTGTTAATTGTTATCGCAGTGACCGAGGCGACAATAATCCACGACGTTATGCGGTGTCATCGCACCGCCCCGTGGGTGTCGGAGCGTGTCAATGAACGTGGCTTGAGATTCCATTGACTTCTGTTTGGGCCTTGTGCTGCAAGTAACTTTGACCGCATACTCAGTGAGATTGCAGGCCGACTGAGTGGGATGGGGGGTGAGGCTTGAAAACGTTTGAGAATTGGCCACGCTGAAATCCATTTGAGTCAACAAACAAATAGGCAGTCGCGCGTTGTGTGTGTGTGTGTGTGTGTATGTTCTTGTGTTTGAAAAGCGGAAATTGAATTTATATTCAAAGTTTAGTTATAGCTAAAGCCGACGGCTGGACTTTCGCGCCGGATAAAGCAAGCCAAGCGCTGCAATTGCATTTGGCTGTCGACATCTGCGGCCTCTGTCCTCGGCTCTCGCTGCTCTGTCCGAAAGTAAATAAAATAAAGAGCAGCCGTTAGTCCGTGCTGTCCGGGCTGTCCGGTCCGTCCGTCCTCACGGCTGATTGGAAAAAATTGCACGGCAAAGCGTAAATAAATACTCGCGTGTGCAAATATGCAGTCAGTCGATACAAACGATGCGAAATGAATTTACAGTTGAGATGCTCGGAACACAGACACCAGCAAATACCTCTCCACCTGTAACAGAAAAAAGACCCATATCTCACGTCTGCCAGCTGTCGTAGGCAGCATACAATGCTGTCATAGCCGTACTTAAACTATATATTAAAGCTCAGCTCCAGCGACATGCAAAGGCAGCTCCAAGCTGATCCAATAAATTGATATGATATATGTCGATTGCTGATCCTGGACTTACGGCTCTGACCCGATTCGACCAATTTCAACAGCAGCAATTATTATTGGTGCATTATTTATTCAAATCATAGCCAAAGGCTTTTTCCATTTTCAACTGCAAAACCCATTCGATTTTAGCTTATGTTTTTTAATCCGCCAGCAAATAAATCGAGAATATAAAATACTATATAGTTTCGCCTGCAATTGGAAAACGCTAACGTTTCATTATTCATAGCATCATTAGAAATTTTGGCATTTGAGCGCGCAAATTGGCCGCACGTCCATTGCGGAAGAGCGATATTAAAACTGGTAAGTGGGCGTCAATCGGGAGTGCTCGACTAGCAAATACCCGCTACTATGGGAAAGTATCAAATACCTGCGATGCTAGATGGGGGCACTGAATCTCAATTTCAGGACAGTAATATGAATATAAATCTAATGCTCTAGTACTCTGATACTCTACAATTAAAATATACCTTTTAGACACCTGGTGAAGGTATTAGAAATCCACTATATACTCATTGGAAGTATATTGTAAATACAACTGGTTTTAATGCTGAAAGACTCTATCAAACTATTATCTAGTAGCTAAATTACCAGATAATAGTCGTCCCAGGCTGCTTATATGAAAGATCTCCTAACAACATTCACACAACGAACAAAATTAAATTTGACTAAGCAAAGTACTACGATGATGGATATCAGCTGGACTATGATCGATTCTAATTAGTGATCTATCCCAGGGATCTATCTCAGGGAATTATGGATTGCAGTAATCTTTTTTTTTATGATTTAATATAGGAATCTATACCTGGAAACTATACTTGATATCGATTTCTAGCTAGGAAAAATCATGAACTTTCACACCCCCTTCCGCCCATCACAATATATACCCCTTGAAAGCGGCCCCAACGAATGGCAGGGTATATAATTACAAGAGCAATTAAAATAAACAGCTAATGAGATCCGCCAACGCACAAATTATTGGAACAATTCAAAATCGAAATACGTATGGGCTTGAAATAATTTAATTGAAATTGCAAATTTGATGGGCGTCAAATTTATACGGTTTCCTAGTGCGTGGTTTCATCAACAGCTAAGAATCTATAGTATTCATATACATGTATGTAAGTATGTATAGCTGTTTTGATTCTTGCCACTCTCTTCTATTCTGTTTGGTGAAGTAAGAGAACTTCATAGCCTACATCTGAAAGTCTAGAAATTAACATGAGCAATTCTTGCATTTGTGAATGTAAGATGATCGAAGATATCATCATAGACACTAATCCATGCGAATACAGTAGTATAACATATGCTATGCAGAATATACAGAAATATTTTAAAGACTCAAACAAAAGCAACTCTTATTGTGGACAGACTTTTTAAATTAAATAAATTCCAATAATAAATTTCGAACTTTAGAGTTCAATTACCGTTTTTTGCAAACTGAGCGTGGAGCCTAAATTATCACATATTTCTACTAATCAATTTCTGGGAAACCATGCTTTTATACTCGTTCACGAAGTGAGTAAGGCATATTGGTTTTGTTTTTTCGCCTGTCCTTCTGTCTATACGTTCGTTGATTTGTCCTTTTGTTCACCCGTTCTTCCGTTTGACCGTCTCTTCGTCGTTCCGTTTAACCTTCTCTTCGTCGTTCCGTCCTTACGTATGTCCGTCTGTCCGTCAGTGCGTCACTCCGATTTTCTGTCCGTCCGTCTGACAGTCTGTCCTTCTGTTTCTTTGTGCTCCTATCTATCCGTCCATCTCTTCGTCCGTGCGCTTATCCGTCCATCCGTTTAACCATCCGTCTGTCCCACCGTCTCTCTGTCTTTCCATTAGTCATGTTGTTGCTATTAAAGTTAAAGACTTGAAATTTCAAAGATTGCAGATTTTCTGCCACTAGAAACGTGGTTTCTGTATCTCTATCTAGTATATGGGAAATGGTTAATGAGGTCAAATTTGGAATCTATATTCATGTATGAACAACTTGAAATATAACTTAAATATATTTCGAGTGTGATAAACCAGTTTGATCTCTGTCCTTAGCAGTTGAATTTTTTTTAGAACGGAGCACAATAATCTTGATTTTTTTCGAGCTGAGTCAAAGCAAAATCTATCATACAAACTTTCAAGAGTTTGTGCGAGTGTAGCTAAGCTCTGTTGTATCAATATTTTTTTACACGTTTTACACCCCTTTCTCTGCAGCTCTCTACACCCCAGTGTCGTCACGTGCAGAACGCCATTAGCTTTGCTTGTTGGACGACATTTCTGGGGACAAGCTGAAATAGAAATAGTTATAGATACGCATCGACTCAGCGGCGACTCATTAGCGCATTACCTGGCTAAATGACTCGAAATTTGCGGCAGCTGTTGTGCTGCGTCATTGATATTGTTCAGTTATTAGGTATACTATATATATATATATATATATAGTATCCAATATGAGTAGTTTTTGCTAAGCGACTTGCCGATAAGTTTTTAATTAAAAATTGTGGAAACACACAGACGCCGACGCACCTGTTGGTACTTCAGCTGTGGGTGTGGCCGATGGGCGAGGTGGCCCGACCAGGCCAGGGCCTGGCTGCCACTTAACCTCGGTTGTCTTGAAAAATCATAGCAGGAAATCAAAAATACACACAGCTGACGCCATAAATGAGATAACAAGTTTGTAATTTCGGCATAATTGCGCCCCCGCCCACCAGCCCCCGCCCACAAGGGCAAGGCAGCCGTAGGTTAACTCGGGCCAAC
Organism: Drosophila mojavensis; assembly: GCF_018153725.1. Classification (NCBI taxonomy): domain Eukaryota; kingdom Metazoa; phylum Arthropoda; class Insecta; order Diptera; family Drosophilidae; genus Drosophila; species Drosophila mojavensis. The sequence continues at coordinate 7,048,157 of NW_025318667.1, forward strand.
ACTTGACTCCCGATGTACATTTGATTCCGCTTAAGCTTAGGCATAAAGCTAACGTGGCTGCTGCTGGCGCAGTTGTTGCTCCTTTTTTGTTGTTATTTTTTTTTTTTTTTTTTTATTAAAATCAAACTGGCATATTTTTGTGCCCTGGCTGTGCAGCTAAACTTTGGTAAAACTCTCGCGTCGCCTACGCTGGCGGCCCCACACACGTGCTGCCAAATGCCAGATGCTCCACATGCCAGAAGCAAATGACAGCCGCAATTCCCCCCCCTCTGAGACCCAGGGCCAGAGAGCCGACTCTTGCCGCTCATCTAATTAAGTTCGCATGAAATTTATAGCCGGCATTCGTTTGGCCTTCTGCGTCGAGTGACAGCCTCGTCTAGTCCGCATGGGCATTGCGAACAGGATCAGGATCGGGATAGGGATAGGGATTGGGATTGGGATTGAGCACTTTTATGCTTCGCTGCTTCGATTCAGAACTGGCAACAATTACCTGGCCATGAACCATTTTTAGTTAACCGAGCCTTCGCCTTTGAAGTTGGCCAGTCTATGGCAACAAAACATTTTCGCAAAAGTTGATTTTTCTTTTGGGCTTTCATTTGGCTTGCTTTAAATAAATATGAGTTTTTCACTCTACAGGCCTGCTGGGCCTCGGCCACCCAGAGCCTTAACAGGAACCTGGACTTTAAGCATTGAAGCTGAACAACTTTCTGCAGAACGAGAGCGCAAATTTGTAGCAAAGACACGTTATAAATGCATTTACATTAATAATTACATTTCATTCACTTAGCACGAATTTCGCATAATCCTAGCCAAGCTGATGATACTCTGGCCACAGGTGGCGAATGGAAAGTTCATGCTGAGAGTCTCAACCATTTAGAGCGCATTGATTTTGGCTTGGCATCAGAAGCCTTTTTCGTCCTTTCCTGTGTCCATTAAGTTAGGGTATTCTGGATCAGAATAAGAGATGATAGCAACTAGTCTTCTTCGATTTCCCATCCATCCTTAAATTACAGAAATTCTTGTTCATCCTTCGACCTTCCGTGCGTCCTTAGTATTCGCGTATCCTTGATCAGCATCGAGGCTGAAGCTAACCAGCCTCTTTTGTCCTTCTTTATCAAAATTAATATCTTTTCCATCATTTCGTTTGTTCTTCATGTCAGAATTAATAGCCGCATCTCTCTAACCTTTTACGACCATCTGCCTTCGTTTAATTAATATTTTGATCAGAATCTATGCATCAAACTCTCTACCATTTTTCTTCCCTCCTTCCATTCTTGAAAAATTGAATTTGTAGTTTTCATTATTCCATCTTCTCTTAGAATTGGGACCACCATTAATAGCCTTTTGCATACTTCCGTTTGTCTCGATAGTATTTAAATCCTTGATCAGTTGCGATAGACACACCATACTATCTTTTAAGTCCTTTAAGCGTACATCAGGCAAAGATATTCTTGATTATCTTTCTATCGTTCTGTCCACCCTTAAAATATATAAATCTTTAGTCAAAATCTCAGCAGTCTTTTTCTTGATTCCCTTCCCCGAATGAGATTTTAGGGTATCTGCTAGACGAATGCACTCGCTTCGAGTACTTTAAGCTGCTAGTCAAAGTAGAAACTCGTGCTTTGGCTTATAAACACATGTTAGAGGTAAAAATCTACTCGGGAAACTGTGTTTAAAAAAGAAAAATAGAAATTATTCAATAATCCTATTAAAATGAATTTATTATGTACACTCAAAGCACTCGTTTATGAGTGTGTGTGTGTGTGTGTGTGTGTGTGTGTGTGTGTGTGTGCGTGTTTATGTTAGTGTATGAAGCTTAGGGCAATTTCTAATGAAGCGTTTTTAGCAGGAGTACAAGAGTCTTTGCTCACACATTGAGAATTTATTTAATTAAGAAAACTGTTGAATTTTCATATGAAGTATGAAGCAAATATTGCTAATTCGAGTTGACTAAACAACTAGTGGGCAAACATCAGCTAAGTGGCTGACGTCAATATAGACTTGTTCGGCTTGCACTAAATGCTTTAATGTGTTTGGTTAGGCTTGCTAATCCAGTTCACAAAGGAATCAAGCGTGCGTCGTCTCGTCTCGCCGGCTTGGGGCAATGGCTGCTGCACTTCCATTCGATTCAATTCGAGTCAATTCAATTCAATTCAATTAAAAACCTAATGAAACGAGAGCTCAACTGATTTGCTGATGGTTAAACAAACAAAGCAATAAACATTCCGTCAGCCAGATTTTCTTGTCTTTACCCTCTGACCATTTCTTTTTCTTTTTGCTTTTGCCTAACACTCGTTCGGCAAGCACGGTCAGGTATATTAGTTGGGGGCGTGTAACCTTATGGATAGAAGCCGTTACGCATTGAAGGTGAAAAGGCTTGAGGATAATCATGAACTGTTGCATCTGGTCCTTCCCCGGCTAGACTCTCGCCTACATAAATCGAGTGGAGCGCGTATTGTGCAGTCGTTAACTCCCGACTGTCAGCTATTTTATTTGGCTGCCTCAATTATTTGCTGTTGTTCGTTGCCCTCTCCGTCCGGCGCGCGCTCAATGCTGGCTGCTGGCGGATTCAGGCTTTGGAATGCTGGCGCTGGATTTAGTCCGGGCATGGCGTATATATTGCCACAAAATATTTATTAAATTGTAAACATAATGAATAGGAGAGTTCTTTGTGAGCTCTGTACACGAAATCAAAGCAAATATTCCCCAGGGCGCGGGCAACGAACATCGCAGCCAGGTATATTAAAAATGTATTGACATGTCGGTCATTTGGCCGGGGGCAAACAGCTTAAATGTTCCAGCTAGCCGATTCGAACGAATTAATTAAGTGCGTAATCCCCTTTGACCAAATAGTATACAAGTCATTTAATGGCATTTCACAATTTTTCAAATATATTTCAGCTCTTTTATTGCCAGCCTGAGGTGCGAGTCGTCAATGTTGCTATTGCTGTAGATGTTGCTGTAGCTGTTGCTTTCGGGTCACCTTTAAGGTAACTGGCAGCGTCAGCAGCAAGTGGACATCTCAGCTTTATCTCCATTTATTTGCCCTATACTTGCGCTGCCCACTTGCCCAATATTTTCCCCCGAAATTGAGCAGAATCAGCCTCTGCACGCCCACGATGAAATGAGCACCAAATTGTGGCACTTATCGCAATCAAAAGACGCTCAGATAGCTGCCCAAATGACATACGCATGGCATGGCCTGTGCTCTGCTCTGTCCGATGGCGGTTGACTGTGCGTATACGCAACGCATGCACAATTAAGTGGCAAAGAATTTCCATTTGAGCTTTAACTAGGCTGCAGACCACAAACTAACTCAACTGGACGCAATTAGAACATAGTAAAGGAGAGCGAGAGAGAGAGAGAGAACTAAAATACAACTATGCAATAGAATTCAATTAACAGCAGCAACAAAACGGCAAAACTCTACTCAATGCCCAGGCGAATGCGACATGAGCGAAGAATATATTTGCCATGCCAACAACTTTTATATACATATGCAGCTAGCCAACTGCATTGCATTATATATACATAGTATATAAATGTTTATGCTGCGACATTGCATTAGGTTTTCATACAGACACGTCCATATATCGAGCTGTACCCAGCCACATATGAATTTCTCAGAGTTGGTCCAAAGCGTAAAAGTTTTTAAATTTAAAATCTGTGTCTGACAGCATATACATGTATGCACTTAAACCTTATGTCAATTCATTCAGACATTCCAATTTTACAATTTTACAATGAATTCCCGGTATGCTATATATCAGAATGTGCTTTCCCAGAATACCAACTGCTACTCGCCTTCTCTTTGCCCAATAAAACTCGCTATGATCCTACTTTAATAACCATCTCGCTCAATGACATAATTTTACAAGGAATTCCCGGTGTGGCGCCCTTCGCAATGGACTTTCCTAGAATGCCAATTGCTTGTCAGCTTCACTTCGTCCAATGCCAATGGTTACGATCCTTCTCAATTGCCATCTCGCTCTTGCTCAGCAGGACGCGGGACTGCGTTCAGCTACAGCTATGGTTGTCTCTCTCCCACACTTGGAGTGAATCGCATGCTGAAACTCAACAGCCTGTACATTGTTCAGCAATAGCAATATCTGTCTCCCTCTCTCTCACGGAGAGAGTTTTAGAAGATGGAAACCAGCAATGAGAAGCGGGCAGTTTAGACGCAAACTCACGCGGATAATATTTTTACAGCGAGTTCAACGGCGGCAGCCAATCAGAACGAAATAGAGAGTCTTACAGAACAGAATACAATGTCACATTATATGTATATGTATATTCCATTTTTTTTTTGTTGCCTAAAATTTGAGCCTTTAACTTCACCGCTACTATTCTAGCTTATCAATTCATATCAGATAGGCTCCAAATAATTTTGTTTCGATATTACCGAATATGAACTCGGTTTCTACCCGATCAATAATTCAATTATTTTCTTAATATCTCTGCCATGTCAATTCAATTGTATATTTCTCTATGTGACATTTTGTGCCTTTTCCCTCTATTGTTTGCCATTTGATATAATTTGTATTGAATTACATTTTACCTTTGATATACGAAAACTATGCGCATATGTATTCCCGTTGCTGTTATTGTTGTTGCTGCTGTGTGCCAATGTGTAAACATATTGCGTATGCGACATGTGGTCTGGGTTATTTCATAAAAGGTCAATTGGCCTCAGGCCGGCAGACAGTTGCAAATGTGAAATTCTCTTGGCTTGTTCTTCGGGTCCGGGTCGGAGTCGAGGTCAGAGCCGGGGCTTGTTAAAAATTCAATAACTACGTTTATGTGAAATATTAAGAAACATTTGCCAGCGGCCAAATGAATGCGATTTGAATGTGAACAAAGCGCCAAGTTCTAGCAGCTTAAAGTGCTGAAAGTGGGTCGAAATGAAAGCAAGGCCGAGAAATTAAGGCGATGGCTGCACAACATGACTATTATATCATGTTTGGGTTGAGTGATTGCTCCTAATGTGTTAAGTTGTTGCTGTTGTTTTTGTTGTTTTGTAGTTGTTGTTGCCTGATGTTGATGCGTTGCCACAAAGAAATCAGTGAGCTGTAAGAAACGTCCGCTTGGGCAGCGTCAGCGGCAGCGTTGACTATTTCGATTTAATGGGCGGCGCGGTGGGGCGTGGCACATTGCAAAATCAAGCATTTCCAGCAGCCATTTCCAGCAGCTCGGCAATTGCCCATTGCGTTGTGTTTGCGTTTGGCATGGGTTTTTTTTCTTCTTCCTTCTTTTTTTTATTTTTAGGCGCTTCCGCTTCCGTTTCCGCGTCACTGCGCCGAGGCAGTGTGAAATATTTGCGGACCGAAACGCATAAAAATGCTGTAAAACAAAGTGAGCTCGAGCCGGGAAAGTCGCAACTGGCCGAGCCTACAAAACTAAACTTTCTTCTATTTATATAATCCAAAAAAAAAATAAATAAATAAAAATTTAGAGTGGCAAAAAATCAAAACAATGAAAGAAAAAAATGAAAATAACATAAAATACAAAAAATAAAAGTGTAAAGTAAAGCAAATAAAAGCTGTCACCCAACCGAACCATCGATTCTGTTTGAGCTCATGTGAGCAGCCGCAGCCGCAGCGACGCGACGGCAGCCCCTCGACGGCTGTCGTTGGGCTAAGGGCAAAGCCAGCGGCAAGGCAAACGCTAAGTACGACTTCCACAACAACAACAACAACAACAAAAATGACGAAATAACTCTTCAGATAATCACACACGTTCATGTGTAATTATAGATGTGTGTGTGTGCGTGTGAGGGTGTGTGTGTCCTTGACTTCAGCTCAAGCAGCTGGCAGACAAACTTGTTACCATGAGGTTTTACACAGTGACAGCAGCAACAACAACAACAACAACATCAACATCAGCATCAACAGCTCAGCAAATCAATTGAAGTTTATTGCTCTTAAAGTTGCCACATAATTGCCACTCATCTATGTATGTTTGTATGTATGTGCATATGTATGTGTGCATGGGTTAGCTGGGTTTCTTACGATATTCAAGTGATTCCTGTTTGATCCTTGGCTTGAATTGTAACAAAAAGTTTGTGCGATGCACTCGATTAGGATATAATGAAGATGTGAGTGTGTGTTATACTAGCTCTACTAATATATGTACATATATATATATATATATATATATATATATATATATATATATATATATATATATATACATGAAGTGATTCTTACATGGTTTGTTGACAGTTTGATCAACCGGCTTCTTCTCTAAGAAAAGAATGTTCAGAATTATTATATAGAAAAGTAATTTATTATATTACGTATGATACATGATTTTACCTTACCTTACCTTAATAAATTACATGAATAAGTGGTGCATACTCTACGCAATGAACTGGCTAACAATTTCACATCCTTGGTGATTAAACCAACAATCAAGAAGGTATCACAATAACTGTAATCACAATAAATGTAATCCCAGGCAAACATACTTGCCCGAAGAAAAAGACACAGAGAGCTCAAGAGCTCTCTAATAAACTCAATACACTCACTGAATCGCTTCATTTAACTCTCATCTTAATATTGAAATAATACATCAGCTTTGCCCTCAAGCCTTGACTACATGAACAAACATGTCTAGTTTAACAGACAGAGCACACTTGAAAGTCAGATAAAAAATAGAGTAACAAAATATAGATATATATAATATTATACATATGTATATTATAGTAGACCTAATTAATGTTTGCATATGCATAATATTTGTATATTTCTATATTCTATGTTATATATAAGCAAAATAAATAAAATATATATCCTGTTTTCATTTAAAGACGCAAATTGAACCAAATATCCAGATTGATTTTATAAAAAAAATTTAATAATAATGAAAGAATATACATATATGTATATTCTATATATAGCGCATCGCAACGTAATATTCAGTTTTCTATGTTTTCCAATTCTATTTAATTTTGTGCTGATTGGCTCCCACTGGTGCAGTTGTATTAGTGCGAAGCCGAGTTCTCGTTGAGTTGTTGCTGTTGAGTTTGTCTCTTAGTCCCACGCTTCTCTTTGTAAACGCTCACTGCGTGAGCGGGAAGGAGGCAAAGATAGCTTGAGCTGAACGATGACCCGTTCTCTTTCACTCGAGTGAGAGAGAGACAAAGATAGCTGTGGCTAAACGAAGTCCCGCGTCCTGCTGAGCAAAAGCGAGATGGCAATTGAGAAGGATCGTAACCATTGACATTGGACAAAGAGAAGCGGGCTAGCAATTGGCATTTTGGATAAGCACGACGTGTAAGAAAAGCACATCAGGAATTACTTGAAAAAAAAAAAAAAAACAGCATAAATACTGAGTGAGAGTGAGATGGCTTTTTATGCAGGATCGTGACGCTTGTCATTGGACGGAGAGAAAGAGAGTTAGCATAGTGACTTCCCTTGCGGAATTCAAGTGATTATTTTCTCTTTATTAATATGCATAGATTAGATAAGTCTTTTACATAACTTAGCTCTATTTTGATTGCTTTTATTATGTTCTTCTTCTGCTTGAATTCCATAATGAATTATTCACGTTTAAACAGTTTATGGCCTCCTGCTTTTACTTTCCGCACAACTGTGCAACATGCTAAATTGCTTTTAATTGTCGAACTTCCTTTAATCAAATCAATCAATATTTAAACTCAAAAGTGTTTCAAGTATTTTCGCCAGAAAGCCCTTAGCTCAGCTCGCTTTCCGTTGGGCATTTATAATCAGATGGCTTCGCAACAGGAATTCCAATATGCCCACTAACATTGGCAACTTGCCAGCAAGCACGCCGACACACACACACAGACACACACACACACTTACATATATACACCGACACAGACACAGAGGATGGCAGTCATTTAAATACAAACAGCAATTTACGTGCCGCTAAAGCTTTTGGCCATTTAACTTTCAAGCCGAGCAACGCAAACAACTGAGACTTTTACAAGTGCTTAGCTAAGCAAATACCCTGTATTTTGAGTTGAAGTGTTTAACTGGAGATCAAGTGTATTGCTCTGAGTGCTTTCGTATACCCTTTAAAACTGGGTTTATATGCGAATCGTATTATCAATTTGGGGTAAACAATCAAATTCAGTTTATCTCCTCTATCTATCACATCATAGGGTATAGATGGCACAGTTAGCATCGCTAGCCTGGCGCTTGGCTATGGCCCAAACTGCGCCCAACCAAGAGTGCAATCAATGCACAGTCACGTTGCAATCAGACCTCAACGGCTACAAGCTCGACTTCTCCGTTGCTCCCCTGCGCTTGGCCATCCTGGAGGCGAGCCTAAGTGGCTGCGGATTGGGCTGTGGCTGTGGCTGTGGCTGCGGGCGTTGTTTGTGGCGACAGCACACACAAAGCACAAAGCACAGAGAACAAAAGTGAAATTGTTTTGCGATGTATGTGCTGAAGGTGCAGAAGCAGAGACTTGCTGCTGCTGCTGCTGCCTTCAGTTATGTCTAGAGAATGTTTGCCCAACGGCAATTTCGTATACTCAGCTCGGTTTGACTATGCGGCCGCTATAACTATTTGACAAGCGTTTAAAGGCCCTTGGGTGCCCTCGGTGTGTGCTTAGCCAGCTTGTTGTCAGCCAAATTGGACAACGTTGAATAAACTGGAAATGCAATTAGATTTTGCCATTCTTCCGTTTGATTATCGTTGCCCGCTGAAACAGCTCGTAGGCCGGACATGAAACATTTTTAATTGGAATATTTGTTGGCTCCGAGTTGCAGCTTGTTGCAGTTGTTCGCCCATTGTCCATGCGATTTGGTTTTGGCAACAGATTTGCCAAAGCGACGCATCCAGCTGCAATTGTTTTTAGCCATTGCAAACTCTGGCACGTAATTAACAAATGGCATGTCTCTATCCAATGAAAGCATACTCTCTTTTTCTCCTCTGTCTCTCTCTCTCTCCCTCTCTCTCTCTCTCTCTCTCTCTCTCTCTCTCCTACTCTAAGCTCATTTCGAATGGTTGCAGCAAAATGATTTACAGCCGTAAATAGCCCATTGGCCCATTGAACAACGGCAACGGCGCACAGTGGGCTCTTGCCCTGCAAAACGTGGCGAAAATTTAAATTTTTATGCAAGAAATTGATCCGGTGGATTATTGAGAGAATTTATCAGAGCAAAAAGATATATTCTGCAAATTTTTGAGTAACAAAATATTTTTTTAGTTTTTTTTTTTTTTATACCAAAAATTTAAGAAAACCAAATATTTTATATGTATTGTTTATTTATTTATTTTATTTTTTTGTCAATTTATGATTTTAGATAACTAGACTCACTTTAAATTGACTCAAAAGCTGTAATTTTTTTTACATTGCGAAATGAGCAAAGGTCCCACTGTGCGGCAATGGCTAAAAGGGTAAAAGCTGCCAAAGCACACCGAATGCCCAATGAATTGGTGCAGTTCAGTGGCGAAAGCAATCCAAGTGACACTCTTTAAATGCCCAGTTGGCAGTCGAAGCCGACGGCCATTGGAAATCTGAAACAACTCGGGTCTCTCCTGCCTCAGCTGTGAACGACGTTGCAAATTGTTTCAGCTGCATTGCCTCGCTCCATCCACTCCTTCCCAAATGTGAAGCAGCCCAAAGAGTGCTCCAAAAACTTAAAGTTGCCCCGATCGGAATGTGCAAACTTCTTCGCATTCTATTGAATTGGCCACAAGGAATCGTCGCAACAGCCAGCAACAATTGGTTAAAGGGAATGCGTTTGAGTGCAATCAGATGAAACTATTCGGCCAGAAATGATTACATTTGTATTTGCTGGCATGCAGGACGAGTCCTGCCTGTAAAGGAAGGCTCAAGGCCACAAGGAATCGGACGAATTATTTGAGCACTTGCTCATAATCGAGCGGAGGAGTGAGGGAGGATGAGGCAGCATGCCATCAAGTGCCACCAGCTGTGGCTGTGCCCATAAGAGGATCGCGCAGATGAAGAGCCCGTCGCAGTGTCATAAACAGCAGAAGCTTACGACAACAAAGCTGCGAACAATCAAATTACACTGAGCTCCATGGCTAAGTGTCTAGCTGGCTGGCTGGATGGCTGGCTGGCTGTTTTTGGGGAGGAGAGAGATAGAGATACAAAATAATTAACAATATGGCACAAATGAAGACAGAAGACAGAAGAGGGAGAGGCAGAGGGAAGACAGTGAGCCAATACAGCGGAAAGATGAAAAGTTTTCATAAGATTTTATGGCCAGCCATTTATCCAGCGAGAGGTGTGGGAGAGAATAGAAAGAGAGAGAGAGAGAAAGAGAGAGAGAGGGAGTGTGGGCTGGTTTCCCTCTAAAGGGTGGCCATCATCACATCGTTGATAGATTCATCGATTATAGTGCAAGTCTTTAGTATTTGTCGCTGTCGTGACAGGAGTACGTACGTGTCCGGGCGGAAGGAGCATTTGTCGCGATGTCTGCAGATATCGCCGGGAGGCCGCCGAGTTGGGGCAAACGGCTTATGAATAATCTAAATATAACCTTGCTCTTGACTGTTCCATTTACGACTCGTAATGGCCAGCGGGCAGCACAAATTGGGAGTGTGATTCATCCCGCTCCAGCAACCTCCACTTGCTTCCACTCCCCTCCCTCCCGTTGCTAACACACAATTGGAGCCGAATATACGTTCACACTCATTTACAAGCTCTCACGCTTGTTCGCCTGGGGGTGGGCAGCTGTCAGGCAGCTGGGACACGTCCAGGACACGGCAAGGACATGACCAGAACACACGAAATTAACTGCTTGGGACAGGGGCCCCAGCCACTGCTGCCAACTACGCTCTGCTCGAGCTTGACGTTTGCCTTATTTCTTAATTCCAATGCCAACAAAATCTCAATATGGACGGACCCCTTTGCCGGCTGCAGAGGGCGAGTCCTGCTCGTCGTTCGCCGGCGCTAGCTCATTCGGTTGATGGGAACTATCATGCATCTTTATTATCATTATCGTGGGCATCATCGGCCTCCAAGTTTGGCCGCCCACTTCCTTTCCACGGTTCAAGTGGCCCGGCCTCATCTTTGACGTTTGTTTATTTAATGATTGACCGCGGGGAGCTGATGCCTCGACCGGATGTACGCCAGTCAACTGGTTTGGGGCCCCATTCCCCACTCCCCACTCGCCCTCCTTCATCCCTACTCTGACGCCCTGTTCCACACCAATTGACCTGCTGTGTCTGTGGCTGTTACTCGAGCCGGTGCCTGGGCCGGTAATTCCCAAGCTCTTGATGCGTGCCCTGAATATTTATTTGCATTTGATTAAAGTCTCAGTTTCAGTCTAAGCTCATTTGATTAAGCACACAAGGCTCCCAAGGCTAGGCGAGGCGAGGCAGATAGAGGAATATAACGTGATTATATATATGTATATAACTACGATTAATGATTTTAAATTATGGAATTCATTAGGATTCACAGAGGGAGCGACAGAGAGACAGAAAGGAAACTAGAAACTAGGTCATAGAAGCTGATTTAATAAGCAATCTAAGCCAGACGATCCTTCGGGAGAGTAAAGTTGGAATTTTCAAGGAATGGCTAAGGTTTCAAGGCTGTTGAGATAATGGGGACTGTAGACCAAGGACTCCTTTGAACGAATGAAGAAGATGGACTTCTACGAATTATAGAATAAAGTGAAGTATAGAACTCTACAAAGGGAACTTTTGGATGAATGACCAAGATAGACAAGCAGAAGCCAAGAGCCTTACCGAAGAAACCTCCGAATGAATGAAGAAGATGGACTCAACTAGTTATAGAAGAAAGTGTTTCCTTGGGAGAATGACCAAGATAGACTCCTTCATCAAGTTATAGATGAAAGTAAGACGAGCAGAAGCCTAGAACCTTACCAAGGGACCCTTTTGGATATATGACCAAGATGACGCCTAGAACCTTACCAAGTGAATCTTTTGATGAATGATCAAGATAGACTGCTTTAACAAGTCATAGAAGAAAGTAAGACAAGCCTAGAGTCTTACCAAGGAAACCCTTCGAATGAATGAAGATGGACTCCCTCAACAAGTTATAGAAGAGAACCCTACCTAGGTTTCCTTGGATGAATGACCAAGATAGACTCCTTAAACAAGTTATAGATGAAAGTAAGACGAGAAGAAGCCTAGAACCTCACCAAGGGAACCTTTGGATAAATGACCAAGATAGACAAGATGACGCCTAGAACCTTACGAAGGAAACCTTCAAATGAATGAAGAAGATGGACTACCTCAACAAGTTATAGAAAAAAGTAAGACGAGATGAAGCCTAGGACATTATTTTCTTGGGAAAACCACAGTCAAATAGGCCCACCGTCTGAGATATTAAAGTATGACCGATGCTAAGGCAATTCTAGGATTTGGCTAGCCGACAAATTGGACGAGGCCAGCCGATAAATCAGGCTGAACGCAGTTTCGTTATAGATCAATTGTGATTAAATTTTAGCTTTTGGTAAAATATTGAGAAACCTTGCGGCTCGGATGGACCTCTCGCCCCTCGGCGCTCGCCCTCTTATTCCCATTCCCATCCGCATTCTCAGCGCAGCGTCGGCTGAAAAGAGCTCATGAATAATGTCACCTGATGCCAACAAATAGCCTCATTACGGCGACAATGAGTTGTCGTTTTTCACGTTGCTCTGGCTGTACTGGGTTAGAGCAGGACGATATTTCAAATATTTAATTGTACCACATCATATATGGTGCACGTATGGCCAGCCGGTGCACAGGGCGCATAGCTCAGTTATTACACATATTTCGCCAGCGGCTTGAGTCCAGTTTGAATAAAACTCATTCAGCCGCAACCCCCCACAGAGATCCGAAATCCGAAAGGCGAAGGCAAACGCAGATCTGAACCTCAGAATTTACTGCTACGAAATGAGTCCTGCAATTTGTTTGCCCTGCCGCCGGCTATATCAGTTTGTCATCTGATATGTAACGCAATCCCGATTCCTAAATACGTTTGCCTCCCTCCAGTCGTTAAGTGTATAACGTATTGGCTATAACGTTTTCTCATGCCCTCATTTCCGCCCATTTTCTTCAGTGAGTGTATTAATTATTCGCCAAGTCTCAGATAATTTCCCCCGACTTTGTTCATTCATTTTATTGCAGTTTATTTTATTTGGTTGCTTTTGCCGAGACCGCAGAAAGCGGCATGAATGAAGCAATATGAAGCTGGTAAAAGCCGAAATTGAGGGAATCCCCTTATCGTGCCTTGCCTCGCAATGTCCTTGACTGATGGAACGGAACAGATGCAAGCCGGGGATAAGTTGTGGGGGCTGAAATACCAAAGGCAGTTACAATTTGGTTTTTGTCACAGTGACTATGTAAATAACTCCAGAATAAACCAACAAGAACAATAACAATAACAACAACAACAACAGCAACAGCAACAGAAACAGCAGCAGCAACAACAACAACAACGATGACAATCACTACACATGGCATAGCCAACATTTTTTGGCCAGCTTGTGGATATGCTTATTTCTGTTTTTATTATGTGTGCTCACATCTCTAATTTTGGTGCCTTTTTTATTTCTTTCTCTCCCTCTGACAGTCTGCGTGCGTGTGTGTGTGTGTGTGTGTGAAACACATAAATTAAATTACTTAAGGCACAAGGAAAATGCTGTGTGAAAAACTAACAACAGCTTCCTTGCAGGCATAAAGCTGCTTGCAAGAGATAGCGAGAGACACTAAGAGTGAGAGAGAGATGGAGATAGTGGTAGAGAGTGTGTGTGTAGATAGCCAGTTTTTGGCTTAACAGAGGACTAAACGAAGAGTTATTGACACAATGGGAATTTTAAAATTGGAATTTGAGAGTCATATAAGATTGTATATTAAATTTAGTTTTTTTTTTTTAATAAAATTTATTTATTTATTTATTCACATATTTAAATTTTCTAATAATTTTTAGCTATTAATACTTATTTTAATAAATAATATTTTTAATATGCAGACGTGTTAGCATATAATTTATTATTTATTTTTTATTTTATTTTTTTTTTTTAATTTAATTTTATTTTATATCTTCCTAAATATCTACTGATAATATGAATAAAAATATATCGAAACTTTCTGAGCAGCCCTCTGGTTGAGCTGCCATCATCTCTGTCTGGATATCCGCATCATATGCAAAGGCAAGAAAAACAAAAATGTTGCAGATATAACAAAGAAATGATATAATGCAAATTTCAGTATCTCCCTGACAGCTTGGCTGGGTGTCATCTATATTCGGTCTGGTGTGGCCTGCTTAAGTTTTCAGCCAGGCTAACAGGCTAACAGTTGGCAGACGAATGTTGTTAGTCCAGCAGGCGATGCGATTGCAATTGTTGCTGGAGATGAAGCAGAGATTCATCTGAAGCAAATTCCACGCGGATAACTTAATTGAAGCAGGTGAATTGCTCTTGTTTTTAGCCCGCTAACAGGTTCATTAATGAGACTGTAATAAGCAAACTGGCAAACAGTGCTCGTCAAGCACAAGTTGTCTGAGTGCCGAGCATTGTTGACAGCTCAACTTGGCCAGGCGTCAGCATGGAATGAAAATGCGAACCACTTTGCATTTGCAATCCAGCTGCATGCAAATTAACAGCAATGCACAGTGGTTCGAAGCCAGCAAACATTTGCATATTTTTTGTTCACACTTAGAAAGTGCAGATTTTTATAAGCATACCATAACGGAACATGAGAAAATTCAACATAATATAACATAACATAATCTATTATAAGTCTAACGTTGCGTAACGCAAGCTACAAAAATAACGTAATACATAATTGCGTAATGTAACGCTCTGCAATTGAACGTAATCAAATCTAACGTTACGTAATTTAAGCTACACAAAATAACGTAACGTACGATAGCGCAATATAACGTTCAGTAACTGACGTAACGTAACATAAACTCAAATAAGAAAATGCAAAGTAATTTGTGTTAATATAACGTAACGTAATACGCATTACGTAATATAACGTTAGATAATATAAAATAACGTAAGGCAACGTTCTGTTGCGTAATTTAAATTGCGATAATGAGTTATAATGTTTTATTACGTAATTTGAGGTGAGTGAGTATAACACAACGTATAGCTACGTTTGCAACGTAATCAATGCAATCGTAACGTAAAGCAACGCTCCGTCATGTAATTTAACCTATGATAATGTAACGTTCATAACGTAATGCAACATTTAGTTAGGTAACTTAACGTAACGTTCATAATGTAATGCAACATTTCGTACGTAATTTAACGTCTGTTAATATAATATAAAGTAATATAACTGTAAAGCGATTTTGCGTAAGGTGAAACACGTAACTGAGCGAAAACTATCTTAACGTAACACGTCACAAGGTAACGTTACGTGAAGTAATTTAGCCCACACTGACAAGCTCTTCCTCCTCCCTCCTGTCCCCGGCAATATCATAACAATAGATTTCAATAAGCCGTCAAGCACTTAGCACGGCGGACCGAACGCACAACTTAACATTCGAATTAGTCTCAGAGAACGTAACGTGAGATGAAGTGTTTCTGCAGGCGTTTGACAGCAACTCGAGCTCTATTGCTGAAATATTGTAGTATATAGGTAATAGTTGTTCTATTCAGTTCATTTTGTGGCATAAAGTCAGCATAATTTGTCCACAGGGAAATCGCATTGGAGATGTTTTTCGACTTCACCTTTTGTTAGCTCTTCAGCGGGTCGAAGCATGTTCGGGTTTTCTAATTTGAAATTGATCCCCAGGCGCATTTGTCACAGCTCGTTTGAGGCAGCCAAAATTGGTTAGGAGACTTTGCTCGATGACATTTCAGTTCGATGCGGAAATTAACGTATTTTATCTTAATGGCACAATGTGCAAAGCAGCTTAAATTGCTTTCAAAAGTCTTAGCCGAATGTCCGGCCGCCCAGAGTGCTTGGTGCCCCCTATTTGCTTGTGCTCACATTTTTCATTTTTTCATCTTTCATTTTCCGGTGTGTGTGTGTGTGTTTTTTTGTTTTTTTTTTATTATTTTTTATAATTGATGCAGCCGAAATGAACATTTTAATTGCAAGCTCAACGTCGAGCCCAAGCCGCTTACGGCCCGGCCCGGACAAGGGTTGGCCCGGTCAACCGGGCCACGTCTGAGATGGCCATTTGGGTAGTTGCATTCGAGCCGGGAGCAAAGGCTCGGCACTCGTCCACTAAAAGCAACTCTGGCGACAAAAAAGAGCCACAGCAGGCTCTGCCACTCTCTCCCTCTCCCTCTCCTACCCACACTCCTTCTCCCTCTCTCTCTGCATCCCTGTTTGCTGTATTTTAAGCAACTGAATTTGGCACAAGACAAACAGCTTTGCCAGCATTCCCTGTCAACACTATTCGTGGCCCAGGAGTACTTCTTAATTAACAGCAACAATGGCTTAATACAACAGCAACAGGCACTCATCTACCCATTATCTAGGCCTTACAGAAATTTTGCATGTACATTGTCACTCTGTCAAGTGTAGTTAACATGAATTTTATAATCTATTCCAGCTGCTGGTAGGACAGTCGAGATGTTTTCCTCGAATTATATTTCAAGAAGATTTGCCTGAATTAATCTTAAGCAAATATTTTCATACGTCTCGATCATTTGCGGGACTTTTTCCTTAGAGTGAAATTATAATAGAATAAAAGTATAATCTAATTTATATACTTTTGTCGGAAAAGTCGACAAACAGACGGGACGGCTGAGCACGCAGGTCTCTTATCAATAACATTAAACTCGAAATAGCTATAGACTTTCTAAAACAAATTCGATCGACGGATGCTATACAAAGATCTACAACAAAGATTTGAAGCCTCTAGCTCTTATAGCTTCTGAGAGCTCCACGTTCACACACTTCGTAAATTTATGATATGTAAGTGAAACCTTGTATATCATTTTTGTAAATAAATAAACAATCGAGTCAGCCTTTCACCATTTTTGTGGCTATTGCCTTTATCATTTCGGAAATTTATTCATTTTCACTGGAGCAACAGTTCAAGTTAGTTCATAAAAAAAAACAAAAAAAAAGTAAAAAAATAAAAAGTAAATTTTCCAAATTCATAAATAGCGCATATACATTTATATATATATAGTTATTTATATATACCAAGCGACCGTATTCTATCCAAAATGAATTTGTACACCTTTGAAGAGCGCTGGATTGAAGATCATCCCAATGATCATTATCTTCCGCCGTTCCTTGGTGGACCGATTGATGAGATCTTTATGAGTGCCAAGCGTAGGCCGAGGGTGGAGCGATTAATTTCAAATGTATTTAAGGCCACTCTGCAGCCCGAAGACAATTACTACCAGGAGGACGTGGAGAACGAAACTGGCGAGGAAGAGGAAGAAGAGAAGGTGGAGGAGGAAGAAGGGGAGGAAAAGCAGGAAAACGAGGATAATGAGGATAACGAGGATAATGAGGATAATTATGATAATGAGGATAAAGAGGAGGCGGAAAGGGCAGAGAAGGAGGAAAAGGGGGACAAGAGTGAAAAAGAGGATGATGAGGAAAATGAGGAGGAAGAGGAGCTTATCAAGAAGCATTTACCCAAACTGAACACACTTCCAAAACTAAGAGCTTACCGTCAATACCACACGGAACATCTGATGCGCGTGGCTGGTCGCTATGTGCGTGTGTCCAATGTGCCGGATCATCTATATCACGTCGTCTATTACTTCTTCACCCAGGTGGGCACGCTGGAGACAATGCGCGTCGTCACCGACAGAGCGTTCTACGTGCTCTATAAGGATCCGCGCGACACACTGCGTGCCCTGACCCTTAAAAATCGACGTATCTCCTTCCTCGGCGAGATCGTGGTTCTCAAATGTGAGCTGATGAAAAAGTCGGAGATGAAGAGGCTCCGTGTGCAATATGTACATAAGTTAAAAATCACGCCTCTATCTGAACGTGACTCCGATGAGGACAATAATTGGATTGCTAATGATAATGAGCATACTAGTGATAATGCAAATGCTAGTGATCATGCTAATGATAATGCTAATGATAATGCTAGTGATGATGATAATGCTAGTGATAGTGCTAGTAATGACAATGATAATAATGATAATGATAGCGATGAGCACGGACATGATCGCGATGAGGGCGAGGAAGGAGGAGGTGATGGCGACGCTGACGACACTGACGACGACGACGACGACGATGATGATGATGATGATGATGATGATGATGATGATGATGATGATGATGATATTGATGATGATATTGATGATGATGATATTGACTTTGACTACGATTGCGAATATGCCAGCAATATAACTTACTTCGATGTAGGCAGATTGCTAATGTCCAACGATCCTTACTTTACACGCGTCGATCCGCATCTCCGCCTGTATGAGCATAATCAGACCATAGACCGCTGGTATTCCCCGAACTATAACTATAGCTATAACCTCGACGATAACTATAACTATAACCGACACCGTAACTTTGGCTATGACTATAACTACAGCTATAACAGTAACTATAACTATAACTATAACTACAACCAAAACAACAACTATAACTATAACGCAATCGCATCACGTCCTTATGTGGAGGCCCGGACTCTACGCCTGCCCACCATCCATCAAATAAAGTATTGGGCACGCAGGATCTGGTTTTTGACCAAACAAAAGGCCCGCATTGTGCTCGCATATTTAACGATCCATTTGTTGGTATTTTATTAGTTTGATTTTTATTATTTATTGTTGGAACCCTTAGGAATTTTATGTAATTGAAACATCGAAAATACTTAGTTATTAAATTGTTATGTAAAAATAAAAGCTACCAAAAAAAAAAAAAACCCAAGCGACATTTACATATTTACACGCAATATATATATATATATATACAAATATATATATATCTAGTAGTTAGATAGACAACTAATCCCAAACGTGCGTCCGATCCCAGCAGAGAGATCCTTAGAGCTGCGGACTGTCGGCAGCAACGGCACTGTTCGTATAGACCACCGAGTTCACCTGCTGATCGTGGCGCGATCGTGTGCGCCAGGTGTCCAGGCCCATGACCAGGCCGGGATTGGCATTCGCTTGGCTGGCCGACAGCTGGCCGCCCGCCGTGCCGGCGCGCTTCCACGGCAATCCCTTGAAGGTGTCAACAAAGGCGCGCCGGAAGCTGGCGTTCATGAAGCAATAGGTAATCGGATTGCAGCAGCTGGAGGAGTAGGCCAGCAGCTGCAGAAAACTGATCGTGGTGTAGTCAATGTACTCGTACAGCGCCTGCCCGATGAACATGCTCAGCGTGTTGATCACATACAGCGGCGTCCAGCAGATGAAGAACTCCAGCACCAGCACGAACAGCATCTTCACCACACGCTTCTTGCTCTCCAGCGTCTTGGCCTCGTTGGATCTGTGCAAGTTGAGAGATCAAGCAGATGATAATTTGAGTTTTCGCTACCATCCATCACTGGGTATATGAGAAAGGTAGATTCTAGTTCAAGCAGATGATAATTTGAGTTTTCGCTATCATCCATCATTGGGTATATGAGAAAGGTATATTCTAGTTTTTGCACTGATAATACAAACTGTATAGATCCAAATCTAAAGGAAAAGGGTATGGTCTAGTTTTAGCAATTAAGAGCCACAGATAAACTTGGCCATAAGAAAACTTCTACATGATAGAAGACGGTCTTATTTAGAGATAAATCAAGTAAGAAATTGAACTCAAAGTATCTTGCATCTATTTAGTATTTGTCTAGCGTATACCCAATATATAAACAACATTTGTTAAATATAGTGTATATCTAGTATATATTTCATATCTATGTTGTATCTACATCTATCTGGTATATATATTTGTCGTATATCGATTTAGTATATATCCTGTACTTATTCTGCATCTAGTATATATCTTGTATATACATCGAGTCCCGATAATTCAAATTGGCTAAGTCATTTTTTTATGACTTACACAGAAAATCAAACTATCGAGATTTATCGAGAACGAATTTTTATCAAGGGGATAACATTTCTTTCGATTTATGGCGATTTTCGGTTTAGCGGGGTACAAATTATCGAAACTCGATTGTATATAAAATGTTTCTATTATCACTCTGATTTGATTTTAGTATACATATATTTAGTATCTGCTTGGTATTTTTCTTGCATATATGTAGTATTTATTCAACATATACCTTAATTTTTGTATTAAATTTTTTACTTGCAGCTATAACTAAGATCTAATCTATATATATAATAATATATATTTCACATCCTCAGCTTATCAGGTGGTATCTACTTGGCAGTATTCAGAATTAATCTATCTACCTAGTGTTCATGCACATGCATGAACATAGAAATATGATAAGTATGGGAACATATGAATATACGAAGATCGTATACATGCCTCCGACGCACTCAACGACTAGCATGTAGTGCGCTGGGAAAAGATAAGGGTCACATGTACGGACTGTATAAATAGACAAATGGACACCAACCCTTGCAACCCAGAGTCAGATATGTAAGAGACGAACGCTGAGCCTTACAACCTCAGCGATAGGATAAGAATAGATAATAGAACCACGCGGAGCCTTACAAACTCTGCGATAAGATAAGAACATGCAATAGACCAATGCTGAGCCTTACACACTCAGCAATAGACGCACTAGATTTAAGGGTTGAAATTATGCATGAGTCTGGGTATATAAACCCAGGCTCAGAAGAATAAAGATCAATACGATACTAAACACCAACAAAGTAAAGTGTATTCGTTCATGGTCCTTCGAGCCGGATGAAGTATTTTTAATACTTCAAATTCATCCACAAGGAAAAATGTTTGTGATTAGTACAAAGTGAAGTGCTAGTATTATAGATTTGTGCATTGGCTTTCCAACCCAAGCTGTGAGTCGAGGCACAGCAAGATCAACCTGGTGATCAAAACAAAAAAACCTCCAACGGGATAAGCCAATGGATCTACAATAAACAAACAACTGTGTCGCCAACCATCAATATTTAAAGAGAAATATGGTGGCATAATGGCAGAAATCAGAACCAATAAAGAGTTCATGAAAGTCGAAGTTGCCGACCACGCCATAGACACAAAACAACTTTATAGTTGGGAAACGAGACCAGAAACATCAAAGCAAGAGATGTTTTCATTTGGTTGGTCGAGCCCAATAGAGAAGTTGGTAAGCCTTGTGGACGAAAGAGCTCAAAGAGTACGGCTGCACATTGAAGAGGTGCTGGCCAACATTGAGCTCAGCAACCAGGATGAAATCGTTAGCTACAAAGATACGCTAGATTTCCTCTGGAAGAAAGTCCAGTCAACACTGAAAGATTTGGAGGTAAAATATGAAAGGCCTGCCTTCGAAATCGAGTACATAGACGAACTGGAACTCAAAGTGTACACAGTGTCGAAAAAACTGGAAAGGAAAATAAGTGCACTGCAAATCGTAAAAGAAGACACTCCAAAGCGACCGAAACCGACACTTCCTTACTTTAATGGAAGTCCTAAGGCGTGGCCAACGTTCTTCGAGCAGTTCACCAAAATAATTCACAACAGAAAGGATATCAGCGACAAGACGAAACTGATATACCTCAAAATGTATCTCAAAGGAGAAGGTCAACGAGTTATAAGCCATTTCTCAATTGGAGTGGGTAACTACAATTCAGCGTGGGACTATTTATGCAAACGCTACAAACGTTATTTGCCTGTGGACATGGAACTGCTGAAGGATAACGATGAAGGCAGTATCCGCAATTGCGTGAGCACCCCTGATAACAGTGACAACGTCACAGCTGATGAGATGACCGCATATCAGGCTGCTTTGGATGCAATAGTGTTCAAAAAGTGGGATTACAACCCGCCGGCAAGCCTCCACGTGGGAGGAAATATAAATAAAGCTACTGAACAACGTAATAAGGTTCAAGTGGTAACAACAAAACCAAATATAGGTGAAGACAAGAGATCGATAAAAAAGATCTGGGCTCCACCAACTCCGACAAAGGATCCGGAGCACATAGAAGATGCGGACGAGAATGGAATTTCTGCCACAACTTCGACATCAACGTTGAGTATCACTGAAGATACATCAACAGATATCCAATTGGAAGTTCGACCAATGGATGATATTTCCACAGTTGGCAGCACGACGGAAGAGCAAACTTCTGCGGAGACTGCAACAGCGACTGGAAGTGCAGCTGAAGAGAAAAGCGACAATACCGACTCAAACTCTTCAGTGATGACCACAGCAGCGCCACCAACAATGGAAACTAAAGCTGCAAGTACAATTACATCAGAAAAGGAGTCAATTGGAAGTAGCAGCAACATATTAAAGGAAACAACAATAACCACTACAAACGAAACAATGGGCACAATAAGGCATCAGAATCAACAGAAGGACGTCTATCACTTGGAGGCTTTGGCCTCAGCAATAATGAAGCGATCGACAACTTCCTCAACAGATGCAATCAGCTGTATTAATGCAACAAACGATGACACCTATAAGCCGCAGAAGTTCTTCAAAAAGGCAAGACTTCACTTGGCATGGGAACCGCCACCTGAGCAAAGGACCAAAGTAAGGTTCATCTGGATGTCACATTCTCTGGGCCCCACAGAATGTTCAAGTACGAACATGAGACCTCAAGGATTGCAAGCATGGACATTTCGTCAAGATTATCAATAATTATCATATCTCTATTTCTCATGTACACAAGTAAGAGAAGAAACCAGGGACAGGAATTGTCAGTTATTACTTTCTCTGGCCCCCGCAGAATGTTCATGCACATGCATGAACATAGAAATATGATAAGTATGGGAACATATGAATATACGAAGATCGTATACATGCCTCCGACGCACTCAACGACTAGCATGTAGTGCGCTGGGAAAAGATAAGGGTCACATGTACGGACTGTATAAATAGACAAATGGACACCAACCCTTGCAACCCAGAGTCAGATATGTAAGAGACGAACGCTGAGCCTTACAACCTCAGCGATAGGATAAGAATAGATAATAGAACCACGCGGAGCCTTACAAACTCTGCGATAAGATAAGAACATGCAATAGACCAATGCTGAGCCTTACACACTCAGCAATAGACGCACTAGATTTAAGGGTTGAAATTATGCATGAGTCTGGGTATATAAACCCAGGCTCAGAAGAATAAAGATCAATACGATACTAAACACCAACAAAGTAAAGTGTATTCGTTCACCTAGTGTCCCGACAGAAACTATCGTATTGTTTAATACCTTTAACCTTCATTAATTTCCAATTCATTTTTGTTTCTGTATATTAGTTATACTTGTTTCTCATTTAAAAAAAAATAAATAAATAAATAAAAAAAATTGATATTTAAATTAATAATACAAAATATATCAAATTTATTAGTATTATTTATTTGCTTATGACTTTAAGAAACCTTTTCGATTCTGACTCCCTGTACAATTCCCTATTAGATGCATGTATCCATGTACAGTCATTAAAATGCATCTCTTTGCCCCACTGTGCAGCGTGAAGATTCAGTTCATTTAGATTCAGCTTCTCAAGTCGTTCATAATTTCGTTCGACAGAGTCGCGTTCATTGGAATGTTTCTTAATATCTGGTAAGCAGATAAGCGAGATGGCTCGCTGGTTCGGCTAGCTAATTATGCTAAGTGCTGGGCTATGGCGATGCCAATTCGGAAATTCGGGTCCATGACTAATATATGATAATACGCAGCTAAGGGCTAGGCCGGTCTGGACTGGGCTTAGCCGGGGATTAAGGGTTATTTGGACGGAGCTCACCTGCGCAGCGCCGCGTCGTGGATGCGTAGACTCGGCGAGGCGGTTGGGGTCTTTGCCGGCGTAACGGTTGTCAATGTCGTTGTTGTTGTTGTCGTTGTAAGTGTCGTTGTTGCTGTTGCCGCTGCTGCTGCTGCTGCTGTTGTTGTTGTTGTTGTGCTTCGCGTTGCGTTGTTGTTGTTGCTGCTGCTGCTCTCTGCGAAAATTTGAGCATAAAATGCGCATTTGTTTTCGTGCAATTCGGTTTTTATGATGGGGCAGGGGTGGTGCTGAGTGGGTTGTTGGGGATTGTAGGGCTGAATATACCGCGCCACTTACCATTGTAGTCGGCCGTTACATTCAGGACCAGAACGCAGCTGCTGCTGCCAGGCGTAGCGCTTATCGCCGCCGTTGCCATCGTCTGGGCACTGCCACTGCTCGCTGGCAATGTGCGCACATCCTTGCCCACAACCATGCCCACGTAGAGAGTGCGTGTTATTAGGATGTACGCGACGCAGAGCACCAGCAGGGGCAGCACGAGCAGAATGAGATCCAGCATAATATTATAGAAACGCTCGTAGCCCTGGTCGGGCCAGTGTTCGCGGCATTTGCAGAAACCTGCGACAAATTCGACAACAGCTGCTTAGTGGGCCATCGACAGCAACGCACTCACCTGGCCGGCTCGTTGGTATCAATTGACTGAATACGGCTATCGGTGTCATGCACAGAATGCCACCCAGCCATATGAATCCGATTATCTTGTAGGCATGGCTAATTGTCTGCCAGGACCTCGACCGCAACGGATGACAAATGGCATAATAACGCTCGCAGCTGATGGCCACCAGGGTCCAGGAGGAGACGGCCACAGAGGCAGCTGGGGATTCAGAGAAAACGAAAAGCTATTTTTACGAAATTTCATTTTAGTTTCCTTTTGTTTTTCTTTATTTTATATATATATATATATATATATATATATATATATACATTTTTTTTATAGACTCTCTTGACACTTACATAACTGTCAAAACGTGCCCGAGCTTTGCTTACAGTGTATTTCGCTATGCTATATATAATTAGGGATACTAAGGTGGACGCTGGCTTTGCATCTGGAGAGCCTTTTGTTTGTTTCATTTTTCTGAAGGATTCCACGAAAGCTTAAGATATAATTTAATTAAATGAAATGCAGGGAAAAAGGACAGCGTGTGTCTGCTTATCAAATTCTCTATTAAATGGGCACATTTTTTAACTTGAATACAAAGGCAAAGAAGGGCCCAGCCGACAAAATACCCCCGGATAAAAATACCCCTGGTATGCAAAGTCAATGCCATTATTGTCTATATAAATAGCAGAGCCAGGCGCTGCTTATAAAGCACATTAAGCATTCATAACATGAAGTCTGCCTGAAAGTATCCTCATTGGACAATAGTAGTAGTAGTAGTAGTGTACAAAGGGAGTAGTAGTAGAAGTACTAATAGAATAGTAGTTCAACAATTGTAGTGCAGAAAGAGAGTATTAGTAGAATAAGTAGAAGAATATTAGTTGAATAATTGTACAGTAGAAAGAAACTAGAAATAGAATAGTAGTAGATGTAGTATGAGAATAGTGTTAGAATAATAGTAAACTAGAAAGAGAGTTACAATAGAATAGTAGCAGAGGTAGTAATAGAGTGTGAGTTGAGTATTAGTAGAATAGTAGTATAAGTTGTAGTAAAAGTAATAGCAGAGTAGTATTTGAACAGTAGCAGAGTAGTAACGCAGTCAAAGTAGAGTGGTTGTGGAATAATAGCAAAAGTAGTGGAAGAATAGTAGTAGAGTAGTAGTAGAATAGTCGTAGAAGAATAGTAGAAGAGGAGTAGAATAGTAATAGTAGAATAGACGTAGAAAAATAGTAGAAGAGTAGTAGAATCGTAGTAGTAGAATAGTCGTAGATGAATAGTAGAAGAGGAGTAGAATAATTGAAAAATAATAGTCGAATGGTATTGGAGGAGTAGAAGAGTAGCTGTAGAATAGTAGCAGAGGAGTCGTAGACGTAGTAGTTGAATGGCTGTAGAACAGTAGTAGAGTAGAGTCGTAGGAGTAGTGAAATATTGGTAGAGTAGTAGTAGAA
The DNA here is from genome assembly GCF_018153725.1 of Drosophila mojavensis. Classification (NCBI taxonomy): domain Eukaryota; kingdom Metazoa; phylum Arthropoda; class Insecta; order Diptera; family Drosophilidae; genus Drosophila; species Drosophila mojavensis. The sequence continues at coordinate 7,073,950 of NW_025318667.1, forward strand.
TAGTAGTAGAGAGTAGAATAATAGAGGAGTACCAGAAGTATTAGTAGAATAATAGTAATGTAGTAGAAGAATGGTAGTAGAGGAGTCGTCGAAGTAGTAGTAGAATAACAGTTGAGTAGTAGTAAAATAGTAGCAGATGTAGTGGGAGTAGTAGAATAATATTACAGAGTATCATATAAAAGCATAAGAGTTGTAATAGAGTAGTAGTAAAATATTCCCTTTTAGTATCTTATGAGCAGTAGTAGTACGTATACATTTCTATGTATGTATGTAGTTAGATATTATATTAGTATTCCCCAATCGGGGAAGAGATCTGATTCGACATCAGTTTTAAGTGCCAAATTTATCAATCAAGTGTTGTAAAACGCTGCACATTAAAATTGGGGCTGTCGTGCCAGCTTCTATTACCAAATTGCTGGCATATGAGCAGCAGACACACACACACACACATACGTATAAAGTGGAACGTGTCGGCTGCCTGGGATGGGGCTGGGTGGCGTTACGTCTATTGGCGATGAGGTAGGTAGCCGAATGGAGAGCTCGAATTGATGTTCTTTGGGCCATATGTAGGATTGGCTGCTTAAATTTGTAATCATAGAAACGCAAACGGGGTCTTAACTTAAACAGCACGCACACATTTCGGCCATATGTCATCGAGTTTGGACTCTGGCTGATGTTGCTGTAGCTGTTGTTGTTGTTGTAGCCAGTGGCATTTGCCGTGTACGTTTGTAATGGGGTTCGTTTGTATTAGGGCCGGCTATACAAATTTTGTGGTATTTGGCTCCTTGATGCTTGTTATGCCTTGTTTTCCCGGCCGCCCATACGCCCAGACGCCCCCCAAACCGTTTTTATTTGCGGCAATCAAATTTTATCGCCCAACTGACGCTTATAAATTTGGGGCTGTCACAGCGCCACGCATACTTACGCATACTTATTTATGTTTTCCTTAGCTGGCGCGCGAACATGTCGTATACGTAATATGCTCAACACGTCGACCAAATCAAGCAGCTAGATTTGAAATCGAATGCTGTAGCAGGAGCATGAGCTGGAGCAGCAGCAGGAGCAGGAGCAGGAGCAGGAACAGGAACAGGAGCTGTTGCTAAAGCTATGTGAGATCCACAAATCGTGTGTTTGGATTTATGTTGCTGACTGTTAAGATGACTTAAAGATGCTGCGTGCGCGCTCTCAAATCAAATTCAATCAACACACCCACATACAGGTATAGATAAATGTCAGTGCGTGTGTGTGTGTGTGTGTGTGTGCGCGTGGGTATAAATACATGCATATGCATAAGTAAGTAAATAAAGAAAGCATAAAATTGAATTTGTGCTCAATGTTTATTCGTTTTCGGTTGTCGCTTGCTCGCCTTCTAGTCACTTTAGTATTTGCCAATCGAATTACGTCCGCACACACACACACACACACACTCACACTCACAGACACGCGCATTTTAAAATGATTTAGTTGTCATGGCGCCTAAGGCCAATCAATCAAACTGTTGAGTTGTCACACTTAAGTTAAACAACAAACAAGCCTCACTACACACACACACACTCACACACTGAGAAAGACAATCACACACACACACACACCCCTTTTACCCATGCACACACACACTTACATCAGATCCGCTTATATATATATAGTTTATAATCCCGGCATATTTCAGCCATTCTTACGCCAGCCTGCACTGCCTCACAGCTCCACAGTGCGCCCTAAAAGTATGCAACTCCACGTCCACAGCGCGTTGCATACTCGCGGGCGCATTAAGAAGAAAAACTCAACTCCCCAAGGTGCGAAATTAATTGAAATATTGATGACTCGCAAGATGCTGACGCTTTCAATTGAACAAGTTTCCGTCCGACAGAGAGAGAGCGAGAGACTTTTCCAAGCCATTTCCCATCCGCAGGGAGTTCAAATTGTTGTTTCGCCTGCATCGATAATTTACAATGAGCTCTGATGAAAAACAGCAGAATGGAAGAACTTTAAGAAAAATGCTGCATCACCTTTTCCACTTTGCTCGTATTGCTTAAAGTGGAAGCATTAAATTTGGATTCTGTCAAACTTTATCGTTATCCATTTGATATAAGACGCCTCAAGTGAATATGCACAAAGTTGGCTTCACTTTCGGGTGCTGGAATGTTATGAAACTTCAACGAACCATCTTAATCGATATGATCTTAAGTAAGTGTAAGCAAGAGAGAATGCTGCAGTCGGGCAGTACCGAAAATTTCACTTAATTAACACTTCATGTGGTAGGAAATACTGTGATAGCTGTTATAACCTAACAATCCGGGGATTATACAGGTCCCCGGATAGATAGGTTAGATTTATCGATTAGGGAAAATTAGGGAAAATCATCGGAAAAAACTCAACATTTCATAAGACGCGGGTACGGACGCACACAGACTGAAAACTGACGGACGGAGGCACATAACGGACGGAAAGTAATGTACTCATCCAGTTCGTGAATAAGTAAAATCAATCTAAGATTGAACGAATGCTAAAGTCATTTTAAACTTGAACTTTTCGACTCTTTACTATATATATGCATATATATTGACATATTTGTGTATGTCTGAACTTCTACATTTGACATTTGCATGCTCCAGATTGATGTTGGACTTTAAGTTGCAAGACGGCGAATTATAAATTTTGCGCAAAGCTTGAGAAACTTTTCGCCCGTTGACACTTGAGACGCAGCAAAGTTTTTCCTATTTTTTTTTCGTCCTATTTTTTTTTTTGCTTTTGCTTCTGCTTTTGCTTCTGCTTTCCTTTTGCTTTAATTATTTTCATTCATGCTGCTGGCGCTCAAGGATTGTCGGCTTGGTTGCAGCTGCAGCTGCTGGTGGAAAAGTTATTTCTTTACTCAATCCCCCTAATTTGAGACTCCGTCACGTCATTTGCACCTACGACGGATAAGCTGCGGGTAAGTGCGCCGTCCTACCACATGCTGACCAGTGCATGATGAACGACGCCTCACAGTGCAACTTGTGTTAAGTGCGATGCCGTAGATGATGGGAATGGTAATTGCTTGCCTTTTGTGCTTTCTGTAGTTCATTCCTTTCGGATGTACTCTACTCTACTGAAGTCTACTGAAGTCTACTCTACTCTACTCTAATGAAGTCTACTCTACTCTACTCTACTGAAGTCTATCTGCTCTACTCTACTCTACTAAAGTCTAATGTACTCTACCTTACTCTACTCTACTGAAGCCTACTTTGCTCTTATCTACTCTACTCTACTTTACCCTACTCTACTCTACTCTACTCTACTCTACTCTACTCTACTCTACTCTACTCTACTCTACCCTACTCTACTCTACTCTACCCTACTCTACTCTACTCTACTTCACTCTAATCTCCTCTTCCCTACTCTACTCTACTTCACTCTAATCTCCTCTTCCCTACTCTACTCTACTTTACCCTACATTTCTTTCGGATGTACTCTACTCTACTCTACTGAAGTCTACTCTACTCTACTCTACTCTACTGAAGTCTACTCTACTCTACTCTACTCTACTGAAGTCTACTCTACTCTACTCTACTCTACTGAAGTCTACTCTACTCTACTCTACTCTACTGAAGTCTACTCTACTCTACTCTACTGAAGTCTACTCTACTCTACTCTACTCTACTGAAGTCTACTCTACTCTACTCTACTCTACTCTACCCTACTCTACTCTACTCTACTCTACCCTATTTTACTACTACGCTACTCTATTCAACTCTACAATCCTCTACTCTATTCAACTCTACTCTACTCTGCTTCTCTTCTCTTAAAGACAATTTATTTCGCCCGTTCTTTGGTCATGGCTAGCCTGGGTGTTCATTCAATTATATTGGAAAAGTTCCAAAATGTGAATTGCCAGAGAGACGAAAATAAGAGAACAACAAAAATAATACAAAGTTTTGTTTTGTTTATTTTTTAATTTTATTTGCGTTATTTGAAAATGTACGGGCGGCACATCGTGCCGGGTAGATCTTAATGCTATTATTGAAACTTTGCGCAGCAACAACGAGCTGGCGAATTCGTTTAGATTCAATGGATTTAACACATAAGTAAATGCCAGCATTTAAGCGCAACAATCACAGCGGCTGCGGCGGACTGTCGACAAATGGCCGGAGGGTTACGGCGGAGCGAAAACTTTCGAACGTGCCCGAATACCAGTCTCTTGGCATGCTTTGAAAATTCTATTTAACTCAAAAGTGAAACAAACTTGACTGAGACTGCTCGACGCCCGCGTTTCTTTTTTTTTTATCAAATTAAATAAGTATTTTAAAGTACCTATGTAAAGCTGTGTGCGTGTGTTTATATTTGTGTGTGTGTGTGTGTGTGTGTGTGTGTGTGTGTGTGCTTGTGTATGAAAACTTTGATATAGCTAAGCTGGTTTCTAGACCAAACTCATGTCTATCGAGAGTCCCGAAGCTGTTCAAGCGACTTATAATAGAGCTTGCAGACTCGCTGCATACTCAGACAAAGAAAGAGAGGGAGAGAGAGAGAGAGAGGGAGCGAGAGAGAGAAGAAAGGGGAAAAGACCAGAGGGGAGTGGGAGATAGCTGCACCAAACATGCATTCATTAAAAACTTTCGTCTAACCGAATCCCGATGGCATCAACTTCACCAACCAAGTCTATGGAATATATAGAGAGATAACAATCTGGCTAACAGTACGCATTGAGCCCTGAAGAGTCATTAGCCAGAACAATCAGGGCATTGCATTGTCTTGCCGTGTTGCCTATGGCACTTTGTCCCCCTGCCCCTGCGTCAAGCCACCTACTCCGTGGCCTCTAGCCATCCTCCATTCATCCATCCATCGCAACTACCGAACAACTAAAAAACAAAATTAAAACTTTCCCAAGAATCTGAGCATAGTTGAGCCGTGCTCCTCACAACTACAATGTAAATATGAAGAGAAAAATCATTTAACAACTGAACGGAACAGCAGCTAGCTGGCTGTACGTGACAGCGCTTAAATGATCCAATTAATAGAGCTTACCAGATCAAGCCTTAATGCGATTGCATTTAGCCGAGCTTTAAATAACTATAAATTAAACTTTTGCGCTCAGCGCGGAACTATATATATATATATAGGTATATATATCGATATATATATATATATATATATATATATATATATATAGGTAGTTATAGATCTCTAGCATAGTTTTGCTGTTCGGTTATTTACTTTTTAAAGAATAACATTTATCTTTAATTTAATTTTTGGATCATAATTAAATTGAATACCAGGTACTATCTGCTCAGCTATGTATATATACCATAAATATTTACCATACTCCATCTATTGTTACCAAACGAACTTAATTTTTGGATATCTTTCCCATCGAGAATATATCATATTGTCAACAACCGTATATATCTGTCGATATTAGTATATAGATAATCTTATTATAAACTAAGTAAATCTTCTAGTAGAGGCATCTTCCAGTCAACCAGTCAATATATGTCTATATCTATAGATATTATTATGAACTAAGATCATTTTCCATTTAAGCCATCTTTCCAGTCAACCATTCAACATGTATATGTCTATATCTATAGATATTAACAGATATTCCGAGCATAGTCAAGGCATCTTTCAGTCAACCACACCTACCTTCTCAGCACTGTTGTGTAGTTTAGCATCGTTTGTCTAAATAATCGTGATAAAACTCTATTCAAAACTTTCTTGTGTAGATAATTATTTAGTTAGATTTAATTATAGAGTTTCTGCTTATGTTACTATTTGTTACCCCGTACACTGAGGATTACTTAGAACACGAAATATTCGTTGTTGTTGTTGTTGTTATTGTTGCTTGTTATATTCAAGCGCGATTTGAAATGAATGTGTTTAACAAAAGTTTTAATGCCCTGGCAACGTGCACATAAAATGCAAACTGTGTTGTTAACATGGCGGACAAACGTAGACACGCACACACCCGCACACACGCATAAGCACTCTAACCAGCTTTGTGCGGCAAATATGTGGAAAAGTGGACACACGACATATGCGACCAGGCTGACAGCCTGGGATTTGGCCATAGAAGAACTTGCTGCTTGGCGGATATTCGGGCTCGTAACTATGGCTGGATTAAACAACAGCATGATGACAAACGGCACATGGAGCTCTGCATGTTGTTTACTTTTGGCAATAGCTGCTACTGCCCTTGTTCCACCCCCCCCCCACCCCCTCCCTCCTTCTTTCGCCACCTCTCGAGCGAAATGGCCGAAAAGTGCTCGGCAGGTTGCACAATTTGCCTAATGACTTTTTAGCTGGCGGCAAAAGATTTGTGCTTGTTGCTCTCCTGGCCATTTTCTACTATATTTCAATATCACACACACACACACACTTATTCAAATACACACACACACACACATTCACTGTGGCCAACTGAAGCTAAGCCTGCGATTACGACAGTCGCTTAGTGTGGTTAAGTTCGCTCGTTGAACATGAAGTGCGGGTGCCCCCAAAACAACTCCCCCTCTCTCTCTCTCTCTCTCTCTCTCTCTCTTTCTCAAACACCACCTCACACTCTCCTACACACATTAACTATAATTAAATGGCCCAGGCAATGAAATTGAAGTCCAAGTCATTAACAAAACGCAGCCCCTAACAAAACAGCTCCATTTCCAGGCATTAAGTTTGATATTCACATCAAAAGTTCATAAAAATCTATTTACGCTGATTTCCAGCATAAACTAAAATCAATTATGTTTCCTTACATAAATGAATGAAATAAATAATTTCATATAATTTAAAGCAATTTCAGTAGATCTTCTGTATCAACTTCTCTGTTGTTTCTACTATTCACTCCGATTTTGTTGGAGATTAAATGATCTGATATTTAAATGGCTAACCTTATTGAATACTTAGTTTGCCTTTTAAAAGAACTTTAACAAGATTTAAGATATATTATGAAAAACAAGTCAAAACGTTGCAGTTGGGCTTTACAGACTGCAGAATACTCATTCAAGGCACAAATGCTGCCAGATTTATCATTATCATTATATCAACAGTCAGTTTAGTGGTTATCTAAAACTGTTAAAAATACAGTTTTTCCCGATCTTCAATAGGCATAGAAATATTTACTATATCCTATTGAACTAAGGCGGCCTTCACGAATATATTTCAAGTCTTTAGCACCCATAGTAGGTATGTAACGATTTATATATATCAATCATTATATAGTTAGATTAGTTTACGAGGTGGACGGATGGACGGAGAAATCGACTCACAATCCTGATCATGAATATCTGCACTGTATGGTGTTTGCCACGCCTTTTACATATATTATCACATAGCCCTTATACCCTTATTTCCCACATTCAATGGGTATAATTATGGACCAAGTTCAAGGAAATTCGTTGAGCCGCAAAGTCATAAAACAGCTTTAGAGAGCGTTAACTATGGAAATTTAAGAACTACGAACTTTGAACTAATATAAACTTGATGTAGATTTATTACATAGGTTTTGGGAGTAGAATAAAATTTAAAATGAATCCAGTCAGATCCAATTGAAGCAAATCCTAAAAACTAACTGAGCATTAAAAATGGTCAAACTATATATGCATATACTTATATATATATATATATATTTATATTCCCATATACATTTATATTTATTCATTCATATGCATTTATGAATAAAATAAAATAAAATCATATATTTATATGCACACATTCCTATTCATATTCATATTCATATATACCATTCTTCTTTTTCATATACCCATCTCAACGCATTGAGCCATCTAGTCAACTAAATTTGGAGCGTGTTGGCATTTAACATTCCGCCCTATGGCTGGCAGCTAGTGTAAGCCAATTATAATAATGGCCCACTTAAATACAGTTACTTTAGTTATAGCCAAGTCTGTGGGGAGCTTAGCTGCCAGGCTTCAATTAGCCAAGCTCACAAATATTTAGACAATATGTCGGAGCATAATGCGTATGAAGGGAGAGTGAGGATGACATAAAGAGAGGAAGCGAAAGAGAGGGGAGGTCGTGAGAGTGTGTGTGTGTATGTGTATTGGTGTAGGTGTATATCCATTAAAATCATTTTTTATGATTATCTGCGCATATGAATCGTTTTATTGACTTTTGCCGGGCACGAACTAGCAATGGCAGACAGCGCACACATAAATACACACACACGCACACTCACACACACAAAGTCATATGTATATTTGCCAACACCCACACGATAACCACACATGCGGAAAATTTGGAGGCAACTCGCTGTTTTTTCGCTCCACTTTGTTTGGCATAAGTTTCAGTTTTTTGTTTCAGTTTTTGTTTTTTCTTGTTTTTTTAATGTTTAACCAGAGGCAGCAGCAGCGAAAAAAATAGCATCGATCTATATTTAACTGGCATACTTTCCGGCTTTATCAGGCATGCAAAATGCAGGCAGAGTTTTCCATTTGAATGCATTCAGAGCTTCGGTACACTGAAGTTGGGTAAAGTCTTTAGCCAGCTTTTAGTTAGTTGCGACTCAAATTGTTTCCTATACTCTTTAACGAGTGGAATGGGAGTGTATTGGTTTTTTAAAGAATTTTGAAACTTGGTTTGTAAAGAGCACAAAATCGTATACACCCTAGTCATAGGAGATATTAAAGTCTCTTGCATATGAGCATTGCATACTATATAAAATATTTATAGGAGAGAGAGATACTCTATGTAGTATACATATATAGAGTATATGGAATAAGTATACAGAGTATATGTAGGGTATATGAAGAGTATATATTAGGTTCTTATGGGGTAGAGGATATAGAATATACAGTACCGAGCAAAAATGAGTGAATGTTACAGAACTTTGACTTTCATCACGCATAAAAATTAAACCATACCAGCAAATCAACAAATTTTTTTGTGTGTTTGTTTATTAGTGTATTCTTAACAAATACAAAAAAGTTGCAAGGCTAAATTAGCAAAATTCAAAAAATTAGAAATAAAAAACCGAAAAAGTCCACATAAACTCAATTTTGCACGTTTAAAAAAAAACTACTAAAAACTAAAAAAAAACTAAAAATTTTTAATATTTAGTCCAAAACCCTTATTAGCAATAATTTTGTTGACTATTTTTGGCATGCTCTCAGCCAAACTTTGAATCATTTCTTTCGGAAATTGGCTCCACTCCGCTTCTACGCGCTCCCATAAGCTGTCAATGTTCGTTGGGGCTGCATCATACTGTCCCAGCCGTCTTTTCACTATTGAACACAGATTTTCAATAGGATTGAAGTCGGGATAGGATTTATATATAGACTCTATATGTATGGAGCGAAAATTAGCTTAAAATTCTGCTTTCCTATCCATTCCTAAATAATCTTTACAGTATGTTTTGGATCGCCATCTTGTTGAAAACCCTTTCTCTGTGGGGACACGCACATTTATCAGTGAATTTGGGAAGATGGGTTTGAAGAATATTCATATAATCCTTCCTCTATGTAGAGGATCAACGTTCTACCAAGAGAAGCATCCCCAAACCATAATGCTGCCGCAGCCATGTTTGACGATTTCCTTTACATGATGTCGTTGAATGCGTTCCCCAGGTCTGCACCAGCAATATTGCTTTCCATATGATTGGAAACGGTTAAATTTTAATTCATCTGACCAAACAACTCGTTTCCAATCACAAATGCTCCAGTTTTTGTGATCCCTTGCAAATTTCAAACGCGCCTTCATATTCTTTTCGGACAATGCAGGTTTGTTTTTTAACGAATGATACATATCCGAAGCCACGAATTTCTCTTCTAGCAGTCCATTTGCTAACATTTTTATTAATTGCTAGAGAAACACCCTTTGGTGCTAGCAGCTTGTTTTTCTTAATTTTCGACATCATTAGGCGAGCATCAGAGCCCGAGAACAGTTTTTTGCAACCTTTGACTTGAGTTTTCGGAGTCAAATTTCGGCTGATTCAAAGCTTTTCGGCAATAATAAGCGAAGGAAATCCCTTCCCGGTCAGGCACACACCACTACTTTCAATGTCGACTGAAATTTTCCACATTTTAAAATTATATTTCACCAATTATTTTAAATTTGTTGCGAAAAGAAAATGTGCTTCAAATCGCTTTACAAATAAGAATATTAAAAGGACTAAGATAACGGTAAATCTACATGCTCAATCTACGACTAAGAAGAATACCCAAGGAGCTAAGTTATGGGGAAATCTGGATGATTTCGGCTGAGAAGAGAAGTAGAAGAGCCAAAGTATTGGCAATTATGAAACGTGCAAAATTGAGTTTATGTGGATTTTTTTGGTTTTTTATTTTTCATTAATTGAGTTTAGCTGATTTAGCGTTGCAACTTTTTCTATTTGTTAAGAACAAACTAATAAACAAGTATAAAAAACAAAATCTTAATTTGCTTGTATGGTTTAATTTTTATGCGTGATGAAAGTCAAAGTTGTGAAACATTCACTCATTTTTGCTCGGTACTGTATATAGAAGGTATATATAGAATATATATAGGGTATATAGAGAGCGTATACACACTATAAGTAAGATATACAATATATATTGTGTATATATTGTATAACTAGAGAATCTGTTAGGGTGTATCATTAGAGTCTATAGATAGTATATATATACATATATAGTGTTAATATCAGTATATATACATATGTACGATATACATACATATTTATATAGAATGGGTAAAGTGTAGATGGATTACATATAAGATATGTATAATTTATAGAGTATGTTTTGATTCTATGGTATGGGGTGTAAATAGATTATATTGTATTGTATATATAAGGATAGTACATATATTAATTGAGTCTATACAGAGAATAGGATATATGGACATACATATATAGAGTATATCAAGAGAACTCTTGGAGTACATAGAGTATAAAATTTATACTATAAATAATAAATATATTTATACTATAAATAGATATATTCTACATAGAATTATGCATTATAATTATAGTGTTTAGTGAATATCTAAGGGAATAGAATAGAGACTATATATAGAGTACATATACTGGTTCTATTTATTGCAGTTCAAGTTTCACTTTGCAGACGTGTTGCAGGCAATGCTACGCGACACTTCTAGGGACAGAAGCCATAGCTTAGACTGCAATAAACTCTGTTCTTGGTCTTTGTTTGATATTTGAGTATGAAATACGCCAGACACCTGCTCAGATCTAGGGATTACCTAAGCCACATCCACTTTTGTCTACAATCCATTCACAATATTATTCTAAAAGTTTCCTGAGACTGAAGCAGCTCAGATCCTGAAACAGCTTCCAAATCGAATTCCTTGCTCCACATAGAGCGTGTGTTTGTGTGTGCGTGTGTGTGTGCGCTGCGCCTGTCGTGAGGCTGCCTCATTGTGCTTTATTGGAATTAAGTATTTGGTGGCAATATTATCGCAGCCGCGCTAAACCAGACGCTCCATGGCCGTGTGATATATGGGCTGCGGTGGCTAAGCTTGTAGACTTATAAGCATGTGTCCATGTGCCAAATGGCCATCAAATAATTTCAAATCAAACACTTGTTCGTCGCCCTATCTCACCGTCGCCCCGTCCTCCGTCGCGCCGTCGCCTTGGAGCCTATTAAAATGATATTTGCGAGAGAACTTTACGTCGTCTGCCCAGGCTAGGACCAAACCAATCTCTAGTCTTCTTGCGTGGGCGTCAAAGCAATTTTTGGCATCACACTTGTGTCAACTCAAGGCGAACTCGGACTTGGCCAAAAGAAAATGTTAGTTGGCCGGTTGGCTGGCTGGCGGCGCGAAGACAATTAGGCGGAATTAGGTCGACTTGCTCGCTGCTTATTGTTGCTTATGTTTATGATTATGTTGTAGGCGCATTAGCAAACGCACACACACACACACAGGCAGGCATGCATATATATATATATGTGTGTGTGTGTGCGCACAAACTTAAGGCAGTAATTCTTGGCTGCCCAAGGCCAGCGGCAAATTTTATTTAGAAACTAATGTAAGCGCATTGCATAACAACAACAAAGAGCATAATAAAGAGAGAGAAAACGAGAAAGAGAGAGAGAGAGACAGAGAGTGCCTCAATGCAGTGGGGCATCAGCGAATCTGTGATACCCTGTAGACCCAGATTATCGATTTTCTTTTGGGTCTCTCCCCAGAGAGGTCTCAGCAGCTCTGTGACATGTAGATACCCTCTTTAGTCAGGGAATGCTAATTGCAATCAATAACAAAATGTTTGATTTTTCTTTTCTGTGGGAATACCCCAAATGCCTTGCCCTGAAGCTTGGAATCAAATGGAATAAGTTTAGCTCAACAAACACGAAGATGTTGAGGTCTCACACTCGAACTCCATTCGCTGCATAAGCTGAAATTTATGATAAATTGAGCAGGCTGACCAAACAATCAGAGTAATACGAAGAGAAATTGCAATTATTTACTTTACAGATATTACTTTGATATTCCATATTATATCAGCTATGCCAGCCCTGCCTCGAGCATGAGCTCCCTTAGTACAAAAACTTCTCAGAGTATTTATCAATAATACTTCCTATCACATTTACATTTAATCAAACTTTCTGCTATCTGTGCTTCTATTATCGCTTTACTTTACACCCTACAAATCTCCAGCTTGGCTTAAGATATAAAAACCTAGCTCATGCTAGGTAATTCAAGTACCACCAACAATAAAATTGCTATTATTTTTTTTCACATTTTCAGATGGATTATAATAATTAATTCTCGAATGGCACACCTTAAGCCACGTTTCCACAACTTTACTTGAGCCCCTACTTAAGCTGCTACCATCATCAAGCACTACACTATTCCTGTTGGGTCAGCCTATGCATATATTTTCAATTAGCTCATAAAAGTATGCTACAATTTTTTTAAATATGTAGATTTGATTGGGTAAAAAAACCTCTAACAATTATATGTATTTTCCAGCTAATAGAAAACTAAAAGAAAAAACTCTAAGGACCGTTTCCGGTACGACAAAATACACTGAAAATTACGCATACTTTTTGCTAAGCTGATTATGTTATGGAATATGATTATTAATATTCAGACGTGAAATCGTTAGCATTATAGGCCCACTACGTTAATGAAAGCCAAGTGGAATGTGGCATGCCGCATGCGGCATGCGGCATACGGCATGCGCCAAGTGCTAGCCAAAATGATTACAATGCTGCCAGGCGTCGTGTGCGGCACGCCAGAAATAAGGCGGCAACAAAAATACGCGTACAGATTTAATCAAAGTCCACATTACGGCGGAATACATGAATACTGCACGCATTCATTCCGGCAAGTAGGACGAACCGTGAAGGCCTCCTTACGAGGCAGACACGAATTGTGGCAAAGCAACACATCTCAAACCCTTATACCCTTTAAGAGGATATCATAATTTTTCCACGAAATGTGTTAAGCGTGTGTGAAGAGTGTGTAGAAATAGTAGGCAGTGTAGAGAATATAATGTAGAAAGTGTAGAATGTAGAGAATGTAGAGTGTAGAGAAGAGAGTGTAGAGATTGTAGAGAGTGTAGAGATTGTACAGAGTGTAGAAAAGAGAGTCTAGAGATTGAAGACTGTGGAGACTTCGGTGAACACTATGTAATCTGTTTAGATTGTGGAATGTGGGGACTGTGAAAAATGTGGAGACTGTGAAGAATGTGGAGACTTTTCAAGCTGTGGAGAATGTCGAGTCTATGGAGACTCTGTAGACCGTAAAGATTGGAGACCGTGAATGACTGTGGAGCCTTTGCAGAAATTGGAGACAGTGGTGACTGTGAAGAATGTGGAGAATCTTGGAGACTCTGACTCCGTATAGACTGGAAGCCGTAAAAAATGTGGAGACTTTGGAGAAGGTCTACTCTGCCGCTCACGCTTTTAATTTCGTGGTCCTGAAGAGAGAGAGAGGGAGAGGTTCTACCCATCGCTTGAGGAGTCAAGGGCAGTATCAGAAGAAGGAACATCCAAACAAAATCGTTCGCACAATTTGTGTAGTATCTAAAGGGGCTTACTTGAAAGCGAACAAAAAGACCTATTCACCAATAATAATAATAATATATATGAAATACTTGAAGATGCAACAAACTGCCATGAATAGCGTGTATCAATAAATCTATATAAAGCTGTCCTAGAGAGCTACTCTTATTTGTTTTTGAAAATGTCTTGAATAAATTTCACTATTTCACTCAAGCTGCCATAGACGAAGCTGTCATATAAATCAGATTTACAAAACGTATATCTTTTTTAGCTTAACAATATATATATATAATATATATTTATTTGAGTTCATATAAAAGAAGCCATAGACGACCTTTGTGAACAGTTCGATGAGTTGTAGTCGTACGCCCTCTGCTCTCTCTGCTCTTCTATGCAATTTATCATTGTTTTCAACTGTGTTTTTTTTATTGTTTTGCATTGTGCCTCTGGCTTTTGCTTTCGTTTCAATATGATTGTGCTACATGTTATTTGTGTGCCATCTACCGCCTTCGTTTTGCATGTCATTTGCATGACAAAAGGGCGCCGAAAATAAGTTGGGGAGCATCGCGAAACGAAAGCGAGTGGGCGGCAGTCCGAGTCTAAAGGACAACAAAATACCAAAAAAATAAATGAGTAATTGTGCATGAACCGGGAAGTGAACGACTGCCAAATACCCTGGATTGCGAGTGCCAAGTGAAAGTCAACTAAAGTTCGTTCTAGTTCTTTACTTTCAGCTCTAGGGGCATATGAGTTTTGTATGGAACTTACAGAAATTATTTTTTATACTTTTAACTTAGGAAATCGGAATACCTCTTCTCATAGAAGCTTTGGAAATCGAAACTCTAAAACTCTCGTAACTTCTCATATACCGGGTATTTAGCAGTCGGAGACTCCCAGATGGCGGATCAAGCTCTCACTTCTTGTCTTATACTTTTCAAGTATATAACTCTAAACTAGCCCATAGTTTCACGGCTATGCCAGGCACAATATTTCTGGAGTATTTCCCAAAAGACAAGAATTTAACAACAAAAAATTCTGCAATGAAAAGCAGAAAAATTTCCAGATTGTAAAAGTCAGACGAGAGCAACTGCTGCTAACAAAGTGAAAAGTGAAAAGTGAAAAGCGTTATTTATTTGCGTCTGCATGACATAAATTGTGATTTAATTTGTGTAATTTTAATAGCAATCGCAAATGTGCCAGGCGACAACAACAACAACAACTACAACAACAACAAGACTCAAAGAGACAAACGCGCGGAGCCATTAAATGAAGTAAAATTGTGAATTAAGATGGCAGCGACCCTTGCAGTAGTGAAACGATATGTTCTATTTATTGTTCAGCTTTCACTTTATATTAGCTAATCTACACACACACACACAAACACACGCATACACTAAGGCTTAGCAATCTATTTGGTCTAACTTTATAGCAAGAGATTTGTTGTCAAAGAAATGAGATAATTGAGAATTGTTATCAATAGATTCATGGCGACTGCCTTTTGATACCCTGCACACATTGAGAGTGAGAATTTGGGGCATGCTGGTGGTGTGACAATGTAGGTGATAGGCATTAGGAGGCGTGGCAGATGCCAAAATACATACGTGGTCTTTGATATGGGCGAATAGCTGAGTCGATACTTATCGATATATATCGGATTGTCCAGCTGTCCGTTCATTCGTCTCTAGAGTCTAGACCCGTTCAATCTGAGAATCAGTATCTTGAAATCTTAATGCATAATCACAAAAATCACTTTTCGCCATTATCGATAATAATCGATAAACGTATTTTAGTAACTAGAAACTTGTGCGTTACATCCAAATGTTTTACTAGTAAACTCAATCCACCTCTATTATTATAGTTTAGTTTTTTTTTTTTTTAAGTTTTTTAGTAAAGCCTATCTCTATGCACATATGTGTGTGCATAGAGAAATACTTATAAAGCTCAGGGCTCAGGGTATCTGCCAGTCGGTCATCTTCGCACCTTTCTTGTTGTTATTGTTATTAAAGTGTCATTTCGGTTTCAGTTCAGGCACAAGCACAAAAATAAACAAATCAATTTAATTCCACTGTAAATACATTTCAAATTTATTTCACAAAATGTCTTGCGTGGGTATGTCTAAATATAGCTCTATTTATTATGTATTTTATCATTTTATTCTTCACAAGCAACTAGGTATTTAGTTAAGAAGAGGAAGAAGAAATTCGGTTGAATACGCAGTCAATATGGGATTTCCATCTGATTTCCGCCGTATCCTTAAACAAAGATAGAGTTACGCTAGCATAAAGAGCTTAGTTCGGCATTTGGAAGTATTATTTCATCTTCTTCTGTGCGGAACTGTATTATTTGATTCGATGCGATATACTTTAAAGCTCAGCCGCAGCAATCATCTTGACTTTTTCTTCTCAAAGACATTAAGGCAGATAAAGGGACAGAGGTCTCTATCTGTCTTGTCTCTGTCTCTCTCTCCCTCTCTCTATCCATCTCTCTCTCTCTCTATCCATCTCTCTCTCTCTCTCTTTCTGCCACTCTCTCTCTCTCTCTCTCTCTCTCTCTCTCTCTGTATCCCCTTCTCTCACTCTATCCCTCTCTCTCTCCATCCCTATTTCTAATTACCTGTCTCTCTCATTCTCTGCCTTACCCTTACTGTCTCTGTTGCTCTTCACCTCTTTCTCCCTTCTTCTTTCGTTCTTTTTTTTTCTCTCTTTCTGCCTCTCTCTCTCTCTCTCTCTTACTGTCTCTCTCTCTCTCTCTCACTGTCTGTCTCTCACTTTCTCTTGCACTGACTCAGTCACTGTCTCTCTCTCTCTCTCTCTCTTTTTAGCTGTTTCTCTCCCTGTCACTCCCTTTCTTCTTTTCCTTTCACTGAATCGTTTCAAACTGTTTCTATCGCAGTAATTTTGTCCTCTCTCTCTCTCCCATTCTCATTATTTCCTTCTCTTTTCCTGTTCCTCTTTCTCTTTCTTTTTCTCTTTCCCTTCCCACCCCCTTCTATCTGTCCCCTACTTTCTCTCTTTCACTTTATACTCTCATTTATATAACCTGTACTCCGTCGTTGTCCATCTGTAAGCACGTCAATCACTCTGCCTATCTCTGTCCCTTTAGCAATGTATCTATCTCTGTCTGTGTCTGAGACCAGCTTTGTGTCTGCCGCTTTATGAATGCTTCAATGAATCCCGTGAACTTTAAAGAGGACTAGAAATTCATACTTGACTTCTGTAGTAGAATATAATACTCTCTGATCGTGGCCTGAGTGACACCTAGTCGTGCACTCCCCACTGGACCACTCTCCGTGTTTGTTGCTTACATCTAAATCTCATTAAATCTGATTTACCTCCTCGTAACACCGGCCCATGCGAATGTTAATAGTAGAGGATTTCACTTTCGCCCTTTAATGCTCAACTTTTCCTTTGATATTCTAATATTTACACAAATATGGATATATACATATATAGATGTATGTAGTAGGTATATGTATATATAGATATTCTAATAAACATATTTTGTGCCATAATTATTTTACGCCCACGTTCAACAATTTCAAATTGTCAGCTTTTGTAGTGGAAAGCAATAAATGTTAGATATTTATATACGCATATATAATGTATATATATATATATATAGTTATACACATAAATAAATATAGAAGTTGATGAAAGTTCAGTTGGTTGATGTCTCACTTGTTCTTAACATGCAGGAAAAAAGAAACTTTGCTGATTTCGTATGTATAGCACAAACTGTGAACAGTTTTCTGTATGCGATTTGCATACACTGTTTGCATAGTAATTAAGAGCATATTAGTTTTAGAATGCTCTCAAGAATTGCTCGTGGGAATGCTAATAATTGGGCATAGATAAACTAAATGAACTCATATCAGCTCATTCTCCTTCAATTTATTCCTTTTAACAGTGTATTCTGCAGTCTGTGACACCCGACCTGCCGCTGTCATTTGCTATTTACTAACTGAAACTGTAGCTGGCAGCATACAAGTTTTCATGGTCGCATTTTGTAATGGAAGCGCCGCTGCGCTGCCCCCTTCACAAATGATGAGAACTTCAATTGAAGCATATGCGCTTTATTGACCAACTTTTCGCACAGTCTCAGCCACAGCCACAGCCACAGCCGCTGTCGCAGATGTTACTAAGTGTGCGACAGCCAGTCACTGCCAATGTATCCTTATACATATATTCATAATTTTTTATTAAACTGTCCAAATATCTAAGAAAAAATATATATAAATAAAAACGCTTTCGGCTGGGCGATAAATTTGAAATTTGAAATTTGACAGTTGTCTTCCAAGTGTCGGCAGCTGGCAGCTGCCAAATTGATGCAAGATAAATTAAATATAGTTTTTTTAAGCTCACGAAAGTTGGAAATCAGAAATCTAGTCAATGTCTTATTAAGTTATTCATTAAAATAAAATCTATGTATAAATATAAGTATATTTTTAGCGGACTTTGCCTTCTAAGTTCAAAGGGACAGCTACAAAGAGCGTAGCAGTCGGGTGTTACCGACTACAGCTTACTCCTTCATATACCAGCGCCATTTTACGTTTTGCCACGCCCTCAATTGGTATATGTATAATATGTGAAACTTAATAGACAATATAAACAGTCCTTATCGTTACGTTTTTAATTGCTAGCTCTAAAACTGCAGTTCTCCCAGATTTGCCACGCCCCTGGTGGGCATAGACATGCCATTCGTGGTCAATTTTTGATAAACACCTAAGGTGTTTATGAAAATTTTAAAGCTTACGCTCAAAAACTGATCAAATTATAGGGTATTTTTCGCATGCCACGCCCCCAAAGGGGAATAGTAATTACTTTTGAGTCCAATTTGGAAATTTCTAGCTCGCAGACTGTAGAAGCTAAAAACATTTGCGGTTTGCCACGCCTCCAATGGGCATAGATATTGATAGATTGTGTACGTGCGAGCGATTATACATCTCTATACTACCAGGGCTGCTGATATACCGGAAAATGCATTTTTCCATGACTTACCACGCCCCTAGTGGGAGGATCGGATTAACTTTGACACTGTATAAGTCTGTAGCCAACAAACGGACGGACAGCGAGGCGGGCATGACACAAAATCAATATACTCATTTCACTTTCATGAATGAGCACGAAAACGAAAAGTAAAAAATTAGTAAAAATTAATAAAAAATAATAATAATATTGACAAGCAATTAATTTATCAAAGTTAATAATTTTTGTACACCAAAATATTTTTCATAAATTTTTCCTGCTGTAAAACTAAAGCAAAATAAATTTAAAGTCGTTTTTATTCACAGTTGTATATGTAGGGACAATAAAAAAAAAAAATGTTTTATCAAGCAGACAATTTTTTTGTAAACTGTCCATATATTTATTTATATACTGTTTAAAAAAAAAAAAAAAAAAAAAAAAAATCAGTTTTTTGTAGCATTTTCACTGATGCTTTAAGTCCGCACTGCAGTTAGCCTGCACTACTCGACGCTAGATGGCGCCATAACCAGCACACAATGTTGCCAATGTAGACTATGAAATGTGTGCACTTCACATTGCCTGCTGCATTCTCATTTCACAATGGGGCCGCCCGCCCCAAGGCCAGCTGGAGCACTTTAATCTGGGAATTGGCACTTACCCTGCGAGAACTGAATGAGCTTGCAGAGGAACTCGCCAAAGATGAAGTTGCGCAACAGCGTGCCGACGAGTGTGACGGGCATGCAGAGCACGCCCAGCAGCATGTCCGAGATGGCCAGGTTGAGCAGAAAGAGATTGGTGATGGTGCGCATGCGGCGGTTCTGCATCAGCGTGGATATCACCAGCAGATTGCCCACGATGGCGCAGAGCAGGATCAGGCTGTAGCTGGGTATTAGCCAGGCGGGCATTTCGGTGGCGCTGCTGGCGGTGCTGCTGCCACCGCTGCCGCTGCCAGCGCCGCCAGCTGCCGCTGCGGCTGCGGCTGACGGTGCTCCAATGCTCCTCTCTGTTGGGGCGCCATCGGGTATCAAGAAGAATTGGCCAGCGCCCAGTGCATCCATGTCGTCATCAGCGCTGCTGCTGGCATTGCCGCCCGGGCCAGCGCCGCTGCTGCTGCCATTGCCGGCGTCGGCCAGGCCCAGCGACAGCGTTTCGTTCAGCGGCGACAGCGTCAGCGAGACGATGTGGCTGGCGGCGCTCCGTGCGTTCGCATAGTAGTCCACCAAGGCCTTGTAGGTGTCGGCCGCGTGGGCTGCATCCTCGGCGCTGGTGCTGTACATGGCCACGGCGTGATCTAGTTCCGGTGCCGCGGCCACTACCGGGTCCGGATTCCGGATTTCTGTCACTCACTACCGTCTTTCACTTAACAAAAACACAAACAAAAAGAAATGATCTTGAGAGTATCACACACACACACACACACACACACACACAGGCGGAGACACACACACGATCCGTGGACTGCGGCTCGACTAACGGTACTTGGGTACGGGTCGTAGTATACGTATACGAGGCAAGCGACGCCCACGACGTTGACGTCGTTTGCTGGCGCGCTTCGCTCTGCCTAGCCGTTACCGTTACGTTGAACGAATCGCTGGCAACTGGCAGCCGCCGCCAATGGGGCAACTGCGTGGCGCCTGCGTTTCGGCTGCGCGAAACTCACCACAGGCGGCAGCAACACGAGGCATGCCACAGCGCAACATGTTGCCAGCCACATGCGAAAGGCGCCTCGTTAATATGCAACGGCCAGCGTCTGGGCAGATATATAGCCTCCATGTCCACAGTGGCGAGCAATCTAAACTGATTCAAATTGCCTCACGGACGGACTGACTGATTGACGCACTGATTGATGGACTGACTGATGAGGCACTGACTGAGAATGAAAATAGAGTTGAAGCTACTGAAGCTAAAGAGCTGAAGAAATAGAGAGTAGCAGTAAATCTACTTGACTGATTGACTGATTGATTGGCTGATTGACTGATAACACAGTGTAAGCCATAGGAGCTAGAAAATATTAACAGGTTACTGGCTTAAACTGCTCAGTCAAACAGTCTGGCTGACTGAATGATTGACCCAACTGATGAGCTTTGTGATTGACTAAATGATTGATTGACCTATTAGCTAACAGTTTAGCTGAATGAATGCATTATTGGGCTGAATGACTGACTGCTAAAGTAATTGACTGATTAATTAATTGCTTATGATTGATGATTGATTGTGGATCAATCATTGACGTTTTAGCTATGTATTTACATTTATTTGACTGGATGTTTCTCTGTCTGATTATAGTCAATTGTCTGTTGATTGACAAACTGATTAGTTAAATGACTGACTGACTGATTGATTGATTGGCTTACGCACTCATCGATCAACTGACTGATTTACTAGCTTATCGATTGATTGACAGACTGTTGAATTAACCACAAATCAATCTATAAAGGGAATCCAATCAATCAAGTTAACTGAACCATTTTATTGACCAACTGATTGATTGATTGACTTATTATATGGGTTATTTTCGGTTTGAGTATACGATTTTCTAATAGATTGATTCACTGATTGATTGATTTATTAATTAGCTGATTGATTAACTGAATGATTGACTGATTGATTATTGTTTAAGTAAATGCTTGATGAGCTTATTGATTTGCCTGTTTAACTGAATTATTGACTGATTGAATCCACTTGATTAAATAATTGTTTACCTGATAGACTAATTATTTGACTAACTGATTAATTACTTATACTAGATTGATCGATTGCCTAACTAATGAAATGACTGACTGATTGATGCGCAAGGCTCAATGTGTGACCTGATTGATTATCAAAACTCCAAGCGAAGTATTCAAACTATAACGCTTTAAACTAAGGCAGTCTAAATAGTACGAATTTTGTTTCCTGACTAACTGACTGACTGACTGATTGATGATCATCCCATCTGAGTCCGTACAGCACCGCTGAAATCTAACTGAAAATTGTTATAAAGCAACACTTTTGTTATTATCCAACCAGACTTAAATGTTTGTTCGAAAAGTTCTAACCACGCCAATCCAAATAAAAGCCTTAGCAAAATGTGGACAAAAAAATAACTCGGAACACTTAAGCTCCTTTCCGAATAACGCCAAAGTCATTTATATACTTGAAGTACAATTTCGCATATCACAAACTTGCCAGCTGATGAAAGGCGAGCGAGAGTTGGCGTCCTCTCCAACTTTTATCCCTTTAGACATCTGTTTAAAGTTTCGCCCCCAAGCTTAAAGTTGTTTCCAATATTATTCCTTTACGTGTTGTTATTTCTATATTCTCCCCTATTCATTTTTTATTTTTTTTTTTTTTTTTATTTTTCCAATATTCTTCGTTTTGTATCAATTTTTTTTTTAACTACTTCTTTAGCTTCACTTTAATCAACTTAAAAATTTTATATTTAACTCTATTCAATATTTTTATGTTCATGAAATTAATATTCAATATTAAAGACTAATTTGTTTTTTTTTTTTTTTTTAATTGTTTAAAGCAAATGTTTACTCGTTGATGCCACGAGCAACGCGACTCATAAATATTTCCCACAAATCTTATCTGATTTTATTTTTACAAGGTGTTTTATTGATTTAATCATTGCAAATTGAATGGTGGACATTTTGTTGATTTTCTTTCATTTTCAATTTTCATTTTTCATGGAGCGACTTCGACATATAAAATAAATTTTAATATGTTTTCCTTTCGGTAAGCGAGATTAATTAAATCTGCAAATTTGCGTTAAGAAGGGTTTTAAAAAATAAATTAAATAAAAAAACCACACATAAATTTATATTTCAGACACATGAATTGATAAATATTGATGAATGCAGAGATAAACATATGTATGTACACATATCTGTATATAAATACACTCTAAGACACATGTCAGGGGATTAGTACATATACATATACATATGTACAGGCCTAGATACATTGAGTCGATATATACGCATGCTGACATTCATGATACGTATATGTACATATAGATGTATGTATGTATGTACACCTGCTGTATGTCAACATGGCTTACTTGCTGACATAGTGACGTTCATCCATACATATATACATGCATACATGCATACACATACCTACATACTTATATGCATGCATGTATACATACATCCAAACATGAATACATATAGGCATATGTACACGCACACATGCACATATATGTACCTTCATACATGCATACACACATGCATATGTACACACACACATACATGCATACATGCATTCATACATGAATACATATAGACAAATGTACACACGCACATTCATACACATACATATATACATTCATACATGCATATATACACACACATACATGCATACATGCATTCATACATGAATACATATAGACAAATGTACACACGCACATGCATATATATGCACATTCATACATCCATACATACATGCATATGTACACACATACATACATACATGCATGCATGCATACATACATCCATAAATGAATACACACATGCATATGTACACACACACACATGCATATATATGTACATTCATACATCCATACATACATGCATATGTACACATATTCATGCATACATACATCCATTCATGATGTACATACTCACATGCATACATACATCCCTGCATCCCTTGCATGCATGAGTACATACGTACACACATACATGCATACATATACACTATTCTTATGTATATTAGCAATCATATTCGCATGCCTGCATACATATGCAGACATGTTTACATATGCACATGTGCTCTCACATGCACACTTATAATAATCTCTCCATAAAAAGAGCGCATCTGCATATATAGCATATAAGCTATAAAAATCAAGGCAACCAACTCTCGCATCAGTTGATGAGAATCGCCGAGAACGACATTAACTGGAAGAGCGTAAAACGTAACTGCAATTTGCTATTATTGCACATACACATACACATATCAACATGCACTGGGGAGGGTTAAATTCCTCAAATAGGAAATTCATAACTAAAGAAGCATTTGATTTCTTTGGATCAGCCATAAACATATTTATTTTTGTGTACAAACACCGTACGGCATTTCGGAATCTCTAAACGCACTTTCTAGGCCAACTGGTTTGATTGGTTGGTTCTGTTTCGGATCTGTTTATTCGCTTTTATTGCCTTTGCACATGTTATGACAACTGTTTGCTTAGACGGCTCGCATGCGAATGTATTTTGTGGTTTATCTGCATTACTCTGTACTCGTATTATGATAAACCGAACCGAAACAGCTTTGGCACTAAATTGGAAGTGTCAACAGGCCCAATAGGCATAATCATATCTGTGACCATTAAATACACGAAGAAGAGCCAATTAGTGGGAAATATGTGATAAAGCAATCAATCTTATCTAACTGAATAATTGAGGAGTGCTAGACCTAGAGTAATATATAAATAGAGCTGTGAGTGAACTAAGCGGGAGTACCCGACTAGAGAATACCCTGAACCGAAGCGAAGAGCTACTCTTCTAATAGCTCTACTTGATCTTGAAAGACTTTTTATTGCAATTTTTTAGACACAGAGAGTGAGGCATAGGTAGAAAGGTATAGCAAAGGTTAAGAAGGAGTATCCGAAGTTCAAGCTATACCAAATTTGGCAGACCAACCCTCACAGTAAATTTAATGCTATATATAACTATAAAATATTATCGATTTTGATCTATATTGAGAGCTTATTTAAAAAGTCTTACTACATATTTTGTAGAGGAATTTCAAGTCTTTTCTTTTTATAGTCACATACGGACGGAAGGACTTAGACAATCGGAATGGACGGGCGGACGTACCGACAGACGGATAAATAGACGGATAGAAGGACAGACGAATTGAACTGTATCGGCTTACCTTATCATCCTGATCAAAATTATATACGCCACGCCTCCTTCTACATATTCATATGCCCAATATACCTTGATATCGCATTTTCCATGGGTTCAGGTATCCAAATTAACAAACATATCGCTTGGGTCTAATTTTATGGCATCTGCCACGCCTTCCTCTGCGTGTTATATAATTTTCATATAACCAATATACACTAAAACTAAATTTTAAGCTGGTTTAGGGTATAAGAACCTGAGCTCTATTTAGAAAACTAGGTAACGAACATCAGGATTCGAAATTCCGACTATATATATGAATATATACGAGTATATCAAATATATGAGAATATGAAATATATGGCCAATACATCTTTTGGTGGTAAGTCGCAGAACCTTCTCCAGCATCATTGCTGTTGCTTTATTATAATTATTATATAATAATGGGAATAATAGAATACTCAAACAATCTCTCGCTCAGCCACATTCAGGTCAGACTAATGTCTGGGATATACTATATAGATATGTATGTCCGTATAGATGTTCGCCTGCTCGCAGTATATTTCATTCGATATTTTTTGTAGCCACATTCAAGCTCTATAATATATCTTAGCCATTTTTGCCGAGCAGCGGGTAATTCAGCCAACTGATTGCTTGATTCACATTGCGCTGTTTGCGGCCTGATAAAGCGACGTGGATGACGCTGGCGACGATAAGCCCTGCACCGGATAAGCTCCAATGCCGTCTCTCTCGTTCAGTCCCCAACCGAAGTGAATTTTGCAGGCACACACAGCAGACAGACACACACACACACACACAGACAGAGAGACAGAGAGACATTGTGGACTAGTACGTGCGCACTTGATTGCAACGTGCCCCAGCCTCAGCAACCGGTGACTGCAGCTGTGACTGCGGCTGCGGCAGCGGCAGCCGCAGCGGCAGAGAGCCGGCTGTGGTCTAGGCAGCGCTCCTCAAGGCTGAGGCAAGGCTGAGGCAAGGCTGATGCGGCACAGATTGCTGGCCGAAGATGCCGTTAAGCCTACACCTCGACTTGCAAGTGTTCGACCGGTTGATTGGGAACAGGCTGCACCACACGAACCCCCTTACCCCCACACACAGCCCAACCCCACCCCAGCCTAGCGAAAAACAGTATCCAACAAAATAACAAAATAAATACATATAATAAGTGAAATAAATCAATTCTTGACCAACAAAATTTTTCAATCTATCGCTAGGGCATGACTTCATGAAAAGATAAAGCGTCTATTTGTTTAACACCATTTCAAATTCAATGTGATGATAATTTCTATAAAATATACTGCACTAGATATTAATATACTATGTACATTATACTGATAGAAAATGTTTATGTGGAACTTCAGATAAGCTCAATAGAATTCCGACTATACGTAGTTCAAAGATAAGTTCAAGTTAAAAAAAAAAAATAAATTAAATAAATAAATAAAAAAATATTGATATATATGTATGTGTATTATACATAGTATATCATAATCATATATGTATTTAGATAATTTGTTAGTTATCTATAAGCTATTACTCTACCAATTATCATATACTATATATGTACATACATATACATTTATCACCAACTATATTCACATACCCATATACATATGTATGTATGTATTCATATACCCACAAAATCTCAATAATTACTAATCTATTTTAATTGTAGCGCTTAATCAAGTTTACGGAATTGCTTGAAGATTTGTCACAGTGCATTTATTTTAAGAACATTGAGTAAATTCATATGTATAATAAATAAATGTGATGTACAGTGCTTTACATCCTAAACCATGCTCCTATATATGAATGTATGCATGTATGTATAATTATATACACACACACACATATATATGCGCGCTTGCGCTCAACGGTGTCAAACATTTTGTCAACGGCGCAGTCGACGTCGCTGCCCGCGCACTTTCAACTCTGAAACTGAAACTGAAAATAAAACCAAATGCGGTGACGGCGCCGTCGCCGTTGCTCCGTTCTCAGTCTCTGTCTCTGTCGCTCATCAGCTCGTCAGCTTACTGGGGTGCTCCCACTTGCTCGCTCGCCGACTGCGCTGCCCGCTTCGTTTTCGTCGTTATGCTTTGTGCTGGTTGGCGCTGCTTCTGCGTCAGCCACTTCGTTGGAGTTGCACGCGCTGCCGGCCCGCATTCGTGAGCAACAATTCGTGCGAGTCGGACGGAGTCGGTTGGCTATTTTGGTCACTCCCGATTAGAGCCTGTGTGCCTTTTGCCTTTGTCTTTGTTTTCGTTATTAATGTAATACATACATACATACATACATACATATATGTATACATTTATATAGATTTTTTTTTATATTAATTTTGTTGTTGTTTATCGTGACACTTGTCGTTAAGCGTTTGCGTGTTGTGTTCACAAAATTTGCACCAAGCACCCAAGCCGGTAAAAAATTCCCTGAACTGTCACTCGAGAGTTGCAGCAACAGCCGCAGCACCAAAGCCGAGCAGAACCGAAGAACTAGAAGAAGAAGAAGCAGCAGAAGCAGCAGAAGCAGAAGCAACCCAACAGTAGCCGCAGCATCCCATTCAGCCAGCCAGCAACATGTCAGACGGCATTGAAGTTGAACAAATTGTGGAGAGCAAGCCGAAAAGGGTGAGAGATACTTTTAACGCAATCTTACACACACTCACACACACACACAGATTTTTATATGGTATATGTATCAAGAAAATATTAAGTGCGGCACAAGACGAAACAAAAAGAATTAGACTCATAAGAGATGCGACAACGGGGCAGTTAAACAGCAACACAGCAACGGCAACAGCAGCGCAAAAGAAAATCTGCAGAAACAGATAGCGCGCGTGAGCGAGACAGGGAGAGAAAGAGAGAGTCAATGTGAGAGGCGAGTGCAAAAGCTGTGGACGGCAGAGCAGGCCAAAAAGGAAGAGGGAAGAGTCCGGCAGCGTAGCCTCGCTATAGTTGGAGCCCCAGCCCAAAGTCAACTGTGCGTATGTGTTAGTGTGCATGTATTTGTGCCTGTATGTGTGCCTGAGTGTTGAACTTTAAATAACTGTGACTCCACACACAAGAACCGGCCAGGGCCAGGGCCAGTACCCCCAGTCGCAGTCGCAGCAGCAGCAGCAGCAAAGGCAAAGCCAGTGCCGGTGCCGGTGCCGGTGCCGACGCCGGTGCCAGACAGCGAAATATAAAGTACAAGAAGAAGAAGAAGAAAACACAGAACAGCAAAAGAGCACGAAAAAGAAACAACAAAAAAAAAGAGGGAATATCTTGCTTATGCTTTCTAAGTGCGGGGGCGGATGCAGCATGCAGCGCAGCAGCCAAAGGGGTAGATAAGCAGGCGTAAGTGTGTGTGTGTGTGTGTGTGTGTGTGTGGGCATGGCCATATTAGACAGCAGCAGCAAAAACAACAACAACAACAAGGAATATGCATATCAAGTTCAAGTGCGCAACGGCTTCGCAGTCGCCGCCGCTGCCGCCGCACTTGTGAACATAGCAGCTAATATACATACATATGTATGTATATGTATGTGTGTGTGCACACCCACACACACACATGTTGTAAGATTTTCAATCTGTATCTTATCGAGCATGTATCGAGTAATTGTTGCGGTTACATTGAGTTCCATATCAAATTTGTTTAGCTACTGTGTAACAGTAATTCTGACATCTGTGATATACTATGGCCCGCTGGCTGTGTGTGTGTGAGTCATTTTGGGTGATTCGATTGATTCACTGTGACTCACACACACATACACACACACATGCACGCAGACCGGGCGCAGCTGCAGTTCAATTACCTACTATATTAAGCAGCTATCGAAGCGACATGACTCAAAATTTAATCAGTGAAAGAGACAGAGAGAGGGAGAGAGGGAGACAGGCGTTCGTTTGTTCAGTTGCTGCAAAGCAACGAAAATCACAAGAAGAAGAAGAAAAAACATGGATTAAAAATGCAAACTACTAAATGTTCACATAAACCAAAGTTAGCTTGAAATGTTCATAATGTGAACTAGTTCAACAATTTTGCCGTACGACAAATATACAGTCGATTAGCGTGCTCAATGCAAACGAGTGCAATTTCAAAAACATAAAATATCTATATACATCCATGTGTAGTATGCACATTCTCTTTCCTTATCTGTCGGAACATAAAGACGAACCATTTACGGTTATAACTCAATTCAATAAGTCAAACAGAAAGCCATGAAAACTGAAATCGAAACTGAAAATACGTTCGAGTGGATGCCACAACAGCAACGGCAGCAGCACCAGCAGCAACACCTCAAATCAATGCCAATGGCAATAAATAATATTGAATATCGTAAATCTCTACCCAAGCCATCCACCCGCAAACGAGCTGCATTCGATATGCATTCCATTACCGTTAGAATTGAAAGCGAGTATTGTTTTAGCTAGTGCTATTGTGTAACAGGCACACACACACACACACACACACACACTTATACACTTGCACGCATGGCCTCTCTTCAATTTTGTTAAGTTAGCTGCGCTTCCTGATGCGCCAAATTTGGCTGTTGTTTTTTTTTTTTGCTCATTTTTCGCATTTATTATTCACTAATGAGTCACGCACACAAATCAATAAACGACGTTTCTTTGTTTCATTGCAAAAATGCAGAATTATTAATACATGCAGCGCAACAAGAATAACAGCAACAACAACAACAGCAGCTGAAACAGCGCGTGAAACGAAATAAAGGAAAAATTAACAGCCTTGCCGTCTGCCGATGCCCTTACCACCTCCCCTGCCCACGTCACTCTCGTCTCTCCCCTCACTTGTCGGTCCTTCCGCCAGTCACGGAGCAAATGAACGCGGCGCTGATTCATGCCTTGCATTGTGCTTTTCTTGTTCGACTTCGTGCTCGAAAAAAGGCTGCAAAGAGTTTTCAACAGCAAAATTAAAACACATGTGAATAGTACTCCTTAGGCTGCCCCTCTGCCCCTTCCCTAGCAGCTCTTTCGCATGGTAATGCGAACTAATATCGAAATCAAACTTTAATAATTAAGCGTATTTTCCCTTTGTTGAAAGTCAGCATGACGATGATTAATCAAATTAAACAAAATAGCCAATTATTGAATTGAATATCCTGTAATATTTTATTTATAAAGATTACAAATCTAAAAACTAAAAAAAAATTTTTTTTAATTATTATTAAACATATTTTAAATTAAATATAATTTGATAAATTTTCTAACATTGAATTAAAAAATGATTTAAAAAT
The DNA here is from genome assembly GCF_018153725.1 of Drosophila mojavensis. NCBI lineage: Eukaryota > Metazoa > Arthropoda > Insecta > Diptera > Drosophilidae > Drosophila > Drosophila mojavensis. The sequence continues at coordinate 7,103,936 of NW_025318667.1, forward strand.
TTTTTTAATTTAATGAATTTTTAATATTTTATATTGAAGTACCAAGTTTCCTATAATACTTAACAACTGATATAATTTATAATTAGTACAAATTAAAAACCAAAATCAATTTTTAAAAATTATATATATATATATTTTTTTTTTTAGAATTTTTATTTTTTTGTTTTTTTTTTTTTTTTAATTTTTAGAATATTTATCAATATAACATTTTTAAGTAAAATGAAAAATTATTTAAACTAAATTTTGTTTATAATTGGCGTAGCACACTCATACCCAGCTCATATTTCCTACAGGGTATTCACAGAATCTCAGTCTGTTTCAGCATTTCCCTCAATCTGTGATTCACGCACTTGACGCACAATTTTCATAGTTTTACTTCTACTTCTTCTACTTATTCTTTTGCTTTTTTAATTTCTAACACTCACACACACACACACACACACACACAGAGATTGGCATTCATTTTGCGGAAAACTTTTACTGGATTTATGTGGAACTTTATAAGTATGCGACGAGCGTTGCGTATCTGGAATGGCATTAGTCAACCTTAAGCGATTATAGTATATATACATTTATTTATTATATATATAAAGATACACGTTTATTACTGTAACAACACCTGCTATGCGTTCCTTAGATTTCTGCTATCGTTAGCAAATTTTTTGTATGCTTTGTTCCCAAAGGTAAAAAAAAGTATATTGGTTTTGCGCAATGTCCGTTCGTCTGTCTTTATGAACTTTGAGATTTGAAATGTGGAACCTATTCTCGTGTATATCCTCGACTGATAAAGTGTGTTCGAATTTCCAAGCCCAATATCAAGATCAATAGGATATGGCGGATCTATCTACGATTGGTATATCTATCTATTGGGTTGCGGCAAATCGGCAACAAAGTATCACGCAGTCGGTTACTCCCCACTGCAACGTCCTTAATTAATATTTTCTTTATTTGTTGCTGCATTCGAATTTTTTCTGGCCACATTTAAAATACTGGCTAAAGCAATTTGCTGATATGGTGCGCGTTGTGTGCGCTGATATCGACTTCTATAGATATTGGCACACAATTTATTTTGTATATAATTTTGTGTGTACACTTTTTATCACCTGACTTATCAAAGGTCATTACAGTGCTTTTTATGCCCGCCAATTGGCAAATGGCTAAAAACACAATTGCAAAAAAATGAAGTTTTTACAAACAAGATTTCCGTGTTTTATATATAATTGCATATCCTTTGTGAAAGATTTAAAGTTATTTACATAAATGTATAATAAATACATCCAACAAATATATACAAAATATTTACAGTTGCGTTAAACAAGTAAGAATTAAATGTAAAAAATACGAAAAATATGCTGAAATGCTTTAAAAATTTATGAAAATAAAAAAATAAATAAAAAGAAAAGAAATATTCACTAATATTTTTTATATAGTTATCAATTCGCAATAATTTCCGATTGCATAGACATAAGGAGACATGGCTGAGAACCAATAGGGTATATAGATTCTTGATCATAAACAGCTCAGAGTAGAGCTACTCTTTAGCTGTTCCTCTTCAAGCACTTAAATATGCAATTTTGGCGCAAATTACTATTAATAACTTTGATCAATAATTTTAATGAGTAAACAGCTCATTTAATATTTGAATACAGCTACATATGCATACATAATATATATGTGCACCAATTAGCAAGGGTATTCCCTAGTCTAGCATGCCACTCATCGCTGTTTGCTTTACCGTAAAAAGTAGCCGTTGCTCACACAATTCTGAATTACACACAATGCATTTGCTTAAATCGGATCAGGCGATCAACTCAGTAGCTGTTGACTTGAGATTAGATAAAAGTAACGGCATAATGTAAGATTAAACAAGTACTCAAATATATATTTATATTTTAAATATACAAGTGCATATCAAATATACATACATACATACATACATACATATGTATGCACTTGGCCGCAAACCAGACTGCGATAAGGATGGCAATCAATAAATGTTTGCCGATATGATTACGAATATCGATAACTTTTACTTTCGTTTGAAACATAGTTGCAATGAGCTGGAACTATTTGATTACTTTGATTGCACAAGACAAGAACTAGCGAAGGACAAGAGCAAACACAAGTGCATTAAGCAGCAACAAGTCAGCGTGTGTGTGTGTGTGTGTGTGCGTGCATGTGTGAGGGCAGGCGTATATCAAAATTCGATTCACACATGCTACTCGGCTTATCTGAGTCGCAAGACGTGTTAGACAGAGAGCAAGCGATTGGGCTTGCGTCACTGCTGCACCCGCTTACACATACGCATACGCAGAGTCGCCCGCATCCGCACCCAAAGCCGAGCCCAGGACAAACAAATAAAAGGGGAAGAGACAAAAGCAACAGCATGCGCTGTAATTGCGGCAATATATGATTAGTTATCAGGCACGCCCAGTCAACAGTCGCATCTGAGTGTGTGTCAATTCGTTTTGCGGCGAGATAGTTGAGAGAAATGTCTTATCAGATAAATAAAGCAAAATACAAAAAGCCGTTAATTTGCGCTCGAAATTATGGCAGCTGGCCATATACAAACATACATACATACACGCATACATAATTCAGAATTCTCTCAGCTTTAGTTGCCACTTCTTCTTATTCTGCATTAGCTCTTTCCTATTGCAAATTGTCGGCAGCGCACAAATTATGGCAACGGTTTTATTTCACTTCTCTGCTATTCTTCGCTGTGTGCATGTGTGCATGTGTGTGTGTCTGTCTGTCTGTATTTTGTCAGCTGGCACAGTTTTTGCATGTTTGGCTGCTCATTTATTTTTGTCTAATTAATTCAATACAAATCAAAAGATTACAGTTTTTATCGTCGTGAAAGTCTAAGCGGAGGCCAAAAGTTTTCTATTCTTTGATCTTTCTAATTGTTTGTCAATTTGTTATCATATTCTGCTTTCCAGAGCGCACTTTTCTAAATTGCTTTGCGCTTTTCTAATTGATTTTTCTCATACACACACACACAGAGAGAGAGACGCACACTCACAGGCACACAAAATCTCTCTCATAGAAGCAAAATCAATTTCGGTCAACGAACGCATTATGATCCAGCCGCTCTCTTACTCGCGCTCCTTCTCTGTCGCACTCACGCGTCTTGCTACTGCTGCTCATCTGCTCATTCTGCACTGCTCCATATGGCGACAGTTTTGTTGTTATATTTTATGCTCTTTGTTTTGTCGCTGCCAACATCTCAGCCGCCGCACAAAATTATCTGTAGACCGTTCTTTTTTTTTCATATTTCTTTTTCCCGTTGTTGTTGCTGCTGTGCTGCTGCTGCTGCTGCTGTTGGCGGCGGCTTTGCTGATTGAAAATTGTGATGCTTAAATTGTTTCAAATGGAGCGCATACAAACAAAACAATACATAAATCTCGATTGAAGACGCCCGATCAGCTGTCACCCAAACGGCTCTCGATGACTTTCCAAAGTAGCTGTAACTCGCTCGAATTATTCGAGCGTCGTATGCGATGTGGGATGGCTTTCGACATCGAAAACTAACATACATATATGTATGTATGTACATATAAATACATACATAGATACATATGTATCTGTATCTGCCCGCTTGAAAGTACCCAGCAATAAATCGAGGCAGAAAGCGAACGAACTCACTTTCGATATCGAAAACTACTACTACTACAGTCTCCATTGAAAGTCAACGGCCAACAACAACCACAATTAAGACATTAATGCATCATCCCCCATGCAAGCTAAATTAAGCAATAATAAATGAAGCCGCGTTTACGCGTTTACTGATCTGACGGAAACGCAAAAACATTAACAATTTATTTTTGTTTATTTGCCTCACGCACAAATCGGTCAGTGAGGCTTCATTCATTCAATCAGTCCAAATGACGCTCGCATGCAAATGCAATTGCATTTTTATTCGGTTAAATATGATTGACTTGTATGTATGTATATGTAAATATTATTATTACATTTTAATTCAAGTTAAAATTCACCTTATTTTGCATACAAATTAGCTTTTTGATATACACATCAAAAAATGAAGATTATTATAGGCAGCTGTGTAGATGGAAGGATTTTATTATATTATTATGATTGGTAGATTATACATACTTATACATACATACGTATATATAGAAGAAGAGCTTCTTCTTCTTGAGAATCATTGAAGTTCCCGGAAAGAGGAAAATAAATGGAGTGCTAGATAATAATGTGCATATGTATGTTTATAATAATTACTGTTCTGAGTTTCACTAATCTTTCATATGGCACCAATAGAGAGTAGATAAAGGCAGAGTGAGAAATGGAAATATAGGGAGAGAGGCAGAGAGGGTGTTAGAGAAGTGTTTTAAAGAATTAGAAAAGATGACATATACATAGACTAAGAAGGAAAGTGCGAGAGATTCAAATGCAAATAAGATAAGATTGGTAGTTATAGAGAAAGAGAGAAAGAGAGAGACAGAGAGGGAGAGGTAGCGTGTGTCGTTTTTAGAACATAGAAGATGCACATGCACAGTGAGAGAGACAGAGGTAAATACAAAGTAAGAGAACGAGATATAAAAAAGAGAGGAGAGATATATATGTAGAGAGAGAGAGAGAGAGAGAGAGAAAAAGCGAAATACTAAGGCAGATCAAGGATACACAAAAACTTTTAGATAGCTAGAGAGAGGGAGAGAAAGATAAAGATAGAGTTAAAGAAATGGAGAGAGCGCAAGCGAGACAGAGAGTGAGAGAGGGAGAAAGAATGAGAGGAAGAGTGATCAAAAGAGAGAGAGGGAGAGAGAGAGCGAGCAAAGGAGAGCGATCTCTCCTAGAGACATCTAGAGTTAGCTGGATTCTTAGTAAATATTTCCAACTGGACGGAACCAATTAGAGGTTATGTTCGAATTTGCTGTGGCTTTATCTACGGCTATGTTTACGTATTATCTAAGATCGAAGACAACATGATATAGAAATAGTTGTTTCATTACGCACGAAACATTGTGTTTCTATTTTTTTATCAATTGAATGAAAACAATTTCCGTTAAAACAATTTAAAAAAGAAAAAACAATTCTCATTTGAAAACTTTGCTACTTTTTGCCCTGAGGCAATGCAATTATGATTTGTATATAAGTATATATATAGACATGTTACTTTTGTTGCTGCTGTTGCTATCTCGCTCTGTTTTAGTTATTCAATTCGCATGCAACGCGCGCGCTTTTCATTTATGCAACATTTCGAGCTGAACAAATTGAAGAGTTTTGCGGAGGCAAAATGCATTGGCGTGATTGATTCATAATTGTATTGCTATTGCTATTGTTATTGCTATTGTTATTGTTATTGTTATTGCTATTGCTATTATTACTTTCTGGCTGGCTCTTGGCACGGAAACGAAAGCGAAAGTATCTGACGGATGCAACACGAAACGAAACCAAATGTAAACTGCCAAGTGGGCGTGGCAGCTCTTCCGTATAGCTAATAATATATGTGAAAATTGTATTTCTCTTGTTTGCTTCATTTGTGGTCTTCTTGCTCACCTTGCAGATGCCGGTGGCCACGTCACTGGACAAGGACGCCATCCGCGAGGCGTACGAGGACGTGCGCTCGGATCTGACGGACACGGAGTGGGCGGTGTTCAAGTTCGATGGGGCGCAGATAATCGTGCATGGGCGTGGCCAGTGCTTCGAGCAGTTCCGCGAGCAGTTCGGCGACTCGGAGCGCGCCTTTGGCTACATCCGCATACAGATGGGCGACGAGATGTCCAAGCGCAAGAAGTTCATCTTTCTGACATGGATCGGCCAGGAGGTGGGCGTCATCCAGCGTGCCAAAATGTCCACGGACAAGGCGCTCATCAAGGACGTGCTGAACGTGAGTGCCGTGCCTTTCAGCTCTATCCGAGCATCTCTCTTTAATCTCTCATTGTCATTGCAGAACTTTGCCGTGGAGCTGCAGGCGGGCGTCCAGGCGGAGCTGGACATCGAGCTGTTCCGCGAGGCACTGAATCGCGCCGGCGGCGCCAACTACGGCACCGGCGTCCGGGACAACTGAGCTGGGCAACAGACGGACGGAGCACCCACGTCGTCCTATCCACCAATCGATTTCAAGCACTTCCTCCTCCCGCCCCACCCGGTCTCTACCCTTTTTTTTTTTGTGCACCTCTTCAATTGCTGACTTAATCCTGCTTTTTTACTTAATTATTATGAATTAATTTTATACGATCTTAAAATATTTACTGTACATTTGTATGTAATATGTAATAAATATTAAAACAAGAAACAAAGAGATAAAATGGAATTGAATTAACGTGAAACTACAGCGAACGCCAATTGGAAAGTCGTGCTAATTGGAATTTCGTTGAACTAATCAGAACGTGTTTTGTGAATCACAATTCACATGAACTGATTCACAAAAAGTACAAAATTTTACTCTCAATAAATGTGGAACAAAATAAAATGTAAAATTACCTGGAAATCCAGTTGGGATTGCTGGTGGCCTCAATTCTAATTGGCATTTTGTTGAACCAGTCAGAATGTGGCTGAATGGAACTGATTGCATGTCAGTATTACGCTGGGAAAAATGTAAATTACAAAAAAAAACAAATTTATATTCTGATGTAACAGGAAATTTAATCAAAGTCCAATTGGAATCGGCCAATCCGCTGAAGCTATAAATTACACCGATATCCAATTGGTATATACAATTGCCAACCAGAATCCAACCAGATGAACTTGCAATATTAAATATCAAACCCCACCAAAACGTAGAAACCATATTTAAGGTAAAAATTCCAATTCCGTATTAAAATCCAATTGGCATGGGGCATTCAAGCGGAATGATAGCGGATTAAACGTATATTCCGATTGGTATTCCAATTAACCAACCTGTTAAACAACTACGAGCCAGTTTTGATATAAAAACTACAAAATTCTTGTGATTTTGCATGAGTCGATGCATGAATCCAATTGGAATGGGTAAATCAATCGCAGCTCGGAAACGTAATCCAAGCAGAATAAGGGCTGCTGGAATTTCTGTAAACAAATATTAAGCAACAACCAAACTGAATGCGTTGGAGTTCGAAATGTAGAAACATACAAATCCGATTCAAAATATATGCAACTGTAGTCCAATTGGGATTTACAATGAGATTGAAAGAGGTTTCCTCCATCAGCGCCCGATTACCAGGGGAGATCAACAAATACAACAATATATATTTCGCGGAACAATACAAGTTTATTTCTCATTTCCAGACTAAAGTGTATGTGTGTGTACATGTATATGTGGTATCTAATCTAATCAGAGTTGAACAGCAGCTGCAAGCCTAGACTAAAACATATTTTAGCTGTAGTACAATATACTGATTGGTGTATAAATTAGCTGTAGTAGCCGCAGTTTATGCAAGTATATATTTGATTAATTCCTAGATGCTCTTGAGTATACACAGAATAATGAATGGATAGAGGGAGAAGGGAGTACACAGGGTCCAATAGGTGTACCATAGAGGAGCTACAGACGGTGTCTAGTCGTCTAATTGAAAAACCGAGTAATTCGATTATGAGTGTATAAAAAATAAACAAAAATTTGATTAAAACTTGACTATATGACTAAGTGAGCTCCGAAGTGTTTCGAGGTGTGTGCATGTGTGTGACCAACACATATAAATATGCAAACAAAAGTACGGTAAAAGTAGCTTAAGTCTAAGGTGCGGCCATCAGAGTAGATCGAGATGAGGATCCAATGTACTCGGTGAATTAATGTCAGTGTCTAGGTGAATCGTTCGCTTAGTAATTGCCTAAAGTGCGCTTATGCTGGGTGTGGGGCTCAGGCTGGATGGCCTAGCGATCGCGGAAAAGCACCGAGTGCAGTGCATCGATGTCAACCTCAACGCCGGACGAGTTTGTGGTCACGGTCCGTGAACTGCAATCGGGGAATTTTAAAGACTAGAGTTGGAACACGAGGCAGACGTAGCTCAATATTCATATCCACTAACCTGACCGAGTGCGTGGAGCGATTGGATGAGTGCGGATTGACCAGCACACAGTGCATCGGCTGGCCATCGAACTCGCGCTGGTGATACGCCTCCACGGCCATTTCGGCGTGCTCGAGTGACTTGTAGATGACCTCGGCCGTGCCGGGACGCACCACGTGGGCATCGTACATGGGCCCGATGTCATTGAACAGCTCACGGATGTCCGCCGTGGTGACGTTGGCGTGCAGATTGCTCACCAGCAGACGGTAGCCGGGCTTGTTGACCACGCTCAGTGGCAACGACATCGACACGTTCGGTGGACTGCGACGCTGATGCATGGACCGCGAGGACATATGGTGCGTCTCCATGTGCCCCTTGGACTGGCCGCTGCCATTCTCGTTAGCGTAGATGCCGTGCGAGACGCGACGATCAGGCTCGCTGCCAAAGAGACGGGCACGCAGCGCATCCGGCAGATTGGAGGTGGCCACCAGATTGCGCTGGCGTCGCTCGAACAGTTTGTCCACGCCCTCCCTACGGCCGCCCCCCAATGGCGGAGGCGGCATGGCGGGTCGCTCCACACGATTACGCGCCGCCTCGTAGACGGAAAATGGATCATTCGACAGAGCACTGCCGCCCGGAGCTGTAATCTCCACACCGTCCATGTCCAGGTCATAGTCGTCGTAGCCACGGGTCATGCGAACGCGTGGCCCAGCACTCGAGGATGGGCAGTGGATGTTAGCCAGGTGCATAGTTTGTGCGATTTCCTCTATGAGAACGGATGAGAATGAGAGAGAGAGAGCGATTGAGATTAGTGGTACACTCTCTTACCATCTTCCTGCTTCTGCATGTCGTCGTAGTCCACGTAGCCGCGTGGCACAAACGGCGTGGCGTTTGCATCGAGTCGGCTGGGCTGATACGAGAGACCCGCAGTGCTCGAGATGCGCGGCTTGTAGCCAAGTCCAGCGCGATCCTTCTTCAGATCGAATAGTCTTTGTATGACGGCGTGCGGTGGTTTGTTCATCGCTATAATCCGTTGAGCAAAGCGACTCTTCTGTAGACTGCCAGCGCCGCCGACACCACGAGTCGGCGAGCGACCCGTCTTCACGGGCAGCGGCAGGGGCATCGGCATGCGCTCCTTCTTGCGCTCGAGCAGTACGTTGCGGGCATCGATGCCGGACTCGCGAATATTCTGGTTGAGTATGTCGCGAGCGTCAACGATTTTTGCGCGCGTCTTCTGAATGATCTTGTTGCGGGCGTCGTATGTGTGTGTGTTCAGGCCCTGCTTGACAGCTGCCTTGCGCGGCTTCATCTGAACGCCAAGCCTGTGGACAATGAATGGTGTGGGAACACCAAATTTTAGCGAATCAGCGCCATTTTCTTTTGGATTTCGAGCACTTACTGTTTTTTATCGGCGCCCCGTGAGGCATTCTTTACGCGCTTGCGTTCAATTATCTCGTCCAGGCTGAGGTCCACGTCCATGGTGATAGATTTGCGCGGCGCGCTCTTGTTAATTGATCAATTTAAAAATTGCACCTTTCCATGCACAAAAAAATCTTTCGAGAGAAAATTCTATGTCAATCTCCCCCGGCAAGCAATAAGCTGGCTTCGTATGGTGTCAGGGAAAAGTGACAAGCGGCGGCCAGGGCTGCACAGCAATTGCTTTAGATATCGATAGTATATCTGATAGCTATCGACTAGTTATTGCTACAATATTTTTGTCCAAAACCAATCTTTTAAAACGTTTGTAGTTTTATTTTACTTTTTTCAGTTTAGCTCTGTTGCTGTTTTCATTGCACTACAGCAGAACTATGGTAAAATATTTCACATATGCCAAGAATCTCACAATGTTTGCTGAGCTTCGTACTGGTATAGATTATGCTTCAAAGTGATGTTTTATATAGGTTCTAATGTTTAATGTGTAGGAATAAAGTAACATATATATGTATCATTTATTTATGTATTTTGTAACAGTATTATCTATTTTAAATATTATATTCCATGTGTGTGTTAATATGCAGGCATGTAAACTTAACTCCAAATTGCACTATCAAGCTGAAGCTGAAAGCCGAATCCATAAATAAGTGTTTATTTAAATTATAACTAACTACTTTCAGTGGTTAGTGCTATTATAGATAGAAAAATAAAATATTTGTGCATTTTTAAGTGTATTTACATATCAAGATTTACCGATAGATTGCGTGCAGTTCTTTTGCGATCTTTCGATGATTGTGCGATGATTGCGATTTGTGGCCGATGCGAGTGCACATCACTATCGTCGCCGCTATTTTGTGTTGTCAATTATTCTCTTAGTTACAATTATTTTCATCTGCGCTCGCTGAACGAACCTCTGGGCGAATAGCAACCGATCGCAAAGTTTGCCCCGCAACACCCAGCATTGCCTCTTTCAACTGAGCTCATTAGGAGGTTTGTGTTTTTGCTGCAAGGTTGCTGCAACAGCGGACACCGCATGCTGAATACACCAATAACAGCAGCAGCAGCGACAACAACAACAACAGCAACAGCAACATCAACATCATCAGCGGAAGCAACATGAATCCCTGTGCTGTGCCCACACCCGTGCCCGATGTTGACGGCGACAAGCGCTGGCTGAGCATACACCGTCGCTTCATCTCGGATTGCCGCGAAAAGGATCCGGACGTGATATTCCTTGGAGATTGTATATTCGAGACGCTGCAGGATACCGACACCTGGAATCAGTACTTTGCGCCGCTGCACTGCCTCAACTTCAGCATACGCGAGGATCGCACCGAGAACGTTCTCTGGCGCATCGAGAACGGCACTCTGGACAATGTCAATCCGAAGATCGTCGTCCTGCACGTCGGCACGAACAACACCAGCAACAGCGCCGCCGAGGTGGCCGAGGGCCTGCTCGCCAACGTGGCCAAGATACGCGAAAAGCTGCCCGGCGCCTACATCATATTACCAGTAAGTTGATCGGACTGTATATACATATATATATGTATATAGAATGTATATATATAATTTGATATTTGATTTGCAGTCGCTTCTGCCACGCGGCCAGCAGCCGAACGCGCTGCGCGACAAAAACAAGGAGATCAACGAGCTGATCAAGGAGAGGACAAAGGGCATGGACCGTGTGCAGACTGTCGCCATTGACAAGGGGCTGGTGCATACGGACGGCAGCATTAGCCATCATGACATGTTCGACTACAAGAGTCTGACCAATACCGGCGCCAAAAAGATACTCGAGCCATTGCATGATTTGCTATCGCAGATACTCAATGAAAACGAACTGGAACGCGATCTCACACCATCCGAATAACTCACAATATACACGAAAACAATCAACAACAACAGCAACAGCAACAGTAACAGTAACAACAACAATAATGGAAATCCAGAACACTCAACCCAACCGCTTGATCTGCAGCAATGAAAGTATTTACTCGTCTATTGAACGGGAGTATCAAGTTTTTGGTTTATTGTTACCCAAACAACAGAGCCAAGAGCAAACAAACGCAAGTTTCCTTAAACACCTTACATAGCTACGATATTGGTATATATATATATATATGTAATTTTATATATATATATATATATATGCATATATACATATATGATTTCCCATACTCATTCGTAGGATTAAAGTCTATAGAAAAGTATATAGAAGACACACACAATGCGCGCATGAACATTTTGTATTTTGCATTTATACTAAAAGATAATTACAATTACATACATACAACATAATAATACATAATAACAATTTAATATGCGAATTAAGTTTCGAGACGAAGAAATTAACAACAAGAACATTCCCTGAAACTTACCAATATATATATACGTATATATTTATAAAATAATCATATTTTTTTATCATCACAAATTTTGAGTAAGCTTCAGAAAAGGAAATCCACGTGCATTAGGTGATAAAAAAAAAAAAAAAAAAAAGCTAAGAGAATATTTAATATGCGGCAGCTAAAAGTTACTTCGGTTGAGCTGCCTTGAGCTCGGAAATATTATCTATTTAATTTCTTTTTTTTTTTTTTTTTTTGCACATGTATAATAATAAATGAAAACATTTTGTGTATGAAAAGCTCAAAACGCAGAATTATTACTAACCAGGAACCTTTCGTTGCGATTGTCAACTACTCCAAAAAGAAGCAGAATACATATATAAATATATTTTAATATATGAGGAAGAAGGACAATTAAAAAAGGGAAAAGTTATAAGCAATCTAATTATATAAACTAACTATATAAATATATTTTTACTTTCTATTTATACAATATTGCAATTTGAATTGAACTATTAAATGCGCCTGTCTAGCGATGGCACCGCTGCAATCGATAAGTCAAACAAACATTGAAATTTGATGTAAAACGATAGGTCAATGTGGGCAAATCGAGAAAAATACAAATTGTTAGTCAAAAACAAAATGTCTAGCATTGATTTTTAAACTATTTATTTAAAACAAAACACTGCGAAATTTATAGTCAATTATTTATTGATGTGCAGCTCAGCAACGGATCAAAGTGAAACACAAATATCGATAGCATCGATATACAAAACATTGTGAGTCAACGGTCTAATTAGAGGTCTTTGTTTACTTGCTATTCCAGCTATTCCAGGCCAAATTCTAAAGCGAAAAAACCTAGTTTAGTTGCAATTTTGACTTTGATTGACAGCTGTCCACACAATGAGCTGCTACGGCTGCAGCCGTAGATACGGACTCTTCTGCAAGGAGGTGAGAATGGGTAGCCAGGCTGGTTTCTTTTTTGTTGCTAATCCCAATTGCATTATTACAGTACGGCTGCCCCAACTGCGGCTATTCGTACTGTGCCAAATGCCTGAAGCGCCCAATTGCAGTGCCGCGCCACGGCAACAAGGTGCTCAACGTGTGCCTCATCTGCTACGACAAGGTGTCCAAGATGCAGGCCAATGCCGAAGCCGAGAAGGTGATCGACTGCGAGGCGCTGCCCGGGGAGCTGGTGACCAAGCAGCGTATGCCGCACAAGAACCACACCCCGCCGGACAGCGAGGCGGCCGATGCGCTCTTCGAGTGAGTAGAGCCCACCCCCCAAGCAGCTGAAGTCCATGTCAAGAGTCCTCTAATTGTATTTCTGACTGCAGCAATGTGTTGCCCTCGGTGGAGCTGGCCGCTGTGCTCTCGCCCACCAGCCCTGCGTGCGTTGGCGAGGCGGCCGCAGCTCTAGCTCCAGCACCAGCCACGGGCAGCGAGGATATAGATGAGAACCTAGACCGTGCAATTAGCAAGCGCTTGCAGAATCTCAAGGCAGTCGAGACGAGCGACGATGAGATACGTGCGCGTCTGTCCAATCTGAGCGGCATGCCGCACCAGAAGAACTACGATAAGAAGGACCTGCTGCTGTCCACCGACCAAAGAACCGATCAGGATAGGATCAAAGATCTGCTCCAGCAATTCATGGGCGAAACGGCACTGGATCAGCGTGTGGAGGCCGATCGCAACGATGCCATCAGCGACATTGAGAAACGTCTGCGTGCGCTGCGCGATGCGCCCATTGATAGTGTCCCAGCGGCAGCGGGGACGGGCACCAGCACAGCGGCCACGAATACGCCCAGCGACAACGAGGACGAGAACGATGAGACGGTGCTCCAGAAGATCATGAAGAAGGTGCGCGCGACTTGGTTTCACCTTGAGCAATTATGTCCAATTCAAGTTTCCGTTTCCATTTCCTTTGCAGTACGTGGCTGAGGCGCGCCTGCCCCCGGCTGCCAATGCCCTGGAGTCGGAGCTATCGACGGCCAGCAATGCGGCCATCAACGAGGAGCTGCCCTGGTGCAATATCTGTGACGAGGATGCCGTCTACCGCTGCCGTGGCTGCGACGGCGAGCTCTTCTGTGCCCCGTGCTATCGCGAGTGCCACGACGACGACGAGGACTACCGGGCGCACCTCAAGGAGAAGTACAATGCGCCGCCCAAGTTCAAGGAGAATCACTTCTAATGGCTGTTTTTGCTTATGTTGATTACTCATTACTCATTAATTTACTCTATTCCTCACCTTCTCCTCTTTGTTGTTCCCCCGGCCCACCCTCTTCAAGTAGTTCTGGATCAGTGTAGTTCAATTGTGTACATAATGCGAATGTATTAAAACTCCATATTTTATAGAGAGCCATTGGTTTAAATTACGGCTTAGACAGAGACAGAGACAGACAGAGTGTGCGAGTTAGAGCGAGACATACACAATATGGAATATGGAACTGGAAATACAATATCTTAAGGCAATTGATGGTAAACAAACATGTGTGTATATATAATCATTACATTCCTAGTAATTATAACAAAGGAAAAAAAAAAGAAAAGGCAACTTAAGCTAAATGCATATTTGATGACAACAACGCGCAGCTAAACAAAATACGCTGCTAACAACTGGCACTCAAATTAACAATATATATATATATAAGAATATTGAACTTAATAGCTTATGTATCCTATGTATACATCTATATATATACCCTACACTTGCGCATGGCCTTACTCAGCTACTACATAGATCTAAACAAAATTGGTCAAGTTTTCGTTGTGTGCGCTTACAAAACTAAATTCGTTGCGGCTCCGGATTCGGGGCTAGACCGTAATGCGCATCTTCTCCATGTACTTGGGCACCAGATGCTGGGCCGAGTAGCGCTCAAAGTTGAAGTAGTCGAAGAATTTGTCGCGATGCCGGCGAAAGAGATCCGGATTGCGGCACCAGTTGTACAGCATTTTGATTAGCGAATTGGACGTATTGTAGAGATTCTCCTTGGGATAGATCTCCGGATAGACGAGCTTGTTGGGCGCTATCGGATAGCAGCCACAGTAGGTGGCCTCCAGCATGGCCACGCCGTAGAACTCGTGGCCGGCCGTCGAGATGACAATGTCGCCGGTGAGCAGCGCCTTGATGTACTCCTCGCGCGTCAAGTGGCCAAAGTTGATCAGCTTGGCGCCCAGCTTCTGCTGTATGCCATCGAAGGCCTCGGGCATCGCCTGGTAGCTCTCGCCGCAGATTGTCACCTTGAAGTCGACCTGGCGCTTGTTCAGCTCCATCAGCACTTCGACCAGTAATTTGGGGTTCTTGTCGTGCTCCCAGCGATGCGGCCAAATCAGATGCAGGCAGTGCGGCTCCGCCGCGCTCAGCTCAGCATCCATCATGTGGCGCTTGTTGGGAAAGGCATGGAACTTGATGGGGAAATAGAGCACTTCGCACTTCTTCTCGATGCGCTCGCGTATGTGCTTCAGCTTGAAGTCCGGCTGGATGTTGAGAAAGGGCTGAACGTTGTCCAGAAAGGACATGCGATTGAAGTTCGAATTGAAGAGGACAACGTCCGCAGCAAGGCTGAAAGCAAGAGTCCAACTGGATTTCAATTGAAATTCTAATACGAATCTAGCTCGCTTACCAAGTAAGAATCTCATTTAGGCCGTATTGGCAGTCGCGCTCCTTGACCTCGCGCACCGGATAGACCAGTTGGTTCTCATGGAAATAAACGATCTTCCGGCAGCTAACCAGATCCGGACGCACACCAATCAGCTCCGCCAAATTGAGCACGGAGCTGGTGAAGAGCACTTTGTAGTCGTGTTCCGGCGGAATCAGCTGCGAGAAATACAGCGCTGAGGTGCGTGCACGCCAATGCCACTTTTTAGCGGGCAAGCTAAAGATCTCATAGTCAGCCAGATTCAAGCCTATTGATAATAAAAAATACGTATATATCTGATAAGAACGTTTCTGATTGGATTCTCCATACTCACATTCGACCAATGTGTCGATCAGCTGCTTGTGGCTGCCGCCGAAAAAGGGCTCAATAATTAATATCTGCGGCTTGGCAGACGTCATGCCTGGGCTAAGCAAGAGTTGTGCAATTAATATATGCGCTTGGTTTAACCTTAACCTTTGGATAAGTTAGCGGCACATGTTTTCCCTATAATACACTCGCTATATATGCATATTAAATGGACTACAACATATTGTACACCTGTTCAGTCATTGCTGTTAAAATTCGTTGCTCATGTAAAGCTTTTTTGACTAACTTATAGATACTAAATGGGGATTAGATGGGATTAGTTATTCCCAATAAAAGATTAATATTAAACAACAACTGTTACACATGTGCAAGTGAGACACAACACAAACAAAGCTCAGTTGGCGATGTTGCAAAGTATCGATTGATCGATATTTCAGCGAGAATTGTGGATATTCCCTACTCAATATGTCATATACCTGACAGTCGGTTGCAACTGAGTTGAAAAACTTATTAAGAAAATTATTTAATATTTTTATATTTAAGTCAGCTAGACATGTGTCGAAAGTACATTAAATATATGAAAATAAAAAATAAAATTGTAAAATTGTTTAGCATCGATACAATTAATTGTCAGTGCTGCATAAATATACGCACCGATAGTTTGAATTATCGATTAAGTGCTCGCACCACTAGCTCTCATCACGAACTCCGAAAGCGCCTGCACTAGCAAAGGTCTGTAATTCTGTTTCTCTGTGCGAAAAATTTGCAAAAAGATTTGACAAGATGACCAACGCCTGGAGAGCTGCTGGACTTACGTAAGTGCTATAAATTTGAAATATAACAAATTTAATTCATGAATTGTAAATACTATATGCTGATTGTGCTCACTTTGCGTACGTTACGTAATTGTTGTTTGCTGCATTTTATTCTAAGACACACGCACGCACAGCGAGAAAACTTCTTCATGATCTAATAAACTCTCGTTCAATGTTCGGTTCCTTTGCAGCTACATCCAATATTCCAACATTGCTGCCCGTGTGCTGCGCAATGCCCTGCGCGCCGAGCTCCGTGCCGACGCCGCTAAGCGCAACGAGACCCACGTGAAATTCACTCCATGGGCCAACGGCAGACCCGCACGTAAGTAATCGAGCAACGAGCGTATGTTGTGCAATCGAGATGCCGGAGATACCGTTATACAGATCAACAGTTCCAGCCAATAGAAACGAGCTAGCTCATTTGTGCATTATGTAAACGCAAGCTATGCACACAAGGCTCTTTGCTCCTGGCCTTGATGCCAGTCTCTCCGAAACGGTTCAACTTTTAGTTAAACATTTATTTCGTTTCTCTGTGCCTTGCAGATGAAAAGCCCTAATTGCTTCAACATTATTCTGTCAGTTTTGTAGCAAGGTGTAAGTTGAGTTTGAGTTGCCCGAAACCCAAGATATGATGCATCCGAATACTAATTAGCCAGCCTCTATCTATTAATACTTGTTCAATACCTTGAAAGCAGACAGAGATTGCATTCTCTTTCCACTCCAGACATTGCCTACGTTGTTTAACCCACTGCAAGCTGAGCCTCTATTTGTGTTTTTTTTACTAATTTTGTTACTTATATATAAATCTTTTATTTTGTACTAATCGTAGCATTTCTTTTCACAGCTCGTCAATCAGACTCTGCTTAGGCGCTACCAAGTCAACTGGCGGCCATCAGGATGCGTGGGCAAAATGTTGAGTTGTTTCCATAATTAAAATTTACGAATTAAATTAAATTGAAAACAAAACAAACAAAAAGTCTGTCGAATAATCTAATATATTGAAAGAAACGTATATTATAGTCGTGTATTCTTTCACAATAATTGCACAGAAAAAAAAAAACCAAATAATTAACACAACAGGAAAAAAGTGCAGGAAGCGGACAAAGAGTTTAAATACTTAAAAATATTTGTCCAAGACAATCACCAAAAACTGTATAAATATATCGAATCTCGGTTTCGATATCGAATCTAGTCATGTAATACGCTACTACTGTCCCTCCTGGGCAAGATTGTAGAAATGCGGCCAGGTTTGTATCTCCTCGAAGAGACGACGGCCCGGACTCTCCGTCGAATTGCACTGGCAGTGGCAGATCAGGCGATAGTCCTTGGCTATGTGGCCATCCTCAACGCCGCGCGCCAACAGATTGTGGCACATGGTCAAAGCGTGCGGTGTGGGCAGCTCGCGCATAAAGCACCCAATGAAACTGATGCCCAGCGCCATCTTATTGTAGCCCAAGGTGTGGGCGCCCACTGCCTCCCAGCCGCGCCCCTCGTATATGTTGCCATCGCAGCCAATGAGAAAATTGTACGCGATGTCATTCCAGCCGCGACTTTCGATGTGGAAGCACTGCTCGTGGAGGAGGAGTTGCATGAGTATAAATCCATGTCAAGTGAAGGCTTCGAACTTACCTGGATGTCACGTATGAGGCGCACGTTGATCGCACGCTTCTCTGAGCTCTCTGTGGCAGTGTGTGCTGTGGATTAGCAAATATATACATATCAGTTATATATATATAGGATAGTGGTCTACTTATAAGATAAAATGCTCCCTCTAGAGTTGCCTTAGGGTCTCATGGATATATATATATATATCTCTCTCTTGACAAGCTTGTGCTTTCTCTTAAGAAAGCTGCAATCTCTTGATTAAACTATTGCCTGGAAAATACATATAGAGCTATACAATACGATCATATGCATTAATTTAAGCTATACAGAGAGAGAGAGAGAGAGAGAGAGAGAGAGAGAGAGATGCCTTAAGATCTTAGGGATCTTCTACTTCACTCAATACTCTCTCTTAAGAAAGTTATGATCTTAGTTGATCTATGAGCTTGAGAAAGGCTTATATATCTATAAAGAATTGCTCAAAACTCAATAGTTACAATCTCTTAACTAAACTCTCGATGAAGGTTTATATATAGCTATATATAATCATATCTGGCTGGCTTAACTGTTTCATATTTAACATATATATATATAAAGATGTACACGTACATATAACTACGTATTTGACTGGCCGTTGCAGCTGGACGGGCGGTTCCATGGGCCTTTGGGCTAGCCAGGAGTGGCGCGGCATGATGCAGCACAGCTCTTGTGGTATTTTGAACTCTGTAAATATATGAGTTAGTAAATGTCTCTCTCTTTCTCTCTCTGTCTCTTTCTGCTTACTGTGACTATTAATAAACATATCCGCACTGACGCGCTCTTCAGACTCGTCCAGCTCCTCTCCTTCGTCATGATCTTGTTCGTTTGCCTCGGACACTTCGACGATCGATGCTTTGCGTCGCTGTCGGCGCTTGTTGCGCGGATGTTTCATATGCTCAGCGATGATCTGAATGTTGCCATTGATGTTGGTCACATTGCCGATGTGAACGTTGGTCGAGTTGCTAATGTTCACATTGCCCACTGTTTGGATGCTATTGATCGAGTTGAGCAGATCGCGCAGTGTGTCGCCGATGATGCCGCCTTTGCTGGTGCCTGCCAATGTATAAATAAATGTATATATATGTATGCATATATATATATGCATATTTACATATGTGTTGACTCACCTTCTCGCGTGCCCAGCGCAATGGTGCTGACCTCTTCGCCAGTGACATCGTCGTCATCATCGTCGTCGTCGTCCTCCTGTTCGGTAAACGTATGCTCACTGTATTTGTAATCGTCCAAGCTGTCCACCACCGATGACTCAGCTAAAGACTCCAGTTCATCCTCCTGCGAGGCGAGCCATTCCCGTGTGCGTTCTTGAGCTGCAGACAATGTGGTCAAATTGGACATGTTCTTGTGCATGCCACTTCACGATTTTTTGGTTTGATGAGCGCGTGACGTTGTCTATTAGGTTTGCGTATAAATATTATTATATATTAGAGATTATATACATACATATGTATGTGTATATAATACTTCTTTGATAAGTTAAGAGAGAAGGCCTTTGCAGATAAAAAGTGGGCGCAATTTGCGTGGTCAGCGCAGATTCTTCTATTATTCAAATGCCTACACGGTTTTTGGGAAGCACACTCACGTGGGAATAACACTAAATACTCAACACATGCAAATACTTGTTTATATCCAATTTAACATATTGTGCGAAAACAAAACAAAAGCGATCGTCATATCGCAACTAGTACGCTGATCACTGATAGCCAGCAAAACCGATATTCATATGCATAGCTTACTGTACTTTAACAAATCAATTATTTTTGATAAGATTACATTTATTAAATTAATTATTTTTACTTATCAGTTTACATATTTATTATATATTTCAAAAAGATTTTACTTACTGCAATATATTATTTAAAATATCAAGCATCTATATCGATATTCAAATCATCGGCCACTAGACTATGCACAACAATTTATTATTGTCTGCTATAATAATATGTATATCAACTATTCTTTCGAATTAAACTGATTAGATAAAATAATAATAAACATATTTGCACAAGCACACCCATACATAATTTATGCGTGTGTGTTTGTAAATTGTGAGCAGCATACTAACCTCATGTATTCGCGCCGATGTATTCACCGATGTTTCGCGCCGTTGCTAATCGATATTGCAGCGATAGTTGTCGATAGATTTTTATAGAATGCAGCGCTATCGGTCTGCCTGCGATTCGATTTCATAACCTCGTTGGCTCGGCTGGTTGTATTTTATTTACTTAAATAAGTCTTGTATTAAATTTGTAGACCGGCGAAAATGTTGACGCTGCGACGTGGAGAGCAGCTACGTGCGCGTCTAAATGCCGCCTGCCGCCGTTATCTGTCCGTCAAAGCTGAGCCCAAGGCAGTGGCAGTGGCTGATGCCGAATACACGGCAGAGCCAGAGTATCCCGTCATCAGGGATCTCTCGTACAAGAGCCGCAAGCTGCAGACGGCGGCCGAGTGGCACGAGCAGATACGCCAGCTGCCCACCGTTGAGGAAAAAATGATCAAGGTGAATATGCCGCGCTACTATGGCTACAAGGTAGTCGACCTGAACGACAACAAAATACCCTACAATGCCCTGCCGCTGACGCAACACTACACGCGCACCGTGCTGGAGGAGCTGCCGACGCCACAAGCTAAGACGGAGGACAAGAAGGATGACTTGGATGCGACTGTAAAGATGGCGCGCGACGATATCATCGAGGCATTGGAATATGCCCACGATGTATACAAGTAAGTGGAATATGTTGCTATGGATAATATTCCTAATCCAAATCACTGTTGCAGGCATCAGCTGCAGTTGATGGCAACCCCGCCGGATGCCGTCAAGCGCGAACAGCAGCTGACGCAAATCATTGTGGAGCTGGTTAACCGGTCGGCCCTGCAGGTGCTCAGTGCCGACTATGGCCACCTGAACGAGGTTGAAATCGACTACAATCCGCGTCACGAGGCCTTCTGGGCCGTCGGCGGTGTTGATCCGCCCAAGAACGTGGTCAAATCGAAGGAGGGCCGCCCCTGGCAGAAGGACGATGCGCACGACAGTTGCGATCGTTTGGTGCAGTATACAGGCCAGCCCTACCTGGCACTCCGCCACCGTCATCAGCTGCCCACATGGAAGTCGCCGGAGGAGAGCGAAAACCTGACGCTCGCCCAGCAACTGCCGCGCTTCAAGATCGACGCACGCACCTTGGGCTACAGCACCAAATATCAGCACGCAGTCAATGTGCCCGGCTACTGGCCCAGCGCCAATGCGCCCAACTTCGGCATGCTCTCGTTTCAGTCGCGCGCCCACCTACAGCTGCGGCCCAAGTCCTGTGGCGAACGCGACGACCTGGAGGCACTGCATGCACTGGCCATTCAGTCGTCCTATGCCTGGCTGCTGGCGCAGGCCAACTACCATGGCTTTAATACCTACAATGAGGTCACCTATCCCTGGAACACACAGACCGTGATCACCAACGGACGTGAATGGAGCTTCTATGAATATCAGTTGAATACGCTGCTGGTGCATGGCGCGTATGTGGACACGAATCCGCGGGTTAATTTCTGTCGCGGCACAGCACCACAGCCGCTATACGCCGAGATCTCGACTGAGGGCAAATGCGTCGATTTCAACGATAACACGCTCCGTCAGCTGCTCGAGCTGTATATCCGAGCGCCGAGCATTCAGCGCACCGCGGACGAGCTGCTGCCCTATGTGGGCGGGCCGGCGCTGCGACGCGCCGCCGACTACGAGAATGCGGAGCAGCGCGAATTTCTCGAGCATACATTCAAGCATCTGGCATCGAAACGGCCGAGGCACCTGGAACTGCCCGAGGTCTATATGTGGGAGAAGATCTACAAGATTGACAACAAGACGAGAGCATTGGAGGCGCGTCGTCGCTTCTTCGAACGGGACATCAATCCCTGGCGCCGCACCCTCGACCAGCACGACAAGGTCTACGTGCCGAAGGCGGAGCGACCCGGCGGCCGCAAGAATCGCGAGGGTCGCTTCAAGAAGACCTACTATCCCTAATCCCCTTAATTTTAATGTGAAATAAAAACATTTGTTTTGTTTGAAATGCGTGAAATTTTATTAAATATGTCTACATAAATAATAAGTCGAGCCGAGAGTAGAGAAAAAGAAAAAACGAATATTTTGCATTTATTTATTGAATTCCATATGGATCTGCATTCTTTATTTTTTTTCTTTTTGTTTCTTTGTTTATTGTTTAAAACATTTTATGTAATTGCATATTGTATCGTTTCTTGCGTGTTTTTTCTTATGTTTTGTTTTTGTTTTTATTTACTAAGTTAACATTTTTGCCCTTTAGTAGTTTTTGGCATTTTAATTTTAATTAATTTATTTTTTTTTTAATTTTTAGTTTTATATTTTCTTTGCTTTGCTCTCATTTAGTTTTCTTTTTTAATTTTTAAATTTAATAATGCGTGTATGTGTATGTAATTTTTTTTCTTTTATTTTGCTTTTAATTAATTCGTGTATTTAAGTTTAAATTTTTAATTTTTTTCTTTTTAGTTTTTGTTTTAATTTTGGTTTGCTGTTTTGTCGCTTTTTGACTTTTGCATTCTAAAAAAATGTTTTTATTTATTTTTTTTTTATTAAACTTGAGAATGGCTTGGGTATTGAATCTATTTTTCTTTTTTTTTCATACAACCATTAATTTTTTTTAATTTACTGAAATTGCTATGAGTGCTAGAAGATGTTTTTGTTGTTGTTGTTGTTGTTGCTATCATGCACTTCAATCGAATAAATCAAAATGTGTGAATAACTACAATTTGAGGCATTTGGTTTGCTGTCTCGATTTATTGTCCTAGACCAGTGTGAAGTGGCAATAGCATACTCTTTTGTTGCTCTTAACAAAAAAAAAAAAACAAAAAAAAAAAACAAAAAAAAAAAAAAATTAAGAACAGAAATAATGTTCCGAAATAACAAACAAGTATGTACGCAAAAAAGTGCTCAAGTCGAAAGTATCCGACTAACACATACCCGGAACTCAGCGCATAGATGGCTTTTAAATGCCTTTTCCTGTTTGCATACATGCACACACATACACACACATGCTTATGCATGTTATTATGTTGACATTACTCCGTCTATAGATCTATGCTATTGTAAATGTTTGGTACATTCAAATAGTGTGTATATAAAGAAGAATTTTAAAATTTATTTTTGATTGCATTTTGAAAATGGCAATTTTAGAAGGAAAAGTAGAATCTTGTAACCTAGAAAAGTTTACTTTTGTAGCGTGGGAACCATCTGGGTTTTTTTTTTTTTTTTTTTTTTTGTAACTACCCAACAATTAGCGCTAATCAGTGCTATAAGATTCACTATTTTTTTAAATAAAAAGTTTTTGGCATTCGTACAAAAGTACGAATGAAGAAATGTCCCTATATATATAAGGCGACAAAGTAAATTTGAATTTTCTCGCGTTCATTTCACTTGAAAATGTGCTTGAAATACAATTTAAATATAATGATTTTTCATGGGCTTTACAAAATCTGGAAAAGCTATTGCAAAATGAGGCTTGGCTCGTATTATTTATATGTACGAATGAAGTCAACGAAATCTATTTGAAAAGTACCACAAATATTGAAATTTCCGCATGTTCCATTTACAAAATTCTTTTTTTTTTTTTTTTTTTTTTGCCTGCTGAGTTTTGGGCATATTTATGAAAATAAGAAAACATTCAATTGAGTCTAGCTTCAATTCCTGGCTAAATATATAGTCTATATATATAGAGAATATATCTGGCTTTCAGTTGCGTCTGTTAGCCTGTTAAGTTTAACATTTTTTTTTTTTTTTTTTTTTTTTTTTACGGCTATTTCGTTCAAGAGTTTACTGTTTATTGTGTTAAACTATTTTTTTTTTTTTTAGCGAGCGACTGTGCTTAAGTGTATTTTTTTTATTCATTTTTTTTTTTTTTTTGTATAATGTTTAGTTGTATGTCCTATGTCATATGCATGTGAGTATATTAAAATTACATTGTTTTGTTTTTCTTTTCTTTTCTTTTGCTTTGTTTTTGGCTTTTACATTTTATTTATTGTTTTCATTTAGCACTTACTTAGGTTTAATTTTTTTGCAAACATTGTTTATCTTTTCTTTTCTCAGATGAAGTTGCCTTAGAGCTAATACACTTGTCTTGTAGGCGGCCTAGCCTAATGCTTAATATCTAACTCATCACGAACAAAAAAAAAAAAAAAAAAACCACACACACTAATACTATATACATTTTGAGTGTCTCTCTCTCTCTGTGTGTGTGTGTGTGTGTGTGTGTGTATTTGTCATCTTATAGATTTAGTTTAGATATTTGCTTTACACCAACGTTTTTAGTATATTTCTATTTATTTCAAATGGGGATTATAACATGCCAAGAACCCGAATCTTCAAGAAAGAACAAACATAATCTTAACAAAAAAATATATCTGATAATAATAAACAAAAAATAGATGCATAATGAATATATGAGTATTGAATATCGCTATGGATCTTTAATCTATATGAATGTTGGAATCTATGAATTGTGCTCAAGCATGGGTATTACTTTTTAACAGATGGAATGTACATATAGATTCTATGTATCTTCTATATAGTTAAATCGGAGCTCTGAATTTGAACTCGTTATGCAGACGTCTTGAATCTTTAGAATCTATGAAAGATTGCTGTATATGAGTAGAAAAGTATAACTAAATCTGAAATCGTTATAGATCTTGAATCTATATGAATGTGGGAATCTATGAAATGTGCTCAAGCATGGGTATGTATAACCAAATCTGAATATTTTATCTGAAATCGTTATAGATCTTGAATCTATATGATATATTTTAAATACCTGGGCATTACGCGATGCCAAATGCTTCACTCTGCATTGAAAGAGAACATTTCTACCTAGAGATATGTGTGTGTGTGTGTGAAGCAAAGCGTGTAGTTGTTCGCCTATCTGAATCGATCAACAGATCGTGTTTTGAGTATAGAGATAAGTATAGGTACACGTATTAGTTAAGCCAGTGCCTGGTGAGCGAGAGTGCTACTGCCATGTCTCAGTGGCAATACTAAACGTAAAGCAAGTTCAATTTCTCCCTCACTTCATATATATGTATATATATATATAGGTGTATATAGCACTAGACTTGATTCATATTCATAGATTTTGTTTTTCATTAGTTGGAAACCGAATAAAGTTGAGGTGCTCATTGAGTTGGTTGAGTAAGCCTTTTACAAATACTCATAGATGCCATTCCAGTTTTTCTTTTCTTTTCTTATTAATTTTGTTTTTAATCCTTCTCAAAATGAAATCATTCGAAAGTATCAAGAAAAAAAGTGAAATGAATATTGAAAATAATAATTTTTCAATTGATTTACTCACTATATATATATGTATATAGATAGGATTTTAGAAATAGTAGTTTCATAAACGTTTGCTGCTCTTGGTTTCACTATTGTCAAAATGATATTTATAGTTCATATTATATCGGGCGATTGTCTATACATACTCGTAATATGTATATGAAAGTTACTTCATAAGTTGTTCGAGAAAGAAGTGAGGATAACTAAACTGAAAACTGAACTCAATTTCCAGAGTTTCTAGGGCCAATTTTTGGTTTTACTTCAACTACAAATTCGATCTCTGGCCTTTTCTTGAATTTTCTTGTTGCTTCTGAATACTTTAAGTGAGTGTGTGAGTGTTTATTTTTTCTTGTATGAAACCATTCACATTATTAATACATACATATATTTAAAATGTACCTCAGACTAGAAAAAAAGTTCATCAAAAACGATTATTTAAGTTTTTGTTTTTATGCATTTCTTTGTTGTTGTTGTTGTTACATTTCATATAAAAATTTAAATAACTTATCTCAATTAGGTTTCGAAACGAAAAAAATCGTACAACAAAAATACTACGAGGAAAAATTACCCTTTATTTGCTGTTGTTGTTGTTGTTCTGCTTCTTTTTACTGATTCTGTTTGGCTTCAGATTTACTCTTTTTTTTTAATTTTAGAAAATTTAATTTTTTATTTTTAATTTTATTTATTTTAATTGCTTTTGGTAGTAAATTCGCAGTAGCCTGAATGCAATCTGACATTAATTTGGCTTTAGTATTTAAGCAAAATGTAGTTAAAGTTAAAGTTTTTTTTTTTTTTTTAATTTTGTTTTTATTTGTGTATGTTTTTAGCTTTCGTTTTTATTTAAGTTTTGGGTTTAGTTTAAGTGCGTATTTTAAGCAATTTAAATGTTTGGTTTAACAAGTATTTATAAGTAGAGAATTAGTTCAGATGTTAGCCGTCTAGCGGTGTCCAAGGAAAGCTTGCGAAAAGTCCATATGTAGAGGTCAAAAATAAGATCACCAATTGCTAATACCAAAAGAACAAAATATACTAAAATTATATGTGTAAGGGCAATAGAAAAAATGCTAAATTAAAACTTGTCACGAAAGCAATAAAAGAATGAAGAATCGAATTAAAAAAAATTTTATCTATAATAAAAATAAATGAAAAATCCTAAAAGGCTTGGCTGAAAGTTCGCAAAGCTTATGAAACAGTTTCGCTCTCTTTTCGTTTAACGTTACAATAGCGAAAGCTCACTTTTCGACCTCTTTTTTGATTGGATTGCGCAAGCTTTAGACCAAAAGCACAGTTTTATGGCTGTGGAGCTTTTTTCTGCCAACTGTGACAAGGAATAGAACAGTTTTATAGCTGTAGTTGATGGGGCAGAGCTTTATGTGCAGTCGCTAGACGACGCTAAAAGCTCTGCTGTGTTTGCTTAACAGACGGCTAACAGTAATGTAAACATATATGTGTGTGTGTGTATATATTTGTATATATATATATATATATATTTATGTCTTGCTTGTTTTAAGTTAAAAACAGTTTAGCTCAAATAGTTAGTTAAACATTCATGCAAATTTGTTTTTATTTATTTATTTTTTAAGTTTGGTTTAGATTTTTTTTGTGTTTAGTTTTAGGTAAGTAAGTTTGATTTAATATATATATATGTGTGTGTGTTTTTTTTATTGGTATTTTTATTTTTTTTAAGATTAAGGAAGACCTTTGCATTTGTGCATAGCCCTTAGCAGCTGTGTATGTGTATGTGTGTGTGTGTGTGTAAGTTGCATACACTATAAAATCTTACGATGCTAACAAAAAAAATTATGTGTATATATATATATATATATATATATATGTATATATTTATTGTATTTTGTTTTGATTCGCTAAGTGTATGATAATGCCCTGATCTAATGCTAATATATATACTAATTGTATAATATTTGTTATATAAGAAGCATGTCAATGTGACACAAGAAATTAGAATTCGTTTACAGCGTAATTGGTATGGGTTCTGCATGAGGGGTATTCCTGCTGGAGGATTTATGCATTTTATTCTTATAGTTTCTTTTTGTTTTTTTGTTTCGGCTCGTTCTGTAAGCTGTATGCAAAATAAAATACATATAAACGTGTGATTGTGTATGTGTGTGTGTGTGTTAGTATTTTTTTTAGTATTAATTTCCTTGTATGTAGGGTATATCTGTAATTGAATTGATTTTTTTACGCTACGCACGAATTTGCTGTTAACTTTTTGCTGTTCTTTGTTGAAATTTCGTTTAAAAATTCATTTCCTTTTTTTTGTTGTTTATTAATATATTAGTTTATAACTTAAGTATTTGTCATATGTATATTTGACTAACCTCGCTTGATCTATGCTTTAACTATTACTTAATCTAAATACTGTAGTTTATTTTAATTTTAATTATGCTTTTTAACTTTGTTTTTTTTTTTTTTTTTTTTTTAATTTTTTCGAAGCATTTTATTTATCTAATGTTCATTTTGCATCAATATGCTACATGCTTATGTTTTTTTTTTTTGTTTGCTTTTGTTTTTTAACTTTACTCGTATATATGTATATATAATATTTAAAAATAGTTAACTTTATACTTTGCCTTCGACTCCTTTCCTCAACGTTTATGCCATGCAGCACAATTTCCATTTCTTTTAGCTGGTTTTCAGTTTTGCTTTGCGTCTTTTTCGTTTTATTATTGTTGTGGTATTGGCCATGTTTTTTTCTTCTTTCATTTGTTTTTTGTATTTCAGTTAAACAATTTGAAATCGAATTTGCAATCTAATTGTTTTTCTTCAACTTGTTGCTTTTTCATTTATTTAGTATTTTTAACAAATTTCTGTTTGGAGTGTTCAAAATTGTTGAAAGTCCACTGGCAAAAATGTAAAGAACAGAAAAAGTTATCTAGCAGAAGAAACTAACACTAAACACGTGTCCTTCAATAGATGGATAGATAGATATACATAAACAAATTGCTTTAGTTTGGGTTTTCTCTTTGTTCTTTTTTTTTTTTTTTTTTTTTGGTATTTTTACGCCAATTCGTAGTGCTAATAAGCCAAAGTTTCTTAACGGTAACTCGAATTCAAATCAATTGAATGCAGAACGTAAATGAAACGTGTCCTGTGTGTGTGTGCCTTTGGGATGCTCGTTCAAATGGTGTTTAGGAAGAGACTCTGGAGACTTTACAAACTATAGCGACTATAGGAATATGGACTATAGAAACAATAGCACTTAAGCTATATAGACCATGTAACTATAGACTATAGAGTGTAGACTACAGGGACTATAGACTATAGACTATAGACTATAGACTATAGACTATAGACTATAGACTATAGACTATAGACTATAGACTATAGACTATAGACTATAGACTATAGACTATAGACTATAGACTATAGACTATAGACTATAGACTATAGACTATAGACTATAGACTATAGACTATAGACTATAGACTATAGACTATAGACTATAGACTATAGACTATAGACTATAGACTATAGACTATAGACTATAGACTATAGACTATAGACTATAGACTATAGACTATAGACTATAGACTATAGACTATAGACTATAGACTATAGACTATAGACTATAGACTATAGACTATAGACTATAGACTATAGACTATAGACTATAGACTATAGACTATAGACTATAGACTATAGACTATAGACTATAGACTATAGACTATAGACTATAGACTATAGACTATAGACTATAGACTATAGACTATAGACTATAGACTATAGACTATAGACTATAGACTATAGACTATAGACTATAGACTATAGACTATAGACTATAGACTATAGACTATAGACTATAGACTATAGACTATAGACTATAGACTATAGACTATAGACTATAGACTATAGACTATAGACTATAGACTATAGACTATAGACTATAGGACAGTGTACTATAGACTATAGAGACTAAAGGTCTGTAGATTATGGACTGTAAGAACTATAGAGACGTTATGATTATAGGACCATATTCTATAGACACTATAGGACTTTAGATATTAGACTATAAGAGCTATAGAGACTATAGGACTATAGATTTTAGACTATAAGAGCTATAGAGACTATAGGCTATAAAATACAGAAACAATTGGTATTGGCATGTTAAAGGTAGAGTCTTGAAATGTTTAGTATATACCACAGTACGAAGGATACATAGATATTTAAGCAGATCCTCAGAAAGACAGATAGATTAACATTCAGACTAACAGTCAGGTTGACAGTCAGATTGAGAGTCAAATTGACAGTCAGATTGACAGTCACATTGACAGTCAGATTAACATCCAGATTAACAGTCAGATTGACAGTCAGATAAAAACACCGTGTCTCTAGTGAAATAGCTAGTCAGAATTGCAGAATTCCCTAATATCCAATGAACGAGCATTCTACAGTCGACTACACCCGACTCTCATGTGCCTTTTTTTTTTTTTTTTTTATTAATTTGTCAATGATTTCTCGTTTGTTTATTTTGTTTTTGTTCACTTTGAATTTGAAATTTTATTGTGACTGGTTTCCGTTTTGTTCATACGTTTTTCTATCACAGCAACATATTTGTATACACTATTTTACATACTAAAAATGAAAATCAAAGAGAACTTATCCCATACTATAAATGAAATGAATTATTTTACAGTAATTCGACAAGAAAACCAAAATGGACAAATGCAAAAAATGATGAAGTCAGTAGCAGTGTGGGGAATGGGGCAGTAGAGGCAGGGAAAGTGGGGAGGATGAAAAGAAGTCAATACCAAACGCGTCGTACAATTCAACTCGTATTTGACTATAAATATGATCAAATGTTGTATTCCAAGAAATGAATTATAATTTATACAAGAATTGAAATTGAAAAGAACTTGAAAAGCATTCACTTGTTTATGTATTCTTTACATGAATTGAATTTCTTTTCTGTTTATGTGATTATTATTATTATTTTTTAAAAAGTATTTTAGTATTTTGAGTATTTTACAAAAGTAGAAACAATATTTTGTACGACTCGTGCCAAACTGAAGCAATTACGTAGACCGTCAGAGTGAATCATTTATGGGAACTGAAAGAGGCACATAGAAATTGTGATGATCTCTAGAGGAGGAGGAAGCATTCGCCTCGTTCACTTACAATGAAATGTGGCGCCGAGAAGAGCACAGCCAGCGTGGCTATAATTGTGAAGAGCGTGAAAATAATAAGGCACAAACGATCCACGACCATTGCGGCAAATTTCCAATCGCGCGTTATATCGCCTGTCTCGTCCTCTTTCTTCAGCTGCTTGATGAAATGGGTCAATGGATTCACCTGAAATATGCCATGCGTTGTTCGTATTCTACGCACCTGATCGGTTATCCAGCGCAGTTCCTTGAGTATCAGCGCCAGTTCGTATTCCGCCGAGGAGCTGAGGCAGGTGTGGGAAATGGCCTCGTGCATGCGGGAGTCGGGCACAGGTGCGACTGGACCCACTGGACCAACGGGTCCAACTGGACCCACGCTGCCATCGTCGCCTTGCCTGCACGAAGCACTCATTGCAATAGTTTTATCAATATATTATAGATATTTTTTAGGTATACTCTATACGAATTGTTCATCTTATTTATATATTTAGATACTACTTGATCTCAAGCTTCTGAGTGTGTTGAAGCATGAACCAAATGACAACCTTATCACGCCGTCCATTCATAGTGGATGAGCATTCAGGAATTGTCTAGTACAGGGTATAATATAGCGTAGTATCAAAAATCTAGTCTCTACATACTCTCTGTATTGCTACACTGTTAATTTGAAATCTTCAGCTTCAACAGTATTCGACTTACGTTTTAAGAACGACATCAAATCAGCGATTATTATCGATAATAAGAACATGGGATGACTTATCGGAAAAATATATTAAACTCGCTCAGCTCTTGCTATACATGAGACTACATGTATCATTCAATTTTCTAGCATTTGCATTTTACGAGATATCTGCGTTCATGCAGACTCGAGTTTTAAATATTCTCAGGTATATAGGTCGAGTACTTAGAGCAGCTAGAATTTTCAGTTTAGCAAATGTAGAGCTGTTCCGCTTTACGACTACAGACTCTACAAAGCCTTTACTCATGCCTGGTACTTTAATATTAATGTTGTTGGCTGAATTACATTCTCTACAAGTTAAATCTCTGCTTCAAGAACGTATATATATGTATATTTTAAATGGAGCAAATGACGTTGCAAATGACATTTTTTTTCAAGCCCGAACTGGAACTGAATTATCGATGACACCCAATGCAGCCCCAAACCCAACTCAACTCAACTCAAGTCAATATTTTAAAGGACAACGTAATTGTGACTGTTGGTTTATTGACCCAATTCAATGGTCTATTGTGCGAGAGGACATGTGAAAGGAGCCGAGCAGCTGAGCATCTGACGAGCTGAACAGCTAAGCAGCAGCTGAGCCTGAGTCTGGGCCTGGGCCTGGGCCTGAGCCTGAGACACGTGCCAGTAGATGTAGATGTTCATCTCACTGTTCAAGCGTTTTCTATTACGAATGTATTTTTCTTTTCCTGTTCCTTTTCTTAGTCGTCGCATTTGTGCGTTCTGCTTGTCACTAAATGCGTGTCCTTGCCACTTGCCACTATTTTCTCAGATTTTCTCAGATTTTATTTTATTTTATTTTTTTTTTTTTTTTGTGCATGTATTTTGTTTTGTTTCGTTGTTGTTGAGGCACACATCTTGTCATTGTCATTGTCATTGCCATTGTCATTGACTGTCATTTGAGGCTTGCTGAATGCGAATGCGAATGCGGATGTGTCTTGTTGAAGCTTCTTTTCTTATTGTCATTTTCTATTATTTTCCTTACATTTTCTTTTAAACAAGTGCGTTTTAATAGCCTCGTAAAGTGTAGTATAAACAGAGGTATAATTTGTATAAGATAAATAATTATAAATGCTTCTATATATATTGCTGCAGATCAGCTTAGTTATCACTAACATTATGCACATTTCAACAACTGAGAAAGCCTTTTGTCAAAAACCGATATGAATCGATATCGAAAAATAATTATCGATACCATTTAAAGAAAGTATATAATGACAACTTAAATGAGTCTACGCTTTGCTTGTCTCCCAGCTTATTTCTTTTTGAGGTGGGAGTATATATATTTAATACATTTTTATTATATCGATATATATCGATTTATACCAAAAAGCTTTAAGTTTGTTAAACGATTTCTTCTATTGGTCATAGAGAGTATATATTATTACATTTATTGATTTAGGGCAAGTCAAAGACTAAGGATATTCCCTCAGTGGAAAAATTTGATAATAAATGAATTTATTTATAATAAATTAAAAATTTTACGACAAGTTTAGGACTTGGAATGATTTTAGCGATTTTAATGGAAATATTCCTTCAATTTATCTTAATCCTAATGAGGATATACCTTGAATGGAATTTTTTTTTTTTAATTTTTTTAAAATTTTTAAAAAAATTTTTTTAATTTTTGGAATTAAATTAAATGATAAATTAAATGATTAAATGATTGTTCAAAGACTTAAATTGATTTTAGCGGGATATTCTTACAATTCATCCTTGTCTTAATAGGGATATTCCAATAATAATATTAGTTTTGTGTAAAATTAATTTTAAGCTGAATGACTTAGCACTTGAGATATTTTAAGTGCTTTCAATAAAGATATTCTTTCAATTCATCCTTATTTTAATGGAGATATTCTTCAATGGCAGTTCATCTTAATATATGATTTAATCAATTGTATTTAACTTTAATCAATATTTATTGACGGAAAATATATCATCTAACCGTATATGATATCATTGTAATAAAAGTTAACTCTCTGACTTTACCTGAACATTGTCCTGTAGTACGTGGGCTGATGGGGTAACGTGGCGCTAGTGCAGCGATGATTGCAACGAAAGTCGTCATCAATGTCGAGTACGTTGGCGAGCAGCGATTTCGAGGATCTGTTGGGTGTGGATGAGGATGGCACAGCATACACAATAGAGAATGGTGGGTAAATAGATCAGTGAACTGTATTGTATATGGTTAGTAGAGAATATCTATCATATCGATGGTCGATCGGCTAGTACTTAGTAGTCGGACAGTTGGTTCTAGTTAGAGTGTGAGTGAGAGAATTGACGGAATGTTTTTCGGTTACCTTTCCTTGAGCTCAACGTTTTGGATCTGTTGCTTTTTGTCACCAGCTGTCGAGGAGCCCGACGACGACGGCGGCGGCGGGCATTCGTAGCCAACCTGTCCGGGTCTTTGCATGCGCAATATGCAAGGTAACCAATAAAGGAATATTACTCTTATCTGTGTGTGCGAGTTCGACAGAGAGACGGGGTGTTTGTTGGGTAATGCGGTTAAAAATAATAGCAATAAGTATATTTTTGGTTTTTTTTTTTCGGTATAAATAGTATATATATTTTTTTGGTTGTTAAATTTTTTGTATTTATACTCATTAACGGAAGTGAAATGAGTATATTATTTTTTTTAAGCAGTTTTTTTTATAGTTTTTTCATTGGATTTGATCAAATGAAGTGATATTTTTGTTGGATAAAAAATTTTAGCGTGACACAAAATATATAATATATAGATGTATATAGACAGTTTATATATATAAGTATATATATGAGAGTTTAAATTGTTTACATTTAAAGTTTTTAGTTTATAGTTTTAAGACAAATTTATAGCGTTAAAAAGGTTTTTTAGTTCGATTTTTATTTATTTGTTGTATTTAGTTTAAATGAATTTTGGTTATTGAATTGTTTTTGTTGTTGTTGTTTATATTATTATTGTAGTTGTTGTTGTTAAGAGTGTTGTTCAAAGTGTGTTGACATAGGATAGCAACAGCACACGCGTTATAGAGACCATAAAAACCGAATGTTTTTGGCCACATTTGAAGTAGTTCGCATAAATATTTATATATACAGACATTTTTATTTATTTTTTATGTATTTTAAAATTTGTTGTTGTTGGTATTTTTGGTCAGTTTTGCGAAGATAGTTAGTTATATAGTTAGTTAGTTTGTTAGTTAGTTAGTTACAGAGGAGAAAAAGAAACAGTTGAAGAGGCATTTGAGTTGTTGAGTAGAGTTTTTTTTTGTTTGCGTTGCGAGTTGCCAGAGTTTAACGTAGTTGTAGTTGTAGTAGTTATTGTTGTTGTAGTTGTTGTTGTTGTAGTTGTAGTTGGCCAGAGTATTTGTTAGAGAAATAAAAATTCGGTGTGATTATTTGTGCTTTGGTTCTCGAATATGTAAATATGCAATTAATATAAAGTTAAATAGAGAGAGAGAGAGAGAGAGAGAGAGAGTGATAGAAAGAGAGAGAAAGAGAGAAGGGGGGAATAGTAGGTCTCAGCAGAACATTGAATCAAAACAAAAACAATTTGCTTACATATATACATATATATACGTATATATATAGACATATATAAATGTGGACTTTGGTAAAAAAGATTCAAAACGATATAAAGAAAAACATTGATATATGAATTTATGCAACATTTAAGGTGTTAGGTTCACATTTTTTTTAATGGAAATTAATTGGGTTTTTTTTTTTTACTTTAGTGAAAAAAATTAGTTTAATTTTTTTTTTAAGTCTGTCAAATCAGACAGTTTTCAAACAGATATAAAAATATAGTCTTGTTCATTTTATTTTTTTAGTTAAGAAAGTTTTGAGTTAGACTATTTCATTAAATAAATATATTCTCTATTTAAAGTTTAAACATTTAAAATTGTTGTGTGTAAAATTTTTTTTTTTTTTTTTTTAGGTTTTAAGCTTTATAAAGAAAACTTTTAAAATTATTATTAAATATGCCACATAGAAAATAAATTCAAATTTTCTTAACATTATTTATATGAAATTATATATTAACGTCATATTATTTACTTTAATTTTTTAAATTTTTTTAAAAAGAAAATTGAATGCTATACAGTTACTAAAAACAATTAAGAACTTTGCAGTCGGGCATTACCGACAACAGAATACTCATTCACGGCCCAAGTGCTGTCCGATCCATTTTTCGATTTGCCAAGCCCCCAATGGGTATATTATAAAATAGAGAATAATAGAGGCTAAACGAAATTTTGTCGTTCAATTATGAAATTATAGCTTTATAATTATAAGATACAGTTCTACCCCATTTCCACGCCCTCAAAGGGCGAAGTCATATCCACCATATCTGAAGAGATAATGCATTTTCCGTATTGCCACGCCCTTAATGGGCAGCTCAGAAAATCTGGGACATTATCTTTCGATGTGAGCTGGAATTTCAAATCTCTGGCTTGAATAGCCTAGAAATTCTTAGAATTTATACGGACAGATAGACGGATGGACAGACGGACTGCAAAACGGATACTGCGCAACACTAATATACTCATTTCGCTTTGTGAATGAGTATAAAAATGTTATTTTTGTTTTTTGAGAAATTTAAGTTCTTATATAATTAATAAATAATTATTTTTTTAATTAAAATAAAAAAAATTTTTTTTTTAAATGTTTATGTTAAAATTTTGCTTGAAATTTAAATTGATTCGGACACATAGAAATCGGTAAAATTTGGTATATTATATATTTAGGGACATATGTAATTATTTTATTATTATTATTTAATGAGAAATTCAAGCTCATGTATAGTTATTATAATAATATTATTCAGTATTTTTTAAAATTCCATTTCGTATATGTAAATCGATAAGTTTATTGAAAAAATATGTTTGCCTTTGGTTTTTGCACGAGTTGCAAATATATTTTGCATGCAGCATAGTGTAAAAGTATAAGAAGAGCTAATATTTTATGCATATGAATGGTGAGTAAATATGTATGCAAGTGTATTTTGTTCTGCTCAGTTTTCGGTTTTCAATGTCTAAGAGTTGAGAGAGTGATGTTTGGTAGGACATTAGGCGTGTATGTGGGCATAATAAGTATATACAATGGGGCGGTGTTTGGACTGTGTGTGTGTGTGTTTGGGTGTTTGGCTGTGTATGTGTGAGCTGTGGAGTATATTTTGGATGTTTTGATTGTTTCGTTGAAATGATATTCATATTGAAACAAAGGCAACTTGAAAACGTTTCGGAATTCGCAGAGTTAAGTAAAGAATAAGAAATGAATTTATGTAAATGTAGAGAAGAAGAGAACATAAAAGCAAAAAAGAAGTAGGTAGGTAGGAGAAATAGCTTTTCGTTTTTGTTTTTTGTTTTGTTTTTTTTTTTTTTTTTTTTTTTTTTTTTATAAATAAGTAAGTAAGTAGTAAGTAGTTAGCAAGTAAGTTAGTTAAGTTTAGTTTAGTTTAAATATAAATATTACCCATTCACTCATTTCATGCGTATCTGGATTTCTATGATGATAATTGAGGATAAGTATGGTTGACACAACTGATGAGGCCACCATAAACATAATGCAATTGAAATAAGTTCCTAGAAGGACACAAAAATTACACAAACATTGTGGTAATTATATCGATTGTTGGTGCGAATTCGCTTCACGCTCATTCTAAGCTAGATATATTTTTGGATTTTGGTTAGATTTCGGTTGTTGTTTTTGATTTTGCTCTTCGATATGATTGAGCACACCTATTATTGCCCCATTGCCCTGATATCGAGCGTTGATGTCGGTTATCGTTTATCGTTATCGTTAAGCAATTCTTTTCGTTTGCTTTGTATGTGTGAGTGCGTGTGTGTGTTGTTGTTTGTTGTTGTTGTTGTGTTTGTTGGTTTCTTTGTTATTGAGTAAAAAAAAAACTTTGTACACATTTCGATAGCTCGCGCTGATCTATGTATATATATACAAAAAAAGTTCGCATCGTATTTTTTTTTTTTTTTTTTTTTGGTTTATCGAAAGGCAACAACAACAACAGACTATAGTAATTTTGATTGTTGTTTAGCTCGTAGTCCTTGTTGTTGTTGTTGTTGTTCGGTACTTTCGTAATGCTTACTAAAACTTAACTTTGTGGCAAGTGGAAGTAAGAGTTAGAGAAAAAGTTCAAAGCAGTATTTAAAAAAAGTTAGTTAGTAGTAGTAAGTAGTAGTAGTGGTAGTATATATATTAACATTTATGTATGTATATATTTAAAAAAGAATATCTTTTTTTTTTTTTTTTTTTTTTTTTTTTTTTTTTTGATTTTAGTTTACTTTAGTTTTCAGTGAGAGAGAGTTAAAGTTATTTTACAGGTGTACGCCTCGCCGACATATACATATACATATATGGAATAGAGTAGTTAAAGAGATAAGTTTAGGTAAAGTTGGAAAAAGCTCTGTGCTACTTAGATACTAACTGACGTAGTTCCTTTCCTTTTACGCCCCCCGCCTCCTTTTTTTTTTTAAATAAATATTTCAATATATTTGACGCTGCAAACTTGTGGCCCGATTCAAGGAGTGGTTCGGTTCCTTTGAACCAAAGGAACTGTAACTCTATTGAACCGAACCGCGCGTTTGTGTGCGTCTCAACTTTCAAAAAGTGTTTGCTAGCTCAGTATTTTGGTATTTTTGTACTCTGTGTTTGTTGTTGTTGGTATTTTTTGGCATAACCCTACTTTTTCAGTATTTCTTTATTTTTTAGTTTGCTGTCGCTTTTTGTGCACAACCAATTATCCGCAATCATCATTTTGAGTTAAAAATCGAGATCTGATTCGGTTCCTCATTATTGTTGAGCTGTAAATTGATGAAAGACTTTGGGTCTCGGGCAAAGGTGTTTTGATTTGGTATTGATTGGGTTTTGTTTTGGTATTCTGTATGGCTACGGTTATTGTTGTTGTAGTAGTACTTGTGGTTGTGGTTAGTATTTTTTTTTTTTTAGTATTTTAGTATGGCAATTAAATAGGAAATGGAACTGGTTAGTTGAGTTATTGTCTGGATCAGTGCGTTGTTTTTTTTTGTTTTTTTTTTTTTTTTTTTTTTTACTGCTTTGGATTTACATATACATATTTAGCTTAAACTATTTAATTGCATTTATTTAGGTTATGCACAGTGAGGAGCGAAAAATATATAGAAAAAAAAAATATAATTATAAAATGTTTTCATTTCTTTCATTGACTATTTACATATGTGAATGTATGGGTGATAAAATAAATGATAAATAAAATAAAATGAAAATGGATTTTTTGTTTGTTTGTTTGCCTTTTCACTGTGCATATGAGTTAAGATTTTTGCATTTAGCTTTACATAATATTTGTTGGATTTGAGATTAAATATTTTATTTTGTTTTTGTTTTTGTTTTGGGTCCCATACACTGCACTACATAATTGTAGGTTATAAGGCGCTTTAAGCATATGAATGAATGTAAGTGTTTTTGTTTATATATTTTGCTTTTGTTTTTGGTTTTTGGTTTTTATATACAGCAACTAGTCGCATATGCATATATATTTGATATTCATGGAATTACCTTAATGTTTGCATACAAGCCAGACATACGTACCTACACATGTACGGTATTCTACGACATATGTGTATGTATATGCATTTATATACAAACGTACATATGCATATGCATGTATGTAAGTATGTATGCTAAGGGTATCCAAACAATAAAAAAAGGAGATATATACATATATATTTCGCAGTGTTTTATTTACAAGTGTTGTTGCTTCATCTTCTTCAGCTAATTGTGTATGATACAATGATGTATGTGTGTGTGTATGTGTGTGTGTGTGTGTGTGTGTGTGTGTGTGTGTGTTTGTATATGTTAAAGAAGCGAAACACCATTAAACGTATATTAAAACATGTGATATGCAGTTAGCAATAATTTTGTATGAGGCTCTGAGGGGTACATAAGAGAGAGAGAGAGAGAGATAGATGAAGATAGATAGAGAAAGAGAGAGAGAGAGTTGCTACCACACTACTTCACGAAACTAAAACCAATTTGTTCTCAAAATAAGTGAAGAAAAAGCATAAACAAATTAATAAGTCAAATATGTACAGAAAAACGTATGTTAAAGCCCGTGAGAGAACATATATACATAGGTATAGATAGAGATAGAGATATGCCTATACATATATACAATATATTAACTGATCCATTGAACCCGTTACACTCTTTCATTTCCCCTCTGAGTGTTTCAACATTTGCAATTTCACATGCAAAACATGAATATTATTATTTTTTAATTTTTTAACATTTAATTTTGCTATACAAAATTTGCGTGTGTGTGTGTATGTTTTTTTTTTTTTTAAACAGTTAAAGACAGACATAGCATACATTATATATATACATACATATACATATGGGTACATATACATATATATAACAAAAACAGAGCGTGAGACAGCGAGACAGCGAGACAGAGAGAGAGAGAGAGAGAGAGAGAGAGAGAGAGAGACAAAGAGAGAGAGAGACAGACTTAGAGAGAAAGAGCGGGGTAGAGCAAGTGTGTGTGAGAGAGACAGAGTGAAGTAAAGCAAGAGACAGAGAGACCAGAATTTAGCTTGTTTTTTAGTTTATATAAATTTATCACGGACATTAAAATTGTTTCAATAGATATTTACATAGCTGTTCCCATTTGGTGTGTGTATGTGTATGTGTGTGTGTGTGTGGGTGGGGCGCTTAGCTCTAGCTCCAATTGTTAACGGCCTCCGTTTCAGTTTGAGGTTTCAGTTTCAGTTTCAGTTTGAGGTTGACATTGCCATTTCGCCCCCGTTGCACGATTCCCATAGAATTCTGGAATACTTGCCACACATTCATATTCATATTCATATTCATATTCAATTTTTCATTCACATTTGTATTCATATTCATGGCTTCTCTATGAATGTGCAATACAACATTATATGAGATAGTATTCATCAATTGTTTCAGTTATGAACGTGTGAATGTGTGTGTGTGTGTGTGAATGTGTGTTTGTATGGCCTGTGTCTCACATGTCTATGTTTGTGTTCGTGGAGGGGAACGTGGTCGAGGGGCGGGGGCGTGGGCATGTCAACAATTTTGTAGGCATTTGTGTTCTTGCATGCCAACAAGAACGTTTTTTCTTTTACATTATGTGGTAGTGGTCCTTGGCTAAAATACATACATATGCATCTGACACCGGCATTGATAATGCGAGCCACTTTTCGTTGTACGCATAGAATCCAAAATATAAATCACAGAATCGAAAGAAAAAACAAGGCGCTACACAAGTTGTAAAAAAAAAAACAACAAAAAAAAAAAAAACAAAAAACTAAAAATATTTATACAATTATACATACATACATATAAAAGACTTATATATATGTATGTATGTATACACATACATATATACATATGTAGAGAGTGATACTTAAGGAAGCAGAAAACTTGGCAGAGTTGCCTAATATACGACTCTCTCGACTCCCGACTCATGAATCTGGCCTTGAATTTTCTTAATTTTTTTCATTCAATTTTCATTTTTATTTTTTTAATTTTTAATTTTTTTTTTTCGATTTACCAAATTACAGGAGTTTGTCTATCGAAAGGTCCAGAGTGCATGCTGTGAGTTTGATTGCCATACCAGTCCTCGATACGATAAAATATATAGGTATATATAAAATACGATATTCAAAATACGATATTCAAAAGTACACAACTACAGTTGATAAGTGTTTGTGTGTGTGAACTTGAATGAATGTCTGCAACTGTCTATGTGTATGTGTATGTATGTGTGTGTGTGTGTGTGTGTGTGTGTGTGTGTGTGTGTGTGTGTGTGTGTGTAATGCATACATACTCATTGTAAATCTGTGCATTGGCTGTTGTTGTACTAAATGTACTAAATATGTCTTGGGTGAACTAAATATACAGAAATTATTGGTTATATATGCGGAGGGGGGTGGGGGCCCGGCATGCGTAAACGGATGAATGGGTGAAGGTTTCTTTATTCATTATTATTATTTTTCTTTTTTTTTTTTTTTTTTTTTTTGTACATCTGAAATGTTCGAAATCTTGAGTTAATCCAAATGGAAAATTGAACGTTTTGTAAGTAATTTGAAGTAATGAACGTATACGGTCAATAAAAAACGTTAGTATGACTTACACATGAGACTTACCTTACTATTTAGGCTACAAATGATAGAATTAGAACACTGAACATTTGTTATTTTATGGATTATTAGTATATGGTATTTGAATGTTGTTGTTGTTGTTGTTGTGGTTTTTGCTCTTGGTATTGTCATGCTTCAATAAGTTATTATCAGTAGTACTATGGTAAACCAATTAATGTTTACTCTATCATTACAAAAAACTTTTGGTTTTTTTTTTTTTGCTATGCATGACACTGATATGGACTTGATTTATTAATATGGATTTGGTTAGTTATAGTAATACGCATCTAAACTAATGTTATGCTAATGCGAGTCTACCTAATTGCTAATACTCTAGGTGACTAAATGGTGTCAACATACTGGATAATATATGGTTACACACCTACATACAGATACATATGTATGTATGTATATATACATGTATGCCTACATACATACATACCTGCATATGTATATATAGGTGCATTCATATGTATATGTACATACATACAAACATTTGAACGATCCTAATATATTATAGCATTCACACATATACACACATACAGCTGTAAATTGTCTCATAATATATGTATAATTGTTGATTTGCTATCAAAATATTCCTGAGTTACATTAGAGAGATCATATTAAAAACTTGAGTGGTTTTTGAAAACTCTTTAGTTATATTTGATAGATTAGGAGTTATGCTGAATGATCGCTCATTTAAATAGTTCTCAGCTCTGCAGTGGAACTGGCTCAAAATAATAATTTAAATTTCGATTTCAGCAAGTCTAAACAGAATCTCGAATTTTTTATCTCTATTTTTTTTTTTTTTTTTTTTAATTTTAATTCAAGAAACGCTTAGCTAAAGCTGAAATTAATTTATCAATTTTAACTAAGGTAATTTTAGAAACAATATTTTGGTATATGACTGACAATGGAAAAGTCTGCATGCATCCATCAGGAACTTTACATTAATCTTCAATTGGGAGTCTAAAATTTGCAATTGATGCATTTACAGGTTTTCCATTTAAGACTCCAAGTTGAACCAGTAAAAAGTTTTTTTTTTGTTGTCTTTGCAGTTCTCAACGTGAGCGGGTGGAACTAGTTTCTAGTGAACTAAAATATACTATATCACTATAATTTGCTAGTTATGCATAGATTCACACACACACACACACACGCGCATACACGCTACATACAAACAGAGTATATGCGATTGACACTACTAATTGATGTGATTCTAACTAATTGTTTATGATCTCATATTATTTGCATAGCGACTAGCAACGGCTTGTATATCGCTACATTTTCCAATTGGAATTTCGACTAACTTGAGCTAGTTCATTGTTGTATTCGAATGACATGAATTGTTATTGTTCAGTTACTTTTAATGGGCACTGTGTGTGTGTTACGTGCTGCAATTGTTAGCTCTAAATCTAACTTAATATTTATAACACTTTGCTGAATACTTTTTGAATGCATTGCAGGGGCTACTATATACATATGTATATATATACAGATATATATTTATATATGTATATAGTTCAATGCACGTAGCCAAACTTGGGATGTGTTTCTGGTGCGAGGCGCATAAATTGTGCAAAGTTTAT
Organism: Drosophila mojavensis; assembly: GCF_018153725.1. Lineage (NCBI taxonomy): Eukaryota > Metazoa > Arthropoda > Insecta > Diptera > Drosophilidae > Drosophila > Drosophila mojavensis. The sequence continues at coordinate 7,147,014 of NW_025318667.1, forward strand.
GAAAACGTTTAAATCACAGCGGCCCCCAAAGGCGCGCGAGGGTCCCCATTGCCATCGCCATCGCCATCAGCCAATGCCATTGCCATCAGCCATTGCCATTGCCATTGCCATTGCTATTGCCATCAGCCATCAGCTCCATTTGCCGGCCATTAAATGAAATATTAAGAAAACAAAGTGCAAACAAATACCAGAAACTAGACACTAAAACATTTCTCCCTCCCCCTCCCCCTCTCTCACTCACTCTCTCTCTCTCTTTCGCTCGTTCTGGCCAAAGTTCGCTCCCCTGGCGCGAAGGTGCGCGTGTTGCATGAAACTCGAAACGAGGCAATCTCTATTGTTGTACGTGTTTATGGCCATCAAGGAGGCAACTAGCGAAACTTCAAAATTTGAAACTAATAGCGCTGCAAATCTTCGACGAGCTTTGATTTCACTCTTGCCGGACAAATTAATACGAGGCGAGAACTTTACGTTCAATGTTATTTAATATGCTTGTTGACTTTGAGTCCATTCATTGCGTGTTAATTGAAACTGCGCGCATTTCATCTGAGCTAGCAACAATTGAGGACTATCAGCTCTGCAGCTGTGTGTAGCTGACATGCCTACAAGGCACATGTACACATGCACACATACACATACACATACATATACATTTATACCTACGTGACTGTAGAGCAAAGTTAATCTAGCCCAAGCAGCTGCCATGTGAGGCGTGACCAACCAGCAAGAGTGATAATACTTCTGATAGCTATATTTCAGCAGCTGTTTATACAATCGATAATATTGAGTTGTTGAAGTATTCTATAAGCTTTGCCATTTGTAGTATTTACTTTATATTTGTGTAAAATATTTTACAGGAATTTCCTAGTAGTAGTTTTATGCATACTATAAATAATTATAGAAATTTCCGTTCACTATCAACGTGAATTTCGAGCACTGACTCGTGATTAGTTAAACATGTTGAGAATTTGGCCAAAGTTGATGGAATCTCAAGCTAAAATGCAGCTGTATATTGATCCGAAGTTAGTTGTTATTAAGGCTGAATCAGAAAAGTTGATAGGGGGAGTCATTTTAAATATGAGCATGTATTGAAAGCATTTGCTAGCAGAGCTAAGCCCCTTATTATAATAATATTTCATTAGACATAAAATGCCATGAATAAAGCTTTCAAATAAAAATATTAAATATATTACTGATTAAAGCTTTAAAATAATAATATTAAATATATAAATATATTAATGAATAAAGCTTTCAAATATAAATATTTAAATATATAAATATATATTTATATGTTTATCTATATATAAATGTAATTTCTCTTAATATAACTCTTCTGTAGTCAGCCTATATATATACATATATTCAGCTGCTAGTCCTGCTATACACTGCTAAAAAAATATAGATCATTTGGATATTAGATAAGCTCACTTAGATATCACCCCAAGTTGCACTTTTTACCAGTATTTAGCTTGACTTAAAGTCTATGTGTGCATACTGACAGCGCACACTGTAAAGCTTTAAGCATCAGCTTTAGGCATCCCCTTCTAAGCTCTGACGAAAACTAATAAAAACGAGTTAACAAAACGAAATATGACAAAAAAAAAGCATAAAAAAATGCAGCAAATTAGCTTGGCGGCAATTATCGAGGCTGTGCGGAAGGTAAAAATCTTGGCTGATTAGTTGTTGTTGTTGTTGTTGCTGCTGTTGTTATTATTAAAATAGTCGTAGTAGTAATAGTAAATATTGTTATTGTTGTTGTTATTGTTGTTCTTGTTGAGCAGAGTTGAATGTGCGTTAATTTGAAGTCAGCGAGTTAGACAGCGATATTTATAGAGATAGATAGAGAGAGAGAGAGAAAGAGACAGCGAGCGAGCGAGCGCTGGGCAATTAGCCCAGCCGACGAACGCCAGATGGCGCTGCCTCTACTTACCCAACAGCGGCACAGCATCGGATGTAGCTGGCATCGTTTCCGCTACCATATTCAGGAAGACTGTGAGCGATAGTAAAATAGTAACTCCTGCAAGTATGCAGCACAAAATTATTGCACAAAGGTGTGTAGGCATTGGTATGTGTGTGTGGGTGTGTGTGTAAGATAGAGAGAGAGAGAAAGAGAGAGAGAGTTACATACGCAAAGAAAAAGAAAAGATAGAGAAAGAGAGAGAGAGAGAGAGAGAGCAATTGTGATAGAGAAAGAGAGATAGCATTATTATTCATATTATATTCATTAGCTTTAAACTGATTCGCTAAGAGTTGTGTTTCCAGCTGATCCTGCCTGCTGCTCCAGCGTTGCTGCTGCTGCTGCTGCTGCTGCATTGATGCATGGATGCGTTTATATGATATAATTGTCCCACTTGGTGAATAAAAAACTACTACCGTATTCTCTGCGCTGAACCTCAAGCGTCGTCGTTCGTTGTCCGTCGGAATTTCGTTTCGTTTCTAGTGTCACAAAACTAGTTTTCAATACGAAATAAAAGCATAACTAAAAACACGCACACACACACACACATACATATACGTTTGTCATTGGTCCTGCGGCACCTTATGGAAGTTATCATTATTTATGGTTTTGCTTGGGGTTTTCTTTTGGCCAGCTGGCGCTTGTCAGTTCGAGTGCTTAGCGTTATCAAAAATTTTGTTGTTCCCTTTCTTTTTTTTTTTTTTTTTTTTTTTTTTTTTTTTTTTATATTTTTATATTTATTTTGGTGTGTCCTGTGCATATTTTATGCTCTTGCTCTTTTGAGGTTATATAAATTATGTGAAAAGTCAGCTGGCTGAGCGTCATGGAGGTTCGTGATGGTGCCGGGGCGGAGGGGGTCGGAGGCGGCAGCCGCCAAAAGTGTCGGGCAAACATAAATTAGCCACAGGGTTTTACGCAAACTTGTCTATTATGCATGAGCCATGGCAGCCCTAATGCGTTTTGCTACACACACACACATGAATACTCTCACACACACACACGCATGGCCATGGCACAGCGAGGCTGGGGCTTCCTTTGCTATGAACAATTTTTAAAATATGGCAATTTTTTGTTGTTGTTGTTTTGTTTTCTAGCAGCTGCAAGCAAAACTTTTGCTGCTCTCGCTCATAAACGCGATATATTTATATCTAGCATACTTATATAAGTATTTTCGTATAGCTGTATTGTATAAATTTTGGCATGCACCATATGCTGCATGTTGAAAGTACGTGATGAGCCCCAGCGACAGCCATCGTCATAGCCACGGCCAATGTCTGTCTGTCGTTGTGTCAGTTTTGTTCCACTGTGTCTGTGCGTGTGTGTGTGTGTGCGTGTGTTTGTGAGGCACATGCTCAGTATATGAGCTGCAAAGCATTTTGCCACATTTTCGCATAACTTTCTCAGCTTAATGTGTGCGTGGGTGTGCCTTGTCAGTTGTCAGAGCTGTTTGCCGAAAGATGAGAGGCAACAGAGCGGCCATAGATCAACAGATCATAATAGTCGTATCTGTGCCGGAGAATTGAAAGAGCCAAGAAAAGAAACGAAAGGCGCCGCCTTAACTTTGCTCAAGGTATATATCACAGCTGCAGACAGTCTGGAGCTCATCGAATTTCTATTTTCATTTTCATTTATTCATTCATTTATTCATTTATGTTATATTCATTTCATAGCAAAAGCTTGAACTACTTGAAGAACTACAACGAGAATAGAGAAGAGAGCTCATAAGAATTAGAGCTGATAAGTCGATCGATGAGAGCAACGATAGTATCGATGATTGAAACCAGGGCTGGGCACTGCAGCTCGACTTACAACTAGAGCAGTTGCGTGATCGATGCAAGCAACGATAGTATTGAAAGCCGGCAACCAGCGATAGTTGCAGCAATCACGTGCAGCTACTATCGATAAATATTCATAAATAGCGAAATACAATAAGCGCAACAAATTTGCGCTACTTTTTGAACAGAGTTCGTGAGCTACTCAATCATGGCCTTGGCCCACACAGATCGAGTGCATAAATCAAGTCTAAAAGGACTAAAATGCAGCTTTACTCTCTTTTTTTTTTTATTTTTTTTTTATTATCAATGGCGAACGATGCGAAAATGTATCAACTCGCAGCACAAAAGGCAACGGTAGAGGCAAAGGCAAAGGCTGTGCTTCTTGTTGCCTGAATGCATTAGGCAGCAGCAGTGCCACATATAATACATACATACATATATAGTTTTATATATATATGTGAGTTGATTGTAAATATTTGTATTTGAGTTGCGTTGCTTGACATGGTTAACTAGGGAGCGGCTCACTGTCGAGTGAGGTTCAAGGGTTCAAGGCTCTGTGCTCATTTGCCTTCCGTCCGTCCGTCTGTCCGTTTGTCCGTCTGTCGTCCTGCATTTGCGTCCTATTCTCCCAGCTGAAAGGTGGGCCAGCAGCTGTGCCATATTTTTCACTTTTGCTAGCGTTGACTTTGATTACAAATGATGGTGACGGCTGCTGTTTTTTTTTCTTTTTTTCTCCTATTTAGTTTTTTTTTTTTTGCACTTGCAACACTCGTGAGCTTTGTTTGTTCGCTGGCAGAGTTGTTGCCATTGCCGTCGGCCATTGGATTGCATTGCATTTGCATAGTTAGTCAAGGCTCTATGCGGCGTATACGTAATGTATGTGTGTGTGTGTGTGTGTGTGTGTGTGTGGCAGTCAACTTGTGTCCTACTGCTGGCAGCCTCTTATAGCGAATGGGCTTCCGTTTCACAATAAATATATAAATATATATACGTATGTGTGTGTGTGTGTGTTTTTGGTTTCATTTGATTTAGAGAGAGACAGAGATAGACAGAGAGATAGAGAGAGAGAGAGAGCATGCAAGTAAGAAATCCTACAGCAAACTTGTCAACAATTAAATATATACGAAACACTTTTGGAACATAGACTAGTAGTAGTAAAATTGACTATTTAGTTGCGGGAAAATATCAGAGTTGCAATTGCTACTTGTTGTTGTTGTTTCTGTTGTTTTTGTTGTTGTATTTATTTCGATATTGTTTTCAATTTTCTGTTTTTTTGTGATTTTTGTTTTTTTTTGTTTTTGTTTTTTTTTAGTTTTTCTGGACGGACACTTACCAAGCGATAGCTTCTCACCAGAATCTGGTGGCAGTGTAAACCCTAGCAGTGCCATCGATGCGATCAATACGCACGGCACGATCAAATTGAAAAAATAGTATAAAGTTTTGCGTCGTATCAAAATGGCGAATGTTATGTCAATATAAGGTTCTGGGCAGCAATTATAGTAGATTTCATTACGTTTACCGGGCACACCTGATCAATTTTTGGTTGAATTTATTGTTTTTTTTTTTTTTTAATTTGTGATGTGGTTAGAGTTGTTGTTGTAGTAGTAGTAGTAGTTGTTGTTGTTGTTTGTTGTTTGTTGGTGCAAATGAGATGAGCATATGCAGAAAAGAGAATGAGAATTATTGATAGTCATTAATTAGTAAATTATTTTGCAAATTATTTATGCTAATTTTGCGATTTACTTCATTTTACAAACATTATTTAATTCTGGTTTTAGTTGATTGTGTGTGTGCGTGTGTGTGATTCGTTCTTTTATTTTATTTTTTAAATAGAATATTTAATGACATCTATATGAAATGAATATTTCACACATGAATCTCACCTAACAAGTCCCATTCGCCGTTTGTTATGAAACTCGAGATGTCGCCGCCGGCTTCGTCTTGTAATTGCAAATCCAGCTGTAAATAAAATCAAGCAAACAAGAAGCTCTTGAGATTTCTGCGTGTGTGTGTGTGCAAATATAATAAATACTTAATCCTAAATGTTTCCACAGTTGTATTACACACATACATAAATAAATATACATACATACATGTTTGTAAGATATTTTTCTTATGTATTTTTCATAGGGATTTGTGTCAAAGTCCAGCACAGAGCAGCTTAAGCTGTTGACCAAGAAGCGAAAAAAGAAGAGCAGCAAAAATGAAAGGCTGCAAAATGTAATTTTATCACCATAACAACACTCATACCAACACACCAGCTCAGCCGATTGTCTATGGATGTGGTTGGCAGAGCTTGGCCAGGCAAAGTCCTCGACAGCCTCACATATGTATTTGCCAATAACTACACAAAGTATAACATGCTTGGGTTAAGTCGCGTCGCTGTATATGTTATTCTGGGGAATACACACACACACACACACACACACAGGCCGAGGCCCAGGGCGGCAGGCAAACTTGCCCCAATTACAAATTGATTTATCGCACTTTCACTTAACAACAGTTTATGCGATTTTGTTGCTTAAAGTTTTTTATGTGCTGCCGATGACAGCAAGTTTACTCTTGCTCACATCCAACCATGTAACAAGAGCCCAAGTGAGGCGAAAAGTGAGAGCAGCAGCAGCAAAAACTGTATATATGTGGATAGAAAAAGTCCTCTCTCTGGAGAGGGAGTGAACGACTAGGAGATACCTGGCACACAAGGCGTAGAGCTGCTGCTACTGCAATCTGTCCAAGGCAAGCATAATACACACACACACACACATATGCACACGCAGCGTGAGCAAACCCGCACATTTCCATTGGGTTCAGCACATAACGAAAATAGTTATCTTTACTCAGTCAAACAATAAGTAAACTTTGTTCAGATTGCAGGCAGAGCTAAGCAAGGACATTTGATATACATACACACATACACACATATATATGTATACTTATCTAAATATATATATATAGTGTATGCTTCAATTGCTAGCATATTGAACAATTAACTTTGAGATAGAAATTCTAAGGGAATTTACTGAAGCGTAGTTATAAGAAGTGACTCAAAGACGGCTAGACTTCTAGATACTTCATCTGGAAAAAGATTCTTTCAATGACTTTATGGAGTTGGGTATCTACAGGGATATGATATTTATTAAATTGTTTAATGATTAAGTTCTTAGTATATTTATTATGTTACGATATACGAATGTGCTTAAAAAGTAAGATCACAATTCCAATTATCTAATGACGGTAAGGTGAGTGATTATTTATTATCGATAGTATCGATTAAGAATAAGCGTGGTGCCAGATCCTTTTGCTCATGTTAACTATATTTTACTAGAATTTGAATCACTGGAAGGATGCAGATTGATCTTTCGTATATCAAAGAATCGTGAATGAATCATTCGAATACCCACAACTGCATTTACTTTCATTTTTGGCATTCAAAAGTTTCATGGAATGAACTAATTCATTCAACTAGCTCATTGATCTTAAGTAAGTCATGCAAGAATAAAGAAACTTGATAATATTTAATTTCAATGCCAATTGAATTGAACTAAGAATTTCATTCAAATTGAAGCTGATCATAGCAAATAATTAAATCAATATGTTATCATTCAAATTTCGCATTGGGTAGCTTTATCTATCAGCAAGTTAAATGTGACAGTTTGTTGAAACAAATTGTTTCAATAGCCGATGTGCTCTACTTAAATAAAGCAATTTTAGGCCTACCTCAATATTTCAAAAGGTTTTTTTTTTTTTTTGGGTTTTGATTTCAACTTCAAACTTTAAACTTAAAATATATTTGCAGCCTTGCACATATGTCGCACACAACTAAAATTAAGCCTGATTAGCTTCATTCACTTTTACAGGGTATACTAAAATATGCAGTGTATTGTTATCGTAGTATAGTATCATTATGTGAATGCTAGCCACATAATGCTGTCATTTTGTCAATAAAAGTCATATAAAACTCACGCATAACTTGTGGCCGTGTGTGTATGAGTGTGTGTGTGTTTATGTGTATGTGTGTGTGTGTGTGTGTTTGTGTGTGTTTGTGTGTGTAACTTGTACAGTTCAGAAAAGCAAACAAACAAGAAAAAGAAAAACGAAAACAAAAATCGCTTTTACTTGACTTTTTTGTTTTTGTTTTTGTTTTTTTTTTTGTTTTTGTTTTTGTTTTTTTGTTTTTTGGGTAAATACAAGTATTTTGTGATGTGCCTGGACCAACGTGCGTCATTTGACTGCTAAGTTCAGTCTGAGATGTTTTCTATGTATCTATGGATGAAAGAGTCTCTCCTGCTACTATTTATCGCCCCCACTCGCTCTCTGTCCTCTGTTGGGGTAAGAGTGATAGGTATACGAGGGAATGGGGAGGAAACTAGATAAAAGTTTTCTCATTTAAATGTTCCAAACAAAAGAGGGCGCTAGACAAACAGCAGCATCTCATCTGCTTTGTGCAAATCAAGTCAAAGCCAAAAAGTGTTAATGTAGTTGTAGGCAAACACTTAAACGCACACACCCATAGATGCGCACGTACAGCAGACAAACACACACACACACACACACACTCACAAACATTCGCTGATAAGAGAGAACAAAAATATGGAAACTTAATTGTAGTTGGTGTGCGTGAGCGCGCTCGCGTGTGTGCTTGTGTGTGTGCGTGTATTGGTATGTTGCCTGTTGTCTATGCACGTGCTCGAATCCATTCATTTATTTAATATTTGTTTTTTGAGTTCTCTAGGAAATGCCAAAAGCGTAGGCCAAATATGCCAGAAACTACCAAATAGAACGAGCTCTAATTAAAAGTATTTAAGCTTCTTATATATTATATGTGTCTGTGCGTGTGTATGTGCGTGTGTGTGTGCCTGTGTGTGTGCCTGTGTGATATATTAATTAATTGGCAAAAATCTTTCAAATTTCAAATGCGGCCTAATTATAAAGCCCTTAACACATTCGTAATTGTGCATTCATTCAAGCATTCAGCCACAAATGTAGAAATTGTAATTTAAAGGCACGGCATATGCTCGAATAAATGATTATTGTGCCTCCAATGATCCATTTCACACATTAACCGAGTTCAATAAGTAAATGTTTTCGTACAAATTTGCATATAAAATATTCTCAATTGGTGTGCAATGATCCATTTTATATTTTAACCAAGTCAAAGTAGCAAACTTTTTCTTATACACTTGTCTATCAAATATTCTCTAAGACAATCAATAAGAGTCAATGTGAAACTAGTCTATGAATGTGTTCTTGGTTAGCGCTATTAATAAATTAGAATTGATTGGCTGATGAGCTGTCTGAGCAAGAATGACAATGACAATGACAATGGCAATGACAATGACAATGACAATGACAATGACAATGACAATGGCAATGACAATGACAGTGACAATGACAATGACAATGACAATGACAATGACAATGACAATGACAATGACAATGACAATGACAATGACAATGACAATGACAATGACAATGACAATGACAATGACAATGACAATGACAATGACAATGACAATGACAATGACAATGACAATGACAATGACAATGACAATGACAATGACAATGACAATGACAATGACATTGACAATGACAATGACAATGACAATGACAATGACAATGACAATGACAATGACAATGACAATGACAATGACAATGACAATGACATTGACAATGACAATGACAATGACAATGACAATGACAATGACAATGACAATGACAATGACAATGACAATGACTTAGACTACTCTAATTTGAACCTTTTACCAGCTGAGTTTACCTCAAGTTTTCTGGCCAACTTTGAGAGGCCGTCAAAGGGGCTATAAACTTGCTGTACGAGTTGAAAATGATCTAAATATTTATGTAAATGGGAAAACACGTTTGGTTAGCCAATGCCAGCAAGAAGTTGAAAGAGGACTCAAATTTGGCAGCTAAATGTTGGCACTTAGTTACTCAGCTGTGGATCTTGGGGCTGGTAACAGTTTGTTGGGCAGAAGGTGGCAGTGCAGTGCGGTTAGTGCGTGCGGCTTTCGGCCCACTTTGGTGTTAGTTTTGCCTAATGCCCTTCGCCCAGCTCCGTGAAAGTGTGATGCAACATTTTTGGTCTTTCTTTTAGCAGCTGTTAGCCCCTTGGCGCCAATTTTCCATTTCATTTTATGGCCGCAAAGGCGTGGCTGCTGCGTTGGCTTCATTAAAAATTGAATCGCCCGCAGTCAAGACTTTTACTTTGGCCGGCATCTGACATAACGGGCGTTATCCACTTTCCACCATCGAATGAATATGCAAAGCAGGAATCGCCCAGGCGATCCATTGCAACCGCTGCAACTCTCTAATTAATGTGGCTAAAATTAGCTTTTATGCATTTCGAATTTGAGTGGGCCTTAAGTTGGGCTACAAATGGATTCAAGCTTACGCTTGAAGGGTTTTCCAAATGGAATTTGTAAAATGCCCTTGACATGGGTGCGTGCCCAGGTGACCCACACCTGAGCTCTACTCCATTCATTCTTTGATGATGAGAGATGACTTCTTCTTCTTCTTCTTCTCACGAAAGGATCCAAAAGAAATCGCCAGCGACCCATCTACAGGTTTCTGAGCTGCTGATGAAATCCCGTTCCTGCCTGCTGGCCAAATCGTGTTTTCTATTTAACATTCAAACTCGATGTTGTCGTTGCAGACAGTTGCTGATTAGCTCGGCCCTAACCCAGCACAAGCTTAGCCCTTTTCTGCCCATTTAAGTGCCACACACACACACACAGAGAGAGAGAGAGAGAGAGAGAGAGGGAGATACGCACGCACAGCTAACTAAATTTCATATACAGCAGCCACTCAATAAACTTGAGCACGTAAAGTTTTTGCATCAACATAAAAATAAAACTCAAGTCGTTGGCAGCGCACAATTTGCTAAGCTGCGTTTACTTATTTTTTGGTATTTTTACCAACCCCACCCCGCCGCCGACGCTGCCCGGAACAAGGTGTTGGGCCAAATGGGGTAAATGGGGTTAAAGGGCATTGTAAGCCAGCTGCTGCCGCAGCGTAGCCGTGCGCAGTTTTAAAGTTTTCCTATTTCCTCGTACTTCGTATTTCGTATTCCGTATTTCGCATTCGGCTGCCTTTGACAGCGTCGACGTCATTTTATGGCCAATGCCAAATGGCCCCCAAAGCAACAACAGCAACAACAACAACAACAATTGCTCACATTACGAGCATATACATATAATTAGCTTTAAACACTAATTAAAGCTGCGCATTGTTGTTACGGCATATTGGACTGCTGGGTGCCATTAAGCCAACTTGAGCCAAGCGATGAAAGCCCACTAATCGCACGCACCTCAATCATAATAATCGTATGTGCAATAAACGCAAACTAGTGAGGGGTACACGGAAAAAAAAAAAATGGCATTAAATAATACCAGAACCAGACCTTAAAAGGTGTCTGTAGTGCAATTAATTTTAAGCTCAACAGAAAAACCCATTAACATGTATTTTTGTATTAACATGTATTTTTGTTACATGTTTATTGAAAGGGCTGAGAAGAAGAAGAGCGCGTTCGTGAAGAGTATTTTTAAATTTAAAAAAATTAAATATAGTACATATCTCTTCCAGATTCTCTGTACTCTAGACAATGTTGCAGCAAGACAGATTAGGCTAGCCTTATCCGGTTTTAGATTAGGCAAAATGAGCTATATAGAGAGAAAGAGTGACAGGGAGAGAGAGAGAGAGAGAGTCAGGGAGAGAGAGAGAGAGAGCGAGAATGAATTTACGATACTTAAGGCAAACTGAGCTAGTAAGTGTAGAGACGACTAGTCAAAAAGAGAGAGCTAAATTAGGACAATTTAGAACAGTTTAGGACAGTTAGGTAATATGAGCGATCGGTTGTATAACAGTTAAGTCAAAGAGAGGGAAAGCCATGTGGGACAGTTTGGGAAAGTAAAGTCGAAGAGAGAGAGAAAGAGAGACAGAGAGAGATAGAGAGAGAGACAGAGAGAGAGAGAGAGAGAGAGGGAGAGAGAGAAAGAGATGGATATATAACAGTTAAGAAAAGTAAGAGCGTGAATTTAAAGGGAGTAAATTAAAGTGAAAGAGAGAGAGAGAGAGAGAGAGAGAGAAAGACGGAGAATAAGAGAGGGAGTATATTGGGGAACAGCTAAGTAAAAGTTAGACAGCGAATGTAGGAACTAAATTTAAAGTAGAAGAGCGGCCGAATGTATTCGTCAATGTGAGAGAAGTAGAGTGTAGTACAGTTAAGTCAAAAGGCTATAATAGAGCGTCAATTATTCCTAATTTGTTTCGCCCATTAGCATACTTGAGAGGAATACTTCGATCACAAATTCGTAAAGTAAACTCACATATGTGACTTCGTCTCATTAGCTGTAATATTTTCCATCACATTGTTCTCATAGAAGACATAGCACTATTCTGTCAATCGGCCCCAATTTCAGTGTTCATATCAGTTTTCACTGTTTTCAGCTGAGCTGAACAACAAATTCATTTCACATACAATTTGTAGCTGAGAGAAATTGATATATTTCCTTGTCGCGCTGCTCCAGTTTGGGGAATGCAGGCGCTCAACTGGCCTTTGGCAACAACGTCATCGTCAGCGGCAAACGTCATTATGATCGGCGTCATCAGCATAACTCTGGGCGTCTTCTTCATCGGGTTCATCATTTTGTCTATCTATCGTCAACGTTCGGCTGCTGGCAGGCGGAATTAATCGCTGAAGAGGCAACGCCATCGAAATCGACTTTGTTGAAGTTTTTCGGCGAGCGAGGTGGAGGTAAGGGGGAGGTATTTGGGGCAAGCGGCAAATGGATTGAGGCACCGACTTTGTGCTGCATAGATAAGCACTTACGACTGCGACTGCGACTGCGACGCTGTCGGGGCCATTGTCAAAAAGTTTTAGCGATTTCGAATGACGCCGCCTTGCCAAACTACTTGCCATCTGGCCCGCAGGGGGGCGTTGGGCGTGGCTGGCTGGCTGGCTGGGTGGCATGGCCCACATTCAGAGCTTAGCCTTTGTCTCTGCTACAGTTGAACTGACATTGAATTAATTGCAATTGCTTGAGCCCAGCAGCAGCGAGCTCTTGATGTTTACACTGCCTGCACAGTAGCACTTCAATGGCACCACCAGTGCAACACTAAGGCAGCTGGGCGTGGCACTTGTAATATCCATGGAAACAATAGCTGTGTCGGGCGAAAAAAAAAAAAACCTAGAACCCTACAAATCCAAGCGGTATCAGTCTAGGCAACAGTCGCAGTTAAAGAGCTAACAATAGCTGGCAATATTAGCCATAATAATGGAGTTAAGTCTGAGAAATTATATAACAAAAGCTGCGCTTAGTTAATGGTTAAAGATAGTTAAAGTAATGCCATTCGATTAAAGCTGCGGCCCAATGATAAACTGAAATATTTTCATGCTATATTCAGAGAGAGCAATCATAAAATTGATTGCTATGCAAATTAGCATGAATTGAAAGTATATTAATAAACGTCAGCTGTTTGAGGGACAGCAGAGAGCAGTAATAGAGGAGGAGTTGGTGCACAATAGACCGTGGTCCATTCTGAGAAATATAGCAAAAGAAATTCCTATACAACAGAAATGTTGTACAGAAATTGAATTGTCCTTGACTTTATACAATATTAATGCTACACCAAAGACAAAAAAAAAAAAAAAAAAAACGAGAGAGCATTGAAGCATAAAGTGACCCACTAACATTAGTAGTAAATCAATTGCAATAAAACCGAAACTTTATTATCTAGAAAATATGTTATCTCAGATTTTTTTATGTCTTTTGTAAGCCACTATGAATAAAATAATAAATTTGATATATCAAAAGTCTGATACAGAACCTATATAGCAGGAGCAATGGGAAAAGAAATTGCAATGAAATAAAATAGTTTTTATATATTATATAATTTCTATATTTTAATATTACAAATGGCAAGGGGATCAGGTTTTTTTTCCGATATACGCAGAAATTCAAATTATCGAGAATTTTTGAGAACAAATTTTTTTCAAAGGGGTCGAATTTTTTATTATTTTTCGCGTTTTTCGATTTAGTGGGGTACAAACTATCGCGACTCGACTGTATATCCATGTCATTATATAAAAAAGTTGATTATTTAAATTAATTTTAACAGATTTAAGGAACACATTTTAAATTATTTATTTTAATTATTATAATTATTTTTCACATTTAAACAACTTTCAATAATTAGCAAATAAATGGCACGTCTTATTGAATATGATAAAAATCGATTGTTATCGATAACTGGCACAAATGAGTAAGTATAGCTATCGGAAATGTTGTTACTCCTATTAGGTCTGGCTCTGCTTCAATCCACTTCAATTAAAGCATGAAATCGAATATCAATGATAAATATCTCAAGTTATCGCCGATATCTGATCCAAGATATTGTCAGTTACATTTATCAGATTCATTTAGCAGTTAGCTGGGGCGCTCAATGGGGCCGAAGTAGTTCAAGCTCCTGGGGCACTTGGCAATTGGAACCAGTGTAAATGTGAATTTCGTTGCAAGGACACAGTTTGTGGAGGCAGCTCGGGCCCAATGCCGAAACTTGCCGTCAGCGGCAAAATAATTAATTTATGTAAATAAGAGTTGAAAGAAGTCTTAGATTGGTATTGCAGCATTGCGGGCCAGCACAAACAGAGAGAGAGAGAGAGAGAGAGAGAGAGAGTGGGCCAAGGGGGTGGGCAGGATTGAGAGAGAGGATGTAAACTGGTCGCAGCTGTGCTGTGGAAATGCGAAGCATTTGGAACAATTAAATTTGGCCAAAAGACTTTTGTGGCATACGCCCTGGCCCGGGGCCACATAATGCATTTGCAATTCCAAAAAGCAAGCGACAGCAACAACAACAACAACGGCAACAACTACAGCACTTATCCAAGGAACTGGCAAGGCAAGTACATATATTTGACGACACTACTTGCACATTGCACTGGACAGCCGTGGGCCTTGGTGGACGGCCACTCAAGGTCGCTGTTGCCGGGCCACTGGAGAGGCCCAACTTGTCGCATATTTATCTTGTGGCACACGCTCCGCTTGTCACGGGGCAAGTCCCACATAAAGTAGAAAACTGCCAAGCACTCGACAACATTTTCACATTCCATTCGAAGCCTCCCTCTCTCTCTCTCTCTGTCTCTCTGCCCACTTGATATCTATTGAAATAAATAAGGAAATTTTTCAATAATTTGTATTATGCTAAAGAGTGTCGGCTAGTTGGCTATGGCCATTGCCATTATTACAGCAATTCCACGGACTTGACAACATTTTGCCCGGCCAAAGGCTCGAGTGCCCGCACAACAGCAACAACAACAACAACAACAAGAATGAGAGCACAAATTTGTTGACTACCTTGGCTATGCTCTATTTATTTAGCAACGTTTGTTGATTTTGCTGTTATTTCTCGGTTTATTTGATATTTGCATACACATTTTTCATCGCCCGACTCGTAATTGGGTAACTTAAATTGGTCCGAGCAAAGTTTGGCTCGCATTCTATGCTGCCAGCACTTGATGCTGCTGAGCGAACGCATTCCAGTTTGGTAAGAAGCTTTGCTGCTGCTTTTCTAATTTCCAGAAGACATCAAAATTGTTTTCACTACAAATTTCTTAAGTACCAAAAACTACAAATTGCTCTGCACCAGCATTCCACATAGCGCATTCAATGGACAACAACAACAGCAACAGTAACAGCAATAAAGGCTTCAGCCTCGTTGGCATCTCAAACGCATCGCAACGCAAGTCGCAACTCAAGTTCTATTTACTCGAGTCTAGATTTCACGCGGTTTGCTTAGCTCCTACAGAACTAAAGAGCTGTCAAAATCTCGGGTGCTAAGGTCGTAGATACATATATAGAGAGCGCGACAGAGAGAGAGAGAGAGAGAGAGAGGCAGGGAGGGAGAGAGAGACAGAGAGAGACAGAGAGAGAGAGATATATATATATATATAGAAAGAGAAAGATAGATAGAGAGAGAGAGTGGGACATAGTATGTGCATATGTATCTTAAGTAAACTTGAATCGAAGATTTTTATCGAAAATTATCTATTGAATTCATCTGCTTTAAAGCTGCATTAAAAATTTCTATTTAAAGATTTTTCTAAAATTTTCTATTGAACTCATTCAAATCGAATCTAAACTAAAAAAATTGAATTTCAAGAATCATCTAAATTCATTTACAAATTTCTTATTCAAGATTTTTTTTAAATTACCTATTAAATCCTTTAGAATTGAATCTGATCTACAAATTTCAATGTTAAAATTTATATTTCCTATTAAACTCGTTAAAATTCAATCGAAACTATTTTAATTTTAAGACTTATCTTAAATTTCCCATTAAATTCATTAGCATTGAATCTGAGCTAAGAATTTCAATTTCAAGTTTTTTCTTAAATATACTTTTAAGTCTTTTTACATTGAAAAATTTCACTTCAAAGATTTATCTTAAATTTTCTATTAAATTCATTTACCTTCAAACTGCATTGAAAACTTCGCTTATAAGATTTATCTTCAATTTCCTTTTACCTTGAAACTGCATTAATAATTTTGCTTTTAAGATTTTTCTTACATTTTCTATTGAATCCATTTGCCTTGAAACTGTATTAAAAATTTCGCTTTCAAGATTTTTCTTAAATTTTCTATAGAATTCATTTACATTGAATCTGCATCAGGCATTTTAATAAAAAACACTCTAAAACGCATGCTTCAAGTATCAAATGTCGCTTTTTGTACCCATGGCAATCTGACTCAAGCCCATTTACCTTTTGTCTTCAAGCTTTATAGGAATCGAACAAAGAGACATTACAATTTGTATATAGGAAAAAAAAAAAAAAAGAATTAGATATATAAAATACAAAATAACAGTAGCATATGGCCGACTAGGAGATACCCTTAAGTTATATAAGCCTATAAAAATGTTCGAGTAAAAAAAATTTATTTTAAACAGAAAATCGGCAATTAAGCCTACTATTTTTAGGCAACTCGCAGTAGCTCTACCAACACCGTTTGTAATAATAAATAATAAGAAAAAAAATCTGAATTTATTCATTAAATATATGTATATGATTTAATAATTCATTTTGTATATATCTTAAAGACTTTTTCATCGAAGACATTAAAACAGGAATACAAATAGATTATTTGGAATAAACTGGCATTTCATCGGGACGTACACAAAATTTCAAGTCTCTAGCTCTTACAGGTTCAGAGATCGCGCTGTTCATACACACGGACAAATGAATGTATAGATAGGTCGGACGTAAGGCATTACATGCGGACAGATGGGCTGCTGGACAAGGCTAAATGGACCCAGCTGATCATCCTGCACTCTGAATATACATATATGTATATGCTTTATAGTGACTGCCACGCCTCCTGCTGCCTGTTACGTACATTTCGATAGAACTATTATGCCCTGATGGGGCTCAGGGTAAATGAAAAGTACGTAGCTAATGTTACGTATTAATTGTTCAATTTGATGTATTTACTATATACACACACATACAGACACACACATACACATGTACATTTGAATTGCGGATGTGTAATTGGGGAAGCATGTGAACTGGCAAAAGTACTTAACCAAAATGACGTCCATAGCCATTGTCGCCGCATTATGTTACACTAATAGGGCACACATAATGCTCGTGGATGGCTGAAAGCTGTGGGTGTGACAGTTGCGACAACAACAAAAACAACGAGATGATGACGATGGCGACGAGGGGGAAGAAGAAGAAGAAGAGGAGCAGCATCAACAATGCTAACAACAATGGCAACAGCTGTAAATAAGTGGCTAAGTGAGTATGGCCAAGAGTGCTTATTTGTTCAAGTGCGCTTGAATGAGAGAACAGCAGCACAAGCACAAGCACAAGCACAAGCACAAGCACAAGCACAAGCGCAAGCACAAGCCCAAGCACAAGCAAAAGTGACAGCAAAAAGTTGTAGGCAAAAGAATGCTACAAAAATTATAACTACTCGCACTCGTCTCTGCGGCTGGCAGCCAGAACTAAGGCCCGCATTTGCAACTATCTGGGAGAAAAAAGAGCCTGAGTGAGTTGAGTCTGGTATCGGGGTTTTTGGCAGTGCGTTAAGGATAATCGCTGATCCTTAAAGACATATATATACATATATTATATTCTTGAAGGGAATTAATAGTAGTGACCGTCTCGAGTCCATTTGTGTGAGAGGTGTGCTTGAAAAGTATAGCCAGCACTGATGTTACCTTAGCCTTTTTCTCGACAGATCTGGCCTTTTTCTATTATGGCTATTAGCCAATGTTGGGTTACTTTTTGAATGCTGCTTACTCATTCTAGCAGGCCAATAGCCATTCGAGGCGGAGAGGTTTCGATAGTGGCGATCACTGTTTAGCGATAGTTATCGATAGTTTTGCGAAATTTATCTAAGAATCAAGGATGGAAGCGATCCGCTTTAAGGAACCATTGATAGTCCCTATTGGTAGGATGATAAGTATGTAGTTCTGCTTATTCTCAAGAATAAAAGACAAAAATGTGGATATGGGGATAGATAGGGATTCTAGACATAGACATGATATGTTCCCAGCATTATAATGCTCAAGTGCCAACAAATTTGTCCATTTGAATGATCAGTTAATTTAATCATTTTTGTCTTCAGTTTCTTAGCTTCATTTTTGGGAAACAAATTATGGGATAGATTTGACCATTCTATCTTCACTTTTCTGGCTTTCGGTAGAGCTGAGAGGGTCTATAAAAGCAAAACGATATGCTGAGACCAATCTCTCTCTCTTATCTATCCAAATAGATAACAATGGGAGCAGATAAGGAACAGTAGAGCGCAACTTGAATTAAAGAATAATTTGACTAAATAATTGATGGCCATTACTTAGGGGAACTTCAAATAGTCATGAATAATTTTCATAATAATACAAATTACTAGATACTTGTCGAACAGACCTCGTATCAACTTGTCCGTTTGTCTACGATTTCACATGGAGACAAGTATATATACATATATACATGTACATATATCAGGCGCGGAGGTAATTCCGATGCATTCCCAGTGACCATTCCAGACTCCATTTTACTTCCCGTTATTTAATTATGCTCCGAGTGCAGCGAGTTGTAATTGGCTGTTATCTGTTCTCTTTTCGTATGCCAACAGAAACTTTTGCCTCACGCACCGTCTCTCCGCTCGTGACTTACATTCGATTCCTGTTACGATGATAATTGCGCCACATACGTTCGACTTTCTCTTTGATATATAGTTATGTATATGTATATGTGTATATATTAATGCAGATGTATTGAATAATTAAAGGTACATCACTCCGTACCTTAACTCATTCAGCTGCAGTTCGAGTCCAATTCAAAAGAATTCCAATAGGAATTACAGCTCCAACTTTACACAGTTCTTCGCTCACTCCAATTGACAAATGTATCAACGAGGGATTATGGATAGAACAACATAATTCGATGCCCATTGTGGAGCTGTCTCAAAAACTGTGCGCACAGATGGTCAAATGCAATATCTATTCATATATATATATATACATACATACATACATATATAAATCTATGTATATATATTTACTCCAACTGGCTCTCAGTGGACTTTTCGAAATACTTTTTGCGCTGCTTACAGCGACAGTTGGTCTATGAAATGACTTAGGAATTGTCTTGGTCGGAAATATGCGATACGAGAGGCACAAAATAAAGCTCGAAATGAAATTGCCAAAACTAGTTGTTGTCTGTGTGTGGGTGTAAGGCTGAAAGAGAGAGAGAGAGGGAGATAGGGAGAGAGAGAGAGAGAGTGCGCAGACAAAGTTGTTTATGACACATTTGGCATGTCAACATTATGGTTGGCATTTGGTTGGCCAGCATGCCCGCATGGCTCTAACCGACATTGGCATTGTTTCAAGCATTTCTGAATTGACCGAGCGAATGAGAATGAGAATGGAAAGAGGATTGCAAATGGGAATGAGTATGGGAGTGGGATTAGCAACTGGAACATGCGTTGCAGGCGCTATTGCAATTCCACTTACAATAACAGAATTGCATATTGTTTGCATGCTGCATTTATTGGTGGGCAAACAAAATATTGACTTTTGCATGTTTAACCAGTTCAATTTAATTAGTCCACTCACTTTCACAGCCGCCAATCATAAACAGTTTATATATGTGTACATGTGTATATATGTGTATGTGTGTGTGTGCATTGAAATCATCATATTTATATTACATTACTTTTTAATCTATAGAATCAATAAATAAACAAGCGACGCATCCGTTCATTCGGGAGCTCTATTTGTTGCAAATCAATTTGGGCAGCAATCTCAGAGCTGCAGATAATTAATATGCAGGCATACTTTATAGATACATCAGTAATACAGATAAATAATATAAGGCTATTATATATACAAAGTTATTCTTAAAGCGTTGATATTTGAATTTCATGAAATTCTTTTGGCAGGAGACAATTTATGATCATTGGGTAAGCTCTATTTAGTATTTTAAAATATATTAAATATATTAATTATCGTAATTGGTATCACTCTTTGGTGATACTAAAAACATATCTATATTTTCTCTCTCTCTTTCTCTCTCGCTCCCTCTTTGTCTTTCTCTCTTTTTCCATATTTTCTTTTTTCTTTTTTAGGATAGCTTTCCCTCTTTATATCTCTTTACCGCGGGTCTTAAATGTTTCCTTTCGCTCAGCCTATATTTTTCTGTCTATATCTTTATGTCTTTTTGAGCTTGGCTCTCTTTGCCTCCTGCCTTTTCCCTCGGTTTCCTCCTCTGATGTTCTCTCAGAGTATATAGCTCTATCTCTTCTTTTGTTTCTCGCTATCCCTCTCCTTTTTTCTCTCAGTCATTCTCTCTCTTTTTGTGGCTCACCCTCACTCCAGATCACTATTTTTCTATCTCTCGCCCTTTCTCTTTATTTCTTTCTTCGACTGTGGGTTAGCTCTATATATCCTTCATCATCATTATTTCTTTCTTTCTCTCGCTCGCTCTGTCTCTCTCTCTCTCAGTCTCTCCCACTTTGCCCGTCTCTCTGTATCTTTCCCTTTGTCATTCTCAAACTCTCCTCGTCCTCAAACTCTTTTCATTTTTATCTCTCTTTCATTCTATCTATCTACCAATTTATCTATCTTACTCTCTTTCTCTCTCTCTCTTTCTCACTTTTACTCTATCTATCTCTCTCTCTCTCCCACCGTATTCTTCCCTATTCGATCTTTCTATCCTTCTATTTTTTGCATAATCTCTGAACGCTTTCCTTTCTTTTTCATTCCTTTCGCTCTCTCCTCTCTCTCTCTCTTTCTCACTTTTACTCTATCTCTCTCTCTCTTCTAATTCTCTCTCTCTCTCCCTCTCACTATAATCTTCCCGCTTCGATCTTTCTATCCTTCTATTTTTTGCTTAATCTCTGTACGCTTTCCTTTCTTTTTCATTCCTTTCGTTCTCTCCTCTCTCTCTCTGTCTCTTTCCCTCTCGCACTATATCGACTCACCAATTTGGCTTTAAGAGCTTTGCATTTAGGGCCAGTGTTGCATATAGTTCAAAACATTTCGCATTAGGCGGATTTGTTGTTGTTCATTATAGACAGATTTGCACTGTGCCTCTATCTAACTGTGTATCCGTCTATATGTATACGACATATATATATATATATAAATATGTATGTGTATATACGTTAATGCTTTGCGTTGGGCTGCGCTGGCAAAAGGGCTTAATGACTGTTTTGTTGGCGCCACACAGCGCAGTCCAAACAGCGTCGGCTTTGGGGAATAGAAATGATAGTTTGGGCTATGGGATATGCCTAGATGATGCCAGCAGTCAGGCTGTCGGTCCGACTTCAGCCCCCTCGCTGCCCCCTCCCGTTTGCTCGCTACCATTTCCTGTCAGCGGCCGTTGCCCAATGCCCGCCTGTCCGCTTGCCCGCGTAGCCGTTCATGCAACCGTCCAACCGTCCATCCGTCCGTCGCAGCTCTCTGGTCTGTCCGAGACTTTTTGTCAGTATTTCAGCTGCAGCTGCAGCATTTAACTATAAGTAAAAGTTTGCTGCTTGCGCCTGATTACTTGCCACCCCCATTTCATATACTCTAGCAGTGCCAGCCCATTCATATACATATACATATACAAATACACATACACTTACATATACATGTACATAGTCGAGCCCGTTGCCTTGGTTGCCGATGCAATTTTTGCGGAGCGTTGCGGAAAAAGACAATAGCAGCAGTCGCAGCAGTCTACCCCTCCCTCTTACCCCACTCCCCACTCCCCGCCCATATCCCCCGTCTGCGCCCACTCGATCCTTGGCTGTTCCGTTTTTGGTGCTGGGGAAAAAGTCAGTGTAAATTATAAAAATACTCGTTGCTCGTAATTTGTTGAGCCTGTGTGTGTGTGTGTGTGTGTGTTGTTGACTACCCCTAGCCATCACTCCCCCGTCGACTATGTGTTGTGGTCTTGCAAGTATTCACTTTTTGCTTTACGGCGCTTTCTCTTCCCTTACTTGTGTTATTATAATTTTCTCTGTCACATTAAAATGCGGTTGAAATGAGCAGGAAATGCGCGCGAATTCCACTAACCCAGATAATCTCGAGGCTGATTTAAGCATTTCGCATTCACTTTTTTAACTGTTGCAACAAAAACATAGAAAGCATAGACCGAGACGCCAATAGGACGAGCGAGTGAGAGGGAAGCTTACAACTCAACGCACAATGTGTGCCAACTGAGCGAAGCTGAGCGAAACTGAGCGAAGCGGCTGCCCCTGCTGCCAACAATTTAATATTATTCTGCACTTTTCATAATTTTCAATTTGGTTTCTGTTACTGTTGTTTTCAACTTTGTCCGTATGTGTGTGTGTGTGTGTGTGTGTGTGTGTGGGACGCCTATGCCAGAGCTTTTTAATTTAATGCAACATGCAATTATGCGCAGCGCCATCTTCGGGCTGCCGCCTGCTAATTAGCCGCCAACTGAGCTCCAATGGGCGCACAGCGTAGGCGTGGCACTGCGCTTTGTTCGCCCTGATGACGGCGTACGCGGCGTATGTGTAACGAGATGACTTTTGCAAGGCAACTGTGTGTGTGTGTGTGTCTGAGGGAGTGTGTGTGTCTGTATGGGAGTGTGTGTGTGTGTGTGTGTATGGCAGTGTGTATCTGTGTCTGTGTTTGTTTCAAGCATTTCGCAAATGCGGGCTCTGCAAAAGTTTTTGGCTTGTAATTGCCAGTTTTTAAATTGTTTTTTTTTTTTTTTTTATTTATTTATTTTTGTGCCATTTAAGCAGGCATAAAGTATATAGCTCCACTCGTGCCATTGTGCGCCATTTATTTCAGCTTTGTCAGTGCTCCTCGGATGCCGACAGAAAGTCAAATACGAGCTGAAGTTGAGGGAAATATGTAATTTGCTTCGTGTCACAGACAGAACGTGTTAAGGCTGGGGTTACGTGATTGGCTGATTGACAGAGGTTTTGATTAATTGATTGATCGGGTGATTGATTAACTGACTGACTGTTTTACTACTTGATTGACTGACTACTGACACACTTTTTGATTGATTGATCGACTGACCGACTTTCTGATTGATTGACTATTTTTTTGATTGGTTAATTGACTGACTGACTGATCAACTTTCTGCTTGATTAATTTGTGGTTTGACTGATTCACTGACTGACGGATCGACTGACTGACTGTTTGATTGATTGGCCATTGGATTGAGTGATTAATTGATTGACAAAGTGACTGACTAATTTTTGGTTGATTGGCTGATTGATCGACTGACTCAATGACTGACTTTCTGTTTGATTGACTGTTGAAATGATTGATTATTTGAATGACTAATGGACTGACTAGCTGACTGACCAACTTTCCGCCTGATTGATTGACTGACTAGCTATTTGATGTATGGTTGATTGGCTGACAGATTGACTGACTGATTTATAATCTGATGATTAGCTGAATTGATTCCTTCGCTGGCTTATTGACTAGCGTTATGCTTAATTATTTGAGTGATTGTTTTGATTAATTGATTGAATTGAACTGACTGAATTATTGATTTCTTGACAGATTATATGATGACTGACAATGAAAACTGATGACGACTAAAATATTTGCTCAATTTGAGCTCAAAAGTGGGTAAGCTAATTGAATTTATGAGAATCGCAGAGAAGGCCAGCCACTTCAGAATAACTACGTATAGAAAATTGTGCTATTGGCATTATGAATGTGTGAATGAATCGAATAGGAAATCTGAATGTGCAGCTGCAATATAGCTGATATTGATTTCCTTTCCATGTATGTAGCTATCTAGTCGAATTCTAGTGTTCGACTCTTTAGGATCAATGCATTCAGGTTGAGAGGCCATAATTTGTAGCCGGCGAAGGAGCCGTTAGTACTTGGTGAGTGCAACGGGCATCTTTAATTGATATTGATTATCCACTGTGTGCGTGCGTTCGACATGGCACGGCGTAAACTAAGGAGTGTATGGGCATAAAGGCAACGCCAGTAAGTGGCGACGGCCCTGCGGTCCATTTACTGCCAAAAATGCTCCTGAGAGCCGAATGCCTGAAAGCTGAGAGCTGAGAGCTGGGAGCTGTGAGTTGGGAGCTGCGAACAACGTGTTGACCATCTATTATGAGAGTCAAGCACGTCCGGCACAGCACAGAGCCGTTCGTGCTTATGCCCTTATGCCTTAGCTACTATTTGTGCGTACTTTACGAGCCTCGGCCCGGCTGACAATTCCCCATGGCGGCAGCGCCAACGAGATGTTGACCCTTTTGGGGCATAACTTATAAACCTTTTAAGGCACTCGGCATTAGCTGGGTGCGGCCCAGCAGTTGCTCACGAAATAATCACGGCTCCAAGTGCTGCCCGCTCCTGCTCCTGCTTCTGCTTCTGCCCCTGCTCCTGCTTCTTTCCCTTCTCCTTTAGCCAACTGGTATCTAGTTAGAAATTATGAAGCTAAAAGTTAAGTGAAAGAGCAAATGGGTTAAAAATATGTCTCGAGGCGTGGCAGGCGATGCCATACTCAACTCTATGCAAATCCAATGAGAGAAATTACATGAACAGAGCAAACGAAATTTCCATGCATAATGCAGAGCGAACTGTCGCTTCAATATGCCGAAAATCTGTTTGTTTGACATCCATGACGCGCACAACATCCAACATAACTAATCGGCGCTAATGTCAGACGACAGCAGCAGAGTCACATGCGGGAGGAGAAGGAGCAGCAGCAGCAGCAGGAGCAGAGGCAGGAGTCGTAATCGGAGTTAGAGGCAAACTTTCATTTCAATAAACCGAAGTGGATGGCATATCCGCTCAACTGGCAATGTCATTGTGCTGATGCGCATTTGGCTGGCTGCTGAAGCCATTTTTGCATTTCACTTTTACAGATTTGCCAAAAAAAAAAAAAAAAAAAAAAAAAAAAAATTTAAATAAAGAGGAGCAAGATAAGATTAGAGAATTTCACATTAAAATTGACTTGTCTGCCGTGCTCTCCTCTATATGGAGCTAGGATTGTTATAGGCATTAATATTTCCGTGTCGAGATGTCAGTGAATACCCTAGTTGCGCTGTCATTTAATGGGTATGAAGGGGCGTGGCCGGGGCTCTTGCCTTTGTCTCTGTCGCTGACGAACTGTCTAACAGTTTTGACATGAGCGCGGCGAGGGGCGGACATTTTATTGCAATTAGTTAAAAACGTGGCAGGCAAAAGCACATGCAGCTAACGGAAGACGGCTGGCAGGAGGCAGGAGGCAGGAGGTAGCGGGTGGGAAGCAGGAGGCGGGAGCTGGGCTGCTGTCGACTGTAGGCCGTTAGCTGAAGGCCAGTGGGTGGGCTTAACTGTGGGCGCCCGTGGGCGTTTGGTTTAGCTGACATCGCTCGCTGCCATTTTCGAAAGCAATTAAAAGCTTTGTCAATAACTTTGGCTAAAGGATTTATTGAATAAACTTTGCTGCTGTCAGTGCTCGATTTAAGGCAGCGATAAATTGAAATGGCGGCAACTGGCAATTGCTTTACAGCCGACTGCCGACTGCCGACTGCCGACTGCTGTCTGATTATCAAGTTTTTGGCATCCCTGGTCCGGGCTTCGACTATTCTGCATATTGATTTAAGCATGTCGACTGTCGCATATCGCCCGTTGAGCCCGACAACTCGTTTCGATTGACGGCATCCAACGCCTCCTGATGTGTCAGGTGTGCTGTCGGCCAGCCGCAGCTGGGCATGACATTGCCCTGCCTGGGCTCTGCTCCTGCTCCTCCTCCTGCCCCTCTGCCATCCACTGTCCTTTTGCCAGTTGATAAATGTAATATTTACGTTGATATTATTAAAATACTTGACAGCGCCGAGCGACCGAGGCCGAGACCTGCTCGGACTGCCACGTTTTGTTGCCTGTCATGCAAAAATGTCTCCCTCTCCCTCTCTCCCTCTCTCCCTGCCACTCTCTCTGTATGTATTTGTCTCGTATTTGTTTTTGATTAACTTTGCACGTTTGACAAAAGTGAAAATATATAGAAAAAAAAAACAAAAACAAAAACATTCATATACCTATAAATATATTGCTAAGCAGCTTAGCTGCATCATATGAATCGTAATCAATATCCGAACAATTGCCGACAACTATAAATTCATATTCCAAATGGCTTATGCAGATTTAATATTTAGTTTTAATATCGACTTGATGGCATCAGTACGAGCCTCGGGCGACCCGTCTGTAGCTTCCATCAATGTCAATCAATGCACATTATAATTGGATTCATTTAGGACTACACAGCGAGAGACAGGCACAGTCAAGGTATCTCCGCCCGGACAGCTCACCAAATTGAATGGCTCAGCTGCTAAAATTGAGGCTGAGCTGTCTGAGCAGTCTGAGCAGCCTGAGCAGACGCCTCGACTCTGATTCACACAACTCAATTTCCGCTCTACAAGGCCATCAGACTTTAGTCTATAGATATATGTACATATACATAGATTTATATAGAACAGCTGTGTATAGTCTTGGAGAAATAGGGAGATAGAGAGAGCGAACAACTCTCAGTTTACCATGGAGCGCCCCGTGCTTTATCTGCTCAGTTATCTTAGGCTAATAGCTTTAGCTCCAGACAATGGAACAGAGCAGAATCTGAACAGAATCGTACGTATATCAGAGAGTTATTTAATTTACATAAAATATTGGTATAGCATAAGTTCTATGTTATACAAGTTTCGACTATTCGTTGAGTAGCATTTCGCCTTAGGAAAACAAATAAAAAATGACGAACCAATGATAATTTTAAAGGACAAGCTTTAGCGTAGTGAGAGGCGAGGTCGAGGCTTGACAGGGTTGACAGAGTCGCATTGACTACAGGAGGCACAATTATTGCTGTAAAAGGAATCGAAAGCGGGGCGCAAGCAAAGAGACGGTGCGAGAGACAAGGGACAGAGACAAGAGTCGGCATATGAGGAGAGAAGAGATAACAGCCAATTACAGAAAATAAAATGCAGTCTGAGATGGTAACGAGTTCCTCCATATATGTAAAGATATTTCATTTTATTTAAAGAGCTTCAAGTTATTTCAGTAATGTTTAATGTTACACTTAATGGGAGAATACTTTTACTGCCCATTTCATTCTGGCAACTACAGGCTGACCACGTAGGATTGATACTATTTCCAATAACAATCTAATAGCAACTGTTAAAGTTATCGATAACATAAAATTTTAAAATGATTTTCCATTTGATATTAATATATTAATTTTATATGGTTTATATAATACAGTAGAATCCCGATAATTCGAAATGGCAAAGGGATCAGTTTTTTCCGATTTACACAGAAATTTAAGATTCATCGATAATTATGGAGATCGATTTTTTCGATTTATCGCGATTTTCGATTTAGCGGGGTGCGAATTATCGAAACTCGATTTTATTTACATACATATATGCTAGGTATAGTGCAGTCCATGTCTTCTTCTTGCAAAGACAAACCAAGCAACAGTAGTCATATTTTCGATAGAAATAGTCAAGTTGTTGTTAAACTTATCGATAACATTTGCATGACAAAATATCTTTGCTGTTTCTTTAGAGATGAGTCTAAATGAAGAACATAAACAATTCTTGACTTTTTCACTACCGCTCTATTATAAATATCTATGCTTAAATGTTGGCCTAGACAGTCTATCAACCCATACCTCGCTTAATTCTAGGGTATTTTCAAATGAATTACGGTTTGTTGGTGTAAATTGTTTTAAGCCTGGGCTGGCTGGCCTTGTTGGCAGAGATTAACGACTGCTTAGATCTTATATTAGTGCCAAATCTGTTTTTATATTTTCTTCCACTCGTTTTTTCCGTGTTTCTGGTGTAATTCCTTCGGCATTTTCTTTAGCTTGTTCTTTGGTCGCCGCGCTGAGCCAAAGCAGCTCAACGCATTCTGGCATCCATCCTGGCTGACTGCCTGGTAGCCTGGCCTTTTTGGCATATTTAATACACAAGACGCGGAATGCATGTAGCTTGCTTTATGTGCGTGTGTATGTGTGTGTGTGTGAGTGCGAACCGCATAGTTGAGGCTGCACACGACTTTTGAAAAACGTTGTAAGCTAACGCTCCCTATATATATATATTTTGTTTTTTTTTTTTTTTTTTTTTTTTTTTTTTTTAAATATTTTTTTTTTTTTATTTTAATATTTTACGTGTCAACTTTTGTGTGCCAAAAAATGTGTGCCGTGCTAAGAGAATGGTGGCAACAATGTTGCGTAGATGGTTATGAGCGGTTTCAGCCTCGCCACGCCCACCCGAATCGACACTCTAGCTTCCTGTTTGCGCCTCTCTCTCTCTCGCTCTCTCTCTCTCTCTCTCTCTCGCTCTCTCTGTGTGTGTCTTTCCGGCTCTGACTTTGAGTTGGCAGCGAACTTTTGGCTCGTTGGCCTTCCCATGTCCGCGTCTTACCATGCAAATTAATGCACTGTGCGATGGTATGTGACGAGTCACTGCATGTGTGTGTGTGTGTGTGTGTGTGTCTGTGTGTGTGTGTCTTGAGTTTGGCATGCCATGCCAAGTTGGCTGCCAGTTTTTCTGCCAATGAAATTTTGCTGATTAGAGTACACACACACACACACATACAACTGCATATTTGCATTTAGCTCACATCCCCCTCTCTCTATCTCTTGCTTGCTTGGCACATGAGTCCTTTGACTATCCTTTTGTAATTCCATGTGTGAGTGTTGCTTTGTGTTTGATTTAAAGTCGAATTTTTGCTATTACTTAAAATCTTACTAGGTCTACTATACCCTGCAAATGCATGAAACAACTGATTGGATATACCATATAGGCATTTAGCAACAAATTGTAAGCCCATGCCTGACTCTATTTATTACTTTTGTTTGTTTTCCATACATTGTGCTTCTTTGGTATTTTCTCGTTTTCCTGCATTTATTTGCTTAATTTTGTAAAAACCGTTTTTTCCTTGATATCGGAAGACAAGATTGCCAATGTATATGCATTTGTTCAAATAAATATGCGTACAAGCTCAGTGCAGAAATTTTATGGCAAATAACTTTTATTTAATATTAAGTTTATGAATATGAGTATGAATAGCCTTGATGTGTCAGCTTTACATATAAAAATCGGCTATGATGCATTACCCAGAATCGAAATTTGTTTCAAATATTAAGTATACGCATACATTGACTTTGCTTGGTGAATCGTAGCCGCTTTTGCCTGTTTGTCCACTTGGTTAATAAAATATTATTAATAAAATAAAAACATATGAATAGCTTATAAGCATATATGCCTGCCTGCTGTATAATAGCTGAATAAAATATTACGTATACGTATCGATTATAGCACACTCACTTATCGCAGCCTCATTTAGTCCACATTTCGCTGCTCTTCAGTATTTAATGAAATATTATATTATAAAATATTAAGTAGCGTCTTTTAGCTTAATTTGCTCTGCTCTTCAATTGATTAAAATTTATATATATATTTCATATATTTTAAGCAGCAAATTGAGGCCTTTGATGACTATGAAATATATTCACTGCAGTTCTCAAGTACATTTTCCAAACACACTCGCTAGATACAAACTCATATTGAATTTTCAATTTAACTATATCCTGGAACTATTGAGAAGGGAATATCAAGGTATAATGGCTTGGGGAAAATCTATGTAACAGCAGAAGAATGATCTTGATCGGAATCTTGACAAAGTGAGTAGATTTAGTCATATCCGTGTGCTCCACGTGTGTCTGTCCCTTGGTCTATATATCCGTTGGTCCGTATGAGCGCAGTGATCCCGTAAAGGTTATCATTTTTTTTTAAACATCATTCAATTTGCTATCGATAATAATCGATAATTTAAACACTAGCCTTGACCGTATGTCCGTCTGCCCCTTTGTGCATCTATCCGTCCGTCCGTATGACCGTAGGTATCTTGTAAGCTACAAATGGTTATTATAGGTTACCACTTATTTTTATCGATCATAATCGATTATTCAAATACCAGACACTTGTGCATTGGCAAATCGACATTTGAATATTATTATCACATTTTGAAAGTTTGACATAGACAAAGGATTAAAGCTCTCATAATATATTAAATATAATGTATATAAAAGTGTAGAATGATTGAAATATCAGTTCTACCAAGGTTTCAGGGGATCTCCTAGTCGTGCAGTCTCGACTAGAGTTCTCCTACTTGTTTCTCTACATTTATATATACATATATGTGTATGTATATACATGTGTGTGTGTGTGTGCGTTTTAGTGGCCATTATAAATTGTGCACTCAACTGAAATATTTGCATTTTTGGGCATTTTATTCGGCCAAGCACTTAATTGATTTTTACAAGCAACAATAATAATGCGGATAAACATCGTCTGGCTGGGTGGGGTGGGGCGGTTCATACGCTCAACTGGCAGCTACCCTAACGACCATTCGACGACCATTCGGCTGGAGAGTAGCACTGGGTATGTGCTAGTCGCAGCTTCACACATCTCACCCGCGCTACGGCTCATAAATAAATAATTTAATTAATCGAATTACATTTTTCTTGCAATCGACTCTCGACTTCATTTACGAGTCGAAGAGCCAGGAGCATAAATTATCATAATTTGCCCAATGGCCGGCCAGGCCAATTAACTAATTAAGGACGATTTAAATACTTCAATTTTCATTTATACGAGTCAACGATATCAAAGCATCAACTTGAAACTTGGGGCTCTGCAAGTGCAGTTGGGGCAAAGTTCCCCGAAGCCCGCCCCCTTGGGGACGCCCTACGCCTCGCGTCGGCTGTATTCATTAGGCTTTGGCTGTTGCAGGAAATCGATGCGACTGCAAAATATTTATAGATTGCCTCGCCGGATATCCGGCATTGCGAATTATGTGCGCGGTAAATGAGATATGCCTAAGTAGCTTGTCTCTCTCTGTGCGTATGTGCGTGATCCTTAAAAGGTATATAAATACACGTATGTGTGCGTCTGTCTGTGTGTGTGTGTGTGTGTTTGCCAAAATGTCAGGCTTAATTATCGTTGCCATTAAATACAATTGTATTGTTTACAGTTAATGCAGCTGCCAGTTCAATCCGCTTTAATCCCTCGCCCCACTCAAACTTCTCAAATTCAATAATTTAATCAGTGCCCCATACAATTATATATAGCGTCAATTATTAATGGGAGTTGCATTAATTTTATTTATTTTTTATATAATATTATTCGATGTCTGAAGTTGGGTATACACGCTGTGCTGGAGTGATGTGTCAGCTAATGTAATATATGTATATCAATCAAGTAAATTATTTATTTAACTTAGTATGGGTATATACTAAATGTGTACTATTTAAATAATGAGATTGTCTTGCCTTTGCATCAATGCTTTGTATTAGGCTTGTATTAGTCTTGTTCAACAATCGATATTTGTTTTGAAATAATCGATTTTCGATATTCCATTGTCCGTCCATATTCAACTTTTGATTTATGAGATTTTTCCGACATATGATTTTAAATAATCGATTTGCGATATTGGATTTTCTATATTCGATATTTGATTTTCGAGATTCGGTTGATTAAATTCAACTTTCGATTGTAATCGATTTTAGATACTTAATTTTTTCCCGTTTGATTTTCAATATTCCATTTCTATAGTCGATTTTCGATATTTGATACAATACAAATAAACAATTTGAGATATTCAAGTTTCAATATTCTCCATTTGATATTCAATTTTCAATATTAGATTTTCGATATTCAATTATCAATT
Source organism: Drosophila mojavensis (assembly GCF_018153725.1). NCBI lineage: Eukaryota > Metazoa > Arthropoda > Insecta > Diptera > Drosophilidae > Drosophila > Drosophila mojavensis. The sequence goes on from NW_025318667.1 coordinate 7,178,967, forward strand.
TAGGGTATTCTTGTTTCTAATCTCCATTGGATATTAAATATCTGATTTTTGATATTCAATTATCAATAGATAATATTCCATTTTATATATTTTATTTACGATATTCGACAATCTATATTCGATGTCGCTTATTCAACTTTCAATAATTAATATTCGGTTTTCTCCATTCAACTTTCAATATTGAGATCCCAAAGACGGCAGCGATGGCGGTATTTCCAGAATATTGCCACAGTTTGTCTTTCGCCTGTAGGCAACTATATATGTATATCTTTCTGAAAAACACGTTCATTGCACGTCACGTCATCGGAGTTTGTATTCTGCATCACGTTCCGCCCACAAAGTAATCCCCATGCATATCGCGCTGCGATATCCTTACAGGATATTTTCGCATTCGCATCACATGCGGCTTGCTGGAGTTGTTCCGCCTGTTCAGTGAACTATTTAAATAAATGTTTGTTAATTTGTCAACGGGTGCGCCGAGCACCCATCGAAGGCCAATTGAAATGTGGACGCGTCCACATTTAAATTATTTAAATAAATTGCGTTTGCCATTAGTTTACTCGGTTGTTAACAATTTGACGCCCATCTAAATTGTGTTAATTAGCTTCTAATTAAATGTTGCACAATACGAATTAAGGCTTCGTGTATTTTTTCTTCTCTTTTTTCGATCAACAACAGATAGTAGGATAGATAGATAGATAGAAATAGAGATGGAGGTAGAGATAGAGAGAGAGAGAAAAAGAGATAGTTGGATACAAAGTTGGATAGTTGGATGGAACAAAAGAGAGAGATAGTTGGATAAAAAGAGGAATAGGGAAACAAAGATGGAGGTGGAGAGAAAGAGAGAGAAAGAGAGAGAGAGAGAGAAAGAGGGAGCGAGATAGAGACAGAGAGAGGGAGAGAGATAGAGAGAGATTCTATAGAGAAACAGAGAGAGGAAGATAAGAAGAGAGAGAGGTATAAGAGAGGGATAGGGATAGAGAGAGAGATAGTTGTATAAAAAGAGGGATAGAAAAAGGAAGGAGAGGTAGAGACAGAGATAGAGAGAAAGATAGAGAGAGATATAGAGAGAGCGACAGTGAGAGAAATATAGGAAGAGAGAGAGGTAAAAAATAGGGATAGAGAGAGAGTGAGAGAGAGAGAGAGAGATGTCTGCGAGATGTAGGACTGCCTTACAAAGGATTATTTTCTCTATATATTGAGGAGGTAGATCTATTCATGTTCGTCCGTCCATCCGCCCCTGAATTACAATTAAACTCTTCATATGACTCAACATAAATAACATGCATATGTCAATTGGGGGCATGGCAAGAGGCGAATGAGTATTCTGTAGTTGGTTACGTCCGATTGCATTGTTCTCTATTGTATCTCTAATAGATATGGTTGTCCTTGGATCCTCTCAATGCTCTCTTAATACTTCATTCCAGAAACATTCTATCATCATCCACTTTTCCCACTCGCATCGCCTCATCGTCTATAGATTGATCTAAATTTGTCGCAATTACAGTTTGCTATTGGCCAATCGCCGCTGGCACACACAGTGGCCACTCGCTATGGTCACTTTATTAATGCAATAACAATTTGTTTTCATGAATTCGCTGACTCATTGCCGATGAAATCGGACAAGAGTCGTAAATGACAGCCAATGTAATTTGTCATAAATTCAACTAACTCTAGTGAATCTTTGCTAGCACACACACACATATACACGAACATATATGTATAGATCTATATGTATGTGTATATTTTATATACATAATTAATGAGCGCCCTTATCGAAAGTAAATAGGAAAATAAATCAAGCGCCGTTTCTAATTAATTTGTGAGCCAACATCTTGATGTTAGCATCGATGGCAACTTATTTAAATTAATTTGCCAGCTTTATCAATAGCACACAAAAAAAATAAAATAAAATAAAAGATTGGCAAATATTTAATTGTCTGATAAAAGCAAATGCAAAGAGAAATGAATGAAGAGAACAAAGAGTAAATGGTAACAGCAAATTTTTTGTTGCCTTAGCTACGATTCTCTCGAATTGGCTTAGAGAGAAATGTTCAAATTTACATAAATAAATTGAAACGGAATTGTATATAGATGTTATATAATGAGAAAGTTCAGTTACGATAGACATATACGAGGGCTGCTTATTATATTTGTCGGATATTTCTGCAGATTAGATAATTGTGTGGAGTGCAGCGTGTTCCTGCTCTGTTGCCCTTCTTCCTCTTGCTAATCAACTGCCTGATTTTCACTAGCACGTTCGATTACATCCATCGTAACCAACTGGCAACCTCGTCAGGACCACACTCGATATTAGTGTTAATTAACATCTCACTCAATTAATATTACCCAATACTATGCATGAACCGATATATCGATAAGGTATTCTATTCGAATAATACTATCATCTCCGACATATTTATAAATGTAGGCTGGTTCCTGTCTGGTCTTGACTTCTTAACTATTGCTTTGTAGCCTTCCCTGGAGGCGTGGCGTTTCGGTAAATACTCTTTCCGGTATCCCAGAAACCCGCTCATTGGGGGCATCATCAAACAATCTAATGTGATATATTCTACACTTTTAAAGGTAGGACATGTGCTATTGGATCTAACTATATAGTGATTTCTAAAATTCTGTTTTATTTAGAGCAACTTAAGAGCTTGAAATTTAGAACACATGGGATTGACTCTTAAAGTTCTAAGGAGGAAGTTCCAAGGAGGAAGTTCCAAGTTTTGATAATGTAGCTACTGTAGATCTGCTCTATCCCTAAACTAGATGAGGAGCACTTCAAATGGTAAAGAAAAGCATAAGTTGTAAATAAAACCAGATTTAAGACGAGCTTAAATCAAATTGTAAACAAAAATGAAATATAAGCTATATGGATTTTTGAGCTCTATTCGTTGCCTTTTTCCAGCCGCTGCAAAAGTCATTAATATCAGCTCAGATTATGACTTCCACTTTCACGATGATTCCGTCTTGCCCCGTAATTAATTTATTTGTAATATTCGCACTGTTGCTCTGACTTATGCATGGGATTTATATTAATTGCGAGTGCCAAGCGAGAGCTGACAGCATATTTATTACATGCTGCCCGTTGCAGGCGCACACATTGCTATATGCATACATGTTATATATGCATATATGGTAGATAGGTATATGTATTTGGTGTAATCAGGTGTTAGTTTGCCGCTGAACTCACCTGAAAGCCATCGTAGGTCCAGGAGCCGAACTTCATCTCGCAACGCTGATCGTCGAAGGGGAACCAGGTGATGTCGATTTTGCACGTGGACTTGAAGATGCCGGGCGGCACGTACAGGCAGCTGCCGTTGTTCCGCACAACCACATTGGTGGCGTAGGTGCCATCGAAGCCTTCGTCCGCGCTGCAAGCAGAGTGCAAAGGCAATGCATAAGTCATGGGCTTCAAGGTGCTTTAAATCTCATATGGTATGGCTGAATGAGAGAGTGTGTGTATGTGTATAGTATATGTGTGTGTGTGTGTGTGTGTGTGTGTTAGAATCTCGTGCTGGCCACGTTGACGCTTTTAATAAGACCCCTTTTTACAGTCGGATACTTGGCGCGGCGCATATGGAAATTTATGTAGCATACTTTTCAGCATAAATCATTTTTGCACTGCCAGCTGGGCGCTCCTTCTGCCGCATGTGCGTGTGCTGGTGTGTGTGCGTTCGCCTGGCACTGATTAATGATTAATCTATAGGCAGTGCGGCGCGTGAGCGGCGTTTGCTCATTTTGTACGGTTCAATTTTTAGCGCTGCCAGAACTTATTTAATATTTATTAATTATACCCAGTTCAATTCGCACGCTGTGCTACCGGGTATATCGTTACCGTTTGAATTGTCCATTCAGACACTAAGTGCCCAAATAGTCGCAGCTGTGAATTGTTCTTCGCACTGTCATTATTTTCACAAGTCAAAGCCCAGCCCCCTTGCCTACTCCGCCCCTGGCCGTCTCGCTTGGCTGGTCATGTCTACAGTTAAATTATGATTCATTATGCCGGGCGTGCCATCTACTGTAGTCACATCATCAAAATCTCAGCCATCTTGAGACGCCCAGACCTCGCCTCACATGCAAGTAGCTATCATAAAATACTTTTGCTACTATGTGTGTGAGCGTGTGTGTGTGTGTGCTGTGCCGCTGCTACAATTTGGCATTGTGTCGCCCCTTTAAGTGCGCCATCCCCCCTCCTCTTAATTGCTCCTCCGGCCGCACGGCCATTGTTCCAGCAAGTCATTTACTTTGTCATAAAACTTGCCCAAATACGCATTAAAATTTGTGCGTTTACTGCGCTGCCAGCTGCTCGGCCTCGGCTTAGGCTGAGGCAGCCTTGGCGCTCTTTATTATTTGCCATAAAAACTCAACAAAATTTAAAGACTATTCCAGTCCAGCTGCCCAGCCAATAGATTAAACACTCTTTTTAACCGAACCACAGCTGAAAAATAACAATAAAAAAATACAACAAAATATTTGGCTTTAAAGCGAGTTTTGGGCCAACTTTGAAAACTGCACACAAATATGCTAAATTCATCAATTCAGCTAGCCGTGACTACACTGAAAACAACTCTGTAGTAGTTAGCTTGAATGTTTCATAGCAGCAGTAGAGCCTAAGCGAGGTTGGTTTACTTTCATTTTTTTTTTTTTATCATTATAATTAAATTAATTACTGCATATTTGCAGTCAATAAAGTTTTTGCTAGTTAATTTTTGTATTTTTATTTTATATATTTTTTATAGTTCATTAAATTGCCATAAAAATTGAGCTGATTTTGCATTGCCTACCGCATTGTTTTCAGTGTATTCTCACGTAATTTTTAGCAAATTTGAACATATTTACATATACATAAGCATATATGTAACACACACGCATACAATTTGGGATAAATTGGGGCTTGAGCGTGGCCAAGAGAAAGGATAGCGCTATTACACAATAAAATTGATAACAACAAAAGAGCACAACGTGAGGGAAGGGGGGTCGAAGGGGGGCGAACGAGGCCGAAACGTTGGCAAACAAATGGCAGCTCATAAACATGAAAAGGATTTTTCCAAAATAAACACAATTTCGTTATTATCAAAAGAGCGAGAGAGAGAGAGAGAGAGAGAGAGAGAGTGAGTGAGAGAGAGAAACAAGTTGCGAATGCAAATAAAATTATATGAATAAAGCAATAAAGCCTCAGCCACAAAGCCAATAATGATAACAACAATAATAGCAACGGCTATAGCAATAATCGCTCGACTTTTTCTTCTCGTTTATGGCAGAATTATAAAGCATCGCACGGTGAGCAGGAGGAGGGGACAGGAGCCATAAAAGGAGCTGAAAACCAAAAGACAACAGAGTAGAAACTCGAATTGAATTGGCTGCCGTCTATCAAGGTGGCAGCATCATCATCACCTGCCCCTCACCCACACCCAGCCGAGTACAGGTGTGCGGCAACTCTTGTCCTCCCCTTATCGACTCGCAATCATTTTTATTGCCTGTCCTCATTGATGTCATTATTATTTTCGTTTTCCGTTTTTGTTTTTTGTTTTTTTTTTTTTTTTTTTCAATTGCAATTGTTGATCTTATTAGGCGAACCCTTTGGGGCTTTAATCAGTCGAGTAGTAAGTGAAAAGCCATTTACTAAGTAATGCCTGTGCATAAATCAGGGGACTTCAATTCGATTCGCATCTTAAATCTAAATCAATATCATGTTGAGCAAAAAGGAAGACAAAGAATAGAAATCCAATTGCAGTCAGAATCGGAAATTGACAGCCTTTTGAGAGTGGAAAATAAGTGAAAGTGCTGAAGTACTCTTGGGAGTCGACTCGACTTGGTAATACCCGACAGCACATGCTGACAGCCTGCGATTTGTAATCAGATATCAGAAAATAATATCATTCTTAGCATTTTATTGCTTGAGCTTGTGAAGTATCGGAAATGGGATCAAATAGCTGAGAAGAGGTGAGGTGAGGTGAGGTGAGGTGAGGTGAGGTGAGGTGAGGTGAGGTGAGGTGAGGTGAGGTGAGGTGAGGTGAGGTGAGGTGAGGTGGGTGATTCTCTTTGATATCACATATCACATATCGAAAGAATGCAATCAATCAATGCAATCAGCTAATCTCTGAGTTCTTGACAAAGTTTGAGAGAAATAGAGAAATGATCAGCAAGTATTTCTGAACTATTGGCATTAGACCATTTAAGATATACCTAAACAGATTAAGTTCTATTTCAATTTCATGGAGTAGAAAGGGATATTGCGCTATATAAAGTTAGATATTATTATTTCTTGCCAACGACTTATGTATACAATCTAGCTGGGCTTCGACACGCCTACTTTTGCTTTTAGTAAATGTTTTCTTTTTTATTATTATTATTATTATTATTTAGTTGTGTGTTTTAAGTTGAAGGCGTTATTGAACAAAATTTATAATATTTTATTTCAACTCTATTTTGTCAACATAAATTATTAATTATTGTAATATCAATGAAATACTAAAGATATATAGACTTATATATATTTATTTTACATTTATTTATTTTTATTTGTTTCAATCAGTATTTCAATAATGCAAATAGATTGCGTCGTCAATACTTTGCACTCACCTATTGTACATGAGCACATCGGGTTTCCACAATCGATGGGGCGGTATACGTAAATCTCTTACACCTCCAAACTCACTGGAATTCCAACGCAAATTCATATCGTTCCATTCCTATAAAATAGAGAAACAAAAATATAAAGAGAAAAAGGAAAATGTTAATGCATTGAGATAGTAAATTGATGTGCGGCCTTTTGTTTACTTTAGAAGTGGGTGGAGCGAGAGCGGGTCATAATGCCAAGCAACAAAAGGATTTCTGTCACTGACGTCCGACTTAATTAATTAGAGTCCATTTGTGGAATAACCAAAGCAAATACAAAACGAAGCGAAACGAAACGATTTTACGATGCAAATTGTTTATGCTAACCAAATGGGTTTTTCATTTTGATTTTTTACGAGATTCCAATTTAAAGCGATGATACGATTGTGCCAAGGTAAGTATAATGGAATTCCATATATATATGATTGATTCAACTTCTAAAAAAAGGGTAGACTAATTGAATGATTTATTGATGAAGAGTGAATGAAAGTTTGCTTGATTGAAAGACTGAACGATGGAATGAATAAAAGACAAAATGTTTGATTGAGTGATTTTGTAATAGAGGTTTGATTGAAGACCTGAATCATTTACTGATTGAACAACTGCCAGCTAGAGGCAATATGTAACTGATTGATCTAACATGACAAACATCCAGTCCCACATCCAATAAGAAAAAATGATTGATGAAGATTGACTTCAAGATTTACAGGTTGATTGGGTTACTAGCTTACTGATTGAACGAGTCAATGAAATAAAATTTGATTAAATGGCTTACAGATAAGCTGACTGATTTGATTGGCGGACTGAATGATTGACTGATGGGGTAAGTGATTGACCAACTGTTTGACAGACTGATGAACTTTTTAATTGAATTACCGATTGATTGCCATCTAACAATTTGACAGATTGACTAACTGACTATATAAATAAATATAATGATTGAATGGTGGATAAATAATTAGATGGATTGAATTTATAACAGACTGACTGAATGATTGAGAAACTAACCAATATGCAAATCGACTAATTTACCAGCTGATTGATGTCGAACAATTTGACGGATTGACTGTATGTCTAAATAATTGATTGATTGTTAGACTAACAGACACACTGCTTGATGCAGTGATTGAGTGGCAGATTGATTGATTGACCGACAGAGTAACACAACAAAATCATGTTAACAAGACTAGAAAACGGCAGAGGTATTTGAGTATGATATGGTGAAAGCCTTCCTCAATCAATTGCAGTTTTCAAATTGTAATTCCAAACGGTACTTAGCACCGCATCAAATGCGTTGTTCAAAGCTGGAGCCAATTCCGTGAGTTTTTAATCAACCAAAATATCAATTAGCCGTGACCACAGGCACACACACACGCAATTACACACAGCACAGTCTCTAATACCCTCACACACACACACACACACACACACACACGTATACAAATGCACGCGCACACCTCGCCCCATTGATCGGCCATATGCAATGGCAGGAAGGTGTGTTAATCATCAATCATCGTTAAGTGCGCATTTATGGCTGCGCCTGAGTGAGAGAGTGTGTGGCTGTGGCTGTTTGTGTGTGTATTGGTGTGCTCTGGTATACTCTTTGGCGCATAGCCCGTTATCGTAATTAAATTTGTTGCTTTTGTGACGCTTAAGGCGATTAGCGCATCGATTTGCTGGCCATTGCTAATGTGCAGAAATTGTCGTGTTTGCATTTGATCGCTGCGATTAATCAATACAAGAAGCAATTGCCATCCATTTACCTATCGCATAATTACAAACATACGTAAACGCTTCTCTGATTGCCCTCGAAAGCGGAACAGCCGGACACGTCGCCCAGTAAGCCCCAGACGCTCTAAGTCCAAAGGCACTATAATTAATTTGATGGCAAAACTCTTAAGTGCTGTCTGAGCAGAAAGTGTTGCCATCCAAATACACATATATATAAATATATCATTATATGTGTGTGCGTATAGATTTAATCTAATAATAGCAATAATTAGAAGCTTTATACGAGTGCTCACCATGCGCTTAATTGTATGAAATTAATGTCTGATTCGTTAGTTACCCTAGGTCGAATAGGAAGACCTAAATGCGCATAATTTGTTGGACAGATATCTAGCTTATGAATCACTGAATATTCCTATGCAAGAAATATGAAATACATTATCAATATGAAATATACATGAGTCTATATGCAGAAGACTGCAACTCTAAAGATATTAGAAATATAATTTCATAGCTGATTTCTGTTAAGGGCTTTAGTCGATGGCACTAAAACGAAAATAGTTATCGATTTTTTAAAATAAACTCGATCTGGATGTGCTTTACTGGAATCTACAGCAAAAATTTCAAGTCTCTAGCTCTAAAGAATTCTGAGATCGACGCGATCAAAGATGAATAGAGCGAGGTCTTCTGCTGTTTGCCTCACCTTCCTCTGCTTGTTATATACATTTCAATATGACCAGATTTCTTTCTTTTTTTTTTATTGGATACAGACAACTCCCCTCCGAATCTATCCAGATATTATCATAATTATTTCAGCTTCTGCTTACTCTCACCAGCTTCCTCTTAGCTCTGCTCTGCCCTGTTATGTCCCCAACTTTACTGGGTATTTACCAAATTCATTGCATGCACAAACTTTGAAGTGATTTTAATAAAGATTTGAGTTCTGGACAATTGCAATTATTGCAAATATGCTGAAAATATTTGCGCAACTGCATTAAAAGCGAGCGGAGTTTATTATCGATTCAGATGGGATTCAATATATATATATACTATATCTGAATGAAAGCAGCACTTTGCGGGCTAATTATGTTGCCGCATGATTTGCCAATTAAGTGGCAAGGCCTTTGATTTGTTGCAACTGCGTTGCCACATGCCATATGCCACATGCCGCGACCCCTCGCCCTCGCCCGCAGCTCGCCAGGATGAGCATGGCGAAAAGACGTGGGATTGAAAGGATTTAGCTGTGGGCTAAGGATTTAGCGAACGGCTGTGGCGCTGGCTTTGCGAATGCAAATGCGAATGGAAAATGTGCGGGAAAACGCATGAAAAGCTAAGCGAGCGGGAAAACAAATGCCATGGCTGCTGGTATTTGTGGCATTTACGCAATTTACGCATCTCCCAAGCTATTAAGTGATTTCTTTAGCACTCTCTCTCTGTGTCTCATTCTCTCATTTAATTTGGCAAGTGCTACTTTTTTTTTGCTCAGTGTATATATATATATATGTATTTCCTTATGTTTGTTGTTGTTGTTGGCTTTTGACAAATTGCGGCAATTTCATTTGTTGCACTGAGGCCTTAGGCCGAGGCAAATTTATGGCTCGAATGGCAACAAATCTCTTTTGGCCAAGACTCATATGTGCGCCGATGAGAGAGAGCGAGAGAGACAGAGCTAGAGCCACTCGGTTTGACTAATGCTTCTTTTCCATATTGTTTAATACTTCAAGTTTAAACGACTTTCGAACTTACCAATTTGAGCCAAATGTTCGTGATGAGCAGCTGATTCTTTTCATCCTGCAAAGAGAGAGAGAGAGGGAGAGAGAGAAAAAAAACAGAGAAATGAGAAAATTGAAAATGAATGCTTAGACATTACGTCGTCAATATAATCTATGAAAATGACAATTTGAAATGACTTTAAAAGTTTTCTAGTTAACACACGCACACACACACACACACTCACAGAAACAATTGTTCCCACATTGTCTGCTCAAGGTGGACAAATTGAAATCAACTTGAGCAAAGTCAATAGAAATTATTTGACAAAACAGCGCCGGGCTTAGTCCTCTGCACACACACTCGAAGTTAATGGCATGCAAATGAAATTTCAACATTCTCAATTGGCATTTAGCAAACATTTTGCCATTGTCAAAGGAGAGAGAGAGAGGGAGAGAGGGAGGGAAGGAGGCAGGGAGAGTAAGGCACATCGAATATTATTATGATTCAAGTTAACTTTGATCACTGAATCTTGTTTAATTTCGAACGGTTTACCACAAACACTTGCTGACATCCGCCTTCAGCCCCAATGAAAGCGTAAAACTGCAATTTTCACATCCTTTTGAGCAATTTCAATTTCAATTTCATTTTCATTTTCATCTCTGCTTGACGTGCATTTAAATAATTTTTGCCTGCCAGTCAAGGTTGATTAGCGAACGAGCAAAGCTCTTTGGCTCACAGCTTGAGGCTTTGTCAGTGCATACAGAGGGGGTGAAAGGGGAGGGGGGGGGGAGGAGAATGCCAACAGTGAGTGTAATTAAGAAAATCTTCAAACTCATTAATCGTGCCTACAGAGTGCCAGACCAAATAAGAGCAATAGCAAAAGAATTGATTATAAAAAATAACTGTTTTGTAATATTCATTATTAATATTGGTTTTATTTATGCCATTATCAGCATATCACTTCAACTGGATAATTTACAAGATTCTGGCTTCAGCCTTCATCCAGCCACTTGACGATATATGAACTGAACTCATTATGGCGAGCTGCATTGCCTTATCAAGCAGCTCGCCATCATGAGTGTATTCATTTACCTTCAGGCAGCTTGGTAAAGTTCATACAAAATTTTTAGTTTATTATTCTTATTCTCCATTAGTGACCACCTCCTTGGAACGCTGGAACTAGGTGTTACCCCTCATCAGTCTTGAAACTGGAGTCCTCATCATCTCAACGTGTCTCTTGACTAGACTTCAGACTCAGTTTGACTGCATCTACAGCTCTGGCTAAGTCCGTTTTCTGTTTGCTTTTCATTTGAACCACTCGTTTTTATAAAAAGTGTTCTGTGTCCTTTGCAATTGGGGGATACATGTATTTGGATACGAAAGGGTAACAATTTTTTATACAATTTGCTCGAATTTGACTAAAAATTTTTCAACATTTTTTCTACAATTTTTACTCGCTCACTTGAGTACACATAATTTTGAACTGAATCAAAACTAACATATTCTATGTTATGTGTATGTTTGTATTCCCAAGGACTACTAAGTTTTCATGATAATTTTATAAGCTACCAAGAAAGAATTATCGAATATATTAATATTCTTGCTGTACTACCTCAAAGTTTAAGGTAGCAGGTCCAAAATTTTCATATGCTTAGCACACATCAAAAAATTTTTAATAAGTTGGCAAGTATTATTTTATATCGATAACTAATCGTTATCGATAACTTAAGCAGCAGCTATAGTATACTTATGGAAGCTACTGTTACTCCTGCTGGCTCGCATCAAATTTTAAGACGGAAAGGATCAAAGCAAAGTTATGCGGTGGCACTACTCAGAGTCACACAGAATCACATAGAAGGGCGCTTTTATGTTTACCGCGTTCCAGAAGAGAAAGAGATGGCATGAAGCTGCTAAGAATTGTGAGTCGATATCAAAAGAGAGCAAGTGATAGGGGGGGCTAAGAAAAGAGGCTAAACAATCACAGGCAACTCGTCATAGAGCCTGGCTAGATATATGTATATATGTACATATGAATATGGAAAGTGCCCAACCAGCTTCGGCATATATTTATGCGAATTTGTACTTAAATGATGTCTGCGCTAATAAGCCGCAAGCCAAGCTAATTGCTGATCGGAGCTACATATATACAGACAGACACACATACATACATATATAAGTACATATTTGCACTGTCTGTTATTTATTACGACTTGCGCTCTATTTGCCGCCTTCACCTATAGAATTGTCAAGTATTGTGCACAATTTGCCGCATGCCTGGCCTCAATATTATTTGTGAAACACATAAATAGCTCGGAAAGAAATAAACAAGCTCAAGCAAATTACTGAATTACATTGCTAATGGTATTAGGCCAGGCAGACCAGCAAAAGAGAGAGAGAGAGAGAGAGAGAGAGAGCGCAAGATAGAGAGAGTCAAAGAAAGAGAAAGAAAAACCAGAAGAGGAAATTTTATTTCATTTTATTTTTTATATTGAGCTCCATTGAATTGTGGAGGCATTGCTTGACTTTGATGCTCTAGATTAAATATAATATTTGCCGAGTGAATCAATATATTTCGAATTCAATGATTATCATTCGGTTATGTATACGCACCGTTAGACGCATTGATGAGAGCGCACACAAAAGCGTGGCTCAGCGTCTGTCAGGGCCAGAGATTGTTGTTGTTGTTGCTGCTGTTGTTGTTGCTGTTGTTGTTGTTGCTGCTGCTGCTGTTTGTGTCTCATTAAAGAACGGAAATCAAAATAGACAATGAGCTGGCTAAATTGCATTCGAGGCGTTCGCTGGCAGCATTCGATTCATTTAGCCAACAAACAGCCTTGTTGACTGTTTACATGACATTTTCATAATCAAACCGTGTGGACAGTTGAAGCTCATCTGGCTCAGTCGGTTCGCTACGCCCAGCTCGATATGATTAACATATAAATTAAAAAATGAATTCCTCCCAATGATGATGTGCCCTTCGTGCCAGGCATTCAAAGTTTGTTTGTCGACCAAATTGCAGCGTTTTCTGGACTCACGATTCTCTCTCATTCCGTTTCTCTGGCAACACTGTTTGACCTTTTGGCTTATTAGATGCTGCTGCTGCTGCTGCTGCTGCTGCTTGTGACCAAACGAGGGCAGTTTGTGGCCAGAAGCCAATTTGTAAGTGGCAACAACAGAAATCGACAAGCAGGCAAATGCCAACGGCTCCTCCCTCTGCCCACTGCCCGCTGCCCGCTGGCCAAATCCTCAGTTTAGGTGACGAATGTGTGCTTGCGGTTTGTTAAATGGCAAACTAAAAGCGCTTGCCCAAAAACAGGAAATCAAACCCAACAGCAATAGCAGCAACAACAACAACAACAGTAGCAACAACAACAACAACAATGTTGCTGTTTAAAGGCGGAAGTATGCGTGGCCCACAGAGCATGAGTAGGAAATTGTACAAGATCTGTTATAAATTGTAAAAAGGTTTCTCAGCTCCAAGCAGGCACACACACACACACACACACACACACACACACAACACACCCTTACGACCGCAATAGCAAAGCAAATTGGCATTTGGATGAGGTGAATCCTGAAATGTGCAACTCACAATCAAAGCAAAGGCTTGAAAATGTATGTATGTGTGTGTGTATGTGTATGTGCGTGTGTGTGTTTGTTAAATTTACCTGTGTCTACAGTTTGGTTTTGTTAACTCTGAACTAATTCTAATTATAATTTAAGTTGAACCAAGCAAAGCAAACAAAAGTTCGTTTTCTACCCTCGATTGAATATGAAGTTAGCTCAGCCCAAGGCCACAATTGCATTTTTGAGTTAATTTTAATTTAGTATCAACTTGAAGAAATAAAAATAACTGAATGAAGTAAGATTTAGACGACTGTTATGGAGATGAAACTGGAGAGATGCAGGAATTTGGGTCTTCGTAAATTCTTTTCTTGATTGCATTACATTTTCATCTTGACTTGTCCATTCGCCTATCGATTCATCCGCCACTCCATCTCTATTTTAGATTCTCAATTCATTAAATTTAAGTTTTGTATAATCACTCCTGAACATTGTATTCATTAAGATTTGCATCAAATTCTTCATTTCCTATATAAGACATAAACAAATGTTTTTCCCAGACGGTTATTAATTATTTTCCAGATTTTGATGTGAAAAACTTTCAAGTTGCGCAACTTTTCATCATCTTCGTCATAGCACAGTGCCCCTCAAAAATGAACGTTCTGATGGCAGCTAATGGCCAAATGGATTAATGAAGCTGACCAGAAATTCGTCAAGGAGTCGGAAAACAAAAACTTTTTGAAATCAAATTCAAGCAGAGGTCAAATAGAGGGTAAAGGACAGTTTCAAAAATATGCATGCTAAATGGATATATCTTAGTCCAGCTCATTCATTCTTATAGAGTGCACTCAATACTTCAAGATATTTGACATCTTTTGCTGCACAAACAATTTAAGTATTTAGGCCGAGTTGTGGGGCATGCCACAACAGCGGCAAGTGAAACAGTTGCAACATGAAAATAATCATTGTAAATTGTCATTAAAACGTTATACAAACGCAGCACTCTTTCTCTCTCTCTCTCTCTCCCTCCCATAGGTTTAATTGTTGTTGTTGCTTAGCTCTCATGAGTTTCGATTCTGATTTTACAATGATTATCGATACATTTGGCTCTTTTTATTTGTGTCAACGTTGTCACAATTTGTTGTTGTTGTTGCTGTTGTTGCCAACCCCATAAATGGCAAGTCATTTGTCATGTATATGCGAATTACATGTTGTATTCGTCATCAAACATAGGCCTCAACCCCCGCCTGCCACTCCCTCATCTCAGCCCCTGCCCACATTCATCTCATAAATCATCCACACATTATAATCAACGTAAAATTTGTTTGCCTTTTTGCCAGTCACATTTCTCATTCACACACACACACACATTTAGCTATACAGTGTGTGCATTAAGTATTATTGAATGTGGAGCATTTAGTTATAATTGCAAAAATTGTCGGCTAAGCAATTGTCAATCGATATCAAGCAAATCACTGCAGTCTATCAAATTGCTCTCAAATATAAAGACCATGGTATATGATATGTAATAATCACATCGAAGATTATTCATTATTCATTTGCTTCTCTCAGTTGATTGAAACCAAGCTCTAAGCTCTAGCTCATATTTAAAGGCCTCTACACACTAGCTTCAATCAATCAAAAACTTATTCAACCACTTGGATATATACTTTTATGTACGAACATATATATATTTTAATTGACAAATTACTATTTTGCAATCTAATCATCATTATGTGCCCTAGCTCTATGGCCTTGGATTACTCGGTCCATTATCAATCAATCAGTCAATCATAAAGTAACATTTAACATAATGTTGTTCCCTTTACTCTTATTTTTGCTTGACTATACAACTCAATCCTTATAAAGTCGTCTTCAACAATTTGGCTACATACATCTAGCAATCAATCATTCAATCAGCACATATATAGTTCTATATGTCTGCTTAATACTTTATAATATGTACATACAAATTAAATATGTACATACAAATTAAATAATGTTAAGGTAAGATAACATATTTAATAATTTCGTCTGCTAGCTCAATCATCAATCAATCCATCAAATGCCAATACAGTCTATATGTATGTATATGTGAATATTCATATGAATAATATAAATTATATTTTTTGTTCGTTAAGTCCACATCCTTCATCATCAATCACTCAATCAAACACTAAATCATGGAATATATATATTTTATTATATTATTTATTGCTCGGTCTGCTTGCCGCTATCATCAATCAACGTCAATCAATCATCGAGAAATCCATACCAAATTTATTTCTTGTTTCGCTCAATTAACGAGTGCAATGAATATTCGACTAGCAGTTGAATTAATTCATGAACAGCATTTGCTTGTTCAATTTATTCACTGCTGGCGGATGCCCGCGGAATTACACGATTTCATTGATGCGTGCGCGTTTCATTTGTTGTTTATTATTTGTTGTTTGTCGCTTGTTGATTTGCTCCTTTTGAACGGCATTAAAGTCGCTATGAATTATTTAAAATGTTCGATGAGCCGATGACTTTTCCGCACAATCCTAATAGCTGCGTACAATATATACGAGGTATGCTCAAAAACTATTGGAGAAGCTCATATTTTTTAAAAATTACTATAATTTAAATTGTTTGTTTTCATTTATTTAACAGTATCAGTTTTATCCCATTGAAAGTAATCATAATATCGATAATCGAATTTGTTGCATCGAAGTTGTATATCGAATATAAATATCGAAAGCATAATACTGAAAATAGAATATTCGAAAATCCAATATCGAAAACCAAGCATGGAAAATTGCATATCGAAAACCGAAAATAAAAACTAATATCGAATATTGAAAATCGAATGCCGAATACTGCAAATAGATTATCGCAAATCGCTTATCGTAAATCGAATATGCATAGTCCACTCACATTCAACATTTCCGGTACTCTTTGAACAGACCTCGCTTCTGAATTATTTTTTCATAATTTTTTGAAACCGTTGAGCTTAAATCGCTGTGTATGAAATGCATACAAAATTGCTATATTTTATTTATCATTATTATTATATTTTAATTTTGAAATGCAATTTTTGTGTTATATTCTCAGCAAATGGCATTTAATGCACCTACAACGGATTTCTGGCTGCTGTGCGCCTCGTTAATGAGCCAAGCGAATCCGATACCAGCTGCTGCTGGTCCAGTCACGTTACCATGTTGGCCTTGCCGCTGGACAAGCGGACAGGACTTGGCCACCAAGAAGTGGAATTGACAAAAAAAGAGGAAAAAAGAAAAGTAAGACGAGAACAAAAGCTCGCAGCGCACGCCCGCTGGCCACGTGCAAATGACAGCGCTACATAAGCAGGCAAGCGAAAGGGCAATGAAGAGGGCAAGGGCGGGAGCAGGAGCGAGAACGAGACCGAGAGTGTGAGCGTGGGCGGCTAAGGCATACAAACACACACAGACACACACGCAAAGAGAATAAGCTTTGGCTAAGACAGAATTCATTGCCATTGCCACGGGTATCAAATGCACTTTTTAAATCACAAACTCAACTCGCACACACACACACACACACACACAGGCAGTCGCAGCTGCGTCGACGTCGGCAGCGACGTTGTTGCCATTGACATTGCCTGTGCTGCTGCTGCTGCTGCTGCTGCTGCTGTTGCCGTCGCTGTCGCTGCTTAAAAAGCAAAAGTTATTCTCTTGCTCTGCAGCAGGACTAGGTTTTAAGTTCCGGTGGCATTTCGTTTTATATATATTCTTTTTTCTCTCTCTTTTATTGCTATTTCTTTGGCATTTCGTGCTGGGTGATAAGTTTTCTTCAAAGGAAATTAAAAGCGAAACGAGGAGCGCCGCATTTGGTAGGCGGACGGCCGCGACGGTGACAGCGGTGGCTGCTGCTGTTGCTGCTGCTGCTGCTGCTTGCACACTTCCGTTGTGTGTGGGCTGCTGACATTTGCCTTCACCTTGACTCGGTCGAGTTCACAGCGTGCGTACCTGTGTGCCCCCAGTTACATACATTTGCCAAATGTGCGTGTGTGTATGCGTGTGTGTGTGTGTGTGTACAGCTGATATGGCAACACAAGCTGGCGATAAAAGTTGCTTATTGGAAAAGTTGAGCGCTGCAGCTTTAAAGCCAATTGGCAGCTGATAAATGGCCAACCATTTAATGTGCGACTGGTAGAGACACACACACACACAAACGTAAAAACACATATAAAAATCTATATAAATATGTATATATTTGCATGTACATGTGCAGTTAAGAGTCTGCGGCAGCGACCACTGCGGCCACTATGCAAATCAAAGGCAACAGCAAAAGCTAACCAGACAGTCGGGCGTGAAGGCAGTGGGAGGGAGACAGATACATGTGCATGTATTGGGAGTAAGAATAGAGAAATTAGTATTGTGCGAGCTGACGCAAATAAACAATCAAAGCGCTTATAGTGCTAAAACACAGACATCGACATCGACAGCGCTGCCGCTGTCGCTGTCGGTGCGTCGGGCTCTTTAAGCTCACGTGCTGCTGGCTGGCTTTGTTTTACAATTGTCTATGCAAACAGCAACTGCACGAGGAGCGAGAACAAAAACAAAAACATGCAAACTGGAGCAGCAGTGGCAGCACCAGTGACAGACTAAAAAAAGCGAACGATGAAAAAAAAAAAAGAAAGAAAGAAAACAAAAAAAAACGGCACGCAGCGTATGCAAAGCTGAATAACGGCAGAAACCACGATAGCAGCAAACACAGCAACAACAGCAGCAGCAGCAGAATTGCACACAAACAAACCAAGCCGCAGATGCAGTAAGTAGCGCAAGAGAGATGGATCAAGCGAGCGAGCAAGTGTGAAGAGTGTGTAGAGTATGGAGAGTGTGGAGAGTTTGGAGAGTGGGAAGAGTGAGCGAGTAAGCGAAACTCTAGACGAGCAATGCAACAGAGCAGACAGAGTATGCTCTCAGCATGCCATGCTCAACCACAAGCTTACTCACTCGCACTCGCACTCATACTCGTGCGCTCCCATTCCGCGGCAGCTCGTTTTCTGGCCAACGTTAATTGAATGAAACTAAGTGTATTTATGCGAGTGTGCGTGTGTGTGTGTATGTGTGTGCTGTGTTGTGTCTGTGAATGGCTGTGTGTGCGTGTGTATAGTGTGTCGGCATCGCTTTATTTAAAAATAGCGCCTTTGTTTATGTTACGGACCTATTTCGCTTGTGTAAGGTGCACACAGACTCACATACACACACAGACGCACACTTACACAGAGAGAGAGGACACACAGATATACATGGAAGTAGACAACTGCATACACGCTAACATATGTATGCGAATCTGATTGCTACAGTGTTTTTGAATGCTTCTATGCATGTTTGTAGTACACTGTGCAAAACACTGACAGAAGTGTTGGCAAGCATTTAAGTGCATTGACATTGGCACTGCTGAGAGCTTTGATATCAAATGGCGTTGCATACATATAATGAAAGTGCTTTAATTAATGAGAAAACAAGACCATTAAGAATTTAGTTGCAGCTAACAAACATTATCATGATTAGTCTGATTATTATATTTATTAAGATTACTTTTAAAATTAAAATTGAAATTATTACATTTTTTTTTAGAAAACATTCCGAAAATTGTAGTAAAATTACATCCCGTTTTTATTCAAGCTGATTTAAAATTCATGCATTTACATTATCAAATTCACTATCATCACTTAAAGTATTATTTTAATTATTTACAAATAAAATCAGCATTTTTTGCTTTTAATTTCTCAATAATCTTATCTAACCAGTCTGCTCATCATCATTACTGTCATTACAATCATTATTTTTATTGCCAAATGTTGATTTTGATTGCATTGTGAAAATCGTTTTCAAACTGGGCAAAAAAACCGCAACACAAAAAGGAATGCAAAAGCAAAACAACTAATTAAATACCCAAAAGAGTGCACACAAAGGGAATTGGGGGAGAGGACGAGAGAGAGAGAGAGAGAGAGAGAGGGATAGACATAGCTGTCTATCTAGCGGTAGATAGATATATGCTCACACACACACACACACTCACTCACACATAATTGTGTGCCCGCTGGAAGGGGAAGGCGGAATGGGATGCGCAGGCGAGAGATTGTGCAATGATACGAAACCGAATTCAGAAATAATTTGTGCCACATTCGAACTATTCATGGACTTGTTCCGGATCGAGAGCCCCTCTCCCTGTGCGTTTCTGTTTGATGCTGTGCCAAAATTTAATTTAACGCCGCCACGAAACTGGCTTATTTATTTATTTTAATTGGATTTAATTGAATTTATTTCTAGCCGCACTAAAAAAAAAAAAAAAAAAAAGGAACACAAATCGGATGGACGAGCTTTGCCAACATTGCTTGCCCTGTCTTTGCCGCTGCCACAATGATTACGCAATTATGCACTAAATTAAAAGCTTTCACACACGCTCCCACACACACACAGACACACCCACGCCCACGCCCACACCGCACATCCTGACAAATGCATGTGTAGCTCGTACTGTAAATTTCCATAGTTAGCAGTTCAAATTGTTGAGCAAATTTGTCAAAATAAAAAAAGAGGAGAAAAAAGCAAACTTTGAAATAGCGAAACGAAACGCAAATACGAGGCGGGCGCCGCCATTGCCAGGCGCTAGAGCGAGAGCGACATACTGGGCAAGAGTGCTGGGAGAATGGCGGAGAAGCAGGCGAATGGAATGGAATGCTTGCTGACAGAAATGATTGTTTTTCGGACTGCAACTGCAACTGCAAATGCATAGTGGCAAATGGCAAAAGACAACTGGCCATGGAACGGGGCAGGGGCATGGAGCGGCAGCCCAGGGCCGCAGTGGTGCACCGGGGTAAGGAGGCTTGTTTTGTGGCATTGCATAAAACTAATATATGCTAAATTCAATAGGGGACGGACCGACGTGATGGTCAGCGAGGGGTCAGTTGATTGCGTCGGACGTGTTGGCATCGGCGATAAATATTTTGTAATTTGCCCGCATTTTGTTCAGCGTCAAATGCAATTTTAAATGAGCAGCTGCCAGACACACACACTCACACGTACATACACTTACACACTCACACAGGCGAGGGCAGAAACGCTGGCGAAAAGGCGTGCGAGTGGGTGAAAGCAACTCAACAATTAATTAGAACGGTAAACAAACCACACGACCGCACACACCCACACACACACACATATACTTACAGATGCTGCGGTCAACGTTTAATGTGTAGAAGAAGAGGTAGAGCAGGAGAGAAAGAGAGAGAGAAAGGAAGCTGAAGAGAGCTGGCTACAGTTGCTATAAAAGCTCATCAGCTGGCGAATCATGGAATTGGCTTTGCATAGTTTTGTTGCATTTTTAAATTAAAAATTTATAATTACACATTTTCTATCTACCTTTACAGAAACTATGTATGAAATTCTGCACAGCTGTGTGTGCTCTAGTCTGGCTCGTACCGATCAATTATTGCTTGCCCATTGGAAGTTGCATGTCTACAGGTGTGGAAACGAGACAAGCATTGTACTATATGTAAATAATACAGCACAACTATGTCTGCTCTGCTCAGACTTATCGCGATCAAAACTAACTTCGACTGCACATTTACTGCGATTACTGCCCATTGGCAGTTGAATGTTTATATGTGTGCGAGCGGGACAAGCATATTAACTGCTCAAGTATTGCTGTCAATTGCTGGAGTAGTGCAGACAGCTGCTGCTATGAATATGTAGATGCCTGTTAATATTTGCACTTACATATATATTTTGATGGCTGATCGCACTTTCTCTTTCACTCTCAAGTGCTTGAAATCGCATGACAAATGGCGTAAACTGAATATACATAAAGAGCTATTATAGCTCTGTTACAGACTATTTTGACCCATCAGGGTAAAATGAAAAATAAAAATGGAATATGGCATAAATAAGTGAATGGGCTTTTAAGCGTTTATGCGCACGACATGCAATTAATTAATGATATTAACTTTTTGCTTTACTTCATGCTAAATATGTGCATGTGCTGTTTTTTTCGGTTGTTTTTCTTTTTCGAACAAACACACAATACAAGTGGCCGCTGTTAATGACAACAACAGCAGCAAGAACTGCTGAAAATGGCATGAATTGTGCACAAATTTGGTTTACAAGTCGAGCAAAAGTCTCGTTAATAAACGCTTCACACAAACAAACACAGAGACAGTAAACATATAAAACAGATTCATATGCAATACAAACATACATATGGATGTGTGTATGTATGTGTCTGCCTATATAGACAGTATGATACTCCTTAATAAATATATTAATTAATAAACCTACTTTATTTTTGGGCTTAAATACTGTTGATTCTATTTAGATAATATTATTGATACTATATTACATATGTATGTATGTACATACACATTATATATTATTATAGTATATACATTTTCATTCATTAGCATACCCGCTTGTTGCATTTGTATAATTAACAGGGTACAAATAGCTCGAAAATATTAAAAAAAAAAAATAATAAAAATAATAATAATACGGTATTTTTTCGCTGGTGCGCATTTCAATTGCAAGAGGCAAAGATGCTGATGAGGTGGGTTGCAGCAGCCAAACGGGGCGTGCTGTGGTGGGCGTGACGAGTTTTTGGGCGTTTGCGGCTTGTAGTATAAAGTGCTTTTGTTTATTTGTATAATTTATGGTTGTTGGCCATTTTGCGCGGTGGGCGTGCCCCAGTATCATATGCGGCTGACAATCTGACATGCATCCATAAGCACACACACACATACTCACACACACACACACATACATAGAGAAAGATACTTACGCACGTGTATATGAAGCCCGGCAAAATGTGTAGCATACTTATCTGCGACGGCTGCGTGCGTGCTTTAATAATGCCTTTTATGCCCATAATATGTTAAACAGAGATGACAGACAGAGAGGGAGAGAGAGAGATATTGAGAGAGAGACAGGAGCAGCAGTTGCCTGACATGTGCATATGGCAAATAGGTTTCGCGGTGGTCAACCAAAGACAACTGGACATGTGGCACCACACAGTTGCAGGTATGCGTGTGTGTGTGTGTGTGCTCTCTATTTGTTAGAGCGTCGCGTAATTTGATATGCCAAAGTTTTTCGACACTTAGTGAAGCATATTTCAGCAACGTGCTTTCATGCATATTTAATTGTTTTAATGCCGCCAGCCGAAATACCAAAAAAAAAAAGGAACAGAAAAAAGAAACACAAATAATAAAGTAAAATAATACAACAGCAAAAACATGTGCAATATGAAAAAACAGAGAGCAACTCGCGAAATTATGAATTCATATGGCAAAAGCGAATCGACCGCCTGAGCGACCCAACAATTATGATCGGACAGCGGTCATTAAATATACAGCGTAATTCATTAATGTTCACGAATTTATTCATATTGTTATGCCGTGGGCGCTCTATATAATTACTCGAATTCGTATTGGTAAATTATTCAAAATTCAATGATTGTGATAGACTGATTATAGATTTTTTTTGTGTGTTGGAAAATTTGATAATAAACTGCATAATATGAAAATGATTTAATTGATTATATTATTAAAGTAGATTTTTTTAAATCAAATATGCTGCAACGCATTTTGAATTTACTTTTTAAGGGGAGAGAGAGTTCAAAACGCGTCAAATAAGACTAGAATGTGAAATTGACAAAAAAACTGAACAATTTTTTCGTATGATGCATATATTATGACATGATCTTTTGAAATGAATACGAAAATAAGGTGTTCAAAGGTTTCTAGCTATATTCAGTTCTGATTGGCTGCTACTGATGGAGTTGTGTTAGTGTGATGCTGAGAGCTAAGAATTGTATCAACTTGAGTTTGCACTTTTGTCCAGCACAGCGCATTGCTGGGCTGTAACTCCTAATTCAAACTACGTGAGAGAGAGGGAAATAAATATAGTACCAGCTGTTGCACAAGTATCCCAGCAGACGATGCATGCCGAAAGTGGAAGAGAAACAAGCATAGCTGTTGCTAAATGCAGTCGATCGTGTTGCTGAGCGAGAGAGAAATGTCTCGCTATGACAATTGACCTCTTTATTGGATGAGAAAAAGCGAATAGAAATGGTCATTCAGGAAACGGCGAACGGGAGCACAAATTTGATATGTGAATAGCTCTAAGCCAACTTCAACTTTCAGAAATTCATATTAGTATACGAAATCATCTACAAATTATCTTAGGCAAACTTAATCCATAACCAAGCACAAGACCGTAAATCTGGTACTCACATACGCATATAAATTCCCACGAATCAGTTAGCAAGAGACTTTGCTGTCTTTGCTGGCTTTTATACCATGGTCAAATTGTTATGCCAACTACATTGACTATTGCTTAATCGATTGGCCAATGGGCCAGACAATGCCATGGAGCAGCCATTACTTTAAGCTATGTCACTCAAAGACAGGCTGCGAGTGTGCAGCATAACGGTGCGTGCCAGAGCAATTACATGCATTATGTGAAGCAGTGTTACACAGAGAGAGAGAGACAAATAGATAGAAATAGTGTGTGTGTGTGTGTGTGTGAGTGCGAGCTAGCAGTTGCGACATGCAAACATTAGTTTTAGTGAACATAAATGCTGCTATTTTGTCACATAAAGTGTCAACAGTTGACAGTCTCAACTTTGCACAATTTACGACATTTGCAACGACCGCCCGGCGGCTCGCCCCCTTCTGGGTCATGCAACGTACAGTTGCCAATTCACATTTGCATTACAATCGTGCACAATAGACACACACACACACACATGCAGAACAGATGGCATACGAGAGTGAGAGAGAGATAGATAGAGTTGTGCTCAACTCCACTTCAGTCACTTTCCGTCTTCCTCTCTCTCTCTCTCTCTCTCCATCACTATTTCGTTTCGTTGGTCAACCGACCGCAGCATCTGCGCTCATCTTAACCAATGGGTGGGTGGGTGTTATTTGTAGAGTGGGGGGCGTGTTCAATGTCTGCTGGTTAAATTGGGCTTATTGTTTGAATAGTCATTCGTTATAAAACGATAGGCGCATCAAGTTAATTGCCAATTAGATATGTGAGGCATTAACTAGTTGTTTATTATTATATTTCAACTGTCTGCTGGACAAGCTTACATACATGTATGTGTGTGTGTGTGTGTGTGTGTGTGTGTGCGTGCGTGCGTGCGTGCCCAGAGTCACTTGTCACTTGTGTTGATTGAACGCCCTCAAACCAGTGCGGACGGCAGCGTAATTATTACTACTTCAACATATTAATTAGCTGCCTGCTCAATGACACACACCACCATCGCCTCCAGGCCATCATCTCCCCTTGCCACGCCCACTATCGTTGTGTTTGCGAAAGTTGGGGCGCACTGGCGACAATATGACGTGCAAGACTGGCAAGTGGCAAAGTGTCAGGAGTCACAACGACCGGAACAAATGAGAAAGAGTGCTAGAGCACTGGGAATGCATGACTAGGAGATACCCTAGGAGATACCCTGGAATACATAGTAGCTGCATTGAGCTTGGACCAAACATCGGTTTAGCTTGGGCTGAGCTTATTGACTTTACCATGGGAATCTAGAATAATAATTGTTTTCCTTTTTAAAGGAGTTTCTTTAACAACTTACATATGGTGGTAAAGACAGCCATTAGCGATGGTGTTTGACAATGCTCAAGTTTGTAGTATTTGAAATATTACTCGACCCATGTCGTTCATTTCGTTCATATGGAGCTATGCTTGTTACACACATTTTCACATTATACCCATTATACCCGGCCTTTCTATTGCCAATGGATAAACGAGCATAAAAAAAACCTTGTTAAATATGCAAGAACATCGAGAGCTTGACTGTGAATTACCCTGCACAAAGAAATAGAATCGTTTGAATCGTGTTCTGTGATTGTGATTCCTTCACCTGTCTGTCTGCCTCGCAGCTACAGAAGCTAAAGACTCAATATGATTCCAAAGGCTAGAATTATCATTGTTATTATGTTTTCACATGCCATTCCATTGTGTTTCATTCCACATTCCATTGTTGTATTACACATATAATCGCAGCTATTCACTAACCCTTTGCCCAGGGCAAAGCTTGAAATATAATACCGTGTGAAGTGCGTCTGGGTATTTCCTAGTCGAGCACTTCACTCACTCGGGCTTGTTTATTTATGGCCTGGCAGATACTATTATTATATATGCATAAGCACAGACAATATTTTTCTACACAATTTTGTTTACAGCGGGCACGCGGCTCACCCTTTGTGGCAAATATTTAGAGGCTTTACGGCAAACCAAGTCCAATCAGTGTGCGTGTGTGTGCGTGTGTGTGCCTGGCATATAACACTCTCAATTAATGTCGGCTGGCACCAGCCCCAAGCAGTTGCAAATTGCGTATGCCAGAAAGCCATTGCACTCGAGGAAAAAGAAACGACGAACCGTTCTCTGTGTCTGTGTGCGCGCGTGTGTGTGTGTGTGTGTGTGAGAGCTTATAGTGATTTGCCGGCATGAGGTGTGCGACGTGATGTGCATTGGAATGTCGCCACAAGCACAACGTAATAATACACCCATCATATGAGATGTAGTAGGCCGGGGGCTCTCGATATCAGGGCAAATCAAAGGCTAATATCACAGTTGGTAGTGATGCGAGACGGTGTGAGTATTGCAGACGCAGCCTATGCCAACTAAGTCAACGAAATATATATGAAATATATTTGAAATATATACAAACAAAACGAGAACAAATTTCGATCTAAAATTGTATACACGGGCTCAGTGAACATCCGATTTTTTGTACAGTTGACTCGCTAGGGCATAAATGGAGCGCATCAGATTGGAGTCCTCGGAGGGGGAAATCTTCGAGACAGATGTGCAGGCCGCCAAGTGCTCGATGACCCTCAAGACAATGCTGGAGGATTGCTGCCTGGACGAGGACGACAACACGGTGGTGTCTCTCTCCAACGTCAGCTCGAATACGCTGCGCTATGTGCTCTTCTGGGCGGAGCATCACAAGAACGATGATCCGCTGGCGGATGACGGTGAGATGGCCGAGCAGGGCGCCATCAGTCCCTGGGACAAGGAGTTCATCAGCAAGGTGGACCAGCCCATGCTCTTCCAGCTGATGCTGGCCGCCAACTATCTGGACATGCGCGGCCTGCTGGAGCTGACCTGCCGCACCGTGGCGCTGATGATCAATGGCAAGTCATCGGCGGAAATACGACAAGTATTCAATATACGTCAGCATCCGTGCAATAATGGCGCGTAGCTGGAGGCTGACGACGACTCGGCGTCTTCGAGCTGCTGCCCAGCTGCTGTGCTAATGTTGAAATAAATACGCTGGTGGCTGGGCTGCTATGGAGGGGGTGCCGAATCCAAGTTCCTGGGTTTAACTCGACAAACAAACAAAACACACACACACACGAACACACACAAACACACACAAAACAAATACCAAAAATATATGTGCAAAAATGAGAAAAAAAAAAAATGAAATAAATGAGGCAGCGCATTGAGGCCGCATTTGCCAAACGCGGCAGTTAAACGCACATATTCAGCACAATAAAAAACAAGCAAATCTGTTGGAAGCTCTGCATCTTATCGCTCGATACACACACATACCTACACACACACACACACAGAGAGAGGCAGAGCGGGGTAAGTGTGTGAATTGGGGTTGAGAGTTACGCACAATTTGTATACCCTAAACATATAGAAAATGTGATTTCAGGGTATATTGGTTTTGTGTAGAGGGACGCGAGTCAGACCCCATAGAGTACATACATACACATATACATATATACAGAGGAGCCTAGTTATTACAAATTGCTCTCCGTCTACGTCTAGCCGTCCGTCCTTCTGTAAGCCTGTCCGGTTGTCCATCTGATCGTACGTCCATCCGTAGGACCATTCGTCTATCCGTGCATTCGTAAATCTATTTTTTGTACAGCTATCCATCCCGTCTATCTGTTCGTCCGTTCGTCCATTCGACCATCCGTTGGTCAGTCTGTCCATCTGTCTGCCTGTCCGTTTGTCCATTCGATCATCCGTCTATCCTTCCATTCATTCAACTGTACATCTATCCATCCGTCCGTCCGTTTATCCGCTAAACATCCATCCGTCTGTCCGTTCGAACGGTCGTCCATTCGTTCTTCAATCCGACCTTCTGTTCGCACGTCCGTTTGTCCATCCGACCCTAGGTCCACCCATTCTTCCGTTCATACGTCCTTCCAACCGTCTGTTCGTCTTTCCGTCCGTTCATCTGTCCGTCTTTCCTTCCGACCATCCGTCCGTCTATCTGTTTGTCCGCTTGTCCCCATGATTTCCTAAGCATTTTCTATCGAGACAACTCACTTTCCAGTTGTTTGAAACGCTAAGGGCATTTCCTAGTCGGTCAATGGCGACTAGATCACTCTTACGTGTTGTTTTTGATGGTGCATGAGCGGCGGAAACGGATACAAATATTTCGTATTTTTCGGTATTATGGACTTCATCTAGCTGGGATTTGTGGCATAAACCAACAAAAGCCGACAAGCGAGCAGGTGTTGCAAACAGCAGGGCGGCCATTAGGCGCAGGAGGCTGGCGTCGGCAGGGGTGGCGGCAGGGGTGGTCTAAATGTAGACAAATTGCGTAAAAGGCACGTCCCACATAAAGCAGCATAAAAATTACTTTAAAATACAGACAGAGCCGAGAGCCACACACAATTTCCTGCCGCAGACATGACGCAGGCTATAAAGAGGCAGACAAACAGAGAGCGAGAGAGGGAGAGGGAGAAGGACATAGACACTGACAGCGGGACATCAGCTGGGAGTAACAAGTTAACTTGACCGAAAGCTAAATTTAAATATTTGCACTCCAAATCGATGCGAAATGTTGTGTGAAACGAAAGAAACGCTGCACCGAAAAAATAAGAATAAATACAAAATTGAGTGCAAGCAGTGAAAAAATCATTTAGACTGAATGATGTCATTAAACAATCAACGCCCACGCACTTACGCAGGGCTCGGCTGAAGTCATCTCGAGTGTGACAAATATTGTTGATGCATAAAAATCACTCATACGCAGCGTGTAGCATGTTCGGTTGGTTCCTTGTGGCTGCGACCGCACAGTCGTCGTCGCCAGTTGCCACCTACTTGCAACATTTACTTTTTAGTTGCATTCTCTTTGCAGCACAATGCTGCATCCATTAAATGCCAAGTGCAAAGTGCAACAAAAGTGCTGCACAAATGACAGCGCGTCTGTGGGTGGATACTAAAAAGGCAAGTATGTAGCAAAGGCACCACACACACACACACACACACACACACACACAGAGTATTTATATATATACATATATATATGTGTATATACTATATATAAATGTGTTCAGGCAAGAATCGAAGCGAGAGAGAGAGAGAGAGAGAGAGAGAGAGAGAGGGGAGAGAGAGAGAGAGAGTATGACACGCACTGGAGACCTGGGGGGTTTTCGGCGCTGCAGCTGCTACCATTGACAATTCTAAAGAAATTTATGTTCGAGTGAACTTAACAAAAAGATGTGCAGCTGCACAAACACACACACGCACACATGTATATGAACATGTGATACGCCCACATATAGCCATTGGGATGAGTACTTGGCTGTTGCTATTGCTGACCTGATTGCTGTTTAGCTGATAAGTTTCTGCTCCTACAAGCCGCTGCACATGCGGCACGAACAGCAGCAGCAGCAGCAGCAGCAGCAGCAGCCGCAGCCGCAGCCGCAGCAGCAGCAGCCAGTCAGGCTGGCAGCCCGGCAGCCTGGGGGCAGCGTAAGCGTCACTTATCAAGTGATTTATGTTTGTAATTTACTAGTGCACTACACTGAGAATGGCAGAGTGAAAAAGAGAGCGAGAGAGAGTGGGAGTGGCAGTGCGAGTAGGAGTGGGAGAGCGAGTGTTGCCTTCTAGTGGGCAACAACACAAGTCCCAAAAGTCTGCAATGGCAAATTGTCAAACAATGCGATGCTTTTATTAGCCAAAGTCAAAGCACTGAACTGCCATTGGCGGGCATTCGAGAACCAAAACGCTTACCCAAGCCCAAAACCCAATTCCGGTCCCAGACCAACCCCACTCCCAATGCCAGTTGCCCTGTCCCTAGGCACAGCACATTACTATTACTGTCAAGTGCCGTCGCCTATGTTCGTTCAATTCCAGCCCGCGAAATGTTATTAACTGGCTCTGGGATTCGGCACAGGCTTCCAGCTTAATTAGCAGCCGGCCAAGGCCAAGCACACAATGCTATCTTCACATTGCGTGTAATCGCTGGCCTCCCACGACACACTTGACCGTCATTGCTCCCAAGGAGAAGCTCATTTTCTTTACTAGACTGTTGGAGAGAGGGAGAAAGGCAGAGAGAGAGAGAGAGAGAGAGAGAGAGAGAGAGTGAGAGATGGAAATAGGAATAAAGAATACTACACTCTCCACTTCCCACTAATTACACTCCACAAAACACTTCACAAAACACTCTCCACTAACCGTTCTTTACCCTCCAGTCTCCACTATTCAGTTTCTATTCTCCATTATCCACTCTCCATTCTCCACTTGCCACTCTCAACAAATTGCTCTCCACTATCAATTTTGCATTATCCATTATGCACTCTTCACTCTCCTCTTACCACTTACCACTCTTCACTAACCGCTCTACACTCTACATTCTCCACTATCCATTTTCCATTCCTCACAGTCCACTCTTCATCCTTCACTTACCACTCTCTACTAGCGACTATCCACTCTCCACTCCCTTCCCCACTATCAACTACCCACTCTCCACTCTCTACTCTCCTCTTCACTTCACAATATCCACTCTCCACTATCCACTCAACATTCTTCACTTACTACTCTCCAACAGCCACTCTCTACTAGCCAGTCTCCAAACTCCACTCTTAACTCTCAGCTCTACACTCTCCAAACTGCACTCTCCACTCCCAACTCTCCACTCTTCATTCGGCA
Source organism: Drosophila mojavensis (assembly GCF_018153725.1). NCBI lineage: Eukaryota > Metazoa > Arthropoda > Insecta > Diptera > Drosophilidae > Drosophila > Drosophila mojavensis. Next base: position 7,209,536 of record NW_025318667.1, read on the forward strand.
CTTTCTGTTTTAAATTCTCCACTAACCGCCAATAACTCTCCACTCTCCAACCTCCACTCTCCATTCTCCATTTCCTGCTCTCCACTCTCCACACTGGCTTCTGGTTACTCGTTAGCCGTTATCATCGCTCGTGCGGCTGCTGTATTGTGGTTTTGTTAAGCTGTCTGCCATGTTTTTTCCACCTGCTGTCGCTTCTTCTTCTCATTCGCCTGTGCACCTTTGTCTAGCTAAAGCTGGGAACGATTATAAGGAGCGGCAACAGCATCTCCCTGCATTCTTCTTTTTTTTTTTTTAGTCTACACTCAACGCTTGCTTTGTAATCAAAAACCGTTTGTAAATTGTGGCGAATAGGGGCGCGCCCAGGTGAGCGGGCGTGAGCAGCTGTTTTTTGCGGGTAACGGCACTTTTAATTAGCGCACTTCGAAGCTCACTTTATCAGGTGAAATGCACAGCGGGCAGCAGCACCACCAGCAGCAGAGATTCCGTCCGTTCGCTTCCTTCTACCTCATTTCCGTTTCATCCAATTACGGTCGCTTTGTCACTATTTGCATTCAGCTGGTGAGCTTATACAAACTTGCAACATTTCACAAATACACGAGTGCAACACCCAAACACACACACGCACACACACACACACAGATATAGATAGCCTAGGAGACCATCGAGTGTAACAGAGGCCAACGGCATCTAAAAGTTCAACCTATCATCGCGTTGATGTTTCCATCAATTTTGTTGCCATATTTTGCCATTGATTTTTATTTTTCAATTTAAAGTTGGCAAAATTGAAGGAAATTTAATAGGAATTTTGATAAAATTTTTGAACAATTATTAGACATGAAATGCCATTAAATTAAATGGCATAAATAATATTTAAATAGAATGTTTAGGCATTTAAATATTATTCATTACTTAAGTAATTGTTAAGTTATTCAAATCATTCGAAAACAGCTTAAATGTTTAAATTAATATTTGTTATTATTCTTATTCTTATTCAAAATTCCAGCATTTAAATATTATGAATAACATAATTATTACCCAAGTAATGATCATCAATAATTATATGACTCTTGCTGAGTCAGTCATTGCTTCTCCACTTTATGCAATTCCAATTAGAATCCAACTAGGACAATACCTGCCTACAAGCATCTGAGCCTGCCATCAACCTATAATTAAAGATCTGAGAGCAGTTTTAGCTCAAATCCGTTTGCCATTAACTGATGTGAAAGCATCTCGTATGCTCCATTTGTGAATTGTTCCGGCAACATTGGAAGTCGGGCGATTTGCTGCTGTGGTCCTGGCTCTAGGGAGCCAGGTAGATGGGCGATACTTTCAGGCTCAACTCTTAACTCGAGCATGGTGAGTAAATTGTCGAATTTTGCGACTTGCGGCAAGTGGCGGCACTTGGGCTCCGTTCTGCTGATGCTGCCACAATAATCCAGCAACGGTGGCAAGTTGGCACTTCTGGCTAATGGCCATAATGTGCACTCATGGCATAATTTTGTGCCGTTGTCTTGCACGCGTCGCTGGAGTTTTCGGGCTCTTTGCTAGTTGTTTGGCATCTCTGGCGCATAATGTCGTTTATCGGCAAAGCCTGTGCAGAAAGCACATAAATACACACACACACACACACACACACACACACACACACAGAGAGGGAGGGAGAGAGATAGAGAGAGGGAGAGAGTAGCTTGTACTGGGGCACTATGTCAGTCCAGATATTGGTGTCGTGCCATCATTTTACCAAATGTTTGCCGACTGTCAGCTGAGCTCAGCTTTTAGCCAAGCCAAAAATCGACGCGCAGCAAAATAAATTCGAGTTCGGTTCAGCTTGGTCGCTTAGCTTGATCAGCTAGAAAATACCCTATACTCGCTTAGGTGGCAAGAAATACTATATGAGAATTGCATAGAGCGGTAGCTAGCAAATATTCTGTAGGCGATAAGCTGACTGGTAGGTAGAACGCAATTTAAATTTGACATTTGAGTTTCTTATGCTCTTTATGCTATATGAAAATCACATAGAACGGCAGTAGAAAAGTTTCTGAATGTATTATGCAAATTGGTTGGGTAAAAAAAATAACGAAAGTCTATCGAAAATTGAAAGTTTTCATTTGAGTTATTATATAATAATTGTATACATGTATATAAAATGTGAGAATTGCATAGAACGGCAGTTTGTATTAGCTAGAATATACTATAATATATATGAAACATAGTTTAAGCCAAAAGAAATAATCATTGATCAAGTACAATTAGGCAGTTACGCTTTAAACACCATATGAGAAGCACATAGAGCGGCATTGGAGATTAAGTGAAGAGGAAGAGGCAAGTAAGGGAGAAATAGGGAAACTGTTGCCAATATATGTATGCCACGCTAAATCAATATTCAAAAAATTCAATTCAACATTCATATATAATATGAGAATCACATAGAGCGGCGATTGATTTAGCTAAAGCAAGAGATTTCGAGAGTTGGGAGTACTTGCAAACATTGTTCAATGTTACTTCAGTTAGAATAAGAGACAATAAGAAGAATAATAATAATATTTTTATATATATATTGAAATCACACAGCATTCAAATAACGCTTCGATTGTTGACTCCGTCTGGATTTTCCGTGCACTTGCAAGTTGCAACAACACGGCACAGAGAGGGAGTGAAACTATTCTAGTGTGTACTCACCACATCGATGATTTGCATAAGTGTTAGACCGAAACTCAATTGCAGTGGATCGGATTCGTTGACCACGGGTCGCTCCAAGCTGTTGTAGTTGTCCAGCAGAGCGTGCAGGAGGCGCTTCTCGTGCGGTCCAGCTGAGCAGGCTGCAAGCAGAGGAGATGAAATCGAGAAGTTCTTAAATGTGTGTGTGGCCAGGTGAGCTGTCAGCTAAGGTCATTGGAGCATTAAAAGGAGAGAGTGAAAAATAATAACGAGCGAAAGAGAAAAGAAAAATGTTTCAACTTCGACTTGCAGCTCAATTGAATTTTATGAAACTCTGGCAATGACTTTCTGCCGGGCTTAGGGCCAGCCAACCGTGGCGGCAGTTTAGCCTGCATTAACGTATCGTTGGCATTGTAGCTGTCACAGCCCCCAGCTCCACCAGCTCCTCGAGCTCCCCGAGGGCGAGGGCGAGGGCGCACGGCGCTCAGCCCTAGCGTGCGCCCCTCGATGCTGGCCCTGCTTGTTGCTGCTGCCAATTAAATTTGTTCAACCAATAAGTGGCTTTGGTTTGGCTTGACGTTGGCAACAGCTTTAGCCCCAACAGCTTATGCCACAGCCAAAGCCGCAGTCCCAGCCACAGCAGCAGCAGCAGCAGGAGTAGCAGCAGCAGCAGGAGCAGCAATAGCACCTGGCTACTGATTCTGCGTTTTGTGGCCGCTCACCCCAGCTGATGTTGCTCCTGCAGCTTATAAAGGGCATCGTGGCACGCCCTGGCAAGGGGATTCTCTCTATTTATTTATTTATTATTTTTTCTTATTTTGCAACGGCTTCTGACATTTGTAATTGTTGGTGGGTCTGCGCTGCTATTGAAAAATATTCATAGATCGGACCTTGAGCTGAAGCCAATGAGCTTAGTATTTCACTCCGCTCCCTTCTCCCCTCTCTGGTGTCACACCACAACCCCCACAATTGACTCTAAGCCGGCATCTAAATTAGCCCTCAGGGGGAGGCATGCGGCAGCAGGATGTGTAGTTGTTAGAAGCCAAACAGCGTGTAAGCCCTTAAATTGGCCTAGGCTTAGGTGCGCCCAGCCACAGGTGCCAAATTAGAAATGGGTTTTTGATTTTAAAGCTTTCAAAATTATGAATTCGCTCAATAAGCCCTTAGCTATCGATTATTTTGGACTGTCAAGTGTTTTTAATAATAATCTTAATAATCTTAAAATTTTCCAAGTAAATATATAACTGCATCGCCTTTCTATGCGATTCTCTACCACTTAAGTTTGAACTATAAATATTATAAAGAACTTTAAGATCAATATCTCTCCTCGATTCTCCTGCATAAATACTATAGTATAAAAAGCTTAAAGAACCCCATATACATATATAACTATATCATCTTTCTCTGCGATTCTCATGCAAGTGAGGTCTTTAATGACACATATAACTATTACGCTTTCCATTTGTTAATAATAAAATATCTTTTCCACATATGTAACTTTAGAACCTTTCTCTGTGATTCTCATTTACACAATAGAGACATATATAGATATATCAATATTAATACAAAATTAGCTAGTTCACCTTCCCATGTGATGGTCTTGCACTCCAATGAGATCTACAAATATTAATAGTTGCTTAAAGTTTTTTTTTGCGCTCTTCTATGCGATTCTCACACATATATTAGCACTAATACCATTACGGCTCTCTATGCGATTCTCTTGCACTCGAGTGCATGTTGAAGCAGCTTTAACAGCTGTTTTCGTCCTTCGAAATATCCTAATGAAATTTCGACTGCGACTCGAATTTCTTAATGTGATTTCGATTGTGATTGGCGGACGGCTTGGCGAAACTTTGTGGAAATTGGATAGTTAATTTGATAGCTTTGACTGGTAATTTGGTGCATCCAGAGGCGGCCTAGCTGGCAGCCAGGAGGCAGTCCGTCGGGTCAATTAGGACAATTACTTAAGGAAGCAGAGTGCAAACGGCGCAAACTGCGGCGCCTTGCGGTGCATATTAAAGGACAATCAAGAAGGCGGCGACCAGTGTGGCCAGTGCGGCTAGTGCGGCCAGTGCGGCACGTGCTCGCAATTGGCCAAAAGTTGCAACTGGCTGGCAACAAAACGAAATAAAATGAAAGCGGCCGACGGCCATGGAGTGGAAGGTAAACAGAAACTAAATAATTCATGGCATGCTTAAGGCACATTTCCAGCTGTCGGCGCGCCCCAAACTCCATTCAAGTTTAGTTTATTGATGTGCCAAAAACTTTGCATCAAGCTGGAGCACGTGAAGCTGCTGTCCGAGGGGGGCGGGCCGGCGGTGCGGCTGAACGGCATTGAACTGCCTTCAGAACTGTTCGCACTTACCAATACCAACAAACAGCACACACACACACACACACACACACACACACACACACACACACACACACACATGCACAGACTTCATAACTATTTGTCACTCAGCCCAGCTTAGCTCAGCTCACCACACTCCACTCCAGCCCACTCCAGCCCACTCCAGCCCACTCCAGCCCACTCCAGCCCACTCCTGCCCACTCCACCTCACCACACTTCATCTCATCTCCTTTTCTACTCTCTCAACTCACCTCAACTCCTGCTGTCAGCAAGCAGCAATCATAGGCTAAAAGTTTTCAAGTACGCGCATGTGTATGTGTGTGCCTGTCTGCGTGTGTGTGTGTGTGTGTGTGTGTGTGTGTGAATCTACATAAATTTATTTGCTCTGCAAATATTGATAGACTTTTAATGGCTGCTGCCATATAGACTGACGCCCAGGGGCAACGCATTTATAATTTCTGCTGCAGTAGTTTGCAAACTGTATTAGTTTCGTAATCGATTCGGCATTTCAATTAGCATTCCCAGAACGAATTCAGCCACAGAATGAACCAAATGCGAGAGAGCTTTGGCAGCGATAGTGTTTGTGTTTGAGCTTATCTGCGTTGGACTGATCTTCTATTTAGATTTCTTATCAACTGGGAACGTTCTCTTTGCAAGTAAACATTTCTTTTGCCCTAAAACTCACTTTCATCTATTGAGATGGCACCCCACCGAGTTCTACTCCAGCATTGCTTAGCCACCTGTCGTAACTCCCACGTTATATGCAGGTCCAAATCGAAGTCTCTGATTCTTCAATAGTTTTGCTCTTTAAAGTTTATTGCATCAGCTATTCAAGACTGCGATTTGCATCTGCAAATCCAGACTATAGCCAGATTCGATGTGCCACGCCTCCAGCGGGCATATATACATGTATTTTGTTTTTAATTTTCAGAAGGTATCGAGAGTTACGTAAGCGTAGCCTACTCTTAACCTGTGAAAAATTACAGGGTATTTTTCGAGTGACCACGCCCCTAAACTGTCATCCATAGAAGAGCTCAACATTAATGTTGTTTGTATGGACTATAATAAATACTAAAATATTCAGTTATGCGTATACGCAATTCTTTGCTCTCTCTGGCCTTGACACACGTACACACACACACACACACAGACATGCTTAACTATGAATTCGTTGAATTTCGTATTTGGTGGCCATAAAGCGAGCAAATCAGATCACGTAGGCGACGCTTTGAAGTGTTTAGAGTCTCGCCTCAGTTGGCCACATGTCTGATTATCCGTGGCAAGTGTGGATTGCCATTTGGCTAACAGCAGCAGCAGCAGCAGCAGGAGTAGGAGCAGGGGCAGCAGCAGGAGCAGCATCTCTTTGTCGTGGTCATATTAATGAATGCCATTAGCGGACTACGTGCGGCCTTGTCGCCATTTGCTCTTGGCCATAATCGAAGCTTTGTAGGCACTAAAGTGTCGCCCATTAACGGTTGCATGTGGCAGAGCAGCTAGTGGCAGGCAGCAGCAGCGGGAGTTGAGCTGAGTTGAGTTCCCTGCAAATCTAGGCGCTGCTGCTGCTGCTGCTGCTGCTGCTGTGGCTGGCATCAACAACAACTTTAATGGCTAATTGCAATTAATTGCTCAATTAAGTGCCACGCCCCGGCACAACAGTGCGCCCGGGCTCCAGGGCTTGGTCTCGCTCTGGGTCTCGGTCTCGGTCTCGGCCTCGGCCTCGGCTTGAGCTTGCCTGTCACAAAATTGACGCATCTGCTGTGCATTTGTTTGCTAGCCACAGAGGCGGGGGAGGCGGGGGAGGCGTGGCCAAGTTGCATGACTGCAGGCAGTGGCCCCGCAGCTAAAGGCTGTTTGCCATAAATTATGCATGCCACACACACAAACACACACATACCACTTGACACTGACAGTGGCAGTGGCCCCCGTGGCAAATGCCTGCGGCATGTGGCATGTGGCATGTGGCAAGTGCCAAGTGGCACTGCATTATCATGCAGAATATGTAATAATCGCAATAAATTTGATTACCTATGCCATATTGTGAGTCTCTGTCTGTCTGCCCTCCTCTCACTCCCTCTCCCCGTTAAGCACTTGATATAATATCCATTTCCATACCAATTGATCTAATATTTCAGTCCTAACACAATTCAGGCTGAGAGCTCTCTCTTTCCCTCTCTCTCTCCCTCTCTCTCTCTCTCCCCCTTTTTCTTTCTCTAGCAGCTGCTGTTAGCCATTAAAAACAACTTGATTTGGTTAGCTAATTATACAGCTAATACAAAAACTGTTACTATAACTCGAAATAGGCCCAAATACACCGCCTTCCGTCTGCCGTCTGCCGCTAGCCCCCAATCACCGCACAGTGGCGAAAATGAAGAATTTTTCTGGCAGAATCTCTCTAATTACTAGGGTAAACCTTTACATTATTTATTATATAAGTTAAAATGCTTTTATGATAGCTAATGCAAATCCTTGCCAGAAAAATAGATTCCGATACCTTATAAACTGTCTATTGTATCCTTGAAATGGCATTAGAAACTCAAAGCTAGATGCAAATATTTTCAAATATAATTCCTATTCATTAAATATTTTAATAAATATTTTTTACTTGTTTTATAACTTAAAAAAAAGACAAAAAATTCGATTCAAATAACGTATAAATGAGTTAGAACCAAGCTATACAGTTGCAGTTGGGCATTACTGACTGCAGAATACTCATTCACGGCCTAAATTCTGTCAGATCTGTTTTCCAAACTGCCACGCCCCCCTTTACATGCCAAAGTGCAGCTCTCTAGGACTTCAACTAATAGTATTTCAGAATACAAATTCAAAATTTTACTTTTGCCCTTATGCACTGCAAATCTCTAGCTCCACATTTAGAGTTTATGCCAAATGAAACGGCCATTGCGCCCATTGTGAATCGGCCAAAGTTGAGTTCGCGCCGCATTAAAATTTTACGCGTTAACGGCAAAATTATACGAAATCATTTTCGGAATGCAATAAATGAGGCCGCAAGTTAATTCGAGAGCGTGCGCGCTGCTCAAATAAAATGTAATGTCCTTTGGATGGCGCTTTAAATGAGCATCCCAGCAGCTCATCATCCCAGCTTCCCAGCATCCCAGCAGCCACTAATGTCGCACCCAACAGATAGCAGCCGCTGTCCCAGCGCCCACTCGTCCGCCCAGGACCGATAAGTCGCGGTCGTGCCAGAAATTTAATCGAAATGCCCTGTGTGTGTCTGTCTCTCCCTCTCTCTCTCTCTCTCTCTCTAATTGTGCGAGTCTCTGTTTGCTTGCCTTGGCCTATGTCGCCCACATTGCTTCCACAAAGGTCTCTATGATAGCATTGTAATTATATTCGTGTGACTGTGTGTGTGTGTGTGTGTGCATATAATTACAAAGATATAACTGTGCGCGTGGGTATGTCTATCACAACACTATCAATATCTGTTTGTATTTCACGGAGGCCAGTGGCTCCACCAAGACGTGCCAGAAGTTAACAAGAGCCAGACAATCCCGAGTCTGCAATTCAGATTCTCCAGTCAGCCGAGGCGTTAAGTCTGCCTTAATGTCAAGTCTTAACGTGGCATTTATCGATATATTGAATTCGGTATGAGTAGTAGGGGAATGTATGTTCTGGAATCATCCACATACTTTCCCTTTTCCGCAAGTTTAATTAAAGAAATCTTTATCAGAAATATAAATATTTTTCAATCTCAGTAAGTTGAACTGATGACCCGAAATTTTTAATTGGTTCAATGAAAATCGCAGAGCATTGCCGATTCGTCTCCCATCTGCATAAAGTCTTCTAGAATAACCTATTCTCTCCTATCTTCCAGCATTGCAACCGACAGCAAAGCTCTTGCATGCCTTTGTATTTGATTAAGTTGTACGTGAAGTTTTAAATCATTGAATACAGATAATAATTTACGTTTAAATGAAACCCAAAATAACTATAAATTATTGAAAATAAATAAAATTAATAATTTAAATCTCTATTTATACCTCTAGTATATTTATTAAACAGAATTTACATTTCGAGCTCCTGGCTCTGTGTAAATATTTGTATATTCTCATATTGATTCTTATAGTCTTATTGCAAAGACTCTATGCTCTGGCTCCTTCTCTGTCTGCCTTCTTCTCTCTCTCTCTCTCTCTCTCTCTCTCTCTCTCTCTCTCTCTCTCTCTCTCTTTCACTTGCTCTCGCTTACCTAGCTTCAAGGCTCGAACATTTCTATAATATTTATTGCCAAACGCCCACTACGCCATTGCGTTTATTTGCCAAAAGTGAAACAGAAACCGCCAGGCGCACATAAATTACACCACAATACGCAATAACAAACAATCAGAACGACGACTACGACGAGGACGACAATTGCTAAATAGTTTCGCTGCTGTTTGCGTGGGCGACTGTCTCTGGCCTTGCCCCGTTGCAGTCTCCCCCTCTGCTTCGCTCTCTCTCTCTCTCTCTCTTTCTCACTCTTTGTGGCTGCCTTGCTGTCTTCAGCTGCAACTGATTTAATTTTAGATACGCATAATAATTGTGCGGCATCTAGGCGCTGTGGCACATGGCCTGGGCTGGGGGCGTATCAAAAGCATTTGCATAGAGCACTTTGCCAATTCCCGAGACACTGGCATGTGGGGGCGTGGCCAGATTAAGCAGTCGAGGCTGCTCGAGGCGCGCTGCTGGCGCCACTCAAATTGACGCTTCACATGCTGGAATGGCCTGGCCAGGATGGCGCAAGTAACGGTCACTTCCGTCACATCCGTCAGCATAACATCCGCAAGCATTTCAACAGCTTCCGCTGGGGCAGGCGTTGCTGCTGCTCGCGTTGCTGCTCCTGCTGCTGCTCCTGTTGCTGCTCCTGCTGCTCATGCTGCTGCTGCTGCTGCTGCTGCTGCTGCTGCTGTTGATGACAACTCGTTAGTGTGTTTTGCCTTTGGCCAGCGGCGACCCTCAAAATGTGGCTATGTAGGTGTGCTGGCGTTGGGGTATGCCCGTCAAGCAGTCCCGGAAACGGGCAGCCAAATTAATGTTAACGAGCCAAGTTAAATGGTTAAATTGTTTCTAGCAGCAGACACACACACACACACGTACAAAAGCAGCAGCAGGAGCAGCAGCAGGAGTAGCAACAGCTGACAGACTCTGCAATGCGGGCTACGGGTTACGGGTTAAGTGATAGCCACATGCGCCAGGGCAACATCTTGCCTCGTCTCTCTCCCTCTCGCTCCCTCTATCCTTCTCCCTCTCTCTTTCTGGCACCTGTCACTGCCTGTTGTTCGTATCAGCTGCGCCAAAGTTTTGCACACCTTTTCTCTCCTTTTCACCTGTTTGCATGCCTGTTTTTTCTCTTCTTCTCCTTCTTCTCCCTTTCCCTTTTCGGCTGTCTGTTTGCGTGTTCGCTTATCGCTAACAGCCTTCAATTTAACAATTTCACTTTGTCACGTGCCCCAGCTCCGGCTGCCACACCCACACTCTAGCCGCCCCTACCCGCCACACCCACACCTACACACCGATTGCCCTCCTAGAGCCAAAATATTTAATTTTTATCTTTCTCATCGCGCTTTGTTGTTGGCCGTAAAAGTTTTTGCGCCCTCGTGCTGTTGCCACGTTCTTGTACTTTAAATGTCGTCTTGCCAGTTAGCCCATTGTTCGCAACACACACACACACACACTCTATCTCTTTCTCTCCCGTTCTCCTTCTCTCTTTCAAGCATTTTATTTAGCGATTTCGATCTTTAAGCTGTCAGCCATGCGGCAACAATTTATTTCGCTAATTGAAAATTTGTTAAAATTTTCTTTTAATATACAAAGCAATTTATTAGAGTAGATCGAGTATTTATAGCTATGCCTGACTGGCTTGATACCCGGTAAATTCGTTGTGAAAGTCTTCAATGAAATTAACGAATGGAGCGCAATGATGATTAGAAAGGAAATATATCAAATGATCAGCTGTTTATTCGATATACAAAGCAATTTATTAGAGTAGATCGAGTATTTATTGGATCATGCTCGACTAGCTTGATACCCGGTAAAGTCATAATGAGAGTTTGCTATGAAATTAACTAATAATAATAAAAATAATACATATAGTAATTATGATTAGATACAAGACATATCAAATAATCAGTTGCCTATATACCCTATTTTATTAGAGTAGAATAATTATAGGGGAATTTCCGACTAGTTTGATACCCGGTAAAGTTGCAGTGAGAGTTTGATCTGAGAGAAACTAAAAACTGAGTTGAATCTATATATGAAATTTAATCTGCGCTTATGTCTGACACTCTCTGTCATATCGTAACTGATCAGCTCTCTATATGTATCTAGCAATTTACAGTTTAATCCATGAATGCGCTACAATCGATTTGTACTATGGGCGGAAAACTCATTCAAAGATGTGTTGTTTGTTTAGTACAGCAAAAGTGTTGACAGACATCAAAGTTCAAGAAACTTATTAAACGTCTTGGCGGTTCACACACACGCACACACACACACATGCATACACACAAGTTTTAGCCACTTAGCGTATGACATGAATGTAACCCTAACGAGCAAAGTGTTGCGAGTGGCGAGTGTAGCAAGGCATGTGAAGCCCCCAAACACACACACACACACACACACACACACACACACACACAAGCTGCGACTAGGCCAATAGATGTGTGTGTGTGTGAGTGTGAGTTTGTTTATGTAAAGGCATCTTTAGGTATCTAAGCCAGCGCCAATTTCTTAGCCAGTCACTGTGACTGTGACCGGGCAGGTAATTGTGACTGCGACTGTGATTGCCGCTGTAAATGTTTGAGTGTCGCATTAACCGTGACAAACAGCGCGTCAAGTGGATAGCAGCAGACGCGACCCACTGCCAAGCGACGATGAGCGAGAGAGAGATGGGGAGAGAGGTGAGGCGAGCAGACAGGGATTGCGAACGGGCTGCACAGGGGATAAGCGTCTGAAGTGAGCTGCGCATGTGTGTATGTGTGTGTGTGTGTCTGTGTGTATGTATATAGAGCAAGCCAGTCAAATAGACAGAGCTACTAATAATTTGAAACCCAGTAGAGCCAGGCGTGCGCTGATAAGCGGATATATACATACATAACGGATGTGCGACGTATGTGTGTGTGTGTGAGAGTGTGTATGGCAAGCTGACATACAACTATGCAATTGCAGGCAATGAGCAAAGCAATAAGCGACTGCTTGGCTGACAAGCAACACAACAACAACAACAACAACACTAACAACTACAACAACAGCAACAACAACAATGTTAATACGCTTAGGAAAAGCCAGCTTAAAACTCACAGATGCCACTGCGTCTCTCTCTCTCTCTCTCCCACTATGTGTGCGCGTGTGTGTGTGTATGTGTGTGTAGTGCATAATGGCACACTCTTCAAAATGCGTTGACGTTGACTCTTTTTGTGCTCAAGTGCCCAGTCTTATTCGCTGTCTCTGTTTATATACCCTGTACCCTTTGCAGATATTTACAGGAGAGGGGTATATATGTTTACCTGTGCCATGGTAGGCCAATCACAATGAGTGATGAAGAAGCAGCGAAAGAGACGAAAATGACAGTCTCAAGAGTAAAGACGAAGTACGAATTTTCGATGTGTTTTCCTTACCACAAGCAATGCATAAAATGAACTCTCTTACAGTAGTAACTCGTTGTGTTGCTATTCATATGTTTATGAATTTTTTTAATAATGACAAAAGCAAAATTTTCTATGGAATATATAAGTGGAATACACATATTTGTATATTAAGCTTGTATGTTTATATACCCTATCTAGGGTATTTTGTAGTCGTGCATCTTGCATGCAGCGCCTTCTTAGCGGTTTTTCTTTTCGACTGCATTTTGGCGCTCATCTGTCGCCTGCTTGCTCGCCCTACCACTCCTTTTACCATCGCCTCTACCTCAGCCTCTACCAGCGTCTCTATCCCCGCCTTCAGCTCTCCTTCTCGCCCCTCTCTCTCTCTCTCTCTTCTATCGCTTGTGTTCTCTTTCTATTTTGCTGCCTTCTTTCGCTCCAGTAAGATGGCAACCTTAAAGCCCCAGCTAGAGGAGTTTATTATGCATGCAACTACCATTGTTAGTGCCTTTGTTGGCTGCTGCTGCATTGTGAAACAGATTTGCCGTTGCCGTTGTTGTTATTGTTGTTGCTGTTGTTGTTGCTGCTGCTGTTGTTTCGTTATTCTTTTTCCATCTTGTTTTTGCAGAATATTGTTTTAAGTTGGCTTTCGAGCGACGGCTCACATGCCACCTCACCCAGAGCTCTACCCGAACTGCTGGTGGCATGAGCCTTGTCTGCGGTTTTGTAGCTGCCATTCAAGTGCGGAAGTTGTTTAGTGGCTGCCATTCAGCCATTCAGGCGCAATATTAAGTGGCATACCACACGTTCCAGCCCCCTGTCTCCTGTCCCCTGTCCCCCGGCTCCTATCACTGTCCCTAGCGCTGGCAGAGCTATACAATGATGTAGAGTGTCTGCGTTACTGCCCCTGATCCCCATTGGCTGATCCTGTCTGCGCGCCAATGAACTTGAAAATTAAGCTGTTTTTCCTGTTCATTGTTTTCGGTGCTGTATTGCCAGCAGCAGGAAATGGGTCAATTTCCCCCGCCCCAGCCCAGCAGCACACATGAAAATATTGGATTGCCATCAGTTTCGCCTGGCCACTGCAATCATTTGACATTGAGCACATCAGCTTCATATCAATGCGATTTATCGATACATATATGCTTATGCATAATACATGTCTGTAATTTCTGAAGCACAATTATATTTACTGGGTCACGCTTGTTGCCTGATGTGATGATGTGATATATACCCTATATATATATATTATGTATATTTGCACAGTCAGATTTTGATACAAATACATGAGGACAGCAGTGGGGCGTGATTTTTGTGCAGTTTACCAGACAAAATGATTGATTGACAGACAGCAGGCTGACTGATTGACGTGATACTGATAGATTGACGGACTTACAAACTGACTCATTGACAGATGAGCGGAGTAGTTGGCTAACTGATTGACTAACTGTACAGCGGGCTCATTGATTGACAGACTCAGGTTGACTGATCGATTGACAATCTGATTTAGTGGAATAATTAGTCAGTTACTGACGAGCTAAGTAGCTAATGATGATGATGATTGATTGATTGATTGATGAATTACTGACATCTTAACTGATTGACTCAGTGACTGATTGATTGATTGGCTAAATGACTGATTTTACACCTAATCAGTGACTGACTTACTGTTTAGCTTCTGGGTGACTGATTTACTGATCCAAGTGACTGATGGACTATTTTACTTTACTTCCGATTGATTTCTGATTGACTGTTTCATTGACTGATTGATTCATGAATGGACCTATTATTTGATTTCGTATATTAATTGATGTAATGACTGACCCATTGATTAAGCGATTGATTGACCTTTCAATTTCTGATTGACTGACATATTGATTGAGTGATTGCGTTGATGTCGTCGATTAACTGATTGACTGAAATTATAGCTTTTGATTACCGCATTGATTGACTGAATAGCAGATTGATTGACGATTTGTCTATCTGCTTGCTTGGCTAATTCGACTAACGGACTCTCTGCTGATTAACTGACTGACTGACTGACCACTTGACTGGCTCATAGATGCCTCCCTGACCGGCGAACTGAGTGATTCATTGTGGACGAGGTGAGTAGGTAATATAATCTAGTTAGACGCCGACTAGCAATTTGATGGACTCACTGATTGATAGCCGCATGCTCCTCACAACTTTTAAAAGCACACTTAATTTTCCAGTTTAGTTGACGTCAAAACTTAGTTTTAATAATATTTCAAAAAAATATTATGCCACGCCATGCATTTATCAATTTCACGAAAGCCTTTCAACATGCCAAGCCAAAATTTATGATTCAAATGCATTACTCATAGACATGCATTATATATACATATATATATATATATAAAATATATATACATATATATATGTATGTATGATATATACAGCTAAAAGCTAAATGCAATCCAAGCATCAAGCTGGCTTTCCTTCCTTCACAATTCGAGCTGCTCTTCTGGTGCGGCGGCTGCTCACTTTTGCAGACGGTGCCTGATGTTTTTTTTTATGGTCAACATATTGCGGACGCTTTATTTGGTTTTAATTTAGCGGCAATGCTAAATGCATGCCATTTTATTTACACACACCATTTGTTGTTGGCTGTGCTGCTGGTGTTGCCTGTTGGCTCTTGGCTGCTGTTGGCTGCGGCACAACTTGAACTATGAGTTTATTTACATTTACATTAATTTTGTGTTTCTTCTATTTTTCTTTTTCATTTTTTCGCTTTGCGCTTTTGCCATTTTCCGGCTTCCGTTTGTGCTCCCCATTTTTTTTTTTTTTTTTTCTTCCCGTCTTTGTTAGGAGTTGCATTTCGACGTTGCGTCGCGTCAAGTCGACTCGACGCAAACACTAAGACCCTTGAATAACTGAACAGTCAACAGCAGCAACAGCAACAGCAACAGCAACAACAGCAACAGCAACAGCAACAACAACAACTACTGAACGTTAACTTCAGTAGCGCCGAAAGCACAACTCGTACTTCATATAATTCTTTACTTGCTGAACTTATAAAGTTTTGCCATGATGCTAGTAGTTTCTTCACTTCTCTTTGCTTTGCTTTTCTTTTCTTTTCTTGCATTCTTTCATTCTTCTTAAACACCCAGAGCTGGCAAACTGACTGACATTCGCTTGTTGGCGTGTTTATGTGCCTGGCAGCAGCCGGACAACGGTGCGTATGATTAATGCGGCGCATAGCAAATGCAGTTGCGGCCGTCATGAAGCGAAGGCCAGTGGCGAAATGGCCACGCCCCCCTCACCCAACCTGCATCCTGGGATTTGGCTGCAGATTAAGAGGTAAACAGCACAGAGAGGGAGAGAGGGCGTGAGGGAGAGGGCGAGAGCCGCATAAATAAACAAACAGTTGCACACTACAAATGATTTGTTATCTCAGAAATGTTAATATTTATGCGCTTCCCTCTGCGCAGCGCGCTCACCTTGGGCGACAGCGTCACAGCTGAGAAGAGAAATTTCAGACAAGTTGAGTCTAGTTGGCTTCTTCTATTATACAGTATGTCATGCTCACATCTGCCGAAACGCGCTCTTGACCAAAAGCAATTTGTTGTTGGCTCTGCTGCTCTGATGTCTTTCATTTGGCAGCTGCTGCTGCTGCGGCTGCCGCGAAACGTTTGCTTGTGTTTGCAAAGTAGGTTTTCCTGTTGGCAGCAATCCCAATGTACACACACACACACATACACACGCACACATGCCCAGCCAGGCAGACACAACATCATTATCAACATGTAGACGCTCGAATGTAGGCAATAAAATGTGAACCCCACACGCACACACACACACAGCTGAAACTTGTTAGTTGTGGCCGGGTCCTGCCAGAGTCCTGCCTGTTAATAACGGCAGTTATTACTTAAGTCTCTTGTTTCATTTCAATTTCATTTTTGTGCTCTGCTTGCATATTCTCATTCTTATTTACATTCGCATTCAACTACATCGCGGCCACAGTCAGTTTTTTGTTTTCGTTTCATTCTGTGTTCTCTCTCTCTCTCTCTCTCTCTCTCTGTGCCATGATTTAAATATTAATCATACGCCTCATATGCTCTACTTATTTGTACATATTACAATGTCGACTCGAATGACAGCAGCTGCCTTGTCGGCGGGCTGGTTGCATCGGGCGCTTCTACATAAATGTTATGCAATATACGTATGCTTAAATTGCCTGCCGCCCCCACTCGCACCACTCACACCACAGCCGCCCACTCACACTGAGAGCACAAACTCATGTCGGTTTTGTCATTGCATTAGCATAAAAATGTTAAGTCTTTGTAATGGCAGCAGCGGCAGCAAAGACGGCCAGCGGCAGATTCTGTCATCGATTTTTAAAGCACAAGCAAAGGCTGGGCTGAGCCACCAACCACCCAACCACCCAGCCACCCAGTCGTGTGGGAAGGGGCCGAGGGGGGTAATCCATAGTCAGCTAGCTGGCAGTTTAGTTTTTTGTTTTAATGCGATTCTATTTTATAGAAATTGAAATGCTTTCGGCCCGCGCCGGAATCACAGTTGCTGCTCCTGCAATTGTACCGAGCTCTGCTGCAATTCTTCCATTGTGGCCGGCTCTTGTTTCTCAGCCAGCTTGTTGTTGTTGTGCGGCAAATGAGAGCAGGCTGCGGTCTGGCCAGCATCAGTTAAGTAGCTCAAGTTTTGGCAGGCCGTACAGGCCCTAATTCAGTTAACAATTGCACAACTTTTGTTTGCAGTCGGACCGTAATTAAATAATGCATCAGAAAACTTACCGAGGGGGGGGTTTAGCTTAGCTTGCAGCATGGCCAACAGATTTACGGTAATGGATTGTAAGCCTTGACTGTGACGTATGACGGAGGAAGGGCGGGCTGCCTGGCAATGTTATTTGTGGTTGCACTAGAAGCGACTTTTATGGTATCGATATATAATTATCGATACTCTATATAAGCAAATATACATTAGTTGAAACTTAACTTTGACAGGCAGAGGAATGACAGAATGAAATGATAAAATGTATTTATTTGTTGTAAATATATATTGTTATAAAAGCGATTTTTATATTGCCGATAATGTATTATCGAATGATTGAACAAGTACAAGTACCCTGTAGATGAAGTTGAGCGAAAGCACTTCTAGAAGAAAAAAATCACAACATTTATAGAGAGTCTTATGATTTGTAATTCTCTTCTATTCTATTGCTTAATATGATATCGATAATTGTATTGTACTGTTAGTTGCTGTTGCTGAAACGATTTTTATATTATCGATAAGTTTTCATCTATAATTTTGATCAATTTATACCCTGTGTATGAAGCTGGATTGATTAAAAACTGAGCTCGCTAATTGGTTGCTCTAGAGGCGCTTATTCTGTTATCGATAAACTATGCTCGACACTTTTGATAAGCAGATACACTGTTGTAGTTAATGATTGACAGCTGAGAGGGTAAGTGGTATGTGTATTGTTCTTTTGTAGAACAGAATTTTCTATTATTGATAACTTGTTATCGATACTCTTGGCAATCGAATATCCTGCAGTTGATTAAGTACTTAGACTTCGACACATGACATGATGCAAGACTACACATACATATTGTAAATGGACTTTCCTGAAGCCTTCTTCACATTATCGATAAGCTTTAATCGAATTAGATCCTCAAGAGACACCTACTAATATTTACCTCTTTGTCAACGCGCTTGCCATTCGTAAACGGTTTAGGCTCTTGGCCACCCAATGAGCTTTGCAATTATGGACGTCGCCTGGTCACTCTAATTTACTCAAATTAAGTTAATAGTTCGATTGCTGTCCCCGGCGTGGCCACTATTAAGCGGCTCGGCGTTTGCACATTTGCATATTTTTCGCGAAATTCGCAGAGATTTTGCTGTTGTTGCTGTAAAAATATGCGCAATTCTGCGCATAGTTTCCACATTGAGAGGGACTTAAAAGCTCTTAAAATATACATACAAATACGTATGTGTGTGTGCGTGTGTATATAGTTTGTGGCTATTGCAGCACATATAGAGATAAATACCACCCGCTGATACAGCATCGGGTGTTCATTTGATACGCAGATTATCGAAATTCCAATTTTAATTTACATACTTTGCACTTCATTGCCGTTGGCTCGCGCCAGACAAACAAAACAGATATTCAGTCCTCTCTCTCTCTCTCTCTCTCTCTCTGACTCTCTTGGCCAAGCTGTTGATGCACCGTGCCATGCATTAGCTTATAGAGTGCACCTGCTGCCTCTCCGCTGCCTCCATTCGTGTTGCTCTGTGTCACAGCCGCAACGCTCATCCGGATGCTCGCAAAAGTAATTTGCATACAGAGTCACAGTTGGCAAATGACTTGGCAATTTTGTCTGTCTGTGTGACTCTCTCCCACCCTCTCTCTCCCTCTCTCTCTCTCTCACTCCATCTGTGTGTGCGTGTGTGGGCGGGCTGTTCGCGATTTGGGCATGGAGTGCTACTCATCTGCCATGCACTCTGCATGCAAAGCCGAATTGTGAAGTGCAACAGCGCAATTAATAACAGGCAAACGGCTTCTCAGCTTCATCATCGCCATCATCATCGCCATCATCATCACCATCATCATCATCATCATCGCCAACAGCATCCGTAGGCAACCAGGCTAACCTGCCGCCGGAAACAGCCGTCAAGCTCAGATCACACTCACATACCCACCACACCAGCCCCACCTACCGCCTACCGCCCACCGCCTACCCCCTCCAGGCTCCCATCCAGCCCTGGCCAGCCCAATCGAGTGTCCTTGTCTCGGTTGTATTTGCATGCAAATGGCTGGTTAGTTTTTTACGATAACCGGGAAGGGGGCGGCGGTGGCCCACCCCTTAGGCTGCGTTTTATGAGCGGGCGAGCTGCAAGCTGATTCTGCCTCAAGATTTGTGGGCACAGCAGTAGCAGCAGCAGCAACCGCAGCAGCCGCAAATATGCAAAGGTAAACCGAGTAGATGCCATTAAAAAAAAAAAAAAAATCAGGGTATAAAAAGGCGAAAGCCCCATCAGAGCTCTTTTACTTATTATTATCTGGAATGAAATCGCAGCTCAAGCATTACAATACATTTCAAATGGGATGAAAGTCGTCGGCTCTTGGCGAGCATCTTAGTAAGGTTTCAATACCAAATTAGTTTTTTCCATTCACATTTGCCTAACAAGCCAAGCCAACTGTGAGTTGACCCATCAACGGTGATTCCTTTTCTGTTAACCCTATTTCTACTGATAAGTTGTAAATGTGGAAAGACGAATTTATGAAATTAAATGAAAACTGTTATCATATTCTTATTGAATTTCATCCTACAGTAAATACTCTGTTATAACTGCATTCTTAATTTATCTTACGTCGTATGTCGTATATCGTAAATCGTATATCGTACATCGTATGTTGCATATAGTATGTGATACCTCGTATTTCGTGTATCGTATTCTTACCAACTGTTTTCTTAGCTTATTGTATATCGTATATCGCATATCGTACATCGAATGCCGTATTTCATGTATCGTATGCTATATATTGTATGTCATATATCGTGCATCGTCTTCTTAAGTACTGCAGTCTTAGTTTATCGTATGAATATCGTTTATTATATGCTACCTATCGTTAATCATAATTTTTACCTACTGCAGTCTTAGTTTATCGTATACCGTATACCGTATATCGTATTTTGTATGTTGCCTATCATCAATAATCATTCGTACCTGCTGCAGTCTTAGTTTATCGTATTTAGTATGTCGTATATCGTATGTCGAATATCGTATATCTGCAGTTTATCGTATACCGTGTGTTACAATCTTAGCTTATCGTATATCGTATGGTTACCTGCGCAACTATCTTGCAGCCCGCCGATAACAGTTAAATCCTCATATAGAGCTTTAGCTTTATGGCTCATCAACTTAAGTACACTGAACATAAGACTTAGCACTTGCTGCTGGAATAGTGTTTGGCAAATAGTATTGGGTCGTAAACCGCTTATTTCATCCATCGTAAAGCCAAACCAGAGATAGACATACAGAGATATACATAGATGGTTATAAATGCAAAATACAAATCCAGAAAAGAAAAAATACAAAAGCAAAAATATGTAATTTGGCCAAACGTGTTTATCTTCTGTCGCAATTTCATTTTCATTTACATTTTCATGCTGGCCATAAATGCTTGTTACGCCCAGCAGATGGTTGACGTTGTGTGCTGCTGTTGCTGTGACTGCGTTAATTAAATTACGACAACTGGGTGTTGTCAACGACAGCTCGAAGAGATTCTAATCGACTAAATGAGTACCAGCAGCAGGCAGCAAGCAGCAGCAGCAGGAGAAGGCAGCAGGAGAAGGCATCAGGCAACTGTCTGATCTTCTGTCGAGTCTCCATTTCATTTTAATGCCTGCTTACCTGCCATTTGGCTGGCAAATTCACAAACACCCGCACACAAAGAGCCCCACTGAACCCGCCCAGTTCCAGTTATACGGCTCCTGTTACGGTCCCTGTGCAATATTGTTGCATGATTGACAAACTTTATGCTCGTATAGGCAAAGACATGGCCACGCCTTTTGCAATTCTGCCCTGACATTATAGTCGGGCACATAATTAAAATGTGCACAACAGCAGCAGGAGTAGCAGCAGCAGGAGGAGCAGCAGCAAGCAGAGACGGAGAGAGAGGGTGGGAGAGGAGGGAGGGAGGGAGAGGGAGAGATGCGCATCTCATCTCTCAGTGCATTAGTTTTTGACATGAGCATTTTTGTGCAACTTCGCTTCTGGCCCATCGGCTGGGAGCTGTGAGCTGTGAGCTGTGGGCGCAGTGGGCGTGGCCAAATGGAACCCAGATTTGTAGCGAGCAGCCAGACGGTTGTAGCATTCGTGACTTTGGTCAGCCTATTTCCGATTTTTGCCCAGCTCCAGTCGAGTCCACAGGCCACAGTCCAGCCCAGTGTCCTGCGCATCCTGTGCCATCTGCCATCTGCCATGTGCCACACACACACACTTTGCTGGCTCGCCTGCTGTGTGTGTGTGTGTGTGTGCTGTGTGCTGCATATGTTATGGCGCCGCATTTGTAAGTCTTTCATGTGGCTGCCACACCCACATACTGGGGATTCCGCTGCATACAAAAAATGCTCAGCAGCAACAACAGAAGGCTAAGGAGTGGGAGGCGGGCGAGGAGGCAGGCAAGCGAAAGAAGAAGAAAAAACACATGCACAGCTGCCAAACCAATTTCAATATTCATTTTCGTTTCCGCTTCAGCCTCAATGTGCAGAAATTTCTTACTTAATCTTGGTTTATGTAATTTTTATATGCCTATACTATGCCCAAGCCAACCAGCCATCCCCTCTGCACCTGCCCCTGCCTCAGCCCCAGGCTGCTAGCACACTGCTTGCCCTGCTACCCTGGGCTGGCATCCAGTGAATTGTTCAAAAATCCTCGAGCCGCCTTGCTCCACGCCAGCTGGGCGAAGCCAAACCAATGGTCAGGCAGCGCACAGTGGTACCAGATTGATGAATGAATAAATATTTACATGCATCACTTGACTAATATCATAATCTATCATATGTGAGTATCTCTCTGAGTATGAATAATATTTGTATTTATAAAAATAAGAGAAAGCTTGCTGTCGGATGTTATCGACTATAGAATACTCATTCACGGCTCGAACGCTGCGAAATTCACTTTCCGACCTGCCACGCCCCCAATCGACAGATGTATATTATTTTCGTGCAAGTCAAATTCGAATGTCTCAAGTAATTTAGTTGTTTAAACTTCTAGTTTAATCTTTCTAGCTCTTAAAGTAGAGAAGAAGAAGAAGAAGAACATATTGCCCGATTCTATACGCCTCCAATGAGCGTATTGGTAAAATAATTCTACACAAGTATATGTTCCAAATATCAACAGAAATTGAATAAAACTAATATGCTCATTTCACTTTTGTGCATTATAAATCAAATATAAATCATATAAAAAATAAAATAAAAATGTACAAAAAATTAATATAAATAATAAATATTTCAAAATATACCAAAGCGAATCGCTTGGTCCCACTGTGCCCAAGTAGCGCAGTTGTTGCTGTTGCTGTCGCTGTCATGCTGAATGCTGCAAGATTAAAAGCGAAGTGCTTGAACAGTTTCTCAAAAAAAAAAAAAAAAAAATTTATATATATACATATATATAATATATATATAAGAGCCCGGATAAGAGTGAGACTGTCGGAAAATCGGGTGCACATGAAATGAAATAAAATGATGGAAAAGTCTTAAATGTCGGCTTAGTGCGGCTCAGTGAGATGGCTGATGCTGATGCTGATGCTGGCGAGCCGGCAGCAACTGCTACAGCAAATGCAGCAGTACCAGGAACCAGGGAGTAGAAGCAGGAACAGGGAGCAGGGCGGTTGTTGGGGGTGATGTTGCGATTGGATAGCCACTCCTTTTGCATATCATGGCTTTGTATGGCTTAGGCTGTGCGATTGACCATGCCAGCCAGCCAGCCAGTCGCTGCCTCTGCTGAGCCGTTGAGCTGTTTTGCTGCTCCACTTTTTGGCGGGGCTGGGGGACTCCCCGACAACGTCGCCGTCGTCGTTTGCCAACATATTTTGCAATTTTTGTGATTAGCTTAATGGATTTATGCGCTGCAGTCTTCACATTAGCACAGGGCAAGCTCGAGTCTAGCCGCCGGCCACAACTCAAACTGTAGTCCCAAATTGAGTTTCGACTCAACTCAACTTTTGCCTGCTCGCAAATTGGCAGCTGCAAATAGATGGGAAAATTCAATTGAAGCCGCACAGCACGCGGAACTAACGACTCGAATAAGGCTTTTCTATTTACCAAGTCTCTCTCCTTCTGACTCTCTCCCTCTTTCTCTCTCTCTCTCTCTCTCTCTCTTGCTGTGTCTTTTAGTCTAATTAGGGCCAACACCAAAGCCAATCAATGTGTGACGGCTCCCACACAACGTTCTGCGTGTGGCTTGTTGCAACACAATAAATGTGGCAGCAGAACTGTCAACAGAAATCGGCTTAAAATGCAAAACTCTCCATTTTCCTCTCCCTTCCTCTCCCCCTCCCCCCCTCTCTCTCTCTCTCTCTCTGGATGTGTGTGTGTGCATTATTTGTTTTCCTCGTTCTGTTTGTTGTCCAGTTTTTATCTGCAACATTTTTACTCGTTATTAATATTTTTTATGGCTTGACGGAGTTGTTTCTTTTGTTGCCTCAACCGCTTTGAAGCCACAAAGAGTGCTCAAATAAAGCAAATAATGTGAGTGAGAGTAGCATGTGATCGACTAACAGATACCCTGTACAAGAGCCTTACTTAAGGGCTTGTATATATATCTGATTTTAATATTATTTCATAGACCACATTAATAATTCTAAGAATTTATAATATATTTACTTGTACAATAAATAATTAAATATTTTTATTAAAAAATAAAATTGTAAATATTATTAGAAATAATAATAATAAAAAAAATTATTTTTTTTTATTAATTTAAAATTAATTTGTAGGAATATTGAAAAAAAAAAAACTATGTAAATAATAATAATAAAAATTAATACATAAAAATAAATTCTTATTCTTATTCTTATGTTCCACTTTTTTTAATGAATAAAAGAACAATGAAAAAAAAAAATAGAAAAAAATGTGAAAGAATAATATTTACTATTTTCTTATTTATTTCTTAAATATTTTCCCTTTTAATTTAATTTAGTTTTCTTTAATAATATATTTTTTAAATACATTTTTTATTATCTGTCAATCTCTACTAATAATAATGATATAATTTAGTTTTCTTTAATAATATATTTTTTAAATACATTTTTTATTATCTGTCAATCTCTACTAATAATAATGATATATTGGAAGATATTCTTCATAAGCCAGAGAGCTTCTCGCCAGTTGAAGCTGCCATATATTTACTCTCAGTCCAATCTGCCGTCATCTAGTATTCTGTAGAGACGCTGGCCTCCCCGTAAGTCTGGTCCACTTGATAATCGACATGGAAATGTTTTATGTGCAGCCTTCTTCTTCTTTATATGCTGTCGCCCCCCACAGTTGTTATCGCTGAGCCCCACTGAAGCCCAGTCAAGAGTATAGTTAATTTATAGTCTTTCCTCTTCCGCTTCTTCTTATTATTGCTCTTTTTTTTATAGATTTCTTAACAGGGCGCATAATTGAAAGAGTATTTCCGTTTAGTTTGATTCGAGATAGTTGTATTTTTATTTTTATTTATCATAGGCAACAGTGGAGTCAGAGGAGCCAGTGGAGCCAGTGGCCCCAGCTTTGTTCCTCTAGCAAATTGATTGAACTGCGCCAGCAGAGAGGAAGAAAGGAAGAGGAAAAAGGGAAAAAGAGAGAAGCAGAATGAGCACAATTGGGCACAGCGTTGCCACACTGTTGATTTTTGTGTTTATTTATTTTGTTGGGCACTTTTTTGGGCATTTTATATGTATATGTACGAATATTTATTTCCATTATGTGCGGACGCTGTTGCCCATCGCCCATCGCCCGTCGCCCGTCGCCCGTTGCCTGTTGTGACAGTCAGAGTCACAGTTTAATGCCCATGCAGCGATAAATGCGGATTGTGAACGGGAATGGGATTGTTATGGCATTGGCTGAGCCGACTCGAAAGGCGGAAGCGAACGGCTGGGGACGACACAGGGATTCGGTGAGATTGCGGGGGCCAAATTGTGGACCGCAAAATGCAAACGGGGTCGAGACAGGCGGCGGTCGCTTTATGCGCTTAACGGTCGAGTTAAGGTTGCTGTGCAGCATTTTGGCATTATGCCGTTGAGTTTAACAACTCCCACTGTCCGCTTTACATCTGTATCTGTATCCCACTCCCACTCTCTTTCTCTCTCTCTCTCTTTCGCTCTGTGTGTGTGTTGGCAACTGTTTGTCCATCTTTGGCACAGTCAGCGCCTTTCGTGCGTTTCAAGTGCGGCATTAAAATTTATGTCAGTCGCGAAACACGACTCCTCTCAACGCGCATTGAGTTATTTATGTGTCCGTTCAGCAGCCACCACTGCCACAGCTGCTGCTCCTGCTCCTGGTGTTTCTGCTCCTGCTGCTGCTGCTGCTGCCCCAACTGCTTCATAAACTTGTTAAGTGTTTTTGCCATTTCTGCCTATGGCCAGCCAACGGCGCCTCGCCCAGCTCAGCTCAGCCCAGCTCAGCTGCTCGACAACTCAGTGCCACAGACAATTTTTTGGCGCAAGTGAAATTATGAATTCCTTTGTTGTTGCCACAGGACAAGCGCCTCCAAATGCTGCAAGTAATAAGCGCCATCAAACGGCCGAGCCAGCAGCACTCGCCGCCGCCGCAATAAAAATCCATTCCGAAGCTGAGAAAGCAAAAGAAATACTACGACAACCCCAATAGCAAGATTTTTTTTATGAATGTTTGGGCCGGCTGACTGCCCTCGAGCCACATGCGTAACTATTTTTAACAATTGACCCCATCATCGATTGCAATCAATGATAATAATCACACATACGCATGTGGACGCACACATGCAGACCGTCTGACGGCATCCGCATCCGCAGCCGCAGCCGCATCCGCATCCGATCTCAGCAAATCTCAGCACAGAGTCGACAGTTTGACTCAACTTAGCTCCCCTCACTCAGAGCGAAGGCAGAAAAAGTTGCGCATGATTTATGGAATCGCATTAGAATATAAGTTCATTCATTTTTCTCTTCCGCTCTCCGTGACTGCTCGAGTTAGTGGCCGGCCACAGCTGCTATTGTATTGTGTGCTGTGCGCCTGTCCTTAACTGCCTGTCAAATTTAACAAGCGATTTAATGTTGGCCAATATACTTTGGAGTTGAAATTTAGAAGCATTTGAGTTGGAGTCGGCAGAAGAAATATGATTTTCAGTCAGAGCAACTTTAACTTGAGCTGACTGTCAAATTTGACAAGATATTTCAAGTTTGGCTATATGTTTTGAAGTGCAAATTGATGATATATAGAAGCAGATGCAACAAAATAGAAGCTAATGTGGATTGCCTCAATCAGAGCTACTTCGCTGACTATAACCTTACCTAAGAGTCTGTCAAATTTAACAAGCAGTTTGATATTTGACATTACAATTTAAAGCTGAAAAATTAAAATTAAAAACTACTTGAATGAATCTTTCGTAGAGTCTCCTAGGCATACGCAGAATTAGGTGAGTGGCAATGCTCTTCCATGCTCTTGTCAAAGCTAACAAGTACTTTGAAGCTCACTTCAAGAAAATTGACAATTGGATTGGTAATGAATTGATATACACAAGAAAAGTATAGAGACAATGTGGATGTCAAGTCAAAACTACCTTTGTCTGACTTTTAACTACAAGTGCTTGTCAAATTTATCAAACGCTTTACTTTTTGTCAATTAGATTTAAAGCTAAAATCATTTTAAATGAAATCAACTTCAGTAAATCCTTTGCAGTGATTGCCTAAGGCATCTTTTCTTCATGCTGCTGTCAAATTTAATAGGCACTTTAGAGTACAGATTGAAAATCACAGCAATGTGAATAATAACCGGTAGAATGAAATAAGAAACAGATTATCATAATGAACTATTATGTTTAACTGCCTGTCAAATCTAACATGTGTGCCCATTTAATTTGACGCCAAAGTTGAAAACAATTGCAGGAAATATTTGACTTAATGATTTTTCATGTCACTGTCAAGCTTAATAATGCCTTTAATATGCACAACATATTGGCCGCCCGTTAGTTTTTGGCTGTCAGATTTCGCAATGGCTGTCAAATATTTGACTAGCTATCACACAGATATGCTGATCCTTGAATAACCTTAAAGCCTATATTTGCTGACTTGTTTGCGGCTGAGGCGTTGCCATAGCAGCCACAGCAGCCTCAGCAGCCTCAGTTGCCGCAACAAGCAAACAAGTTTACCATTTTCATTGACAGTAAAACTTTAACTCTTTGTCAACTAACATGAAAGTCAGCAACGGGTCAAGCAGCATGCAGATAAAAGCTTTAAGGCATCCCAACAGCTCAGCAAATTTGTTGCCCCCAAACGGGGCTCAGATTGTAGTAGTTGCAATTGTAGTTGCAGTTGCTGTTGCTGTTGCTGTTGCTGTTGCGTTTCCGAGCCATTTACATTGACATGCAACCGGAGAGGCAGTTGTGGCTAGCCAGATAGTATTTGCCATATTACAATCACTTTGGCCAGTCGGCCAGCGGGCCAGCGGGCCAGCGGGCCGTTACGCCTTCATTTTGGGCAGCTGTACAGCTGCTACTCCTGCTACTCCTGCTGCTGTTACTGCATTTTGCAAAGTGAGTCTTTGACAAACAAAACGCTGCCAATCATTCAAAATTTGCATGCGGCTCGCAGGAGGAGAATTGTGTATGCCACAGCTGTGGCACCACAGTTGGCACTTGAATGCAACGCCACCAGCAGGAGTAGCAGGAGTAGCAGCAGCAGCAGGAGGCGGAACATGAATTGTGCATTGCACAAATACGTTTACGTTGCTGATGCCAGCAATTTTGTCAACGTGTCGCAATCAAAAATGCAGCGACTAAAGTCAAGCACATGCCTCAGATTCAAATTCCCATTCCGATTCCGATTCCGATTCCGTATTCGATTCCGGCTCAGACTCCGCTTCAGATTCTGTCTCAGATTCAGTTTGGAGGCGAGTCAAGCCAAGGCTCAGTTTCTATTTACAGCTGAGCACCGGGCATCAGCATTCAGTGCTAAACTGATTGTTGGCATTAATGCTGCGCATTATTTTGGCTTTGCGTTCAGGCACTTTTGCATTACACAACACAGATACACACACCCACACACACACACACACAGAGTCAGCTGTGTGCTAGCTTGGAGCGTAATGTGCATAAATCATGCAGGCAAAAGAGCAGACGGTAACACACACACACGCACACACACACTGAGATTGAGTTGCACTCTGGCACTCGCACTCGCACTGGCTCTGGTTCTGACTCTGGGTCTGGGTGTGGCTAGAGAAGCTGTTTGGGCCTGGCCAAGTCATTTGTTAAAGGATTTCACTTGCTGCCTCCTTCGGGGCACGAAAAATGTAGGTACTTGGCCAGCTGGCAGCTGTTACACGGCAACAAGACATGACCCGAACACACACACACAAACACAGACACACACACACACAACAAAGGCAAACATTTGCCGCATTTATAACCAGGCAATTCACATGCTAAGCTCGTCAAATTGATTTGTTATATGCATAAGTCTATGTGTGTATGTGTGTGTGCTACAAATAGTGCTGCCAGCCTGGCCATTTTTCCTTCAGGTTTGCAATAGCAGGTGGCGGTAACTATAGCTATATTGTATCGTTGAATAGCCTTTTTCTAGCTGTTACAAAACTAGAGGCAAAAACTCAAAGTTTCATGTTTTTTCATGTTCAATCAAGGTATTTGAATGAAAGTATTGAATGCTGAATACAAGTTACGAATGAAAAGTGAGATGAAACTGAATGTCTTGTACCTAAAGAGTCCTTAAACGCACTTGATGCAACTGATGGAGGGAAATGCTGTTTCAGCATTTACATATGTTAAACAACAAATATCCTTCATTCTAACCATCTACTCAATTATTTAATATCTTCCCATAACAAAACACTTGATTTACTCACTAATTTCCTAAGCCTCGGCCTCTCTCGGCATTACATTAAGAATCAATGGATCTATAAATCTAACTAAGAGATATTCGATCTTCAGAGTCTAATGCTCATGTATGAAAACCGAAATGTATTTAGGACTCAACTCGCGCAATATCAAGACTTAACTGGAGTAAATAACACGAAAATTTTCCTAAATATGTATAGTATAATAAAGAAGACGTTACATGCTTAGCTGCTTCTAGCTTTTTTGGCTACTGATCTGAGGAATAGGCAGCACTGCCCGGCTGCTACAGCCAAACTCATCAATTCGAATTCGTTTTCATAATGTGCGTGCAATTAATGAGGATTTACGCGCAGCATTTCATCTCAGTCTTAACTTCTTTCAACTCTCGCTCTCTTCATCCTAATCCTGGACTCGGCAGCATCAGTTAATAGTTGTGTATATAAGATGCCAACAAGCAGTCTGTATCTTGCTCTCCTTCTCTCTTTGTCTCTCTCTGTCTGCCTGCCTGTCTATCTTTCTCTGTACACTCTTTTAGTTAAATCGCCTCGAATGCCGTTTGTGCTGCAGCAGCAGGAGTAGCGGTAGCAGGAGCAGCGGTAGCAGCTGACAGGCACAGTTGGGGAATACTGCGCGTACGTGCCATGCCTTTTGGTTAGACTTTAAGCACACTTGACGCCATAAAAAATGCACCAAAATGCGCATTTGTGACAGCTGAACAAAAAGAGAGAGAAACGGGAGGAGAGAGAGAGAGAGAGAGAGAGAGAGAGAGAGAGAGAGAGAGGAAAAGAGAGAGAGCTGAAGAGAATAAAGAGTCAATGGCTGACAAGCCATGATATTTATGTGCATAAGTGATTTAGCAACCCCATATATAATCTATGCAACGAAGACAGCACACACGCACACACACACACTCACATATATAGCTGATGCAAATCAACATGAATTAAATTAAGCAGTAACAAAAGTAGAAAAGAGTAAATCTTAAACGTCATTGCTATAAACATATATTTAAGTATATATGAAGCATAAAGTTGAAGAAGTTTAAGCTCAGTCCTAAGAAAAGATTCAGCTGCAGTTTGGCATGAAAAGTCTGAGAAAATTTGTTGGGTAACGATCACTGATCGATTGAAATGGCAACGAGTTGAGTTAACATTTTTTTCGCTCACTACAGCCAATGACATAGCTGTAGTTATAAAATAAATAATGTTATAATTGCATTACATATTCCTCTGCTATTCTCTTGTTGAGTCAGCCTGAGCTGAAATAGATTTGTATAGAAGTGAACTGAGCTTTTATTGCCCTTAATGACTGAATTTAACATATGTTATTATTATCTGTTAATACTATGTAGCTTATGCTAAAGCTATGTTTGGAGCCTTTGCACTAACATATGTAAGGCAGCTGATATTTTAAAATATATTGCCTATGTTAAATTGATGTTAACAGCTGCTAGCTTAGCATATGTTAAAGCTATGTTTAAATACGTTAGTTTGTTAATCTATAATCTGGCAAACGTTATAAGTATAAACATATGTTCTGAACATGTTAAAAGTACATTAACATATGCTAGTCAGTTGCTAAAACTGCTATTGTTGCTTATGTTAAAGCCATGTTAGGAGACATTGCATTAAAATTTGTAAGGCAGCTGACATTTTTAAATATAATAGTTCATGTTAATCTGTAATCTTTTAATCGTTATGTTAACATATGTTAGTCAGCTGTAAAGCTGGCAATGTTGCTTATGTTTAAGCTATGTGAAAAGCCTTGTAGTAACATATGCAATCTGCTGGTAAAACTGCTATTGCTGCTTATGTTAAAGCTATGTTAGTTGACTGTTAAGTGGATATTGTTGCCTTTGTTTGAGCTATGCTATGAGATCGACCGGCATATGCTAGTCAACTAGGAATTCACTAAAGCTAAAATGATGTTCCGACTATATACATATGTAGGTATATCAATTATGAAATTTTAATTATATATAACATAGTTCGATTCGAAAATTTGCATTGCTGTTAGTTTACATATCTCTGTAAACGTGCATATCTAAATGTTAATGTGCCACACATTAAACATGTCCTCCATTAAGATGAAAAATATGGCAAATAATTGAATTCGACAGCCTAAAAAGTATTCAAGTAACACCGCCCCAAGCGACTCGCATTCGGTATAAACATATAAATAACATGTATATGTATATGTATGTATGTATATGTATACACTTATATATTTATGTTTAATTTATGAATTAAATTCTTAAATAAAACGCTTAATGTAATGTGAAGGCCCTTAAGGTGCCGGGCCGGGTCGAGTGGAGAGTTATGAACGGTGCGAGCAGAACGACTATCGCAGGAGTAGCTGCTACTGCTGCTGCTGCTGCTCCTGCTGCTGCCAGGAGTAGCCATGCGGCAGGGCGCTTCCTTGTTTTGATTTATGCGTCCACTGATTCTGATTCACATAAAATGCCTGGCCCACCATGCCAGAGTCGTCTGGCAGCAGCAGCAGCAGCGGCAGCGGCAGCAGCAGCCAGGCCTGAAGGCCATGAGAGGCAAAATTATTAGCAACATCAACGCCAACGTTGTCCATGCAGCCGCACACCGACTGAGGTGAGCTGTTGGCGGCTTGTGCGGTTTGTGGCAGCCACTCCAACACTCCAGCACACACACACACACACACACACACACAGAGAGAGAGTCACACTCACAAGCACCTACACTCAGCCACTCCGGGCAGGCCATGGCAATGGCCGTACGCGGTTATCTTTATGGCCGCGTGCTGCCGCCTGGCGGTTTAGTATGCCACAAAAAAACACTAGCTTTTTGTTGCTTTCATTTTCATTTTCGTTTTCGTTTTGGAGCAAAATTAAAGCCATTCGGCAAGTTCACAAATACGCCGTAAAGCAGGCAACGGACCGGACCACACCTGCCACTCGAATTTTTATAGCCGTGGCACAGTTCATGACACCTTTTTCCATTCGTTCGATGTGCGTTATTCGGTCGTTTGTCTAAGATTGAATGCATTTGCAACAATGTGCGTGAGTGTGTGCGTGTGTGCGTGAGTGTGTGCGTGCGGGTCAGGCAGGCCGTCAACATTGTGGTGTTTAACCCTTGTGCGCGCGGGTTCAATGGCCCGTGGCCGTGGCGCAAAAACAGCGCCAAAAAAGATTCCGCGCAATAAATGAAAATGCCAAAACAAAAGTTGCTCATACGCCGCGTCGCCGCAGCGACAGTGTCCGCTGGGCTCAGTTCAGTTTTTGGCCATGCAATCTCCGCTGCAGCACCAGCATACACCGGCCCCCTCACCGTCCCCCGCCCAGCACTTGGCCAACACTTGCCCTGCTGCCGACTCTGGGTCCCGTCTGCAGCGGAAGTTCAGGGTGTTGATAAAGCGGAAGCTGTGATAGTTCTGCCGCAGCTCCTGCGCTCGCTGTTGTTGCTGTTGTTGTTGCTGCTTTTTTACAGTTTCTTGTTTGTTGCTGTTGCTGTTACTGTTGCTGTTGCTGCTGCTGCTGTTTTTCATTTTGTTTTTCAGCCGCTGCGCTCCACTCAAAACTCCGGGGCACTTGCTTTTTGTTGTCGTCGCGTGCGAAATTCTCTCGGCTGGTTTATTTGTGCCACACGTTGCCATTCTGCATCATTTTCTCGCAATTTTCGTGCGCCCCTTTGCAGCACTCACCCGCCGCCCCTCGCCATCCCCCCGCCCTACGCCACTGACCGTTCCCCATTGACCAACAATTTTAGTTGTTGTTGTTGCTGTTGTTGCTGCTGTTGCTCCGCTTCTGCAGTTGTTCACGCGTAAGCGCCAACTTTTTTTTAACAGTCTTTCTTGCTCTCTCTCTGTGTGTGTGTGTGTGTGTGTGTGTTTTTATTTTGCTACAGCCAGCGCCATAAATATGCAGACGAATTTTATTTTAATTTTCTTTGCTGGCCGTTGATAATGTTGTTGTTGTTGTTGTTGTTGCTGCTGTTGCTCGTTACACTCGAAAGACATGCACAAAGGACAAATTGGAAAAGTTTTATACAGTTTTACACACTCACACACACACGCGCAGAGACATAGGCATACGTGTAGCATAAAGTTTGTGGCGGAAGTTAGCCTGATGACATTGATAATGTTATTAACCGAAAAATATCTACAAAGCTGTGTAAAACCACTTAGCAATACACCGCCGCACCACCGCACCGCCGCACGTTTCAGCCACAATAAAATTTGGTTGGCGGTAAATTATATTGCACGACAACAACAACAACAACAAAAGCCAGTCTGAATTAATGTCAAAAATGTTTGCTTTAATTTCCAGCTCTGACACATTTTCGTATTGGAATTTTTGGCATTGCTCAGGCGAGAGTCTCAGCTGAGATTGCTGATAATGATGATGCAGATGATGACGATGATGATAAAGTGGGAAAACTTCGTGTTTCATTATTTTAAACGTTGCATTAAAAATGCATAATGAAGGCGAAGGTGCGAGTGAATATTAAAAGCCAAAGAGTTTTTAATTTGTTGCTGTTGTTGTTATTGTTCGCGTTCTTCTTTTTCTTCTTCTCTTTTCTGCCATTTTTTAATTACGCAACATAATGAAATACGCTTGATTAATGTGCCAACATGTTGTTGTTGTTGTTGCTGTTGCTGTTGCTGCTGTTTGGCTGTGGCGGAAGTGGGCACACTTAAGCGGCAAGCAGAAGAAGTCGCTGACAGCAGCTGCCGCCAATTGCCAGCACAATGCAGCGCGAAATGCGCGCCTGTCATACGTGGCGTATGAGTAATGCAAACAGCGCCACAGCCGCAAACCGATAACACGACCAGGCGACCGACAAACAGACCCACCGAAACACCAACCAATCGACCCTCCCTGCCCTCCCCACCCCCTCCACACTGTCCGCTCGCCCGCATTTTTGCGTACAACGAACGGCAGCAGCAGCAGCAGCAGCCAGCGAGCTAAAGAGCGAGTGGGAAAAACTGTAATTCGACTTGGGACGGAACGCTTGACAGAGCCAGAACTGAAATTGCATTTGCAATGGCGAATCGCGTAATCGAGTCAAGGCAATTCAACTGCTGCCGCTGCTGCTGCTGCTGCTGCAGTTGATGCCTCAGCTTATCAAGATACAAACTGCGGCACTTAATCAGCCCGGCCAGGCCTAGGACTGCCACTCGGAGATAGAAATCTCAGCATTCAAGCACAAAGTGACGAAATTTCGCAAAGTGTACTCAAAGCGAGCCCAAAATATGCGCCGCTTGCACTTGATTAAATTCTTATCTCTCATTTGTGCTCTCCATTCTCGATTCTCATTGCAATCGGCTCAAGTAGAGCAAAGTATGCATGGAAATCAACAAAAACTTTGATTGAAATAAGTTGATTCCAGAAAGGAATTCACTGCATTTTTTACATTTATTTAGGTATTTGTATTTGTAGTTGATTTCGATTTACCGAAGAGCAGGAGGCGAGGCGAATCAGTCTTCCTTTACCTAACTAAATATATGTATTTGTATGTTATATATGTATATTTGTGCGATCTCATATATATAAGTTTATATATTGTGTATATCTATGTATATATGCTCAAATACAACATAATTCAGCTCAATGTCTTTAGATATGAAAATTAAGTTCTATAAAGTTCTTTCTATATCTATATCTCTCGTTCTCTTTCTCTTTGTCTTTCTCTTGCTCTTGCTCTTGCTCTTTCTCGTTCTCTTTGTCTTTGCCTTTGTCTTTCTTTTTCTCTTTCTCTTTCTTTTCCTTTTTCCCTTTGTCTGTGTTTTTGTCTTTGTCTTGCTCTTTCTCTTTCTCTTTCTCTTTCTCTTTCTGTTTCTCTTTGTGTTTGTCTTTCCTTTTAACATTCTCTTTATTTTTCTCTTTCTCTTTCTTTTACTCGTTCTCTTTCTCTTTGTCTGTGTTTTTGCCTTTGTCCTGCTCTCTCTATTTCTTTATTTTTTTCCTTTCTCATTCTCTCTCTCTCTCTTTCTCTCATTCTCTCTCTTTCCTCTTTTCTCTCTCTCTCTCTCTCTCTCCATCTCTTAAATTCAAATGAATTTCTAGAATTAATACAAATCTTAGTTGGATTTCAAATTTTTCTTAGCCATAATGCTCTTATTTAGCATGACTTTGAGGCATGCCCAACCAAACCAGAACGGATTGGAATTTTCTATACTTTTTTTTGGCTCAGAATATTTGAATTTGAAATTTTGCCAACGCGCCAAAAATGTTGCTAGGGAAAATTAACATCAGCTGCTGTGCGACTGGATAACAAGCGGCACACTTGACATTCCCACCAGCAGCAGCAGCAGCAGCAGCAGCACACAAACACACACACACACCCATACACCCACACACACACACACATTGACACGGGGCACTTATGCATCGTGAAAAGCGTGTGGCAAATGCGTTAAATGTCGCTTATCTTGATATATTCTGACACACAGCAACATCCTCACACAGACACACACACACACACACACACACATACACGCAGTGACACAGCAGCAATGTGGCACTTAGGCAAACATGCAACGCCTGCAGCATATTTCCAATTCAAATTGCGAATATTGCAACAAATTTCGCCATTGAAGCCCGTTAGCTAGAGCCACGCCCCCACGCAGTCTTCGCCCCTCCCTGTGAAGTGGGCAAATACGTAGTGCGAACAGCGCTAAAGAATACAAAAAGAAAAAAATCTACGCTCAATTTCGCTTCAGTTTTTCTTTGCTTCGTTTTTCCATTTCCTTTGTTTGTTTTTTGTTTTTATGAGCGGCGTTTGAAAATTTTTTGATCGATGGTTGAATGCCAGCTGAGCATGTTGCAAGTAGCGTGAAAGTGAGCCAGCGAGCAGCAGGCGGGGGCATGCCACCCCCCACCCCCTTGTATGAGTGCTAAGAATGGTCGCTCTGGTTAGCTTACTATGCGCTCTCTCTCTATGTATGTGTGTGTGTGTGTGTTGTTGTTGTTGTTGCAACACGTTTGTCTGTGGGCGTGGCAGCTGCACAGAATCAATTTTTGTGGAAATGCTGCCTGCACTGCCAATGCCATATTGCAGCTGCTGCTCCAAGCTCTCTCACACACACACGTGCACGCACACATACATGCACAGGGCAAGTGACTTCAAATTGATGTTTATAAAGTTGTCGTTGCACAGTCGCCGAGTCAAAGTTGTCAACACGCCACAAGCCACGATTGGAGTCGGTTGAGTCGAGTCGGTTGAGTCGAGTTGGGTTCGAGTCGAGTCGAGTCGAGTTGGGTTCGAGGCCAAATGCTGTTTACTTTACTTTCGCTTGGCTTTTTATTACAATTTCTGTGCGGAGGCTGTCAGCCAGGAGCGAAGCCAACAACAACAACAACAACAAGAGCAACAACTGCAAGGACAACCTTTGACTGCTTCGAGGCGAAATTTATTACTTCTTTAACCATAGTTGATGCTCTTTGACAAACTTAAATTGAATAGACCCAGGACTCGTTAGGCCCTTAGTCAGCCACCCAACCAGCCCAATAATCTGAGACGAAAGTTCATGGCACTAAAAGTATTCACAAGTGGCATTCACCAATTTGCAAAAATGTGGAGCCTCTGCCTCTGCCTCTGCCTCTACCTCTGGCCCTACCTCTACCTTAGCCACAGCCTCATCTTTAGCCTCAGCCTCAGCCTCAGCCTCAGCCTCAGCCTCAGCCTCAGCCTCAGCCTCAGCCTCAGCCCCTGCCTCTACCCCTGCCTCTACCTCTGCCTCTGCCTCTGCCTCTGCCTCAGCCTCAGCCTCAGCCTCAGCCTCAGCCTCAGCCTCAGCCTCAGCCTCAGCCTCAGCCTCAGCCTCAGCCTCAGCCTCAGCCTCAGCCTCAGCCTCAGCCTCAGCCTCAGCCTCAGCCTCCCCTGCCTCAGCCTCAGCCTCAGCCCCCTGCCTCTGCCTCTACCCCTGCCTCTGCCTCTGCCTCTACCCCCTGCCTCTGCCTCTGCCTCTACCTCTGCCTCTGCCTCAGCTTTAGCCTCTGCCTCTACCCCCGCCTCAGCCTCTGCCTCATCCTCAGCCTCTGGGAGTCACCTATTCGAGTGAAACTTTTACAATGAAAGCCTAATTTTGTCGTATGACTGCAATTTGTCTAAGCCAACTGAATGTGTTGAGTGCTGTTAGAAGGGAATTTTAGCTAAATATGGTTTTAATTGAAATGTCTTACATTACATTACCTCATAATGAGTGGACGAAGGTCAAAGGTCGACCTAAAGCTCTGATTAATTTTTATGATATGCAAACTGAGCAAATGAGAGCAAATGGTATGCAAATTGGCATGGGACAAAAATGTCCAAGAAATAATATTATATCTATTGTTTATTTGGGGGCCATTTCATATACCGGACCAAGACTCCAATTCAATTTCTATTATTGCAAATTTGTAATGTCCAATCTCCTCTTATATGTCGACTCCAGCTCTTATTTCAGCTTGAGCCAGTTCGATTCCTTATGCAATGATAATTGAGTCCCACTCGGTCTCTCTCGCTCTCAGATAAGCAGAGCCATAGACATGTATATACGTATATACGTATATCTATATACTATGACAACTATATATTAACTTGACTTCATACACTCTGCTAGTAGCTGACTTTACTTCTGACTCTACGTCTTCATATTGAAATTATTTATGCTGAACTGCTCACAGCTCCGCAGAGTGACGGCTTCTATATAAATTCCCTATCCACTAGGAACAATTTCATATTCCGCGCATCCCTTGTCCTCTACCCCATCTATGGTCTCGCACGGCGTGCAATTGGAGCTTAGCTCGCATCTGTTTTTCTCATAAACCTCAAACTCAATCGTTTGCTGAGTTGATAATGGTCTGAAAATGCTCCCGCAGTGCAGATAAAAAGCTGAACGACCATTCTCAATATACTCGAGCAGAGCATAAGGATTCCATATAAACTAAGTCTCATATGTTCGACATTTCCCTTTGACAACAAACATAGCGCAAATAAATTAAGCTGATTAAAAAACTTAATAGCTTAATACTCACTTGATAATTGCATATAGATGAAGTATATTTATTAATTTATGTATATTAAAATTAATTTATACTAATCATTATATATTATATTAATTTCATAATAATATTAAATTTACATAGCCATATTATAAATAAATATTAATAAAATGCTTAGCATAATTTAATATTAGTATCCATAAATAAATAATAATCAACTTTACTTAACGCAAAAATTGATATTAATATGTTGATAGTTAATAGAAAAATAGCTAAAGCCATAAAAAGCCAAGTTTTTGAATCTAATAAAGTCATACAAACATATACATGTACATGCGTATACACACACACTTATACAAACACATATTCATACATATATAGTGCATATTTTTGCCCAATTAGCATTTGATATTCCACATATTTTTAAAGACATTTGGATTGAACTAGATCTGAGATTATTAGAAACTATTATTAGTCAACAGAAACTTTTTCTTATTCTTTAGATCGAGCTACTTAATTGCATCTTAAATACAATATTAAATATAGAAAATTATATATTATATATATATACATATATACCTATACGCATATGTATATGAAATATGTGGAACTAATGGAATCAAAGAGCAGCTGATGTCAGGGAATTGAAACGTTTTATGTTTAATCCAGCTGGCAGCTCTAGTGCCCTCCCTGATCAACAGTTACATTCACTCGTTGTCTGCTTGGCTCTACACAAACACACCCACACACACATACATACGTCCACATATGTACATGTATGTATGCATGTATACAAAGTGAAGTGAAATACATAAATGCCGCAGCAGTTTTTCTATTTCTTTTTTTCTTTTTTTTTCTTTTTCTCCCCCCAAGTACGAGTATTTACCAGCAGTGGCTGCACAAACAGGCTTAATGGGAGCACACACACAGCGTGAGAGAGCTAGAGGGAGAGAGAGGAAGGCGGATAGGGGGTGGTAAACCCACACAAACACACACATTGAAAGGGCATACGGAATTGGCCCGGACATAGATAGGATTGGAGCACGATGCAACATGGTGACGCAGCATGGCGGCGGTGCAGGCGATTGCGCTGCGAACGCTTTGTTTCCACTTGCCTGGCATTTGCTGCGACTCTTAAATGCATTATCGCTGCCATTCACGGCATTATAAGCGGGCATGTAAACACCATTAGGACATCAAGTGTTTTGCCTTCTCTGAATAATTTAGGCGACGCTTTGAGCGCTGCCAACTGCATGTTGCATGCTGCACGTCCGTCCGGCGCACACTGACAGACACCTGCACAGGTGCAAGTGCGAGGGCTGCCAGCGTACGATTATGACGACAGCTGCCCCAATGCCGGATTCCCATTTAAGCGACGGCCTGCTGAAGCCGCGTGTAAATATTTTATGTGCCACTGTTGCCAGTTGCCAGTTGCAAGTTGCAAGTTGAAAGTTGCCAGTTGCCTGTTGCCAGGTGAGCCAGGTAAGCCAGGCCCTCTGGCAGCTATTATCGCTGTTGGCTGCAAAATTAGCTCGCAAACTGCTAAACGCAAAATAAGTTTTGGCAGTTGCGGCGAGCCATTTGAGCCAATTGAAAGGCGACAGCAATGCGCATACTTTGATGATAATTGGATTATGGTATTTAATACACCTACACACACACACACACATACACACACACCTGCACACACACACACTCTCACATTCACTTGAGCTCTCTGCTGAAATCTTGAGCAATTCCAGCACAGCTGAATTTGTTTTCTTTAAGCCATGTATGCACGCCACTCAACAGACAGTACGTGTCAAAAGTATTTACACAACGAACCTTGTCCTTCAGCTTGTGTATAATAAATTGAATTTGTTAATATTAAGCTACTTGGTTTCTGCACTTAAATTGAACTATGCTTCTCTCGCAATCTCAACGAAATGAAGAACAATTATGAAAATTGAATTGCAAGCGAACGATTTTCCAATTGAAAAGCGATTCGAAATCGTTGCCAAATCAGAGTGTAGTACTCATACATAATATCACTTGAACGACCGCATACACATAAGACAGATCTGGCTGGAAGTGGCCGACTAGGAGATACCCTAAGCACGATGCATTTCTGATATTCCAATCCAATGGAAATCTCTAGGCGAGGGCCGTGAGGATAACATTCCAATGTGGGTCAAACTTTGAATGAGTTCTTAATAAGCTCGTAGGGGAAAAGGTGTGAGAGAGAGAGAGAGAGAGAGAGTTTATAGACAGACGGATGAATGGTTGGACAGCCGAATGGACAATCAGACGGAGAGACGTAGAAATGACGAAGAGTGGGACGAGAGAAATAGACAGACAGAGGGACGGACGAACAGACGGCCAGAAGGACGAATGGACGGAAGAGCGAATGGACGGAAGGACGAATGGATAGAAGCACGAGTGGATGGAAGGAGAGTAAGGACGAACTGACGATCGACTGGAAAGACGGACAAATGGATGAACGGAAGGAGTATCAGTCGGACGGATGAAAGGACGAACGGACAGATGCCCAAGGCTATTAAGCCGTAACTCAGCTTGTCGTCTTGAACACTTTGACTATTTTAAGAGGTTAACAGAACCAATATACCCAAAATGTCTGTTTGCAATGAGTTCAGGAAATACAAAATGTCGATTTATGAAATTTCAGCAGACCAGTCGAAGATATTTAACGGGAGCTAGTCGCAGCCCCTCTTAAGAATGTTCGTTGACAAGAACTTTGGCCAAATGCCCTCAGCTAGGCAGCCAGGAAAACCAATCAAGTCAGCTTAGACACACTCCAGTCAAGTGCCAAGCAACAGTTGGGGCACAACAATATGCGCCAGGCTAGACAGAATTTGTTTCCCTCAAATGACAATCGAACATTCGAGCTTGATTCTCTGAATATCCACTTGGCCATGCAGAGCCACATTTAAATTTGAGCCTTGAGCTGGGCGAAGCATTGACATGAAATTAGCACAAAGAAAAGGAATAGAGATAGACACACACACACACACACACACACACACGTGTGTCCACACGTGTGAATGGGAGCGAATGTGAAGTAGTCTGGAGAGAAATAAATATTTAGCTGGAGCAACAGCGGAAGCAGCACTCGGACTCGCATTGGCATTGAAGCAACTTTTATTCAGTTGCAAGTGCAGGGCATTTGGCTTAATTGATTGTTTGATAAATCGATTGGCGCATGAATTGTTAATTTAAGACAAGCGAACAAAACGACGAGCTGGCACCTGCTGAAAAATGGCTGTCACATCATAGACAGTGGAACGACCAGCAGCAGGAGCAGCAGGAGCAGGAGCAGCAGGAGCAGGAGCAGCATTGGTAAAGTAAATGTAAGCTGTCCTAACATCCAACACCCACTCAGTCAGCCTCAGCTGCGGCAAAGGGTAACGGATGGCGTCCACTTTGCTGCTTGGCTGGCAGCCTGTCCAGATTGTGGGTCGTGGTCTGATGCTGGGCCAATTAGTCGACTGTCACCGTCACCTGTCAGCGGCACTGACGACGGCAATGGCAACGGCAATGGCAACGGTAACGGCAACGGTAACGGTAACGGCAACGGCAACGGCAACAATGACAACAAGCGGCAGCATGCTCAAGTCGAGCATGGCATTAAGTTGGCCCATCTTTTAAAGTTGCGGCTGTGCTCTAACCAGTGCATACAAATGGAGCTACAGTTGCATTTGCCGGCCAACCAGTCAGCCTCCCTCGCGCCCACCTGTCTGACGTCGACTGACTGTGCGCAATTAAAAAAAAATAAAAGCAGTACGAAGGAGGAGCAAAAACAAAATTGCCATGCCTAGCAGAAACATGAAGCCAAGCACTGAG
The DNA here is from genome assembly GCF_018153725.1 of Drosophila mojavensis. Lineage (NCBI taxonomy): Eukaryota > Metazoa > Arthropoda > Insecta > Diptera > Drosophilidae > Drosophila > Drosophila mojavensis. Next base: position 7,251,504 of record NW_025318667.1, read on the forward strand.
ATTACCTGCAGCAGCATACACAGTCACGTGCTGGCACACACCCACACCCACACACACACACACACACACACACATACACAGAGATAGAGAGAGCATAAATGGTTTCCAGCTGCTGTTGTCACCGTTACAATAATTTCGACAGCCATCTTGCCGCCTGGCAGACAAGACCCAGAGCCGAGCCGAGTCGAGGGGTCAACGACACAGCAGACAATGCCAACGAACGAATAAGCCAAAAAATACAAATAAAAATAGAAATACAAAAAAAAAAAGCTTCCTGGTAATGTGTGCACTTGTCGCATGTGACCGACTAGCAAATACCCTAACTGACAGTTGACTGGGGCATTGAATATGCTTTTGCTAGACTTCAAATCTATAGGCAAATTTTTAGTTCATAGCCAAGGTTAGCTCTAGAAATTGTCTGTTACATATACGTGCAGCATAGCCTCTTAGTGCATTTGCTAGGGTATTAGCAAGCAGTGTTAGCTTCCAAGTCTATGCAGCTGCTTGAATCACAATTTCAATCATTTTGCCAGCTCTGTTTGCCCGATCGAAAAAACGAGCTAATTGTGGAAAGTTGACATGGCCTCTACCTTAACAGCAGCTGATGAAAACTCTAGCAAATCGACAGATAAATCTGACTCAACGTAGACAAGCCTTTAGGGTAATCGTATACATATCAGTTATATAGGTATATAGTGGGGAAAAACAATCTAAAGATGAGTGATAAATCAAATAAACATTATTTGCCATGATTGATCGAATCTTGGCTGTCTATACTTATGGAAATACAAAAATAAATAAATAAAAATTTTAAATTATTGTGAAAATAAAATCTTCTAAAAAATAATATATTCTAACATTTAAAAGAAAGAGAAGAGATATCTTCTAAAATTTTCTTAATATAGGATATATCATTACGCTTACATTAGATATAAAATTTGCATTAATCTCGAATTGTTTCAAATTTGTGAAATTCTGTAGGATATTGGAATACAATTTGATATACAATATGTAAACAAGTTGTGGAAGGAAAGAGCATAGTCTCAAATATAGTATGGATATGCAATGCTGGGTAGAGGTCTTGGATAAGTTTCCTTGTATATGAAGTCTCCGCAGTTTCTAGAATACTCAAGTGGCTAAGATTTTCTATATACATAATTCACTATAGAGGAATTAGACAAGCTTATGGGTCATACAGAAATCCATGACTTTGCTTATTAAAAACCGAGTCACAATTTTATGAAATTTTGTTCAATGCTTTCTCACACATGCAGTGTAAGCTAATTAAATATTGAATGGCAACTCATACTGATTGTTGCCACAGCTCAACACATGGCACAGCTTAAACAGCAGCTGAATTATTCCACTTGGCAGTGGCATCAGTCATGTTTGGTCAGCCTCGCCGCAAGCCAAACTGAACTTGCATTAAATATAGTTTTGATTAATGCCAGACAAACTGAACTTGCATTAAATGTAGTTTTGATTAATGCCAGACAAACAGAAATAAGCGTAGCAAATTGGCTCTCTGAGGCTGCGTCAAATTTCTGCTCATTGCATGTCAAATGCAGAATATTCATTTTTATATTCATGAGATGCATGCACACACACACACACACACACACACACTGAGAGCCCGCTCGCCCCTATACCGTCTATAGCGCGCTGAGGCTCTGTAAATTTATGTAGCCACACATATACATACAGGCATTCTAATACAATTGCGATTGCAGCCTACTGCATATGTATTAGAGTCGGTTCGCTCGACTGTCCGTTTGCTGCATGCGACGACTAATGAGCACGATGGCCACATAAATATGTTGGCAGGCTTTGGCCGTTGCCGCATGTGCGGGCAGGCTGCATGCATGTAAATGCCACACATGTGCATATATGTATAGATAAACACACACACACACACACACACACAGTGGATAATATTATGCAATTATGTATATACATAAAATATAAAAATATTTTCTAGTGTCTGGCTAGAGCAGTGAGTAGTGTCGACTTTCGTGATACCCTGCTGAAATCAATGGAGCTCTCACATCTCTCATGCCATATGCCCTATCGAGCACAGGGCATGCACGGCCCAGCCACACAGTCTTGGCCCAGCTGCTGGCGGACAATTGTTTTTATTCCGCTTTCACATTTGCAGTTTCAATTGCCATCGCCAGCAATACGCTCCAGCTGGCGCCCGAGCATGCTCGCCACGCCGTTGGCCCTGCGGCACTTGGCCCCACCAATATCTACAGTCAAACTGGTTAACTAGCCGCGAGCCCTGCTGCTTCCTTCTTATTCTCTATTCCAGCTCCCTGTGGCAGCAGTTGTTCAAACTACTTCAAGCGCTGCTTGGCTAGCTGCAATAATCCAGGCATTTCGTTTTATACACTCACACACATACTCACTCACACTCACACACTTACGCTTTAAAACACACAACATTTCAATGAAGAACTGCTCTTTAAGCCAATGGCCAAAAATACGTTATGGCAATGCTCGCAATCAACTTATCAAACGTCTTTCAATTTATACGATTCCTAGTTGTGTTTCCGTTCGAGCGTGAACTACTTCATTTCGTGGCACTTCTCAATCTAGTTTTTTGCTACGCCATGCACGAAATTGCAATTAATCCCGCTGCTGGACGAAGTCTCTCCGTATTGGCCAAGTTACCTGGGCTACATTTAATAATGTCGCGCTGCTGGCTCGACATTCCGTTCAGGCCAGCTTCCGCTTCAGTCGAGCTAAATTAAGTGGCGAGCCATAGCCTCTCATTCGGGACATGTTTTAAAAATAAAACTAGCTGCTGCAGCGAGGGGCTGGAGGCAGGCTGTAGCTGAAATCAAATTAATTGTTATCTAAATGATTTGCATCTGCATAAAGTGGGCAATAAAATCTCTCTACTCTCCACTCTCTCCACTCTTCTCACTCTCATTCTGTCTCTATCTATCCCTCTGGTCAGCTCTAAAAGTTGATGTCGAAAACTAAACAGCTTCTGACGTGCACTAATTATGATTTTATGATTTTAATTACTAATACGCACTGTGGGCCGCCCTAAAGACCGCTGGGACAACACATGCTTGAATGTCTGACAGCCAAAGGGGGGTGAGGGGTCAGGGGCAGGCAGACATAAAGTAGTTGAGGCATACACACACACACACACACACACACACACGCGTGCTGCTTTTCCGCTTCCGTTGTCTTTTGACTCACTCGCATATCAAAATACTAAAGTCGCTTTTTATTTTTTGCTACCAATACTCGACTGTCTGAGAGTGTCTGAGTGTGTGTGTGTGTGAGTGTGTGTGTGTGTGTGTTGGGAAATTAGCAAAATTATAGCTACTTATGCGGCTTGGTGTTTTCTAAGACATTTCTGAATAAGCTTTGGCCTGGCCAAGACGCCGCAGTCATTAAAATGCTTAATGTGAGTTGGCAGACAACGGCCTCCAGCAGCAGCCAAAAGTCCAAACACTTGAAACGTTTTTACTGCCCGGCTCGGCATGCTGCGTAAACTGAGAGCCTGGGCAGGGTATGATGAGAAACAGGACTCTGGCCAATAGCCTGAGCCTTATCTTAAAACTCCAATGCCCCAGATATGGCTCGACCCAAAGTAAAGCCATAATAGTTTTAGTGTGTAATACATTCGAGCTGAGCTGTTTCATGGCTTTGCTCGTTTTTTTTTTTTTCCATTGAAAATTCCAAACATTTCCAAATTTAGCATTCAACAAATATTTTTTATATCACAGATCTTTCTTTAAATATCTTATGGAATTCAGATTCCCAAATGAATATGTGCATATGTAAACTTGTTATATTTGTTTCTGTTTTATGCATTTTGTTTTTGTTTGTTTGTTTTTTTTTTATTATTATTATTATTTTTTTTTTCATTTTCATTGCAGGAATACCAGCAATGTTTGCGTTAAAACTGTTAAAACATTTTTAAAACTATCGACGGACACTATCGATTGGCCGCTCAATTGATATGGCCCGCTCGGCCTGGCTCCCCGGCCAATTTGCACATTTTACCTGCTGGCCCAGCGTCGACTGCGCCGTCATAAACTGTGGCCGCACACTCCCAGTGGGGCGCGCACATTTAACGCTCACTGTTGACTTAGTAGTATGCGCATTTGTTGCCGGACAGTCGGGCAGTAGGGCGGTCATTGCAGGGTATCTGGCAGTCGTTCACTCGACTCGCGGCGGCCGTTACCCTTCCGTGCCACATGCTCAATAAATATCGTAAATAAATTTCAATTCAATGGAACTTTTTATGCAAGCTGAAATTTTCTGCCCCAGACTCACCCTCCCACCCCCCCCCCATACCCCTCGGTGCAGGACATGTTAGTGTCATTTATTTATACTTCTTTCTGCCCGACTCGCTCGCACCCGTGCCTTGGCCCCATATACATGTTTGTTTGCGGATGTGTGTGTAATAGTGTGTGTGTGTGTGTGTGTGTGTGCGTGGGTGTTTTATTTATTATTTACATATCCGTTTACGTTTATTTATACAAAATTGCTTTTTGTTCCCTTGCTAACGAATCTTTTTCGCTCCGTGTTCGCCAAATGTGATGCTTTACACACACACACACAAACACACATTCACGCACACATATGCGCGCATTTGCAAATGTATTTATTTTTTATTCATATATTTCTTTTATGTGTTTTCTTTTTTTTTTCGCTCAACATTTTAAATCCCATAACTTGGCAGCAAACTGCAGCGATTTTCATGCGAAATCCACTCTCTTCGTCACTGACTTTGCCATTAGATCTAATTGCCAGCTTTACTTCAGCTAAGCTCGAATTGAAGAAAAGTTGAAATCTATAGCAAGATTTTTAACAAGTTTGCAATTAATCTGATATTTTGTATGTTGAAGTTTTCCCTTTTCAATTCGGATTTATACTTTGCCTCGCATTACCTGTCGTATACGTAATGTCAACTGTATCTTATATTTCTTGATTGTTTCACTCGATTTTCATATATTTCTAGAGTGTTTTATGGTTAACTGTCACAAGTTTCTCAACTATTATAATTAATTTCTTATAGTTCAAGTTTCGTCTTACATGTTTGCCTTACTTGACGTATACGTAATATCTCATTCTACTGTTCTTTGTGTAATTGTTTTTGATTCATTATAGCTTCGCTATGTATTATATGGTGATTTATTCTCACACGTTTCACTCTCTCTCTCACTCTCTCTCGCTCCCTCTCATTGCCAAAGTTTTGCCATGCCTTGCGTATACGTAATGCCCCACAGCTTTTTGCTCACTGATTGATTAATTTATCTCATTTAAGTTGTTTAATATTTTATATAATAATTTGTCAACTATGAGAAGTTTCTCCATTATAATTAATTTCTGATAACCAAAGTTTTCTTTAGCACTACAAGGCGTATACGTAATAACCGAACTTGGTCTTCATTGACATATTCCATTGTTTCATTATAGCTCACCAACTATAATGTATTCTGATCGACGTGCAGAAGTTTTTTAATTATAATCGATTCTGCAATACTTGGCGTATACGTAATAACTCAACCATTAATTATTTTTACGCTCAGAAGCTTTATAATAATTAAATTTTGCCCTTGTACTTTTCCGTTAAAACACAACACCTGCCAGCCCATACCATCTCTACCTGGTGTACATGTAATCTCCTATTAATGGCTTTTTTCCCATTATAACTGCTATGCATTGCATGATAATTTGTCAACGCCCACAAGTCCCACAGCTCCCACACCAATTTCAATTAATTCCTTTTCGCTCAAGTTTTCTATTACTTTTTTGCATAACCTGGCGTATACGTAATGCCAACTCAACTGTCCACCCATTGATTGATTCGTTCATCTGATTATCGCTCTGTCCAGTGTAATATGCCAATTGTTTGTCAACTCTCGCAGCTCTCACACTTATTGCAATTAATTTCTGATAACTGATAGAGACTATCACACTTTGATCTCTCTCGCACACGGCGTATACGTAATATTCAATTTTTCTATTGAATACCTAATTTCATTATGACACTATGGACTCCTGCAGTATCTGTACGCCATGCTCTTCTTCTTCTTCTCCCCAACTATCGCCAGTCTTTGCACTTAATATAATTAAATTCCGATAGCTGAAGTTTTCTATCGCACTTTTGCATTCATGCTGCACGCGCTCCAGCGATAGCTATAACTCGACTTGCTATTGAGTATTTAATTTCGCTTTTTCATCATTATTTGCGTACCGCCCAGGTGGAAGATGACGAGGGAAGCAAGCAAACTGCTTGCTCGGCGAGGTGAAAGGCAATCGCCAGCCGCATTCAGCCAGTGGCCACTCTTGTAATTTGATAAACGTTTACTTCATCATCTGGATGATGAGTCTTCCTCCAGCTGGAAATTCAATCTTCATTTCCTGCGAAAGTTCCGCAATGTGAATACTGCGCAGAGAGCGGACGGCAGCCAGCAGTGGGCTATGCACGGCTCGATGGCACTCTTTTGGTATGCTAATTACAGGGTATCTGCATATCAAACACTGTTGTGCGCTGTTTGCATCGCTTTGACAGACACGAATGGCACAAAAAGTGATGGCAAGGCAGAGCTGACACCGTCGAGTAAAAGAAATGGTTTGCTTAAGTGTGTGTGTCTGAGTGTGTTTTTGTGTGTGTGTGTGTGTGTGTTTCGTCAATCAAAGTCCTTTGCAATGCGGGACTGTAGCTAAGTGGCGGCCAGGCGCAGCGCCAGGCCCCGAACCCAACTTGGCAGCCGTTTAATCCATTAGATATGCATTCACCATTTACAAAGAACAAAGCGCTCACGTCCGCAGCCCCGGCTCATGGCTACGGCTATGGCTACGGCTACGGCTACGGCTATGCCTATGCCCAATGCAGCTTACAATACAATTGGGCCACGCCCACATGACGGCCACCAATATGCGCATGCAGGCAAACCCAGGCAGGCAGCCCAGGCAGCAAGCGAGCCGACTTTGCTTTATTTTCATTGCATTCATTTCAGGCACACACACACACACACACACTTACACACACATACTGCGAAAAAAGAGCTTGGTTACTTTGCATAATTTATTAAATACGAGCAGCTCCGCCGCCGCGCAGCAACGCGATGCACGGGCTCTGGCCCGGGCCATCATCGGCCGTGTCCGTATCCGTGTTTCAGTTTTCAAGCCCCGCCTTTGTTGCAAATCTACTCGCGGCGTATTCTCGGCCTTTGCGCTTTTGCTCTTTCGCGTTTTTTTTCCTTCAGTTTCTCAATTTCGTTTTTCGGTTTTTTACTCATTTTGTTTTCTTTTCTGTTCTTTTTTTTGATTTTCCGGTTCTTTTTTGCCAACGTATCCTGTTCATGCCTGTTAGTTTTAGTATTTTTTCTTTGGCAGAGGGCGGCAGGGAGAGCCGGTGTCGGTGTGGGAGGGGCATTATTTTTTTTTTTTGGCATGGAAATGCTTATGCTAATGTTTGGCACATATCCCCACGCCCTAAAACACGTGCTGCCTCGCCCTGCCAAGCAATGCAAATTTAATGAAATATTCACAGTGTGTGTGAGTAAGACTTTAATGAGCTTACCATGCGGGCACACACAAACACAGACACACACACACACGCACACATACACACACCCATACAGATACTCTGTGCGCGGGAGGTTGCCCGCAACCGCTTTGTATTGTGCTTGAAATTTGTAGTTTAGTTTTCATTGAAGTCTTCCGGCACTGCAAGTAACTTCCTCATTTGGCCCAGGCCCAGGCCCACGCCCAGGCCCAGGCCCGTGCCTAGGCCCCCAAGAACAAACACCAAACAAAGGCAAACTCTGGAGACGTTTGCTTCGTTGACGGTGTCATCTGGCTGGGGATGCGACTCCGGCTGGGTCTGGGCCATTGGGCTATATCAAGGCGCTCGCCTACTTATGCAAATGTCAAAAATGCTCCGCAGTACAATGACAGCGCCGACCGACCGTCAGCCTCGCCGCAGCTAACCCTATCGCTACCCAAGCCAACCGCTCTCTCTGCCTCTACCTCTGCCTCTACTACTCTACCTCTGCCTCTATTCTCTGATTCTGCTACTACCTCTACCTCTGCCTCTACCACTACTTCTGTCTCTGCCCCTGCCTCTACCGCAGCCTCTGTCTTGTCAATGCGAGCTTCATACATTACATTATATCCTATTGACATAGTCTACACTGGGTGTATTCCATTTGTGGTGGCTTGAGCATCAATTGTTGGATCATTCCATCCAGCATAAGACATGCGACTGTTGACTTATCTATGCATAACAAATATGCAAATAACTTTCAACTGACTGATTGAGCGATTGACGAATTGGCTGCCTGGTTGGCTAATAAGCTGATTGGCTGTGAAGACTTTTGACTGGTTGACTGACTAAACGACTGACTAACTACTGCCAAAGGCATCCTAATTGACATACTATGAGATTTATTGAGTGATTGACTGACATATAAACTGGTTTTCAACTGACTGATTAGTTAAATTATTGATTACCTGACCGACAGACTGAAGTGCTGATTAACAGAATGATTGATTGATGGCTAATTAACTGCTGATTAGCTCATTGATTGACAGATTAACGTTGGTGTTGGGTTATGAAATGAACTTAGTTAAAGACTTGCTAATTAGCATATATGCAGTCTGATGATTGACAGATTGATTAACTGACTCATAGACAAAGAAGCCAAGTGATTTATAGCTTGATTCGCTAACTTACTTAAAAGTTATTTGATAAGTGAGCGATTGACTTTCAACTGATTGGTGAAGTCGCTACTGATGTCCAACTGTATGATTGACTGAGTGCGAATTGAGTTCTAATTGGCTCCGTGATTGATGGATGGCCTGTATTATTGATTGACTAATAAACATATATGATTAACTGACCTAGTAATTGTATTACTAGCTGATTGATGATTGACAGATGGCGAATTGACTTACTGGAAAACTCTCTAGTCAACCCACTGATTGATGATTGACCTACTGAAATTTAGTAAGCTGGACTTACTGACTGTGATTGATTGCAAATAACTGACTAAAATGAGCATAGATTTTATTAAGCATATAACATCTAGGTTCTCTTCAGAATTTCTCCGTCTGAGCTAGCTGAAAGTGTTGGGTAGAGCATATGTAGATTGTGCAGCACATATCTACATGGCTGAGATTAAATATAGTCTGGAAAACTTTTATCATTCGCTGTGGCAAAAGTTTCCCTGTGGTCGATGGGAGATTGATGTGCAACTGCGTTGCTCTATAAATCAGTGCATCGAAATTGTGTACAGGCCGTGACTGTCTTAAGCCAAGCAACACTCAACGGAAGCACCGCTAGACTCAGCGCCACCCTAGCCATAATTTAGCGTACAATGCATTTGGGATGCCATTCTGAAATGTTTTTCGTGGCCGACAGAGAGAGAGAGAGAGAGAGAGAGAGAGAGTGGCAGAGTAGAAGGGTTTGGCTTGGTTCCTAGTTTTTGGGGCGCACAAACTGTAGACATTTTAATCGACCGCCAACAGCTTCAACTGAGGTTCAACTTTGCGGTTATTTAGCAGCTATTCACGTTAGCTTTAGAGCAGTTTAAGTGCCGTGGGCTAGGCGCTGCCGTTTGATGTTTGTGTGCGCCTGTCGCCCCGGTGATGCGTCACATTCCTCTGGAAGCATCCACTTCAGAAGTTGCCCGAAATGTTTTTCAATTGCTGCTTAAAGCAGGGCACACACATTCAGCTTCAGTTGGTAGCTGGTAGCTGGTAGCTGGTTGCTGGAAGCTGGCAGCTGGTAGTTGGAAGCGGCCCGGCGCTGAGCTCATCCGCAAGCACATCCTGTGTTTTCCTTTCAATTTAACTCAAGCTCAAAATCGATAGACGTGGAAGTAACTTTGACTTTGACAAATTCCCGTTGCCCAACTTGGCGAACGGGGCTTCCCATATGGCGGCGCAGGGCGTCGGGCGCCGTTTCCGCTGAAAGTCGCAAAACTATGCAAAAATCAATGTGAATAATGTTGCTGCTGCTGCTCGAAGAGATTTTAAGAATCTGATCACAAACTGGCAGGAAATGAAATATTGCATGAGATAAGTTTACTAGCCGAAGTTTTACAAAATTAATTATGTACGTTGCCTGCCTTTGGCATACCCGAATGAATTTTGATTAATTCTGGGCGAACGTCGGATCTTCAGCTTAATCAGTCTTGAGCCGGGCCAAAGCTACAGCCAAAGCCAAAGCCAAAGCCAAAGCCAAAGCCTGTCAAAGGCATGCGAGTGTATGCAGCAAAATCAAAATCAAAATCAGAATCCAAACCAGCAACAAGAACAACAACAACAACATTGACATCAACATCAACATCAACATGAGCATGAACAGTAAATGCAACTGCCACGGCCTCAGAAGCAGTGCAACTCAATTGGACTTGATTTCAATTCGCATTCACTGCACTTGGCAAGTATCTCACGTGCATCAAACGGCTTTGGCAGCATCTATCCGAGCTGCAGCTGCAGCTGCACTCTCATACATATAATGTTCCACTTTGCGGCATGTGACAAAATGCGGGCCGAGTTCGAGACGGTGGGGATGGGCCGGATGGCCGTATGGCCGGAGCGGGGCTGGCCGCGCCGGGCGATGCGGGAGCATTTGGTGGCTGCGCCTTTTTGTGCACCACGCTCCAAGTGGCTACAATAACAAAACACTTTGATTTATTAGCACAATCTTTGCCGCGGCACAAGGCAAAAGGGGCAATCAAATACACGCGAAACTAAACCGCAGCCAATCCGGGGCCGCACAGTGGTGCCAAGCCACTTAATTATGCGCATAAATTAGAAACTCTGACAATAAAGGCCACGACTGCATATACAGCATGCATCAACCTTGATTGATTGATTGAAATTACTCCAGCATAACAATGGAGAGCTACGTCTATTGAGAGCTATTGTAATACAAGTTTAAATTATTGCATATTTAATGATTATTGTAAGAAATTAAGGCGAATATTTACTCCATTATTTAGCTATAGCATCATTGTAAAGTGACTGACAAAGTGACTGCTAAAAATTTAGAATATCAATTTTAGATATACATATCTATAAATAAACTAGACATGGCAAAGTGCCTGGTAAATATTTAGTATATAGATTTAAGATGAAATAACAAGATTGGTTTTTCTGGTATAATATAATATAGAAAAGTGACTGACAAAAATGTAGAATATAAATCTTAGATATATTTATATATAATGGTGATATGTATAATATAAATTTAAGATTTATTTATATAATCGAAGAATAATCCAGTAATCGAGATCTGATAGCTAACAACATAGCTTAACATAATTCATATATATATTAATATATATATTAATATTATTCCAAGACAGTCCCTTCAATCATCTGTAATATTATAAACATTCATCATTATAAAGCGACTGACAAAGTGACTGACAAAAATTTAGAATATAAATCTTTGATAAACTTGTGAATAAACTAGACATAGCAAAGTGGCTGGTAAATAATCTTAGCTTAATATAATTAATATATTAAATTATTAGTATTATTCCAAGATAGTCGCTTCAATCATCTGTAATACTATAAGCATTCATCCCTTTGCGAATTTCCCTCTCGAAATTCTTTAATTTTACGCCGGAATTAGGTTAGCCTAATTTACTAAATTAATTAATTTTTTATCAGCTTTAATGCCACCACATTTTTTTGCACTCTGGCACCACTGTGCACTTGAACAAGACTACAGAAAATGATGACTGAAAAGGAGTTGGCATGACCTGCCGCCTGCCGCCTGCCGCCCGCTGCCTGCTGCCTGCCTCCTGCTGCCTCCTGCTGCCTCCTGCCGCCTCCTGCTGCTGTCCATGTCTGCATTCGACGGTTGCACTTAGCTGCCGGCATTTATAGCCGCTATTTCGATTTGGCGTGAATGTGATGCCACTGTGCCACTCGTAGAGGTGCCACCATGGGGCATGCTTATATAGTTATGCATGTACTGGCGTCTGTCGCTGTGCGTTAGTGAGTTGATCGGTCTGTGTGGCCACCCCCAGTGTCGGCAGCCCTGCTAACATGTTGGTGCGCATACATTGTCGACATGCGTGTGACAGGATAATAAAGGATGCTTTTGTCGCAGCCCGCAACAGCCAGGACCATAATTTATTGCCTCTGCGCAAATTCATGCATTCCTAACATGATTCTCAGCCAGCCGAATATGGCCCAAGAAGACAACGCTGCGCGGCTCTACAACATTTCAACAACAACAAGCATTTACATACGCCACTTGCCAGAGGCGTGCAAAAACATCGATCTCAGCTCATTTCCGCCTCCTTCCCAAGTGCTCCAAAAAAGTACATTAGCAATTGTTGAGCCAACAGTCTATAGTTGATCTACTTTATGTGTATGAGTATGGTTAGCTAATTGAGGCTACGATTTTTTATATAAGAATATTCTTTACTAATTATACTCAATTTAATAAAGTTTCTATATAAAGAATATTTTCAAATTGATTTATGTAGAGCTACAATAGCTGAAATGATTCTATAGAATCACTTAAATAATTTATAATATATATTATATATTATTATAATATATCTTCTACCTACGGAACACAACATAAGTCAAGTGCTTAGTTAGATTTATCTTTAACTGCAATTAGTTTAAACATATAAGAGATAAATTCATAGACTTTTGATAGAGGACAACCTATTCCTATCAGAATTAAATGGCTCTCTAAGACATCTGCTCCCTACAGATGCTCAGCTGTAGAGCAGGGTGGCGTGCCGAGGGGACGAGACGAGTGGTGTTTGTATTGAAACACAGCTGGCGAGCAGATCCAATGCACTCAAAGGATCAAAAGATTTTAATAAGACCAGGACTATTCGTAATGGCGCAGCATTGAGAGCAAATGCGCTTCAATATGCAAGCACCGGCTCTGTTAAGTAAACTTATTTCTGCACAGTGTCCTCTGTCGCTCTGTGTGTCTACAGACATTGATAGCTACCAGAGGCATGCTGCAATACATATCCCCTCGGCCGTGGAGCAACACCGGGCAAGGGCGCCCACATCGACATCGACATCGACAACGGCATCGACAACGGCATCGATGCCAGCTGTAGAGGCGGTCTTAGTTGGAAGCTTTAGTGTCACGCGCGTGCCGTCCGACAAATATTCTCTCTATCCCTCAAAAGGGAGAGCAAAAAAAAAGAAACAGAGTATGAAAAGGGGTGGAGGGGGGAGCAACAAGAAAACAAAACGGCAAATGTAAAATGTAAACTTAGCCAGTGCCTAGATTCGCCTGCCTGCAAAATTTGATGATGCCGCTGCGAGGACATCGCATTGGGCTCGAGTGCAGTGCGGCCCGTTGCTAAGTCAGCTAAGTCCGGCTGCATTTCTCGGCAAACAAACAACAAAATGATTGCATTCACTAACGTGGAACGCGCCCTGATACGAATGCTGCTGCTGCTCATCCTGCTGCTCCCCGCTCCCCGCTCCTCCTCCTGCTGGTGCACGTGCAACAGCCGAGCTGCTAACGCATTGAATAACGCAGTCGCCAGCCCCGGCCTCTGCTCAAAGTTTAAGCCAAAAAAAAAAAAAAAAAATGAAAGAAAGAAAAGAAACAAGCGAATGAGAGAAAAATAAGGCTGAAGCAAAATGCGCCGCACGTTTGCCAAATTGAAATTTACCACGGCAAGCTGCAACGGCTCGCCGCTCCCAGGCCATTCAAGCGCGTTGCAATAGACAAAATGTGGGCGTGGCTGCCGAAAACAGGCGGCAGCGGGCGGCGCATTGCTTAGCCATGTTTTGTTAGCAGCAGATTCGTTTGGCTTCCCCATAAACATTGAAGCGGTCCATTGCGACGGCGACACCAGCAGCAGCTCAGCCAAAGCTCACTCTGCATACAGGCATTTTCTCTCATTCTCATTCTTTTCGCTCCTTACACACAGGGGGAGTGTGTGTGAATGTGTGTGTGTGCCAACTGCGATGCCTGCCATTCGGTTCATTGCTCTCGGCTCGACTGAGCATTGAACTCAATTCGCTGGGCGAAATGCGGCAAAAGTGGTTTTTATATTTCACCGAACCTGACCGGAATAGTTCCATAGCATATCCCATGTCCATCTCCATGACCATGTCCATGTCCATGTCCATGTCCATGTTTATGTCGGTGCCCATGCCCATTCATGTCCACGTCCGTGTCCATGCCCAGTGGCTTTTGGCAGCGCTGAGCTGAATAATTGAACATTTGGCTAGCTAATTAGACCTCGCTAATTGCTTATTACTGCAGTGCATGCACGAGCAGCACCAGCAGCAGCACCAGCAGCAGCACTCCCTAGCTGTTAGTTAATTGAACTAAGTCCTTAAATTGCCAATTTGAAATAAATATTAGCCAAACAACAACAACAACAATAGCAACAACAGCTCGATGTCTGCAATACACTCAAAAGTCGTAGCAGTTCCCCATCAATTACAATTTGCTAGCACTTTGCAGTGTTGTAAAGCTGAAAAAGTATCGATTACTCACTGCCATTCGCACAAACGCTATCGATGAAACAGAGGGAAGCACAAAGACACAACGAACATCTCACTTTGAATCCACTATGAAATCAATTTGTTTTTCGATATGCCTCAGTATGGATGACATACCGTCTATATATGTCTGTAGAATAATCTATAGAGGAGCTCTACATTAGCTACATTTAGGAGTTTAACAATGTGATAGGATAGATATTTTGGTACAGATTGAGATTGAGGTTGAGGTTATGATTGAGACTCATATAGAGATCGAGATAGAGATCGAGATTGAGATTAAAATTAATAAGGATATTGTAGTTGAGATAGAGAGGACTAGCGAGATGGAAATTGAATCAGATATTGAGGTAGAGATTGAAAGTAAGATTCTAATTAAGATTGAATTTAATGTAGACCTAGAAGGTGAGATTGATACAGATATTGAGTTATGAGCTATGATGGAGAATAAAAATGAGGAATAGATTAGGAATTATTTAGAAATTGCGATTAAAAGTGATACAAAGATGCAATTGAGAAATAAAGTGACAAAGTTGTGAGTAACACTGAGTTGGAGATAGAGATTACGATAGAGACGAAATGGAGGTTAGAATAGCGATAAAGATTGAGTTAATAATAGAGATAGAAATAACGATTGCAGTAGAGATTGAGGTTAAAATGGAGATTGAGTTAAAGATAGAAGTTATGATAGGAGTAGAGAACAAGACAGAGACTAAGATAAAGATACAGATTGAGATAGAGATTATTGTAGAGTATGTATTTGAGTTGGAGATTGAGACTCAGATAAAGATTGCCTTGACAATTGAAGTTAAAGTTACAGTTAGAGTTTGAGTTAGAGAAATAGATAGAGAATGAGATGTTTTATCAGATCTCAAAGAAGTCATGAAAGAGTCTTACTATATAAGAAGCAGAGTAGCCAGTTGATTATTGAAGACAGACACGCCTCTGATTAACTGTGTATAGCGCTAATATATTTGATGTTGAATTTCATTAACTCTAGTCTCCCTCTATAAGAAGCAGACAAACCAATCGACTAATCAGCACTGATTCGCCTTTGATTAACTGACTCAAGTAGGGCGCTATCGTGTTTGATGTTGAATTTCATTAACGCTAGTCGAATAGCAAATATTTCCATCACACACATTCCAAGACCTCAAGACAAGAATGTAACCCAAAGTTTACTCAGGCCATGTGGCGATGAAATTTCACCCTCTGGCTGCTTCCTAATTCGAACAAGCAAAGAAACGCAGAAATTTCAGCTAATTATCGGCTAACTAACGGCTGACATTAGAGCAAACATTGTTAGATGCTGCAGCGAGAGAGGAAGTTAACCAAATGCGCATCAGGCGCAACTCATTTGCCACGCAATGTGTGGCAGGTGCAGCGAGTGCGCTGTAATTAAATCGTGATATTGGCTTACATTAGAAAATTATCAGAGAACGTGAGCATAAAGCGCAGGCATGGATGCCATGGCAGACACATGGCCGACAAGTGTCAGTAACTAAACACGCATCAACGCCCGAGGCACTTTGACAGCGATGGCAGGAGCAGCAGGAGCAGCAGAAGCAGCAGCAGCTACAGTAACAGCAGTAACAGCAGCAACAACAACAACAGCAACGGCAGCAACGGCAGCAACATTGCTGCTGCCACAGCAACAGGAAGTGCGATGCAGCCAGGCGTTGCCGATGGAGAGCAACTTGAACATTGTTGCGGCATCCAGAGGCGCTTGTCAAGTAATTTGTCATACTTAATTGCAACACGCCATGAAGTTGCGTTAGTAACGTTTTTGCTCCTCCTGCTGCTGCTGCTGCTGCTGCTGCTGCTCCTGCTGCTGCTGCTGCTCCTGCTGCTGCTGCTGCTGACAGCAGGACCAGCATGAGAAGCAGCAGCAACAGCAGCCGCTAAGCTGCATTAATTGGGCGGGCATTAAGTGGCTGGGCGTGGCCGCACGCAACGCTTACGGCTTTGCACTGTTATTGCTATTCAAGATCCCGCCTGCTGATGTTGCTTTGCTCATGTCCTGATTCGAAAACCAAAGCGCTTGTTGTCTCTTGTCACACAGAGTACCCAACATTAACAGCAGCAGCAACACTGCGTCATTTGCATTAGCTGCAATCGGCCAACATTGCGTATACGTAATGTGTGCTAATTTATGCAATTTATCGCAACTAGCGCCATTTGTTTTCAATAACCAATTGAGCTAATTGCTTTTGATCAAATATTTTGGCACACTCACACACACACAGCCTGAACAAGTGGGCTCTAGTGGTGGGGCGGGGATCAGCACGACTAGCAGATACCCTAAGTGTAGTTCAATGAGCCTACTTTAGGAATATAAGCTAGTTAAAAAACCTTATTACGGACCTAGTATTAACTTATATACATATATGTATGTATGTTATCTTTAGAATATTCCAGAAAGGAATCGACGTATTCTACAAATTTGCATCTATCGTCAACAACTTGTGCCAATAAAGTCATTCGATACTTATCGATAACAAGGAAGTATGTTAAGGAAAGTATTCTTTAGGTATTATCTATAGATAAACAGATCAATATACGAAAAAAGAGAACAGCCGACAGGCGTATGAAAACTCAAAGACAGTGTTGCCATCAGTGTTGAGTAACTCCGACCAAAATTCACATCGAGAGTGAGATATTCGGCGATTGCTAACACGACTCTATGTCAAGTCGAGGTCGTTGAGAATCTAAGCAAGCTTTTGCTTTTGAGTCGATTGTTGAGTAATATAACATCTCTAGAGCTGGTTAGTCGAATATCGATAAGGGCAAACCCGATGTACATCGATAGCCTCGACTGTGAAAGCTACGTGGACATAATTTCTTTTTGAGAAAACCGGCGAAGTGACAAGTTGTCTACGGGAATTTAAGAAACAAAATTTACTTTTGATTTGCTAGCGGAGTTGTTGGCCTGCATTAAACAGTTGACCGAATTATAAAGCTTAATCTGGTACCATGGATGACAGCAGCGAGCTCTCCGCCTACACCGACTCGGAGATGGAGAGACCCTATTTGACTCGCGAAGTCACCAAAACCTTGAGGGTGGAGCTCCAGCGGCGCCTCCAGGAGTGCGGCTGGCGCAAAAAAATCCGCGACATGATACGCGCCCTGCTCGACGATCGCGGCGTGAACAAAGTCAGCTACGAGGACATCGCCGCTGAGATAGTGCCGAAGGCACGTATGCTGGTGCCCAGTCGCGTACTCCGCGATATGCACGAAGCCATGCGCTCCCTCATGGAACCCAAGGCCAAATAGAAGGCGCAGAACTTTTGGAGCAATCAAATACAAAATTTTCTGTTTTTACCATGAAGACAATTAAAGCGTTGTTGCGTTGTTTGCTCAGTTTCGACTCCTGTCAAAGAGTCGCCTGAAAATAAAGGAACTCAGTCAAAACTAAACTCAGTCTGCTTCAGTCTCTTCTCGAAATCACTTCGAATTGATTGTATACGAATTTTTTCAGAATTTACTATTATTTTTATTTCATTTCTTTTTTTTTAACTTTTCGAAATAATGGAATCCAGCAGCAGCAAGAATTTAGTGCATAGGGAAGAGCCGCTAACCACCCGCTTGAAGAGGGATCCGAACTATTACCTAAAGCAAATGGTGGCCAAGCGTCTGCGAGACTGCGGCTTTTACGATGAGGTGGGAGCTATGGCGCGCGACGCCGTGGAAGAGCTGGGCATGAAGCCCTCATCCTATAGGGAGATGTGCAAGCTGCTAATACCCAAGGCCAGGCTCCTGGTGCCCCCGGGCGTGCGCAAGGAGCTCGAATCAAATGTGCGCGCCTCACTCAAGGCCAAGCGCTAACTGCTGACTGAAGCACTTGAATACCCACCGAGCACCGACCCCGACGACGAATGTTATTGAAATTGTCTATATAAAATGGCTATTGGTTGATTAAATGCAATTATTTGAATTGAATTTTGAGGGCTTGTAAGCTGGGCTAGACTCGTTTAGCATTATTATTGGGTAATACTCGCTGGCAGTGTGCAAAAGGTTGTATTAGTTTTATATATAACATGAACATGCCATTGAGGAAGGCATGCAGTGTGATAAGTATTGGTTGACATTACTATGTAAACTGTTATTGAAAAGCCAATGAATTGCACAGACTGTTAAGCAGAGAGAGGACATATTTCAGCGACTGTTAAGAGAGAGGACTCTGTGGACATTCAGCAAAGTTCACATAGCTTTGCCACGCATTGCCTTCCATTGTGAGCGAGCATTCCCTAGTCGAGCACGGTGAATGACCCAGCCAAGTGCAGTCGAGTCCGCTGTTCCGGCAGTTCGTTGGGCAAACACTGCATGTGGTGCGGCTTAGAGCTGCGATGGAAATTTGTTATTGCGGGAATTTGTTGCATTGTTTTATCAGCGAGCTGGCCGGCAACTATTCCAGTTACGGCGCACACGGACGTATCGCAATCGCATAGACACCAATTCATGAATATTTATGCCTAAAATCAAATTGAGGCAACCGCTGAACGGGGACAAAGGAAAGAGTCAAGGGTGAGGGGTATGGGGTATGGGGTATGGGGTATGGGAGGCTGCTGACTGGCGAGTGGCGAGTGGTGACTGGTGAGTGGCAACTGGAGACCGGATCAGGGTTCGGGACTTTGGGCCACGTCAGTGGGAACCCGAAATTAGCATGCATATTGAAGGCGGTCAGCGTTTGGCACCTGGCGCCAGAATCCGAATGTGAATGCGGCTTTAAATGCGAATGTGGTAGGTAGTTCGGGCTGTGGCTATGTGTGTCAGTCTGTGGGGAATGTGTGAGTGAGGGAGTGAGTGAGTGGGGGTAGCGGGGTAGCGGGGTAGCGGCAGAGCAACCAAAAAATTCTCTTGTGCAAGGGTGTAGATAAAACCGGGTTGACAAAAGAAAAACACAAAATAAAGAAAGAAAACACCGCTCGGAATTCATATAATAACATACACGTGTATGCGGGCCTGCATGTGGGCGACGGCGGCGTGGACGTGGCACAAATTCATAAAACTGAAAGAAAACACAGGGAAAATATGCAAAAAGCAGGAGAGAGAGAAAAAAAAATACTTGAAGCAAACAGGAATTATTTCCAAGCAGGCTCAAGCCAAAAAAATTCGGAGGATTTTTGATGCGGTTGGTACGGAAGAGGGGCAAGTGAAATGGGAATGGGAATGGGAGTGGGAATGGGGAGGGGCAGCTGCTGAGTTGCCCAAAAGCATTCAGGCAAAATGAATTGAAACGTGCCACAAAACTTGTTTTATGCATAACTAAGAGCAATCCGAAGCCACGTTCAAATTCTGCTGCAGAATGCGGCATTTGGGCATCAACGCTGTAGCATGAAGTATGAGTTGCAGCTTATGCAAATGGACCAGGACGATGGCCAGGAGGATGGCCACGGAGGAGGGCTGAGCGGCAATAACAATAACCGGATTAAGCTAGCAAACTACTTGTACTTGTACTTGCTTACGGCCATCATATCATTTATCTGTAGCAGCTGCTGTCCTCCGGCGCTGGAGCATCATAAATTTATGAAGCAACTTGGCCAAAGTATATGCTATCTATTGCCAGACACTAGTAGCCCATCAATCTCATCATTATGCTGGACGGAGAGAGAGTTTCGCATTTCTGCTGACACCGCAATCAGCGTCGCTCAGCCTCGTTGTTCGATGTTCGATGTTCATCAATCTAATTGCCGTTCGTTTGCATCTAAACATAAAGCAGCCGAAAAAATTTGCTTGCCAGTCAGCATTGAGCGATGCTCAATTGTGTGTGTGGGGCCGTGGAGCAGGCACTGAGATGGTGGGGCGGTGGGGCAGTGGGGCAGCCAGGGCAGCCAGGGCTACTTGCAGGCAGTTGCTACCATAAAACGGCTGCACTTTATTTGTCGTTCCACTTACCGCAGTTGACTTTGATTTGTGCGCAGAGTCAGGCAAACAGACGGCAGCAAACCACCCCAACCACCCACGAGCCACCCAGCCACCCAGCCACCCAACCACCTTTGTGCCTTTGCCCTTGTCCCTTGGCCCGAGTGAGTGCAGAAAATGCAATCAAATAAACAAATTGCCAGTCGTCAGAATCAGCAGACTCACATTCACGTTTACGTTCCCATCAGCCATCAGCTACAGCAACAGCGCTGGACAGATAGACAGACGGACAGATAGACAGAGAGTGGCAGCAGCAGGAGTCGCAGCAGCAGCAGCAGCAGCGCTCCGAGTCGCCCCAGGCATTAACACAAAGCGAGTCATGTTTAATTTGTTGCCACGCGGTGTATGCGTAATAAACATTTGTTAAGGCCATGCCGCATTGTGCTTCAAGCCAAAATAGCCAGCTGGGGGCCAACATTCAGCTATCACAACAACAACAACAATAGCAAAAAAAAAAAAAAAAAAGAGCAAACAGGAAAAACTCTCAAGTGTGCTAAATGTGTATATACATATATAATATACACACATATATATATATATATGCATATGTATATATACTCATGTACGTACGTATTTATGTATTTCCATTAAGAGCTAATAGAATTTATTGGAATTTCACTCGCTGGTTAATTGAAAAGCATAATTGCCTTTTTGCCAGCTAATTAAAATTAATAAGTCGGCACTGCCAAATGCAATTATTTGGCATTTGCCACTGCCATTGGACTAAGCAATTAAGTTTATCAAAAATACAAATAAATATTTTACCTGAACTGCCTTGCCAAATGCCAATTTTCGAGCTCTATTCGTGGTAGCTGAATAAATTTGATTAAAATTTGAGCTATGACAGTTCAGTGGAAAATATCTTCAGCAGGCAGCAGGAGGCGTGGCTGCACACATAGGGTATATTCCTGCTTGATCGAGATGCAGAGCTGAGTCGATCTAGCCTCGTATTAAATGCGAAATCAATAGACTTTAAATTATAAATGCTTATTTTAAAATATCATTCGAAGCATGAGAAGCAGGAGTAGCAGCACACCTAAGTATATTCCTGCTTGAGCAGGATGATGAACTGAGTGGATCTAGTCATGTACGTCCTTTTATCGCATTGTCCCCTCGAAATAAGTACCAGAGCAACAGTCTTGAAATTTTTAAGTACAGTAGAATTCGGATATAACGATATTCAAGGAACCGTCGTTATACCCAGAAGGCGCTATAACCGGATAAGTTTTGTTATCTGGGGACCAGAATTTTCTTCTCTATAACCGTACAAATGCTATAGGCGCAGTCGTTATAACCGAATTCTACTGAATTTATAATTTTGTCGATAACTAGTTTCATAACCTTACTTATCGATAATATCGATCCGTTTGTTTTTTAAGCATAGCAATAATACCACAAAAGCTAGAGATTTCGATTTTACTGCGAATTTTACAGAGAATTTGTCAAATTTGGGTTTTGCATGCCTATCCAAGTATTTACGGTAATAGAAATTTGAGCCAGAATGATTTCAAATGTTCATCCAAGACGAACTTTTCAACAAATACAGGTATTTCTTGGTCGAGTATCGGATAGCGTGTTCTTACTTGTTCTTCTCTATATAGTATATTCTATACAGTATGTGGAACCATTTTTGGTTGATATCATAGTAGGAATTCAATTATTATAAAAAATAATAATAATAATAATAATTGAATTTGAAGCATCTGCTGTTAAGCGCAATAAACACTTCCGAATCAGGACACTCATCCCAATGGAGTCCATTAAATATAATCATATAGTGTTATCATCTGTGGCCACTTACCTGGCAACAAGATTAGGAGTCCCAGGAGACAGGCGCTGGCCAGGAGGCGGACGCTTCGTGTGGCACGACTCATTCTCGCTGTGGGCGCAGTGGGACGCATCCGGTTAGCTGAGTGTATTGATTTGGGAATCTGGCTGGAGCCTCGGTCGCTAGCTCTGTCTGCAGTTAGATGGCAATCGGGGGTAGCATTCATTTACTTAAATAGCCCGATCGATTGGCAAGTCATCTGTCGGTATCGAGCAGTGTCTGTGGCACACTACAAAGTCACAATCACTCAACCGTGAGGCGGACTCCAATACGAGTCGGGACAACTGTCGCAACCTGTGGCATGCGCCCAACTGGCTGTGGCTGTGGCAGACGTCTTTTAGCCAGACATATGGCGCATCGATCAGGCGGTCAACTGAATCAATAACCAGCAACACCGGCTGTCCCGAGACCCGTATGCCGACTCGCTGGCGGAGGCGGAAATGGAGACGAAGGCGTTGCCGTTGCCGTTGCCGTTGCCGTTGCCGGAGCGGGCTGATGTACGGCAGGGAAAACAATTTTCTACGGCAATTGTTTTTTTATTTTCTTTCGATTTTATTTTATTTTTTATTTATTTACTTTTTTGTTGTTTGCTCTTCTTTTTTATTTATTTTTTTTTTTTTTTTTGTTGCCTCTCGCTTTCGTTTTTTATACTCTTTGGTCGCCTGTTGTTATCAAAGTGGAGGCTGACGCTTGCTAATGCCACTTCTGTTCGTGATGGGACGGCTGTTGTTATTGTTGTCGTTGTTGTTGCTGTTGCTGTTTGTTCTTTTTGTTGTTGTCGTTGTTGTTGTTATTATTGTTTTATTGCTGTTGTTGTTGTTGTTGTTGCTGCTTGTGGCCCTTATCTGTGCCACCTTTCTTTGCCTTTCAATTTTGCAAGCTGGCGTAAACTTTTACTTTTGGCTTGCCGCAAATTTTTTTACTCCAACTGCCATTTATCAAAAATGTTCTTTTGTACGCCGACTGTTAGCGGCGGACTGGCGGGAGGAGGAAGCGCAGCCGCAAGGCGCAAAGCGCAAGGGTTCCTGCAATTGCGGGGCTATATTTGGCCGGAAATCGAGGGCGGGCAAGCCTTGTCGCTATGTCTCTACGTCTGGCTGACTGACTCTGTCTGTAAGTGTGTGTGTGTGTGGGTGTATGTGTGTGTGTGAATGTATGTTTGTGTTTGTGTTTGTTGAGAGAGTCTAAGTCTCGGTCTCGGTCCTCAGTCTCAGTCTCTGTCTGCGAGACGGCTACGGCTGGCTGGTGGCCACATTTGTGGCATCTCCGGTCGGTCGTTCGTACGGACGTACGGTCGTACGGTCGTTCGGTCGTACGGTCGGTGTTGGCCGCTGACCTTGACTATTTAGCTTGTCAACGCCAAAAGAAATCTTTGTGGCAATCGGACTCTTGATTGATTGTTGCTATGATTGTTACACAATTGTTTTATATGTGTCCGTGTGGCCTGTATTATGTATGAGCCACGCCTCTTTCGACTGCTCGGCTCGTTTGCCCCTTTATCCGGCTTGCCGCTTGTTTGATGTTGACTATCGCAAGCTGCGTTTCCGTACTTTTTTGTTCGTAGATTTCCGGTGCTTGTTTACCGGACCGCAATGCTGCTACTGTTGCTCCCGCTGCTCCTGCGGCTCCTGCTGTTGCTGTTGCTGTTTCTATTTCTGCTGCTTGGCAAGTTTTTGATTACTTTGTCTGGCTAACAAGTAGACCAGCTAGCTAGCCTTGTCAGTGCTTCAATTTCGATTTTGATGGCAAATATTGTCGTTATGTCCCTTCAGCTGGCCTCCCTCCTACTCCTTGCCATCCGCCGCCCACTCAATGGCAATGCGAGTGTGTGAGTGCATTTAAAATTCAATTTGGAAATAGAATTTGATTGCTTGTGTTTTCTATCCTTTCTTATGCTGACTGCGCTATGCAAGCATCTACAGAAAAAGAGTAGCAAATATATATATGTATATATATATATATCTGTATAATATATATATATATATATTCCAAGTATATGCACACTTATTTATTGATGCCCTTTGGGGTAGCGTTAGCTTTGTAAAGTTTCATTTGGTTATTGCCTGCCCCGCATATATGTTTGATATATTCCAAAATTGATTCAATTTGGCATCTTCCGAGTGGTTCTGTAAAGAGAAATTCAAAAAAACACGCAAAATAAATAAGTTGCCAGTTAGAATTTAATTAAAATGATCTTAAGTCAACAGCATACACATACACATATACATATGTGTATGTATATATGCAGACATTTATATATACATGCAAATGACAGCATATTGTCCTTTGCATCAAAGGCATATGTATACGTATATAGTTATATAAGTACACTTATATATATATATACGCATTCGCATACAGATGTTCGCATAAATTCATTTTCAAATAGTGTGGCCCAGGCGCTGGGCCGACTCGTTCCATCCGCCCCACCCGTTCCAGCCCGGTCCGAGTCGGTGCGGTTCGTGTGCATTTTTTGGTATTTGAAATTGCGCTCTCATTTTGGCATTAAAATTGCAGCAAATACTTTGAATAAATGCGCCAACCGCATGACAAATGTCTTGCATTAAATATAAAATATGTCCCAATGGGACACACACACACACACAGCCACAGACCCAGAGCCAGAGTCAGAGCCAGAACCAGCATCGTTCTCCATCAGTGTCCAGTCGACGTTGCAGCCTGTGCCCTACAAATGCATAAATACACACATACATACACACACATGCACACACTGTCACACACACACTGAAGAAGGAACACATTTTCACATTTGCCGGATGCGGGCCTAGCAAAAAGGATCAAAGTGCATCTGACATCCAGTTAGAGCTGCAACAAAAGCCCCAACCATTTGGCAGCCAACCAACAAATTTCCATCTAGTGAACCTAAATTTCCATCAGCTCCAAGCTGAGCCTAGCTACAATTGAAATATTCATATTAACAGCTGCAAATTGATCTCGACAACACAAATCTGATTTACTTAATGTTATTGAAGTTGCTGCATTCATAGTTGACTATGGATGCCCAATTTGTGAATAAGTGATATTTATGCAGGCCAGTGTAAATGTTCAATCTAGCTGCATTGATATGCAAGCTAAAACTTTTTAGCTTGAGTTTGTATGTCTCGAATACATCCATTCTATCATTCATTCATTCATTCAATCATTCACTCATTCAGTCATTCATTTATTCATTCATTCATTCAATCATTCGATCACTCATTCATTCAATAATTCATTCATTCATTCATTCATTCATGCATTCATAGATTCATTCATTCGTTCATTCATTCATTCATTCTTTCATTTTGTCTTTTCTACAGGATTCAGAGACTGAGTCGACTTAGACCCGTCCAACTGCTCTATACGAAACACGACAAATTGTTTGGTAACTCTACCAATATTATGCACTGATCAATTTAAAAAAAAATTGTATCTCTGAATGCTAATCAAACCCAAAGGCAAAGACAATGCATTCCACTTAATGTATAACCTTATCCCATCCACTTTTTGTATATCTTAATCAATTTTTCCCTAAGGAACTCTTAGGAATATAATGCATTTGGTTACTACATTAATGCATGCCACGACCATATCAATAAGATCGGCCAATAAACATTACAGTTAAGAAGTATAAGAGGCAAAGAGAAGCCATTAACAACCGCTATATGTGTATAGGCGTGGGTGTGTGTGAGTGTATATGTGTGCGAGTTTATGTGTGCCTGAGTTACTCTATGGATTCAGGCAAAATTACCTGCCAAAAGTTACTTTTGAGTAGTTTGTTCACTTAAGGATTAAATACGAAAGTAGATCCATAGATGAGCAACATTTTGGGAAAATAAAACTTAAGTAGGAAGCTCTGGCGAAAAGTATTAATAGCTCAAAGTGCACTTTAGACTACACTTGAAATATTAATGCAAATTCCAAAAATCAATAATAAAATGTTGCTGCAGTTCTACTTGTTGCTGGATGTTCTCTCTGCTCGCTTTGGTATTGGGTCTTCGCTTTGGCAGTCAATTTTCTAGCTACAAACTGCTGTCATCCATCACTGGGATATCAAACATTATCGGTTTGTATAATTGCTGATTAGCAAATTGAAT
Source organism: Drosophila mojavensis (assembly GCF_018153725.1). Taxonomy (NCBI): domain Eukaryota; kingdom Metazoa; phylum Arthropoda; class Insecta; order Diptera; family Drosophilidae; genus Drosophila; species Drosophila mojavensis. Next base: position 7,277,847 of record NW_025318667.1, read on the forward strand.
TGATTGGATAATTGAAAATCAGTTCGAAGGCCTTTCGAGCGGCCGCAGGCAATGCAAATGCAAATGCACCGCATGTCGCCAACTGTGAAGCGAGCCAGCCGACTGGCCAATGACAAACCGCAAATAATTACCAGCCCAATCCGGTGCGGCCCAGCCCGGCCCAGCTCGACCCGGCCCGATCCGAAAACAATTTGAATTTGCCCAAAATAATTGCATCTAATGAGTGACGGGACTCGACGAGACGACACAAGTTGAAATCCATGAATAATGCAGGCTAAATTGTTTAAAATTTTGCATAATAAATCGATTAATGATGGAGAGCAGCCAGTGCATTGATATTGAGGTAATTTTGTTGAAGTATGCTAACTAATACGATAAGCCGTTAGCATGGCAAACAACAACAGTGCTGTGCGTAAGCATGCATACACTGCATACACAGTTTAATAAATGATGCGATGTCTACTCGCATTTGTTCGAACGTTTTTCAAGTTTGCTGACCAAATAGGTCACTACCCCGGGCCTATTTCGGGTCGGAAGGCACCTTTTTGCATATATATATATATATGTATAAGATGTGTGCGTGAGTGTGTCTGTATATATAAAACTACAATAAATCAATTTGCTGCCTCATAATGTGAGTTTGCTCACACACACACAAACACACACACATACACACACACACCCAATCACCTAGGGCCGTAAACGTTTCGTATCACAAATTACATGACGCTTATCGTTAGTTTTACAAGCGTCTTCCTTCAGTAAACGCACTCTTCCTGAGTGACTGACGAGCTGATTCTGTATTGCCTGAGTCCTGCCTGTAGCTCAATTTGTTTCACTCACTCACTCACTGACTCACTGACTGACTGACTGAATGGCTGACTGAATGACACGCCGTATAGCATACGCATTATCTGGGGCGCCAGAGCCACCCACGCGTCTGCTGATTGCTGTCTCAATATTGTTGTTGCTGTTGTTGTTGCTGTAGCTGTTGTTGCTGCTGCTGTGGGTCTTTAGCACTCTGTGGCAATGGGTCTCTGGCGTTATTGGCTTTTTTCTCAGTCTTTGGCATTGTTGCCATAGTCAGTTGTGAATCATTTATCATCTTTAGTCGCTCGCTTAAATGCGCCTCAAAATTATGTTTAATTTCGCATTGAGCATTCGGCACAAAACTATTTGGCATTCCGATTCCCGCACAATTTATGTGCTTGCTGATTAAAGCCTGAAGCCAAACGAGCCCCATCTAAATTACCAACAGCAGACAATACAGAGAGTGCTCTCATTTTTCTTTCTTTTTTCTTCGTCTTTTTTTTTGAGCAGCAATATGGCACATAAATAAGCCATTAACTTAGATTCAATCAGCTTGCTCTCCGGGCTTTAAAGCGCGCTCCCTGACTCATTCAATATTTAGTTATTTATTCAATTAAAGCGACGCCCAACGAACCATCGCGTGCCACACACACAATCAGTTGAGGCATCGGATTGGAATCGTCTTCCCTGTTCGATGCCAGCGACGCGTAAAAGACGCTGAACTGGCAAGCCAAAGGGCGCCCAGGGCTGAAAGAGTCGTTCGCCTTAGGCCGTCACAGCCTTCGGCCGTAAGCCGGCGAAAAAGTGTGCAGCAATTATGCCGTACGGATATACAGCAACAGCAGCTACAAAAGCAACAACAACAGCAGCAACAACAGCAACACCAACAGCAATAGCAACAGCCGTGGGACAGGACGTTCATTAGGATTACGCAGGCGAGAAGCGAAGCGTTGGCCGGGCCAAGTTAACGACTCGTTGTCATGCTTTTTCCCGTTTCTAATACAGCCGGATGGCTTGAGGTGACATGTGAAATCAGTCTGTGTATCGAGCATGACATTCTAAAGAAAACCCCATTAATCTGACGAAAACGATAAAGCAAAGCTCTGTATGTCTGCGCTAAGACCAGAGACACCGACTTCTAATCGCTACTTCCTGGTAGAATTGCGGTCAAAGTGTAGCTTAGCGATTGACAGGAGCTGTCAATAGCCATCGACAGTTGCCTATGAAACTTATCGATTATTCTTAAATCTAAGAATGACGTTTCCATTCTCCACTGTTAAAAGCTGTCGATAACATATCGATTTGTCTGAGTTCTCATCATTTTAGTACAATCAGAGACACTTTTGACCTTACCATTGACGTCTCAGGAATCGATAACATTTAGCAATAAAGCGTATCAATCTTTAAGTCTTGTCTATAGACAATTCAATTCTTCTCCCCATTACCACCAAATCCATCTTGAAAATATTATCTCTTTATTACCTCTCCACTGATAGATCAGCTAAAATCAGATAAGAACTGCCGATAAAACTTATCGACTTGCCTAAAGTTGACTCATGCAATCTAGTGCTTATCTCTCAATTACCGATGGAATGTTATATTTTTTTCTGATACCCTTTAGTCAAATCATTCAAATAACTCCAAGTTTTACTCTCAGAAACGGTTTTCATCTATTCGTTAAAATTCATTCTCTTTCTCTAGCCGAATTCCTTTTTCAATTCACATTCACCAACTGTAATTTGCTTTTTCAACTCTCTAAATATTTTTGATGGAAATCTTTATGATATTTAAGTCATACAATCGCAGCAATTCATTTGCATCTAAGCATCAGTTTCTATTTTGAAAATCTTTTTCCTTTTGCACGCATTCTTTGCATCGGCTTTTCGACTTTTTCGATGCAATCGCCCACATCGAGGTACGATAAATTCCTGCAGGCATGCACCTCTGCCACAAAAAAAAAAAAAAAAAAAAAAAAAAAAGAGGAAAATAACAAACAAGCAGACAAAAAGGATAGAAGAAGATGAAAATAAACATTTTTTGTATCACTTCATTGTCTGGCAGCAGCGCATAGACAGCAATGCGAAGCTTGATAAATACTAATTGAATTCTGAAACCGATGCAATGTGCAGAGATCTCGAATATTTCGGGCCAAAAGCTAACAGTTGCATGTGTGTTTTAGTGTGTGTGTGTGTGTGTGAGTATTTTTCTGTCTTTTAATTAAATCACTCGCATGTGTTAGCTTTGCCAGGTTTTAGCATTACAATGGAGCCCCACTCGCCCCGCACTCCTCCCGCACAGTCAGTCAGCTAGCTCAGCTCGTCGTGTTCACATTTCTGTTATTCCCATACTGTGACTTATCATTTTTATTAAAGGACATAGAAATATTTTCACACAGAGACGACAAGCACAAAGGTGGCCCACACACACACACTCTTTCACTCTAGGTCTACTGCTATTGTTGAGTAGGCAAAAAGCAAACGAAATAAATGTGTATAAACATACACAAACACACACACACACACACCGACACTCTCTCGTGTGTGTGCTAAATATTTGTTGTGTGCCAACAGCTGAGGCAACTCGGGCATATTTAGCAGTTTATTATCCTCACACATTTTGCATACTCGCACAAGCTGCAAAATAAACTCGGATTTCTTTAATTTGTGCCTTGTGCGATAGCAAATTTTAGGAAAGTCGCATAAAAAAAAAAAAAAATAAACGAGAAAATACCAAAAGGAAAACATAATAAATTCAAGACAAAATCAATTAACTCCAATGCAATTATTGTTCATCGTTTTTCGTTTTCATCTTCTTTTCTCTCCGTCTCTCTCTCCCACTCCCTCTCTATCTTTCTCTCTTTTATAATTGGTGAATTTCGTATTCGATTTATGTGTTCAAGCTTAACTATTGCTTGTGGCTGAATGAACAACTTTTCAGTTTGTTCTTTTTAAGAACCCAAGCCTTTGGTTTCAATTATAGACGGTTATTGTTCACTTATTCAGCTCTGACATTAATGGAGTGCAGAGTGCAAAAATACTCAAAGAGAAATTGTTCCAATTGATGATTCACTTGAGTGCCTCAACCCGCTAGCTGAGGCTGTTTTAATAGATAGCTGAGAATAAGCAGCTGAATCAATGAGTAAATTCTTCAAAGCATTTCAGCAGCCCCAATCACAAGCCTCGATAAACAGGCTAAGCTAATAAGTGCCATAGATTAGTTAAGATCTATCGAATTCTCCCATTTTGAATGAATATAATATATGTAAGCATCCTTTGTTTGGGCACTACATCGATGATATTAAGTATACGAAGTGTGTTCAAAAAGCACCGCAAAGTTAAGTTGATTCCCTGGATAGCTTAATACGGCTGATCTCTGCCAATTCGACTTTGCTAAGTCTTCTACAATACTCTTAGTGACGAACTATTTAACTATTTAGTAACGAACTATTTTTTCTATACTATAGTTATATATATATACACATTGTCGGTAAATGCATTACGAATTATGCTTAACTGGCAAATTCCATTGAATACATAAAGCTAAAATTTATCGATAACTTCGGCACACTATCTCTCTTGTTGGGTCCTACATCATATATAACATTCATGTGCACCACATGAACTTTACAATCATATTGAAAGTTTATTTTCAGCTTTTTATCAAATCCTAATACTCGATTTTGAAATTTCAAATTCACACACACACATAGATACACCCTCACACACACACGTATATATAATTGCTGTTAATTTTTAAGTCCGAAACGGATTTCAACTCTATGCAAAGCCATAAAAAGTTTTCGCTTTTCAACCGCAACCAAAGCTAAAAGTTCAAAAAAAAAAAAAAAATAGAGGGAGGCAGAGAGAAAGAGAGAGCGGAAGAAATAAATTTAGTTTGGCCACACAGGCGGGCATTTCAGCTATGCCATCAAATATGCAACAGCTCGATTCGTGCTCATTTAATCCAAATGGTTCACTAAAGTTAATTGAAATCGCTGTGACACAGAACATTAAATTTTCGTGTCCTTTTTCCCTTTTTTTTTTATTGTTTTTTGTTGTTATTTGTCTATTTGCAGTTGCTGTTGCTGTTGCTTTTTTCTGTGTCCTACAAGTACATCGAGCAATGTAATTTGTGCATCATGTTGCATGTTTTTGTTGCTTGCTAGTGCCTACACTCTCTCTCCGTCTCTCTGTCTCTCTCGCTCTCTCACCTCCCCTTCCCCTTTGTTGAAATTGAGGGGGAGTGTGCTGAGTGGGCGTGGTAGCATAGTTTTCAAATAAATTGCATTACTTTGCATTTTTGTTCAGTGCTTGTGAGCGAAACAAAACAAAAGGGGCAGCAGCAGGAGGCAGAGACACACACGACTGCCGTACGGATGAGTACAAATGGGACTACATAGGCGTTGGCCTCGATACTCAAATCAGCGACAAATAAAACTTTTTACAACATCGCCAACATACACACAGAGAGAGAGAGAGAGGGAGAGAGGGAGGGAGAGAGAGAGAGAGAGGGTGTGGGAGGGGGCGAGAGCATAGAAGGGCATTCAAAGCAGGAGACCTCTTGGATTAAGGAAACATTTTTGCTAGCCCTTCGACTGCTCCCTGCTCTCTGCTCTCTGCTCTCTGCTCGCCAGCAGGATAATCGAAATAGAAAACTAACAACAACAATTGCAAATATATTACAAAATGAAAACAGCTGAAATCACACATGTGCAAGAGCACGAAGAGGAGCAGGAGGAGGAGTAGGAGGAGGAGCTGAAATAAATCAGGTTTATTGCTTCCGCTAACGCCCTGAGAAAACCATTTCTAATTCAAATTCCTCAACCCCCAAACCCAATCGTCGCCTATCGTCGCCTATCGACTATCGGCCAGTTATCATCGCTTTGCGGCTTGTCGCTGCATCTGTTTGCGGTGCGGCCGAGCAGGCATCCCGTCATGCACTGCTTGACGCCATGATTGATTGATTGATGCTAGCTCGATTTTCGGCCCCTTTGCAGCAACGACTCCTGCCAGCGACAGCCACGACCACAGCAGGAGGGAATGCAGCTGCCACGCTGGGCTAACTGCTCATCGACGCAGCAATGGAAGCACAAAAGCTTAATCAGTGAAACGCCAAAGCAGCAAACCGCAAGAATTATGCATACGAAATTTTCGCACGACTTTCAACCCTTTCGCAAAAAAACAAAACAAACAAAATAAATTAGATTTCCTCTTGTTTTGTGCTGTTTCGTGTGCGAATTAACCAAGCTGAAGCTGCAAAGGGTGTAAAGTGGAAAACTGCTTAAATTGGCTAGCAATTGTAAATTTTCAAAAATTTGCATTTGCAAATAAAATTCGCAACTTTTAAAAACTGTGTTTGTTAAATTTACCAGGAAATACCTAAATTTAACTAAAAAAAAAAAAATATTTAAAATTCAGGTCAAAACAATTATTTAAAAATTTTATTTAAATTTGGTAAATACAAGTTTATATCAAATGTAAATAAAAACAAAATATTTCCAAAAAAATTTGCAAGTTAAATATAATAAATTTTTTTTCAGAAATATTATATATGATATATATTTTTTTTAGAATCCAGCACAGGAAAAAGGGTATAAACAAAGTAACAAAGTTGGGAGTGACCGACTAGGAGATATATATTAAGAAAGTAAAAGAGCTGGGAGTGCCTGACTAGTAGACACCTGTTACCCTGAACAGAGCTGATATTTCCTTCATTCAAGGCTTCTTATATGCACACCTCATAGCTTCTAGAAGAGTGCAGAAGTACAGTAAAAAGTGCTCTAGTCGGGATTAAAGCCTGCGAGCTGCTACCCTGCCCATCAGCCTGACATAGGGACGCAGAGTACAAGGTGTCGGCTAGCCAGTCACACCCAACCGAAGCACTCAATCTACATTCAAATATATGTAATATATATATAATAAAATTGAAAAAAAAAAATACATAAACAAATATATATATAGATAATACATAATATAATAGATATAGAAAAAAATACAAAGGCTTCAACTCTTATTCAGTCTTTTCTGTCAATCTGAAGAGTTCAATTAAAGTTCCATTACATGCGGAGCAGCCGTTGTTCACATTGAATTTGGGGGCAGAGCGTAGGCTCGGGCTTTCAGCTGGTATTCGAAAGTAAAATCCACTTAATGAAGGAAATCTATGGATTAACTGTAAATCGCTGATATTACGATATGCAGCATATGTACAAATAGCTACAAACTAGGCCCACATCAAACATACATATATATATATATGTATGTATACATGTATGTATATAGTATATAGGTATCGATGGGACTGGCTGGCATTGGAGGGCGGCCTTGGGGCATGGCGCGGCCCATGGGGCTGGGCTTGGGTCATAGAGCTGGGCAACCTTTTTGTTGTTGTTGTTGTTGTTGCTGTTTTGTTTTGGCCCACTGCCCCTGAACATAATCAGAGACGCAATCGCGTCATGGCCTGGTGCAAAATCTAACGCACGCCACACGCTCATCGGACTTGGGTGATGGCTACGGCTCTGGTTCACGTTCAGGTTGAGGCTGAGGCTGAGGGCTTGGCGCTTGGAGCTTAGACGATTTTACAAATCGAATTTGTGTCACATTTTTATTTTAATTTTTTTTGCATGATATTCAAAAAAAATGAAAAAGCAACAGCAACAGTAAAAAAAAAGGTAAAATCTTGTGCATTGACCTTTTTCCAAGCGAATGCCAGCCGGGTTAGCTGACAGTAATCCTCTGGGCAGCACTCCCCCTCTCTCTCTCTCTCCCTCTCCCTCGCGCTCTTTCTCACACTCTCTCTCGCTCTCTGTCTATGCGTGTGCGTGTGTTATGCTGGGCTTGTGCTTGTGCTTATGCTACCATTGGGCATTAGCCCAGCCTGACCTGGCTTAATTCTTAACTAGTTATGGCCCAGGACCTTAAGTAAACAATTAGTTGGGCACGAATAAATGAAGCGCTATAAAGTGCGGTTGCCAATGTGTGTTGGCCACGTTATTAGATTGTCATGCCATATACAAACGTAAAGCTATATATATATCTATATGTGTACATCTATATATATAGACGCACTTTTGATACATATAGGCGCCGCACGACGCTGCAAGGAGTCCAAACGCCAAACGGCATAAAATGTCAAGGACGTTAAAATTTACGTTTTGAGGTTGCCACGCTTCGTTTGGCACTTGGGCAGCAGCAAAGCAACAGCAACAGCAACAGCAATAGCAACAGCAATAACAATAACAACTAACAACAAACAAGAGCAAAGCACAAGCTCTTCTCACTGGCATCTCTGAGCAAAACCTTAGCGACATCCAATTCCGAAAACCCACTTTTACATCCAATGCAACCGAGCTGAGGGTGTGCGTGTGTGTCTCCCTCCCCCTCCCTCTCTCTCTGTGTATGTGCGTGTGTGTGTGTGTGTGTTTGTTGCAGTGTTTGGCTAATAGCGCGTATGAGTAATATTCCATGTGGTCATGCCCGGGAGCAACTGCCAGCAATACTAACGAGTAGTGCTGCAACTGTGGCAGCAACAGCAACAGCAGCAGCAGCAACAGCAGCAACAGCAGCAGCAATACCAGCAGCAGTCCTGCTCGCAGCAGGACACAAATTTATTTATTTGCCTCCACCTGTCGCCTGCAATTGTTGCGGTCCGCACCACAGTCACAGCACGGCACGGCACAGCACACGAACAAGCCGCAAAGGGCAAGACAAGCATGGACTATTTAAGAAAATATAGCCATCTATAGATTCCATTCTCGACCAGCTAACAATACCCATAGACGTTATTCACTCCACTAACTGCCTTCATTTCGAATGGGCTTTGAACTGATTGAGCAAATGTTAACATTTTGCTGAATGATGCCTTGGACCCAATGCGAGAAAGCAATATATTCATATTATATGCGTATATAACAATTGTATACGAGACTTGCTCAAAAAGTATTCATTCATTCATGAATATCTTTTTCGTCTCCTGCCTCATCTATGATAGCTATTGCGGATGTTTTGTATTCATTATTGCTCGATTGCTATTGATAGCAAACAAAAATTTAAATGTTAGCTCACATATATATTTGCTCTGCCTCTCTCCTGAAGCCACAAGACCATAAATAGATCAATAGAAGCTTATTAACTGACTTAAATCAAGTGACCCACTAAATAAATACAAAATATATATATTTATATATATGGCTGCACAGATTATCTGCCAAATGCCAATGTTGACCCACTTGGAGCGACCACAGCCAAAATGTTTGCGAGTTCGAACCCGTTGCGAGGCTTAATTCAAACTTGTTGTAAAAACCAGGAAAAAAAGCCCGGAAAAAAAGACAAGGAGGAAAGTAATGTCCTCTTTGGTGCAGTTGCTAAACAATTTTTTATCTGCGTTTTATGGCCAGCCATGAAACTTAAATTGCTCGTATACCCTAGCGGCAAGCACTTGCGGCCACACAAGCAACATGTGCGGCCGGCCGGAGTGATACCCTTTACGATTGCCATAGCGCAGCAACTCTGAAATATTAAATACGAAATATGAAATCGATTCGACTCGAAGCTTGTCCATAATTCTATATATGTATATTATTCTATATTATAGTCCATAGACATACTCAAGTTCAAGTAGAACTTTAACGTTTATGTCATACGCAGAGGGAGGCGTGGCAGAGCCCACATAATAAATAGATGACTAGCCGAGTTGCTTTAGCCCTGCCCGTCTGTCCATTCATAAGTCAGTGCGTACATTCAACTCTCCTCTCTCTCTCTCTCTCTCTCTCTCTCTCTCTCTCTCTGCATTCTACATTCATTTTATTCATACTATTCATTCTCAACTAATATGAGATGTAAAACAATTCTCAAAATTCTCAAAGATAAATGGCCAAGCAGAGTCTATAAAGTAATGTGTAAATTATTTGTTATTTTTGTTAGTCAACAAGCTAAATTTATTTCAAATTTATATTTTAGCTAACCAAACTTTTAATGAAACAACAACAGCAAAAAGAAAAAAAAAAAAACTTGGCCATTTTATATTTATCCGCAAATGTTTTGTTCCAGGACATTAGGCGATGGATCTGCTGAATTATTGAGTTAAGCACTTGAAAACGTAAAGCTGCTTGCTAGATGGCCCAGCCTCTGTCCCCTCCTCTAGCTCTCCCCTCCCCTCACCCTCTACCCACTACCTCTCACCACTCTCTTCAACTGGCCGTGGCGTTGGCAAGTGCCTCGGCCGTGTGCTTGTATAATTGGGAGCATATTTTTCGAGCGGCGGCGGCTAAGTAAATTCATGCATAATTAATCGGATTGCCTCACAGCAGAGCAGAGCAACAGCAGAGCAGCAGCAGCAGCCTGAGCCAGCAGTCGATCGGGCGTGTAGGCAGCACGTTCGCGCTTGCCGTTGGCATTCCCGTGCTCCAGAGCGAGAGCTGGAGCTCTATCTCAGACTGGCCCGTATCCTGGCCCATTTCCATTTGGCGTGCCCCCCCACCCCCCATGCATATTTAATATGAGCACATGACTCAAAAGCCCGCAATTAACTTGCTATGAAGTGGAGCCACTCACTCGCTTATTTCCACACAATTAAGATGGCGATGGCGATGACGATGACGATGACGACGATGGCAATGGCGATGAGCGAGACGAGCACGTGGACACGGACGGACGACGGCTGATGCGATGATTCAGAGATTGTTCCCCAAAGAATAAATAAAAGAGCTTAACTTAACTCGCACAAGCACTTTACACATGCCCGAAATGCAAATTGTATTTTAAATAAAAATGCCACTGCCACACGCGGCGTATGAGCGACAGCAACTAAAAACGTACGCATGTTGCGTATACGACACGCGCCCTCAATTATTCAACGGGCCTACGGCCACTGCCGCTATCCTGCAATCAGTGGTTACTCTGAAATTGGCAAGCTGGATGTGTGAAGGACGTTGCCTTGCATTAGCTAGATGCTGACTAGACTTAGTCGAGCACAGATAACTCTAAGATAGTAGAGATATAGAGTATATATGGATATACTTGTTGGAGAACCATTTTAGCACATCTATCATTTTTAGCATAATTTGTAGCTTTAATTGCTATCGGCAAATGAACAGCTGATACCTAAGCTTAATCGAGATCAGTTATCGAAATCGATAAAAATCGAGAGTGGTATCGAGTATGCAAACGAACAGACAATTTCAACATGCCAGCAATGGGCTATACAACTAATAAAGAGATATATAATTATTTGACAATACTCTTATAGCTTATATCTTGGGTGCAAGGTATACGCAAGTCGGCTACCACATGCACTTTAGTTGCTAATGTTAGCTACGAAATGTCACTGCCAAATTAGGGCTGAGCTGTCGAAAACCCTCAAAGCTCAACTCAAATCAAACCGAAGGTCGCTTTACATATATTTAAAGATGTACATAGATTAAATATATATATATTTACATCCATTTACTTTATTTCAATTAAAAACTATTTATAATTTTGTGCGTAGAGCATGCCCGATTCGTTCTGTCGCAGCTGCGAAATTCATTTGCTCGGTTTCAATTTCGTTTTGGTCGTTTGCAGTTGTTTCCCTTCTGCTTCTTCTTCTTCTTCTTGTTTTTCTTTCACTCCCTTCATACTTTCTTGCGCATCGCACTTTTACCTGCTTCTTATGATTATTACCCGCTGTAAATTATATTTATATTGCTCGAGCGTGTGCAGCTGGCAGCGCAGGAGTCGGCCAGCAACCGGCAGCCGGCAGCCGGCGTCTGGCGTCTGGCGTCTGGCATCTGGAGGAAGGGCCAGAGCGCATGGATCCCGGCGAGTGGCGACAGCATAAACTGTGCTGATTATGTGGTGCCAAGCGGTAGCCAAAAGCTGGCACTTTCCAATTGCAGGTGCCTGGCGCTGTCGCCTATGCTGCTGGCTGCTGGCTGCTGGCAGCTGGCAGACCCCCCGCGAAGGGGGGAAGGCTAGAGAAAAAGGAGACAGCGAGAGCGAGAGGCGGAACCAAAGTCAAAGTCGGAGCTGCGGCTAAAGCCAAAAGCCTATGGCAATGTCAGCAATAGCTGTTGCCTTTCCTGTCTCCTGCGTTGCTCATGTTGTGTTTATGTATTTGTGTTGTTGTTGTTGTTGGTGTTGGTGTTTGTGTTTTGGGCACACCTCACGCGGTGTCTTCTCTACTTGTCTTTCAAATTTGTTGAGTATTCATTACGGTTTAAAGTTTAATGAATTCTCGCGCCGCGGCCAGCCAGCCACAGCCTAGACTCAATGTGCATGCACGCGAATCCAGCAGACGGACACGAGGAGTCGGAGCAGGAGCCGGAGCTGGAGCTGGATATGGAGATGGAGATGGAGATTTGGAACGGACACACACAGAGAAAACTCTGGCTGCAGGCGCCTTGGGGCCACTTTCCGGCTAGTCATTTATGTTGTTCTGCGCACAATTTTGTTTGATATCAAATGGTTGCTATTTTTAATTAAATTATCTGGGCCAAGCCAACTCGCCACCGAAAACTTGGGCACAGCCCCAAAAGCTTGCAAGACGAGCGCCATGTAAGAGCGCATTCCAGCCAGTAATTAACACTATACTTATATATGTGAAATAAAAATAGTATATACATGTATATGTACATATATAGAGACTGCATATAACACAAATTGGAAAGCGCACAAAAGCTGCTCGCAATCAAAAACTGTGAAACGTGACATATTTCCATTAGCAAATGCCCAGCAGAGCTAAGCCCAGCTGAAAACTACATTGCAAGTGCTTATGCTGCCTTACTTACATCTACATGCATTTGTTATATTTCAAACGTTGAGGGAGAGAGAGAGAGAGCAAGAGTTGTTCAATCCCTACAATTTATTGCAACTTCACAGAGGATTCGAAAGAGAATTGTTAATTGAAATTAACTCAAAAGTAGAAGTTGTCGACAAAATCATTTCTTCCTCTTCAATTCCGGCAGTCTTTACTCTAGCACACATATACATATGTATCATATATACATATATCCACCTTTAGTTCAATGCAACTTAAGCTCTGTCAGCGCCAACTCTTAAATCTCCCCCGATTCCTGCTTATATGTAGTTCAGCTCATACTTGCTTTATCTTCCTTCTGCTGACACACTTGAGAAACTTGTTCCAACTTTCATTTGTACTCAATTTAAACTTTTCTTATTCTCTTACTCATACGCTCGATTCCCTCTCAATTTATACTTATACTAAGGCATATCTACTTATACTTGTATTTACTTTTATCCTACTCCACTTACGTCAACACTTTGGCTTCCACTTTTACTTCCTCTATATACTTCTTATACGTACTTTTCTTCGCCTACTTGAACTCACATTTAACTCATATACTATTACTAATTCTTTCAGCTATTCACACTTGTACTCATTTGTGGATCGAATATATAGCTCTTCACTTGTCTTCTTTAAGCTTGTTTTCGATTCTCTGCCTACTTATACTTATTCTTATTCAGCTAGCTACTCACACCTTTCTAGTTCTACTTATATCACTTCCCACTGCAACTTATACTCACTTTTAACCCTCTCTCTGTCTGTACTTATACTTATATCCGATTCAAGCTTTACTTATACTCACTTAGTGTCATACTTATACTCTTTCAATGACTATACTTATACATACTTTCCATTTGTATATATCTACTCTTATACTTTATACTTATACTCACTTGAAACTCTGTCTCCTCATACTTCTACCCACTTGATGCTTTGCTTATACTCAGCTGCTCACACTTATACTCATTTATGTTTCTACTTATACCACCTCTCTCTCTCTATCTCTTTCTCTCTCACTTATACTCACTATTAACGCGCTTCCTACTTATACTTATATCTTATACTTATACTTATATTTACACTCTTTTAATAACTGTACTGTACTTCCCATTTGTATCTATCTACTCTTATACTCTTATACTTAAATACACTTTCAACTCTATGCCTTCTCAAACTTCTAGTCACACACATACTCATTTATATTTCTACTTATACCACTTCTCTCTCTCTCTCTCACACACGCTTTCTCTCTCTCTCTCTCTCTCTCTCTCTCTCTATCTCTTTCTTTCTTATACTCACTCTCAGCACACTTTCCATATCCATTTCAAACTTTTCTTTTACTCATTAGTGGTTCTACTCTTGCAGCTTCCCATTTTTATTTCTCTACGGATTCTCACTTTTACCTTTTCTTATACCGTCACTTTCAACTCTGTGCCTGCTCATGCTTTTACCCACTTGACGCTTCACTTATACTCAGCTACTCACACTTGTACTTATTTATAGCTCAAGTTTTACGTTTGTCTGTCAACTTTTACTGATTCGCACTTTTGCCAATCTTGAAACGCCTTCTCTCTCCCTCTCTCTCTCTCTCTCTCTCTCTCTCTCTCTCTCTTTGCAACCCATCTCACTCTCGCACTTCGCGAGCTCTATATCTATTGCTATTCTCTTTCGAGTCTCATCTCTGTCCATAAATCTGGAGCATTTATTAAAAATCAAGTGAGTGCCTCGAATTAAGCCTCGGCCATGACGCAGAAGCGGAAGCCCGGACCAGAAGCCAAAACCCTAACCAAAGAAAGGCGCCGTTATTGCTTTCAGCTGCCCCAAGCTTTTTTGCACCGTGGAGGCAATACACACACACAGACACGCACAGACACACACACACACACAAGCCATGCTAGACGAAATTGAAAATTGGAGTCCTTTAAATATTCAACTTAAAGTCAAATAGGAAAGAGTTTTTTGATCAAATTTCAGTTTCTCTCTCGAATGAACTAAAAAATTGCTTGAGTTTTATATGAATATATTTATTGTTTAATAGATGTTACCAGATATTCTAAAAAAGAATCACTGATACTTTATCCTTGATTTCAATCTCTAAATGTTTTTCTTGAATTTCTAAGACCTTTGTCGTGATATATATCCAATATTTATATATCATAGCTTGATTGATTGATTAATCTAATGTAAAATCGCTGCTTAATTGGGTATACCCTTCAGTCGGTGCTGTCGAAAGGGCATCATAATAATAACCGTAAAATGTCAACGTGTCAAAATTTGCCAGCAGCTTCCTTCCGTTTACGCAGCGAAACACAAAAAATATTTTAACACACGCACTACGCAAACAACACACACACAGTCAGTCGTCAGTCACGCACACACACACACGCACACGCACACACACATGAAGGCGAAAAGGTTTCAATCTGGGAAAATGCGTAGCACAACAGGAAAGTGCACAGGCGATCGAAAAAAAAAATAAAAAAAAAAATAACAAAACAGTTGAATAGCAGTGTGAGAGTATAATAGATGATAGACTAGCAAATACCACGCAAAATATTAAAACGAAGAAACATCAAATCAGAGTTTGATAAGCTCTTCGCTAGAGACATGCGAAGGCACATACTTTCGACTCTTTAGCAATCAGAGGGCTTCACGTCAATCAGTGTCAATCAGTCTATTAGCTCAATATGCCCACTTGGCTTAGCTGAGTCTATAGAGTATAAGTGAGAGTGGCAATGGAGTCTGCTGCAAGCCATGAGCGACTGCACATGTATGAGTGTTGCTATATGTGTGTGAGAGTGTGAATGTGAGTGTGCATGTGTGTGTGTGTGTTATAAACATCCTAAATAAACAATTTAACAACTTGAAAATTCCATTTATTAACCTTTTTCCGCATAATAAAATTCGAAACCTTTCCAACACACATGTACATGCCTCTCGCACACACACACACACACGCACACACATACCAAAAAAAAGAAAGCAAAATAAAAGAAGTATTGCACAGCGTAGTGAAGAGAAAAATAATAATATGGCACAAAACAGAAGAGCAACAGCAACAGCAACAACAACAATGACAATACCAACTACAACAACAACAACAACAACAACAACAATTTGCTGGAGTGGATTAATAACAAAGTCAACAAGGATAACACGCCTTAATTATGTATGTACAGGCGTTAGTGCGCACTGTGGGCGGGGCACTTGGGGCAGGTGGCCATCTGGTGGGCTGGTGGGCTGGTGGGCGGATTCGTGAAAAGGAGGCGGCGGCTGCGACAACGACGATGGCTGGGGCCTTTTGGGGTTGAGAGCGGGTTAATGCGACGAACAGGAAGGGGGCGGTTCAGGTGTTTTGCGGCTGAATGACGTAAATTGTAGTCAAACAGCAATAGAGACGGCAACAAACAAACAACAAATGAAACAAAACGAAACGATACGAGACTGAAACGAAACGAAACGGAATGAAACAGCCAGGCAGCCAACCAACAAATGCGGGTCTTGCTCCACAGGCTCACAGATCTGTGGGAGATGGCATCCCTTTGCCGTCTGCCCCACATTGATGAGCTGAGCTGAGGAGGCTGCTTAGTTCGACATAAGTGTGTGTGTGTGTGTGTGTGTGTCTGAATGTGTAAAAGCAAATACTTGTTAACAAATGCGGGCACACTGCGCGCATTTTCATAAATGAATTTCACTTGTGATTTTGCCAGCAAAAGCGCTGTCGATTCTATTGACACCTGCTTCACCTCTATTCTCTATTCCTCTGTTCCCTTTCTATATGCACTTCTGCCTCTGCTTCTTATATAAACATTTTAATAATATATAAACATTTAATTTTTGGTATTAGAAGAAGGGATTCTTGTCTTCTTTTGCTTATATGTAGAGATGATATAGAATATATAAAAGTGAAATATTATTGAGTTGATGAATTCTGATTTTCTGCATATTACTGTGTATGCAATTATTATAGAGCTTTCCAATTGAAGAAAGCAAAGTAACGTAATATCTGCCTACAGGAATGGGACTCTCAACTATTTCTAGTTAGGCTCCTAATGAACATTATCATTAGATATAATATTTCTTATTAAACTGCTTATGAGCATTAACATTAGATATTAGTTACATAGAGATAGCTTATGCTCAACTTTTGTTCCCTGAAATTAATACAAAAAAAATGTTCTCAATTCAGAAAATATTAAAAAAAAAAATCTAAAAGAAGTATTTGTGAAAAATTGATGACTGAGATGGCGCAATCAGCGATAATTCAACTTATTCGCATATAAGAACTTATATAAATATTATATAAATATTCATTAACACAGCCCACCTCTATACAGGTGCAAGTATACGGCAAATATGCTTCGCTTCACAGAGAAGTGCTTTCAAGTCAATAAAATCTACTCATATATAATACATAATATACAGTTAAGCTAACTGCAATGGATGCATTTTGCTACAATTAACAAATAATAATAACATCATTCATATCCGAGTAATTCGTGTGCACACGGCGCGTATACGTAATATGCAGTTGAATAGCATTTCGCATACATTGGGCCAAGATTCGGCTATGGATGACATATGCATACGACGACAACGAGTTAATTGCTGAGCTGCTGCCAGTCGTTTGCAAAGCCAAGCATGTGTTTTGCAATCAATAAACTAATTAGTTCAGAGCAAAATGCTTCCAATTGGAAGGCGAATGAGGAAAGTGCCGCATGATTTACGTATGAGACGCATGAAAATATGGGAGAGTTGAGCAGCTTAGAAATGAAATTTATTTAATTTGTGAGCATTATAAGCTGTTGGTCAAGTGGTATCAGAAGAGTCAGAGGAGGACGGGAACAGAACGAGAGAGAGAGAGAGAGAGAGAGAAGGTGAAGATAAGGGGGCGAGAGAGTAAACACATATGCCTGGACTTGGATGTACAATAAGTATTTAATTACAGCAGACACAAATCAGTGTTTAGTCAAATATATAAATACGTATGTATATACACATATATATAGCAATTTATGTACACATATATTGCACGTTTGTTTAGATACACATAAGTATATGCAGATTGTAGAGAATCGAAATTAAAGTTTCAGCTGTTGAAACTACACGCGGATTTTCGTATTCCCAGCGCAGCAATTAAAATTCTTAATCGCCAACATTAGCCCCACACAGACAGACAGAGAGAGACATAGAGAGAGAGAGTGAGGGAGGGGGAGACAGAGAGGCAGTCATATTTGAATGCATATTTCGCTCTTCAATTGGGGCAATTTGCAGTCGGCTGCCGGAGCAACAATTAGGGAACATTCAAATCGTATCATGTGAAATTGAAGCGTTAATGAAAATGTGTTGACATGAATTTGCATGCTCACCTATTACACTCTACTTCTCTGTCTCCCCCTACCTCGCCTACCGCGCTCGCTCGCCCACGAATATATATACATATATATATAGCGTAAAATGTATCTTTGGCATATCAAGTTGGCATAAATGCAATTAAAAAGCATTCAGCGTAGGAAATTACGAGCATGAAACATTTTCATATTCATTTTCTTCATAATTAGAGAAAGAAACAACAAAAACAGAAAATAAAAACAGAAGCAAAGAAAACATTTGTTGCGCAAGTATTTAGAATACATTTAAGAATTATGGAGAACTCGAGGCTTTCTCTTACCTACTTTGCGGCACAAACTGAATCTCTGTTGCTCTCAGGCGCCATCAAATATTTAACGCTCAGAATGCTTAACACGATTAGACTTGCCTCCTTCTAATTGCATCAAATTTTATACTCATTAGCCGCACATCACATGAAATTGCAGAGAAACTCAGATGCCCAAACAGATGCGATGCAGACATTCCCCGAGACTTTGCAGACTCTTTTGTTCCCGGAGATGGAATCAGCGCCCCAAATAGCAAAAGCCTCCGCCGCTCACTTAGACGGGAGGCACCCGACTCTGTTGGGGTCAGTAACACTCGCCTGGGAGAAGCCAGAATGGTGAAATAATTGGCACCCGGACTAGACAAGCACCTCATACCTCGCACCCCAACTGCAGCTAACTGCCGAAGAGGTCCTCAGCAGATCTCCTGGATGCTACAAAGAGAAAGCAAGCCAATCTCTACTCCAATCCGAAGGGAAGCTGTCCAAATCTGGATGGACGCCACCAATATTCACATAGAGTAATTTACTTTATTAGCTAAGGATCAAGAATAAATAAAGCTAAACTGAGCAAAGGAGATCAGATTAATTCCAGTCAACGGTGAGAAGAATTAAACCCCCTGGTGGTTCAGTTCAGATTCTTTGGTCTGACAAAGGAGACTTAACACTTAATATTTCACAGTAAATTGAATATTTGATACACTATAAAATTAACACTGAACAATAATTCTTTCTACTCTTGCTGAATATCACTTATGTATCTTGTGTAAGATCAGTAATATACAAAAGTTAAGTGCGGCTAAAGCTCAGCACGACGGAATACCAAAGTGAGTTTTAGTGGTTTTCTCTTTTCGGCCCAAAATACCCAGATAGAATAAGGGACTTCTTTATTATTATAATAACAATCAAACAATCAAACAAACTATTTCGCTAAGCTTTTTAATCAAACTGTTTTCACATTTTTGAGTTGGATTTGTATTTTGTTTAATTAAATTTAAATTAAATATTTTTTAGCACTAATTATTAATATACACATAAAAATATATTCATCATTTTGCTACTCAATAATTATATGAATTTTTTTTTTTTTTTTTTTTTTTTTTTTTTTTTATTTTTATTATTCAAAACTATTGAAAAATCTGAGTTTTTATTTTTAGTTTTTAATTTAGCTGTGTAGCATTTTATTTAAAAAGAAACAATAATAGAACAAATTGAAACGACGATGAAATATTCGCATCTTTGCATTGTTGAATTGATTATATAGCACTTTATATTAATTTAATTTCATAATTTTTTGATGTTTTTTTTATGTATTCAAAATTTAGCTTTCAGCTTATAATTGTAAATAAAATAAAACAAATTATTAATGTAATAATGCTAAAATATAAATTGAATATAATATAAATTATAATAACAAAAAACTCACAACGCATTTTAAATTAAAAATTATTATTTTTTTTTTTTTATAAGTTTTATATTATATTATTTTAGTATTATTATATATTATTATATTTTAAGTAAGCAATTTAACTTTTCATGTTTAAGCTTACAAATGAAAAATATATATTTTATAAAATTAAAATTAAAAAAAAAAAACATATACAAAATATAAAATATAAAATTAAAAAAAAATATATATATATATAAAAATAAAATATAAAATTAAAATAAATATTAAAATAAAATATAATGAAATTGAAGTAAATTGAATTTCCAACTGCGAATGCCTGATTTAAATGCAGAAAACTTGCGAATTCTTCTATTTAACTTTCCCTTGCAAATTGTTTGAAATTGTTGCAAATGTTTGATTCGATTAGCTTAGTTATGATATTTGGCATTTGAAGTTGACGTTGGCTGTGGGCTGCTTGGCTATTTGGCTATTTGGCTATTGGCCGGAACGGAATGCAAAGTCTTAGGATTACAATACTCACCAGATGCGGAGGCAGCGCGACAGAGATGGAGAGATTGATAGATAGACACAGAGAGAGAGAGAGAGAGAGAGTTTGCTGCGTGTTTGGCTGTAATTTGTTTTTATTTATATATTTGTATTTTGTATTTTTCTTATTTTGGTTTAGCACTTGGCGAAAAGTTTATTCGGCCCGAAAAGAAATTAGGCAAAATGCTGTTGCTGCTGCTGCTGCCGCTGCTGCTGCCGCTGCCGCTGCTGCTGCTGCTGCTGGTGATGTTCGGGTTCGAGTTTGGCGTTTTAAATACTTTCGAAAGTCATTAGGCCGCCCGGGCGGGGCTTCAATTAATTCGATCTATGGCGAGTGGCTTTGAAGTGCCCGTCAGAGTGCTGACAGTTGGAGAAAGAATAATCGAAAATTAATGCAATCATAAAGGCAGCCCAAGCGGGGGCCCGGAATGCGGCTGAGTCTTGGCAAGTCAGTTGCGAGTTCTCACAGAGTGGGGCAGTGGCCGGGCGTGGGGAGGGGGGCTTCATTTGCTTGCCAGCTTGCCAGCTTGCACCCACTTCGACAACAACAACAATTCACAAAAGCACCGTTTCGGAACAACAAAAAAATAACAAACAAACAACAAACTGTGAACGAACCATTTGGCAGGGCGGGCACAGCGCAAAAAAATGTAGACTTGGCTCTGATCTTCTCGTTGGCCGCAAGAAGTTGATGTTTACGCGTCGCTGCGCCTGAGGACCTCGCGCCTCCGATTCCGGCGATTCCGTGTGTGGCAAAACAACGGCAATCGCAGTAGCACGTGGCACGAACTACGCTGACTAAACTAACTCAACTGGCTGCGCTACAGTGAATGCTCTGGCTGAAGACTCTCGATGCGACTTGTCCGACCGCTTCATGCGAGACCACGACCTCGACTGAACGGCGTGCACGGCGCTAACGGCACTAACGGCACTAACGGCGCTAACAGCGTCGAGCCACGGCGAACGAACGAACGAACGAGCAAACGGACGAACGACTACGTCAACAACAACAGCAAACGGCAACACGACCACGGACAATCAACTAGCTCGCTGGCTCGCTGGCTCGCTGGCTGTCTGCTCTGCTTCGACTGAAGCGCAATTTTCAACTGAACTGAACTGAACTGAACTGAACTGAACTGAGCCACGTGCAACGATTCCTAGTTGATGTTGATGCTGATGCTGCCACGGCTGCTGCTACGGCTGCTGCTACGGGCTGCTCCAGGCGATTGCCGCACAGCTTCCTTCATGCACGAGCCGTAACAGCGGCGCGCTTCGGCCGCTGTTAGGCGCTCTGTTAGCTAACAGCAGCCGGAATGTTACGAAATATAAACAAATAAACGCAAGATTTACGTCGTTTGCTCTGTTGTTGTTGTTGCTGCTGCTGCTGCTGCTGCTGGCGTCGCTGCCTCTGTTGCTGCTGCTGTTGCTGCTGCTGCTGCTATCGCTCCATCGCCTTTTCTCGCCTTTCTTTTGGCGTTTGTTTCATTTCATGCTGCGGCGGCTGCCACGTGCAGCTCCAGCGGCCCAACGGTTAGTAGGGGTGTTCCATTTCCCTGTGCCTTTATTTCATTTTTAATTTCAGCTAAACTTTGTAAATTATAAAATTAAAGCTCTCGCCCCACGCGCTCTATATCTAATCTATTAAGTCTCCTAAATATAGAAAGAGGCACAGGTCCTCCATGAGTTGTGGCTTTACAAATAGCAACCGAACTCTGTATACCCTAACTTTTGTTTATTTTTTAAAAATATATCTGCATTAAGTTTTAAATATTTTCAAATATTTTATCTTAATGTCTCTGCGAGTACAGCAATTAAGCTATGAATTCATATTTATTTAAATCAGCTCTAGGCTATCACTAACTCTCTATATAATATATGTTAACGTTTTCCAACATTGCAACATAAACTCCTTGGGCTATCATTAAATTCAAAATGAAATAAATGAAAGTGTTTTCCAGCACTACAACACTGTTTAGTGAGCTGTTAATTGACTTTTAAACATTGTCTAACACTATTATAAAGTTTATATGTATCTTAATAAGTATTGTTTGATTTGTATTCATTTTGAAGCATTTTCCAACACTACAAAAGCAGCATTACGGCTTGCAAACAAAATCAATTAAATTGAGATTCCATCGATCATAAATTTCATTTAAATAGAAATTGTTTTCTGCATAGACCCAAAGTTTTAATGCGAAGGCGTTTCGCAACACTGGAATCGCAGTTAAAAATTGTTTGCTGGGAAAAAGTTTCTTTGCTATAATTAAATGCTCAAAAGTTGGCAGCTTTTAATTGAACATCGCGCGCAATCTTGAAGCGCGGAACAGGTTGGACGACTACTTGGACGGACGGACAGACGGATGGATGGATTGCTGAATGGGCAGGGTAGCGAGGGCAGCAAGGGCAGCAAGGGTCCAAGGAAGGTTGAAAGGTTTGTAATCGATGGCTTCTCGGCGCGAACGTGCGCGGCACACATTTCATTCTGGAATACCCTGCCTTATGACCAAGCAGAAAGCTAGATTGGGCTTCCATAGGACGCTTTGCATTGGGTTTAGCAGCACTTAACACATCTCATTCGCTCAGAGATCTCTGGCAGTGCGCAGCATCTTGCAGTCGAGTAGCTGCTAATAGCCGAGCATTATTTTTCTCCTTTTTTTTTTAATTAAGTTAATGAGCAATTAAGCGATATTTAGAAAAGCGGGAAGCCAGAGCAAATCCATTGACAATGGCCACAGAGCGCTGCTCCTTGACAAGCGGAAAGGCTGGCAGGACATGGGAGAGAGAGAGAGAGAGATAGCGAGAGGGGGGAGCACACGAAATGCAGAAGCAGCAAGCGAAGAGCAAAGATTGAAAAGATTCTCCCAACAACAACAGCCAAGCGTGTGAAATTGAACCCAGAAATTTAAAATGCAACAAAAAAACATTTCACTTTAAAAATAAAGAAATAAAAAAAAATACTTTAAAATAAAAAAATATATGAATATGTATGAATATAAAATTTAAGTTACAAAAAAAAAAAAAAAAAAAAAAAATACAATTTTAAAAACTGTCAAGTTAATTAAAAAATAAAAGAATTAATTTCAAACTCTTTTAGCAGGGTTCGTGTCTATGCTTAAGCAACTATTAACATTCTGTTAACATACATCAGCATTTTCAGCTTTTACACTTGTTAACATTTCGTTAGCTTTTACAGTCGTCAAGTGTGGAACGCATTCGCCGTCTAGCACATACCCCAACCATTCAATGTTATGGCAACGTTGCCATAAAAATATGATTGTCCCAAAAAGCTCTTTGCAAAATAGGCATAAATATAGGTGCTAGCCCTAGCTATAGCCAAGTTTCAAACAATGCCACAGCTGTAGTTCGAGCTTAACGCGTGCTCTGGTTTATTGACCCCATTGACGAAAGCATTTTGTTCCGTTTTTACGTGCCTCTACCCCCAAAAAATTTCCAATAGATGGAATCAAAGTTGTTCCAGTTCTTTTAGAACGAGTACACACACACACGCACACACGCACACACACATATTTATACA
Source organism: Drosophila mojavensis (assembly GCF_018153725.1). Taxonomy (NCBI): domain Eukaryota; kingdom Metazoa; phylum Arthropoda; class Insecta; order Diptera; family Drosophilidae; genus Drosophila; species Drosophila mojavensis. Next base: position 7,301,559 of record NW_025318667.1, read on the forward strand.
TGTACTTAGCGCGTAAACAAAGTCAACCTAGAACTTTGACTTATGATTGACTAGAATATGCTCTATAGCCGGATGAGATTTTCCCGATACGCGCTCTCGGAGCGTGACAAATCAGAAAATGCCAAATCGGATCTGAATATGGAGTGTTTTTTTTTTTTTATTATTTCTGCTTTATTTTAGGCAGCTTGTAGCTTGGTAAATGTTATTATGGGGTTGACAATACAAGATCAAAACGATATGGTGATATACCCACGCCCACAGGGGGCGTGGCTTACCAACTTATATATCAAAATTAGACAGTTGAGTTACTAATAATCTTCCCTATCGATAGCCCAACTCTATAGGTAACGCCTCTTATGGGGCAAGGCGACTCGTAAAATACCCTGTAACTTGCATATTAATGGAGCGTAAGCATCTTAATTTTATAGGTATGTTACCTTAGACTTCCTTCGAACACTTGTCCGAAATTATATGTCTGCGTTCACTGGGGCGTGGCAAGTCGGCTACAAAATTTTTCCCCATTTTCAATGGGGTCACAAAGTAGGAACAAAGTATCACGCAGTCGGTGACGCCCAACTGTAACTCGGTTTGAAAATGTAAACAAGAAGCGTTCAATTGCATTCGATAACAATGTTTTCACTTTCGATAGTTTATCAGATATTATCGCAGAAACAAAAAATATGGAAAAATAAAATGCGAATCTTAAGTTGATTGTGGTAGAAGAGTAAGAGAGAAGAGAGAGAGAGAGAGAGAGAGACTGAGATACTTTGCATCTATTCTATTTCATTTGCGTTACTTCTCCCTACCCTCTTGTGCCGGGACGGGAGTATGTGGCTCTGCCAACTGCTGATATTCCAATTACGTGCATACATGTCAGTTAACACAGACACAGCAAACACATACATACGTACATATGTGAGCATATGTGTGTAGAAATGCAGTGAGTTGTGGCCTAGCCGGAAGTTGTATGACAGCTGAAAATGATATCGAATCAGACAAAGCAAATGCAGCTGTCAAACGCACACACACACACACACACACACACATCTATTACATTTGATTGACTGATTGTGCATAGAAAAAAGAAACAATTTGAATATTTTACTAACTTGACTTAAAATATTCATGCATGATTATTTTGATTGATTGCACAAAGAAATAAACCGTATTCATGTTTGGATTCATAAACAGATGTTTTGCAACATTTCAATGCAAATTTATGCTACGCGCATTAATATTAATTACAATTAAATGAATAATTAATTATAATAATTACTTGAGCGCAAAATTAACACATCACCTGGGCCCTCAGCCTTCATTTATGTTTCATTTGATGTATTTTACATTTAGCAAAAACAACAAAAATGCATAGCTTAAACTTTTGAATATTATCGACTGCATTATCAAAATGATATTAAATTTACATAAAATTTTATGCGAGCGAGTTGCGAAAGTTGCCAAAGAGACAAGAAAAACCATTTTAATTATTTATTAACTGAATTAGTGACAACAGCAACAACAACAACAACAACAACAGGCAGCAGGCAGCAACAACAAATGTTTATGAATTGCATTTTGTTAATTAGGCAAATGCACAAATCTCTTGATACATAAATAATGTTATATCTATCTAAAAAGTATATATAAATAAAAAAGTAAAAATTGAAACATGTGTTGAATAAGTAAGAGAACTTTAGTCCAGGCTGCTCGACGACGAGATTCCCTGAGCACATTGAAGAGCTGATAAGACTTTTATATGTGTATATTACATCCGAGTATATCGAATCAGCGTCTCTACTATTTGAGATAAGATTGTTGCAAATTTTGAAAGGAAATGGGAGACATTAAAGTTCTATTAAAATACACATGAGTATTTATGAAAAATTCAAAAGCTCTTTCTCTTAACATATAGGAAATCAAATTTTATTACTGAATTTTTAATAGAGTTCTAATCAATACAACTAAAACGAAGTTAGTTATCGATTATTTTGTAAGCCAACCCGTGTTATACAGCTCTTAAAGGCTCTGATATCAGGCAGGGGGCTAAGTCGTATCAGCCTTCTTCAGCCTGTTACATACATATTAAGCAAACTGTTATACCCTGTTTTCCCATTTTCAATGGGTTCAGGGCAGATATAAAAAAGAAAATAATTGAAACATATGTTAAAAAACGGCTTTTGTTTATGTATTTTATTTGAATTTCATTTGCATTTTAAATGTTTTCTTTTTTATTTGATTTTAATTTTTTAATTTTTTTATTTGATTTTATTTTTTGTTTAATTATTTGCATTTATTTCTTTCACTTTGGCCCTTTTGTTGTTAGATGCGCTTCGACTTTAAATGGCCAACGGAAATTTGCATAATTAAATTATTTAATGTGGTTTGCCAATTTAGCCCATCAAAGATTCAAACTGCGAAATTACCAGAAAGGTTAAAAAAAGCTAACCGACTTACACATACCCTGTTTGAATCATAAGTCTCGAATTTTTAAAAAGAACAACTATAAGAAGTTTAAAAAGACTTTTATTATAGTAAATATTTTGTGTCATCAATTCTAGACGTTGATCGACTTAAATATACCCTTTCATAGCCATTTAAGGTTGCATTGTTATTAAAACTATAGATAGTTGAGCAAAGTTTGTGCTATGCAAATATATATTTCGAGACTGTCAGCTCCAAAGTTGAATGGCTCAATTATACCCTGTAATCAGCATTTAAGGTTACCGTGTCACAAATATCATTTTACAAAATTGTGCAAAGCTTTTAACATGCATATACATGTCTTGTGACTGTCAGCTCCAGATTTTGATCGACTCAAATATATCCTACAATCATCGTAAAAGTTTAATGTATAAAAAATCAAATATCAAAGTTTTTTGTATTCATAAGCATATTTCATGTGTTCTAGATATTGATCGACTATTGATTATACCCTATAATGATTATTTATAATTGATTTGACAATAATTGAAATATATAAACAGTTGGACAACGCACTTAATATGCATGACTGACAATTCTAGATGTTGGTCGACTAAAGCATACCCTATAAGATTGTCCTAAACTGTCTTATTGCCACATATATTTTAGCAATGGGTATCTACTAAGCCAATCTTCTCCCCTTGCACTCTGTCTATCTCAAATCTCATTAAGTTTTAAGCTGTGCGAAAATAAAACTGGTTCAGCGAAGCTCAAAACTTCGAAAAATTCGCACAGCTCTCGGCATTGACAGAGCAGATCATCTGATCGACAGACCGCTGAGTGTCAGCTAATGGGCATTGGATATGCTCGACTGCCGGCGGCCCCCGGCAACATATACCCAATACTCTAGACTCTAGTCAGCTGCTGCTGCGAGGCGTGGGGAGGTGAGGTGGGGCGTGATTAATTGCGCTGCTGATTGGAGGCACATTCGAAGCCATGGCATAGGAGTGACAATATTACGACACATCGAACGTCTCCAGGGGCAGTTCAGTCACACTAGACTTTCGAATATGCATATTGCATATTTTCCACTCTGCTCACAATGCTTAGGCTTCACATTTGTTTCTCTCTTTTGTTTTAGTTTTGTAACTTGAAGTATAATAAAGCTAATGGATAACAGTTTGTTAGATATATTGACTTGCTATTTAGGTATTTTCCTTTCTGCTCGCCACAATTGCCTTTGAACTCAATTTCTGCTGCGTTTCATGTTCAATTGCTACAAATTGGCAAGCCTTTGAGTTGTTGCTGTTGTTGTTGTATGTATATGAAACTCCACTCATTCAGAATGTCAAAATGAAAAGCGCAAATAAATGTTTAGTCATGTGAAAGTCTGTCGAAAAAGAAGAAGAGGAAAACATATAAACCAAAGCATGTAGAAACTCTGTCGCTTGCGAGATAAACAAAATAGAATATTCAAATCGAATACGGCTGCCCAACAGTTACAGGGTAACTTATATGTTAGCTGAAGTTTGAATTGAGACAAATATACTTTTAATTATTATTGAAATATAATAATTTTGCATCTGACTTCCATAGAGTTGAGTTCTGTGGCGCCCTTTCCCATTCATCTTTGAAAATAATGTCTCTTCAACATTAAAGTAAATGTACACGAATACGTAGCAACCCAATGTGTGTATTACTGTTACAAAAGCAAAAAAGAAAAAAAAAGAATCAGAGAGAGTCAAAGTGAGTTATAATGAGTCAAAAGTAATCAAAGTAAGTCAGAGTGATTGTAAAGTGAATCAAATTGAGTTAAATTGAATCAGAGTGAGTTAGAGTGTGGCAAAACATGTTTATATGAGTCAGAGTCAAAATACCGGGAATGAAATAGAGTCAACTATAATTCAAAGCGAGTTAAAATGAATCAAACTTAATAAAACTGAGTTAAATTGAATCTGAGTGAGTTAAGAGAGTTCAAAGTGAATTTAAATGAGTCAAAGTCAAAATAGAGGAACCTGAATTGGAGTGAAATCTGATTCTAAGCGAATCAAAATGAGTAAACGTGAGTCAAAAAGAATTAATCTGATCTTAACTGAATCAATAGGAATCAAATTGAAACAAAGTCAGCCAATATGAGTCATAGGTAGTCAAAGAAGCTTGAAAACTTAGTCAAGAACGCGTTAGAGTCAAAACTGACTGAAGAGTGTGTAAATGCGATTCAAGACTAATTCAAACAGAGGCATTGTCAGTCCAATTGGCGACACAGTGAGTTGAAGAATATCGAATGGAACCAAAGTGAGTCACAAGGTGTGAAAAGTAAGTCACCGAGTGTGTGATATTCTCTTCTTCTCTTTCTCCCTCTCTCGCTCTATCTCCCTCCACTCAACACCTGTTAATAGTTTGTATACGCATATACCTCGTAGCTATACAAAAAAAGGGGTGTGTGTGTTTCCGATGTATACTAATAAAAATGAATCAATCAGATATCCTTAACATACACAACTGATCAAATGTGTTGAAACTGGCTTCTCTCATTAAGTAGGTGTGCTTTATGATCGACCCATCTGCATCATCAATCCAAGACAGAAACTAACTTGGCTTAGTTGCTTTAATATCAACTCTATATAGATATTATATATGCCCATATATGCGCATGCATACTTATGTAGGTCTGTATTCATATATGCAGCTCATGGATGTTACAAATTTCGTTTTACAAGTAGCCAAGATTATAATATTTGGCTGTTAGCCATTAAAAGATACATTAATAATTTATAGATCTGTCTATTTTGGGTCGTGAACTTGTTTCTGGGTTTAATGCAGCGCAGCTGATTGCTGTTGTTGTTGTTGTTGTTGTTGTTGTTGTTGTTGTTGTTGTTGCTATCATTTCTCTTTGGATATCAATTAACTTTTTCGTTCGCTTGTTTAGCTCTGGATGGACGTATAAATAGCAGCCAACGAGCATGGCATCAATATTAGTAACTGATTAAGCTTCCAGGCTTAGCTTCGTCCAACAAGAGCTAAAGCTGAACCCAAGCAGAACCGACAACAAAATGAAGGTAACACCCGCATCTCCAAAGCGAAAACATTTCATCTTCAATTTTTGACTCCCATCTGTGCCTCAGGTGTTCGTGTGCCTGTTCCTGTGCGTGAGCCTGACCCAAGCCGGCTTCATCGGCGGTGGCTATGGTGGTGGATATGGTGGTGGCTACGGTGGTGGCTATGGCGGTGGCTTCGGCGGTGGATATGGCGGTGGTGCACCCACCATTGTGAAGGTCATCCATGAGGAAGAACATGGACATGGACATGGACATGTTCATGGCGGCGAGGTCAAGATTGTTAAGGTGATCCACGAGGAGGCTCATGGACATGCTCATGGCGGTGGCTTCGTGCATGGTGCCGGCGAGGAAGTCAAGGTCATTAAGGTCATTCAGGAAGGCGGCTTTGCGCATGGCGGCTTCAGTCACGGTCACGGTCACGGTCACAGTCACGGCGGTGATGTGAACATCGTTAAAGTGATCCACGAAGGTGGCGGCGCCATCGAGCACGGCCACGCCGGACACTTTGTCGCCGATCATGGCCCCAGGTCCAGGATGTGAAGGTGGTGACGGTGCTGGGCGAGGGCGGCTATGGTGGCGGCGCTATTGGTGGAGCTGGCTGGTCTGCCGGCGGTGGCAATGGCTGGGATTGAGCTCAACTAGGCCATAAGCTAAAGCAACATCTAGCCATAGTCATAGTCCCATGCACACACACTCACACACACATACCCGCACACACACATACGCAACCATGTGATTGGCCAGGCACTCGACTCGCTTGTTTCTGTTGTCCGAGTTGAGCAACGGCATTAGCCTTGTAGATGTTGTTACTATATCTTTAAGATGGCACACATACCAAGTGCCCGTTGTTTTATTTCTTTTTTTTTTTACCAATACATAATCTTTTTTTTCGTGTTAAATAGTTTATAAACTATACAAACCATCTTCAACTGTGTTGAAAAATATAAAAACAAAAAGAAAACATTTAAAAATCATTATTCTTCGTGTGGCTAGCAGCGGGAGTCCCCGAGCCACGCACCAAATATCACAGGGTCGCGTACCCGATTCGACGTCGGCAATTATGCACGGTAAGGCTCTGATCTACCATTAACATGAGCAGCAATTGGCCAGACGCTTAATTCGATCATTAGCTGCACATGCTACACAGATCCGAACTGATCAAGATGTGCCCCCAGACACGACTTAATAGAAAATTGCAGAAAATTGAAAGACGAACAACAAAAAGCATTTTAACACCTTGAATCAAACATTTTCCATCCATATATACCTCATCTGTATATGTATATGTATTTCAAATAATGCACATGCATAACTAATGGGTAAACAAGCTGGTTTCTGGGTCGGAAGCTCTGACTTAAATAAGACCCATTAATATTTTTGGCATGAGGTGAAAGGCGTCTTCGCACAATCCACAAATGGACCGCCTTAATTTATGTATAGTCATAGCTATCATAGACACTGAGAGAATGAACGAGAGAAAGAGAGAAGGGAGAGTCAGAGAGTGAGAGAGAGTGGGTACCTTTGTGGACATTAAGTAACTTTAATAAGCTCTGCTTTTCTTTTCGCGCAGCTATAAGATTTTATATGAACCACTCTACATTTCATGCCACTGCTGATTGCAGCTATATCAATTTATTTTAGCAAAAAAATAAAAAGGCAAAGTGGGCGACTTGGAGTTACCCTATAAGTACGGCAGCAAAATATTTGTGATATGAAAATGTGTATGCTATGAGGGCATAGAATATAGGTAGAAGCAGATAAGAATGAGAAGGTAAAGAAAGAGGGACAGTGGGAGAGAGAGATAGAGATACAGAGAGAGAGAGAGAGAGAGAATGAGTAAAAACATCAGAAAAAGCGATAGCATCCAAAATTTTGTTCTAATTGTGCATAGAACAATCCCAAGACTTAGAACAAAAGGAAACTAAGTGATACTTCTAGCTGAAAGAAACTCAACCCATTGACAATTCTCATTAAATATGTAGCTACATATGTATATGAAAATAGTTTTCATATATTATAGTTGAACTATAATATTATTATAACATCTATATATATGATTAAGAATCAAATATAATATTCAAGGCTTACATATATTTTAAGACACATTGAATATATATGAGAATCACGTAGAAAGGCTACAGTGATGAACGAAGACAATAAGTAATATTCCCAGCTGGCATATATACTCGCATAATTGAAAGCTATATAACAATATACTCTATATTCAAGTTTATACATGTTTGCGAATCGCATAGAAAGGCAATTCACCTCACACCTATTGTTAATCACAGCTGAGCTTCGCTCAACCGACAGCAAATGTGGATGTGACAAATGCTTTCATAATTTGCATTTATCCACTTTTAGCAGCTCATTTGAGTGGGTATCGAAAATACATTCATTAATCAAAAACATATTTGTCACAATGATTTTATTTTGTCACTCTGATGATGATATGCCAGAAAGTCAACTCGACTGACGCCATAAGAGGATTATTACTTCACGTCACATTTGGATAACATTTAGTTATAACTATGTCAAGTTGGATCAGTTTCAAACTAAATTGTTAGGGGATGCCCCAGGCTGACAGCGAGTGAGTCTACCTGGGTTTGGCAATTCAGCGGGAGCTGTGAAATAGTTAGGGACTATTCAAATTATATTGCATGTATAGAAGTTCAGCACTGGCATAACAAAGTTTATGTCTTAGTTTCCAGTGCTTCTTAGGAAGCTATTAAAAATCTGTTAAGTCTTAACTAATGCTAATGGTCATGATAATAATTATTAAAATAAAAAAACTCTGATAGTAATATAATATATTAACGTATCGAATCTCGGAATTGCATAATCTAACGCTAATTATAGCAAATGAAGAAATTATAATGAAGCTTTATTCGTGTACTTATGTCGGAGATCAGGCAATACGATGTAAATTGGAAACCTGTTTAGCGGCTTAGACTGTCCGCGCCGGCAGACGAACCCTCGTCAAAAGGCGAAGACGGCAGCAGCCCTGAATTGAAGCTAAGCTAATAATACTAACTCGTAAATTTAACAAATTTCCAACGGCAAAAAGTTTTGAAAACATAAAAATTGTAGAGATTTATGAGCTTTAATTCATTTCATTTACAGCTCAACATAATTGCTGGCTCCACCACGGACCCAAAGAGCCAGTTGGACGAGCTGCCAGCCAGCCAGCGCTGAATGTCGTGACTGCGTGGGATCTGTGAGCTTCCGCGAGCCCCGCAAACAATGCTGATGCAATTAACTTGGAGCACAACACAGTTGAATTATATTTGCCATCTATCAAGTGTCGATCCGAAGGCTTAATAAATTAATAAGCTCCATCGGCGCACTTATTATACTCAACGGAAACGAGACAACAGAGATGAGCCCCAAAGCTGTTCATATTAAATGTATATCAGTAATTTCAATCTAAGACAAGATTTTGGGGTATGAAGTTTTACCATATCATGCTAAGATTTAATAAAAAAAGACCGTAAACATATCCATAACTTGTATATAGATATCATACATAACTTGTATAACATGATATTTAGTCAGGAACTGGTTAGCCATGACATGAACTGCATCACATGGAACTTCCTCTCGATATGTGCTGACTGAGACATCTTATCTTATCTTAGCTTATGTTCTATTATGTATATTATGGCACCCTGCTAAATCAGATAAAGACATAACACTAGATATTCTATAAATATAACCTCTTTCGATGAGCTCAGTACCGACATTGTTGTCGTTTCTCATTTTCTCAAATACTATTTATCTCTTTTCAGGTATATCAATTTTGTGACCGTCAAGGTAATACTCATTTTTAATCGCATTCAGTATCTTCTAGACCTTTAGCAGAGTATGCTACATACTTACCTCCCTAGCTTTAATAAGTCTCTTGTGATAATACGTGTTCCTTAGCTTCTGATTTATTTTAATATTTTCACTAATCTACTACGCCAAAGTCTCATGTATATACACATATTTATATACCATACAACATCAAACATATATTTGATACATAATGAAAACAGCAATGCAAAAAATAGCCCACGCATAAGTTAAATGTCTAGAAATGTCTAGAATAAAAGTTATTAAGCAATTAAATTGTAATAGCATTTTTTACTATGGGAAAGATGAACCATAAGAGCAGCCCATAAACTGGGCAGTAAGCAATGATCGGTATTACTTATAAGTGTGTGCACGTCTGTGCGTATGTAAGTGTGTCTGTCTGCATGTCTGCATGTCTGTGTGTATACATGTGTGATTTGTTATGTGTGCATACAAGAGCGAATTGATTATTCTTGGTTGGGCTTAGGGTATCCGCTAGTCGTACACTTCCCACTAGAGCACGCTTGCCTGTTTATCATTGGGCTAAGTTTTTAATAACCAAAGCGGAAAATGGCAAATGTTGCTCCAGCAGCGTTATTAAAGTATTACAATGACCATATAGCTAGGGCATCTAATGAAGGCGGCATTTGATTCAGAGTTGGGTTTGATTTTCGCTGTTTGGTGTTTGAGGCTTGGGGCTTGGCGCTTGGCGCTTGGAGTGTTAAAAAGCGCTACTTATTCGCATTAGTTTTTGTTTTGTTTGGCTAATGCTCTTTGTGCAAGCGCTTTGATGAATTGCATAACGAGCCAATAAAGAGAGCCCAGAGCTGTGAGAGCTGTGAGCTCAACGCGCCAGCGAAGGCGTCGCGAGAGATGGCTTTGTGGTCTTTGATGGCTGAATGATGGCTGTATGATGGCATAATCCGAGCAGAGCATCGCGTGGACAACCAATTAGAGTGTCATGCATTAGCATAGACTTGGCTAACGGGCTGTCCGGCAAGCTAACCAGCTTGGGGCAGGGTCGAGCTGGTTTTGTGGCTTTGGGCCCTGTTGGGCTCTTGGCCAGCTCTGGTGGGGCCATAAAAGCCAGCGCTAGTGCACTGCAACGGCACAGTTGAAGTTCAGCTCTCGTCGAAGTCGCATTTGCAATCCCAACTCCTAGCTCCAAGCAAGACACAGGGCCAACATGAAGGTGCGTCCTGCCTCCGGATCGGCTCAGCTCGAAATATCGCCGTCGTCGGGATTACGGAAATTTCGAGCTAAACTTTAATTTTTTTTTTTGTATTGTTTTTTCTTTTTTGTTTTGTGCCGTGCCGTGACAATGTCGTAATTGGAATTGATTTATTGTGCCTGTTTCTCTTCCAAGGTATTCGTTTGTCTGCTCGCTGTGTGCAGCATGGCCCATGCGGGCTTCCTTGGCGGCGGCAGCGCCCTCAGCTCCGGTGGCGGCTATAGCGGTGGTCATGGCGGTGGCTACGGCGGCGGCTATGGCGGCGGCCATGGAGGCGGCTATGGCGGTGGCTACGGCGGCGGCCATGGAGGCGGCGGCGGTGGTGGTGCCGTGAAAATCATCAAGGTCATCTCTGATGGTGGTGCTGGCGGCGGCTATGGCGGCGGCTATGGCGGCGGCTACGGCGGTGGCTATGGAGGCGGTCATGGCGGCGGCTATGGAGGCGGTCATGGCGGTGGCTTTGGAGGCGGCTATGGTGGCGGTGCCAGCACTGTCAAAATTGTTAAGGTCATCTCCGACGGCGGTGCAGGCGGCGGCTACGGCGGCGGCTATGGCGGCGGCTATGGAGGCGGCTATGGAGGCGGACATGGCGGCGGCTATGGAGGCGGCTATGGAGGCGGCCATGGTGGCAGCTCCGGCACTGTGCAAATCGTCAAGGTCATCTCCGATGCAGGCGGCATCAGCGGCGGCGGCGGTGGCGGTGGCGGTGGCTGGGCACCTCAGGGTGGCTGGGCCTCCAGCGGCTGGTAAACAGCGATCCACAATCCGCGTACATGCGATACCTTTGTGTCTGGGTCTCTGTGACATGTGTGCTGTGTTCGTTTGGGAGCTCGTGCAGCGGCCCTTTCACCTCTTTGTTTTTTGCATTAATTTTTTGTTGACCACTCGAATTGTAAATACTCATTACATTAAAACAAATAATACAAGCGTGAAGAGCGAAGCCAAAATGTTTGCTTAATTCGCAGCGTTAATTATGCGAGGCCAGGTCAGATCCAGGCGCGAGCTGAAAGTCATTTCCGCTAGCGACAATCTCTGTGGAATCAGCGGTCGCACTTGTTTACACTGCACAACATGACTCGTACATTGATGGAGGTCTTAGAGACTATATTGGGGAGTAACACTTGGTAACATACAATTTTGTTCTAATTGTGCATAGAACAATCCCATTAAGATATGACTTAAACATAGATGAACAAAAGAAAACTAAGTAATACTTCTAGCTGGACGAAACTCAACCCATTGATAATTCTCATTAAATATATGAAACTATATAGTTTCGTATATTATAGTATAATATTATTATAACATCTATATATATGATTAAGAATCAAATAATATATAATATATACAATATGTGCTTCCTAGGAAGCTATTAAAAGTAAGTCCTAACCTGCATACAGCATACAGCATACAGCATACAGCATACAGCATACAGCATACAGCAGACAGCATACAGCATACAGCATACAGCATACAGCATACAGCATACAGCATACAGCATACAGCATACAGCATACAGCATACAGCATACAGCATACAGCATACAGCATACAGCATACAGCATACAGCATACAGCATACAGCATACAGCATACAGCATACAGCATACAGCATACAGCATACAGCATACAGCATACAGCATACAGCATACAGCATACAGCATACAGCATACAGCATACAGCATAATACAGCATACAGCATACAGCATACATCATACAGCATACAGCATACAGCATACAGCATACAGCATACAGCATACAGCATACAGCATACAGCATACAGCATACAGCATACAGCATACAGCATACAGCATACAGCATACAGCATACAGCATACAGCATACAGCATACAGCATACAGCATACAGCATACAGCATACAGCATACAGCATACAGCATACAGCATACAGCATACAGCATACAGCATACAGCATACAGCATACAGCATACAGCATACAGCATACAGCATACAGCATACAGCATACAGCATACAGCATACAGCATACAGCATACAGCATACAGCATACAGCATACAGCATACAGCATACAGCATACAGCTGAACTGCAGTGAAATCGTCGCTCTGAATGATATATTTAAAATTCTTATGAGCTGAGAACAATGCTCTGAGAAATAAACATGTCTATTCCTATTGCAATTGGCCACAGGGCACAAGCTGTTCTCATATTCCATTGTAGACTCAATGCTCATGCTTGAACACTTTCTCGTGTACACGCTAACGAATGCCCACTGTGAGTGCACAACTTTGGGCACAAAAGGAAATAGATAGCAAGTGCCTAACATCTCGTACAAATTACAAAAACATTTTTGGTCTGCTCTTGCATAAGAATTGTTAAAATGAAAACGAAATTGTTGCATAGCTCAAGGTAAACGAGAATCCATCGGCAGCAGCTGCAAATGAAAGGGAAAACGAACTGGAGCTGACTGACCTATCTGGCTAATGAAAATGAAATCTGTGGAAAATTTCACACACAGCCATCGCTTCAATAAGATGAACAAATATGGGCCGTTGCCAATGGCAGACAACGTGTGCAGCTGCAGCATTTCAATTAACGTCTCTCTGCGAGCCAACCTCCACCCCTTCCCATACGGCTATGCCTATGCCTATGCCCACCCGCTGTTGTACCTGTCCAGCCTGTCGCCTCTGTCGACGTTCCATCAGAGCTTTGTTCAGCTCTGTGTCAATGGCGAAGCGCAAAAGCTTCGGCACACAAAGCTGTAGCCGAGGCCTGATTGGCCCAGTGCGTCGAGCCAAGTTCAGGACAGGCGGGCATCGAGTCGGAAGTTTGGCTCCGTCTGGTCCTTCACGTCGATACGTGGGTGCTGTCGGCACATGTCAAAGTCAGACAGTCAAAAAGTAAAAGTGCAGCTGCTCCGGTTCAAGCCATTCAATTAAACTTTTCAAACGTGGCCAGAACCGACCTCCGCCCCGCCTCCGTCCAGCGAAAGGTATCACAGGAATCTTGCAATCTTCGTGAAAGACTTCTTCATAAGCACTTCAAGTGCAAAAGCAGCTCTAAAGCGGGTTAAACTGCTGCTGGCCAACAGCTAGAAAGATGAACACAAATAACTAGATAAAACGAATAAAAGACAACAACATAGGGGTGGGGTGGAGAGCGAAGAGGGTGAGGGGAGTCAGGGAGTGAATAGAGAGTGAGTTTAATGGAGTGTTAAAAATAAATTAGTTTAGATTGGCAGAACAACTGAAACATCAAAGCATGATGGCCACTGGGGAGTACTTCAATTCCTGAGAATCGCATGGAAAGGCAGTGCTTCAGAAAACATCATTTGATTGTTATTTATTAACGGATGGCTGTCCTGAAGACTGCGCGCGTATATACATAAATGTATGTATATTTATTTGTATGACTATGCGTATGCATTCATGCATAGTTACTCACAATACATACACACATACATATATAAACAATAAAGTTGTATATAAGTACATATACATATACATATATGTACATACCATAAATACAAGAATACAAACAGCCTTACGTAAGTATTCACAGGCATATATGTATATACGTAGGCATACATATACATAAATAAAGACATACATAGACATACATATAGATACTTATACATACACATACATACATATACAGCTATATACATAAATATACATACCCATACATCTATACATACATATACAAATATATACATACATATGCACAATATATGCATCATAGTAATCATTATGCATCATCTTATTCATAATCATATGCAGTATATGCATCATTCGTTCATCATACAACATGTAATATACATATATTCACATAATATATGTATATATAATATAAATATATGTATATAGACATATATGAATGAATAAGAATATACACATATACACAAAGACAAATATAAACATAAATATTTACATACATATGCATAGATACGTGCATTCGCACTTGAATAGATAGATATACACACACACATAAATATGCACACATTTTTCATTAATTTATAGTTGATATACATACAAAATTAAATAAATTCATATAAGAATCCAATCAGAGCTCAGCTTTATATCGATTTTCAAATGATTTCCTCTCCAATTGAAGCTGAAGAACAAGAGCAAAGCTGTTGATTGGCAAAGCGTAAGCCAAGCTGCGGCAGTTCCGTTGAGTCATAAGACGCCAATCTTTTGATGCCAGTCAGCTAGTCAGACAGCGACCTAAATTAACTGAAAAGAACAACTGGGCTGAGCGGCAAGGTGGCCAAGGGGAGGGGCAGCGCAACAGCTGTTATCGAATTAATTACGTATACGAGCGTATGGGAACAGAACCTTCAGTGAGCCGAACAATCAGCAGTGCATCTAGCTGTTTTCTTTTCAAGTCGTTCCCCTCTCCCTCTCCCTCTCCTTTTCACTTTACCTTGCCCCTTCGCCTTATGTGATATGGCCTGTGATTTGTATGGCAGGCAGCGCGAACAACAGATGTGCCACTGAGACGATATGGAGGCATTGTCCAAGCACTGCCATTGCCTATAAATAGTTGCTGCCCCGCTGGGGGCTACGCTTGCGACTCGCTCGACTGCCGATGGCGCGCTGCTGTAGTTTTGTGACCTTGCTGCAGTTGCTCTGGCTGGGCGCTCGCTTGAGCTGCGCCCAGAACTACTGCAATCCCGCACTCTGCCCGGAAGGAGTGCGGCATGTTGTCTGCGGGAATAGTGGTGTAAGTAGTGCCACATCAGAGAAATGGGAAATGGAATGGAATGAAATGGGGGCATTAAACTGAACGATCTATGCTTCTCAGCAATTCGCGAGCGGCTGTCAGGGCGAGTTTGTCTCGCTCGATGCTTACATTCCGCTCATCCTGAAGGAGCACAACGATCGACGCAATCTGGTCGCAGGCGGCGGACTGAGCGGCTTTCCGAGTGCCCTGCATATGGCGACGATGTCGTGGGACTCGACGCTCGCCCAGGTGGCCGCCTACAACACGCTGCAGTGCCGCATGGCGCACGACGAGTGCCGCAACACGAACACCTATCGCTACTCCGGCCAGAATCTGAGCATTCTCTACACGCTCAACATTGACACGGCGACATTTCTGCGGGATCGCATCGCCGCCTGGTTCGACGAGTATCAATATGCGACCAGTGCCGATGTGGAGGTTTATGTGCCGCGTGGCGGACCGTGCGTATGCCCAACGAATCTCGTTGCTTAGCTTTGGTTAGTTAATTCAGTTGGTATCTCTGTCATCCGCAGTGCCATCGGCCACTTTACGACCATGGTGAATGAGCGCAACAATCGCGTGGGCTGTGCCGTCGCCCGGTTCACGGACGCCAATGGGCTGGAAAACACGCTCCTCGCCTGCAACTATGCGGTCACAAATGTGCTAAACAATCCGATCTATCGGGCTGGACCACCGGCCTCCGAGTGTATCAGGGGACGCAATCCCAACTACACCAATCTCTGTGCGGAGAGTGAGGAATATAGCTATAATACGTGGGCCGGCTAATTTTCATTTCCCTTTAAATCCAACTCAATTTCTCCTTCACTAAGATTATATACCTTTATTGTCCCATGTAGGGGTTAGCCATTAGTGTGAAATTTCAATTAATGAAATTCCAAGCTTTTTTACTGGGATAATACCATATTATCCGTTCATTTCCCCCCGTTTCAAACATGTCAGCTGTGAGCACAAGCTAAGTATCAGTATACTGACTTAGCTGGGATTTGAAAAAGTCTTTTATGGTACTATACTATGGGCAAGCGTTTCAATTCTAGAACCTATGCTCGAAAGCAGTGAGAAATACATAATTGTTCTCTGCCATGTGTATTTCAATTTCCCTTTTATTCACTATAAACTAAAACCCAAGTTGGTTTGTGACTTAGCTATAAAATATAAAAATATCCTATGGCTTGTGCCGTAAAAGCCCAACGGTCTAAAGTATCTATTGACTTCCCTTTATGAAATATTTACTATAAAAAAAAAAAAGCCCAGTTGGTTTGTGACCTTGCTAAAATATACCAAATATCCTATGACGTGCAATGTAGTATAAGCGCAACTTTATCCGTGTATATCCCTTTATAAAGCTTGTACTATAAACAAAACCCTTTGCTCAATTTGGTTGATGGCTTGGCTAAAAACCCCACAATAATTCCCTATGACAATTATACGAGCAACGTTATCAAGTATCCGTTGATGTCCCTTTTAGAAACTTGCACCATAATGAAAAGCCCCAACTAAAGTTTGTTTATAACTTGACTAAAAATACACAACCGTGTGAGTACTCGCTAAATGTACTAATATTATCCGCTACCAGCTGAGATAATTTATATATGAGTATTGTCTTGGATTTAAAAATAAAATAATGTGGTATTTTATATCGTAAATGCGTTTATTATGTACAATGAATGGATACCTTGAGATATTCGCGTTGACTCAATTGGTTTTTGTCATTTCACAAAAAATTTTTAATGGGAATTTTGTAAATGCCGCATGGTTTATATATCGTAAATTGTACCTCCAGCTAATTGAATTTTGTATAAAAGTAATAAATCCTTATATTTGTAATATTGAAACTTGATTTCCTTTCATCAATTGAGCTCAATTGGGATCTTTTTTCGATTATTTGTTTGTTGTCCAAATATCGGTTTGTGTCCACACTTTGGATTGAATAGCGTGAACCAATATTGTAATTTGTTGCTATGAAAAACAAAAATTTAATGATCGGTCGAATAGTGAATTCCTGGAGACAGTCTCCCATTTATGTATCTTAATGAAATCCTCCTCGATAGCGTCCAGTGATCCAGACATAGTGTAAAAGTAAAAAAGCCTGATATTTGTATTAATGGGACTGTATCTGGTTTCATCAATTGAGCTCGATTGGGATGATTGTTGATTTTTCGATTGTAGTCTAGAAATGGGTTTATGTCCACACGTTCGAATGAAAAGTATGGATCAAAGTAAAAAATTGTTACTGTGGGAAAAAGACTCTAGCGAGTGGTCGATCCGGTCTTAGGCTCCTTTAATTCAACTATGCGAATTACGATGGGTATATCTTCCACCTTAGTGTCACTGGTGATCGAGTTGGTGAACTCCTCGACACAGTCGGCCTTGAACTGGGCCCATTTGCGTGTCTTGATGAAGTCCTCGTACAGTGTCTTCCTCGACGGTATCCAGCGGTCCAGATAGAAGCGCATGCGCTGCCACATGTGTCCCGGGTTTTGGTCCTCCTCCATCAGCCAGTAGCGTGGTATGAGCAGGCATTGGACAGTGGTGCGGGCCATGATAACGCGATGATCGCCTTTCTCGCCCACCCCAAAAAGTCCGCCAAATGTCATTGAGCCGACGTCCACGAAATGGGTGACATAATTACCTTCGCCCTAAACGGGCGGCCAAGAAGAGTCAGGCATAACGAATATACATTAAACATGGGCAATATTTACTTTATCCCACTTCGATTGATACGATGAACTTGTCAGCGTGCTGGTGCGCGACAGTGAGGCTGTGATTATTGGCGACTCCTCCTCTTCCACCGCTTCTTCGGCCATGTTTTTGCTATTCCTGCTCTGCCTGCTGAGCTTGCTTTGCCTGCTTTGCCTGCTTTGTTTGCTCGACTTGCTCAAGCGACTCGATCGACGCATGCCGTCTGCCACAGTCGAGTCCCGTTTCAACGAGTAGCCGCTGTCCGTCGAACACAAATCCTCTTCGTCCTCGCAAACCGAAAAATCAAAATCGTCATCCCACAGATGATCTATTATCGACTTGTGATGATGCGAATGGCGGAATTGGCGCATCATCGGACGCTCCTCGACAGCCGGTGGCTTCTCGTTCAACAGCTTGCAGTTCGCCTCGATCTTGGCAAACTCCGCCTTGCGCTTCTGCAGGGAAGAAACATAAAGACAACAAATAGATGTACATATATATCCCACACAGTTAGCCAATGAGCGCTGCAGTCAGTCATACCGCCTTCTTCTTGTTTTTGCCGGCTTCGTCCAGCGAAGAGCTCGAGCGCAGCAGTTCCCGCACATCGAACGGCTCTGTCTTGTCGTCCTCTACTTCATTTTCGGAAGCGTCATCGGCCACGGGCGACAGGTCATAATGCAATTCGCCTTTTTCAAATCTAACCTATCAGGAAATAAGGACATATAGAGAGAGAGAGAGAGAGAGAAAGAGAGATTAAACTTACCCTCATATACAAGCATTGCAGTATAACGCATTCGCCGCTTAGCACAAAATACACATGTTGTATATTATCCGAACTATCCGGATAGATTGTGCTCAATGGATCGTATTGTCTTAGGATGCCAAACTTACAGGCGCTCACAATCTGAAAACGGAACATAGAGAGAGAAATCGAAATGAGTGCAAAGGGAATAGGCAAATGAAGCGTTTCATTAGATTTCTCAATATATTATATAAAAATCTCAGTAGAAACTTCAGCTTATGCCCATATCTTTCCGATCAAAGTACTATATCATATGTCGTCCTTAGGAAAACCGCATCAAAATACTATTAATTTGTATTTAACGAGTCTCTATGTATTCCATACACAGACATCAAGAAGTCTTACCTGTGAATCATTCATGTATTTCAGATAGCTTAGCGAGGCAATCGCCCTCTTCTTCTCAATCCAAACTTTTTTCACATATGGCATGAGCATAGCCCTGAAATCGAAATCGTCCAATGCCAAAATTTCGCAATTAGCTGAAGAATTTAACTTATTATAGGCAACAATTAACTAGCATTCGATTATTTTTTTTTTTTTTTTTTTCAAATGATTTACTTGTAGCCTTATATGTATTCATTCGTGAATTCTCCTCGAGCAGCTCAACCTCGCCAATCCAATCGCCTGGCCCGAAAAATGCCTCAGGCTTCGATTCCACTTTGCGTGATATCTACCAAAGGAATTGTTGGATAGTGAAATATGTATATATATAAATATATATGAATGAGCATATATATAACATTACCTTATTCATTAATTTTCTTGACATCTCGACCTCGCCGCTCACAACAAAATAAACACAGGTGGGCATATCGCCCTCTTTCATTAAGGTGCGACCCGCACTAACGACCATAAAGTGAAGATAGGGCACCAGACGAGCTCGAATTTTCTGCGAAAGATTTCGGCAAGATTCATATAGGTGAATATAGTAATATAGATGGACAGAGATGTCTTACCGGTGGCACTTGGGTGAAACAGCCTAGGCTAGCGACGATTGTGCAAAGTTTCTTGCGCTCTGCTATAGAGCGAGTGGAGTGCAAAGTGGCCAAGAGACCTTTTTGCTGCAATACAAAGGGAATACAGGTGGTATAGAGGGTTATATAGAGGCCTGTATAGAGTATTTGTGGAATCTATAGCACATGGAGTATATAGAGTGTATGTGGGGTATGTACTCTGTAATTTATTTAGAATAGATAGAATATATAGGGCAAATAAAGTACATAGGGTATATAGAATCTATACAATAAAGTTTGTAGTGTATACAAAGCGTATAGAACGTATAGATCATATTGGGTATATGCTGCATAAGGTGTATATAGAATATATAGAGTACATGTATGTAGGATATATATACATATATATATATATATATACAGCATAATATATATACAGCATAATACATATAAGTAGATTGTATGAAGCAGTATATAGATCATACTATATAAAATATAAATAATCATAGTGTATGCAGAGTATATAAAGTATGTCGGATGCTTACCGCCATTGTCAATATGCCCGTCTTATGCTTCTTGCGCACCAGCATCGCCACATTCTTCTTCACATTCAGGGTGATGCCCTGATCGTCCGTCTCATTCACCCACTGATGATTGGCATAGGCGACGCGCACCACACGCTTGAAGCGCAGCTTGGCCAGCTTCTTCCTCAGCGCATCATCCACTTCCTTGGTACGCTTGTTCATTGCAGCCGACTTGTTGGAATGGTTCTCAAGACGAAAATATATATGTATATATAGAGAGATTTTTTATATATTTTGTTAGCTTTCTTTGTTGTGTTTTCTGTATTCTTTGATCATAAAGACTCGAAGTCTCGTCTATATATGAAAGGGGTAGATAAAAGGCGTCTACTATGTTTATTTTGAATTGGTTTTCTCATGCATGACCTACTGAGTGAGTTGTGTGAGTTGAGTGAGCATGGGTAAGAAACATTCACGTCAAAGAAACATTCCAGAATTACCCACTTTCCCCTAACTAAAACTAACTTTGAGTGCAAATCGAAGGCACTCAGACTCAGAGTAGGGGAGAGGACGTTGATTGAGTAATTGGGATTGAGCATCTGCTCAGTTTAGCCCCGCAATCTGCAGAAAGCTCTGGCCAAGCTTTTGGGACAGCTTTGCAGTGGTGCTGGCATCGTGGTGAACAGCGCGAGAATTGAGTGGATTGCATCGAGTGGCATTGGCTGGAGAGTTTTGAGTGTGTGCAGGATGGCGCTGAGCTTGCACTCAGAGCCAGCCGAGCTGTTCATTTGGATGCTTCGCCATGTGTCCGTAATTTTGCGAACGACAGTTCATTACGGTTTTCAAGGATAAGCGATGCCAACGTGCTGGCCCCGCACTGGCGGAACATCCAATTCAATTGTCGTCTTTTATTGTCGCCTTTCGCTGCTCGTCTAACGGAATGCGCGATTCAAAAAAAAAGGAAAAAATACAATCAAATAAATAATTGACTTAGATTCTACCAAAAAGAAATAAAATTAAATAAATAAAAAAATACAAATTAAATAACCAAAATTATTAAAGTTTCGTGCGTAAAATCTACAAATGTTTTGTTGACTTTTTTTAACAATTTTTTTTCTACCATATATATATATATATAGTCCCTAGATATATATATATATATATGTGAAATGCAAACAAGTGCCAAATGTGATGTGAAGTATAAAAATCAAAAGAATAATAGAATGCAACAACAGAAATGTTTTAATAACAATTTTTAGCCACGAGTCGCAAGTGAGCGCGAGTTCCGTTCTTTTTGTTCATATCTGGAATATAAATTAAGCAAACAATTTAACCGGGTGAGTGAAAAGTTGTACATATTACCTACTCTGATATTATAATCCTGGGAAATTCGCAAAGCTTATTTGCCGGATGCATTTAATATACTTTACTCATATTATGCCAGCTCCATTTACCACGCAAAAACTGTTTGCAATTCTCCTTTTTTTTTGCGTGTGTGTGTGTTTTTTTTTATCATGTGAAAGTTCTCGGCAGCTGCAATGGAACAAGAGTTCTTTGCATATTTCCATCTGTGTACTCAACTCAGTCAACGGGCCATTGTGTGATTGCATTTCGTGATCATTATTAGATAGTTACCAAATGTACTTGAAGGAAGAACAAATCAACAAAATCAAATTATATGCGGGGCATCCTTGTTTTGTTTACAGTCTCTCTATATTTCTCTCTCTTTCTCCGTAGTTTTACATATATATATATATAGAATATAATAAGATGAAGATAGAGGTGGAGCACTCTATCTCTCTCTCTCTCTCTCTTAACTACCTATATCTTTCTCCAGCTCTCTCTATTTCTCTCTCACTCTAGCTTTACTTTCTCCCTCTCACTCGCTTTCTCTTTCGCTTTCTCTATCTCACTTCACTATTCTTTTCCACGTTGCATCTCCCCAACCTCTCTCTCTCTCTCTCTCTCTCTCTCTCTATTATCTTTCTCATGCCCTCGCTTTCTCTATTTTTACCTATTTACTTATTACTTTTACTTAATCTATCTTTTTCGCTCCTCCTTTTTCTCTACTTAGATCTCTCCCTGTACTCTTCCTTCCCTCCCTACCATACTTCTTTCTATTCCACCCCTCCCCCTCTATCACTAAGGCGCACTCATATCTGCGCTTCAATTACTACATTCTTGTTATCTCTGATGTTTATACATTTTCTGTAATTTTCACTTCTTGGAATTTTCTATTTTCAAACCTCTGTTTTTTCCATTATTTTTCTCAAAAGTCACACAGTCTCGCTTTATTATGATTTTTGCCTTCCATAAAACACATTTGTGACTTTCTTATATTTTAATTTATTCCCTTTCTAGGATTCGCTTACGAATTCTGGCTTAATCTGTCTTTTGTCCTCTAAATCTTCTCAAGCTCTGCCTATCTTTATCTCTCTCGCTCTCTCTGTTTCTGTATACATATCGCTCTCTATTTTTCTATATAAATATACATATATATATATCTATCGCTCTTTCCTTATATATACATATCTCTCTCTCCCTTTCTTGCCCTCTTATTTTCTTTTGTTTTTCTCATAATTGTTTATTAAAAACTTCCCAATTATTGCGGCGGTTTCCCTTTCCCACTACATTCTCTTGTAAGAAATAAATTATGGCATTCCAATCCCTCACACCCCATCTCTCTAACTATCTCTATCACTCGCACTCGCATTCTCACTTATGCGTTCACTCCTGAACTCTGTGTCTCTCCCTTTCTCATTTAGTTTTTATACTTCATTTAACATTTTTGAAATAATGTGGTTGTTAGCCTGCAGCTCGTCAATCTTTGTATCTCGCTAGCCATCTCCCGCTCCCCCTCTCCCGCACACCCCTTAAATTAACTAATTTTAAATTAAATTCAGTTGAGGTCGCTCATGAAATTGAGAGAAATATAAATTTTTGATTAATGTGGTATGAATAATTTATTTGCTGCACATTAAAACAATTACTTTGGTTGCAAAAACATTAATGTTTAATGCAAAAGAGTAGAAGACACACACAAGCACGTATACAATAATATACATGCATATGTACATATATATATATATATATGTAATATATGCAGATGTAAAGAAACTGATTTGATTTATGGGGAGCGCACGAGCGTAGTCCTTATTAATGCATTCGGACCCCCCTAAAAATAAAAATAAAAATCCTACAGAAAATTTAAATAACATAATTTATTATTTAAAAAAACATGAAAGCTATTGCTCTCTATGGCTATAGCAAACGCAATTTGCTTATATGCTAATATAATGACTCGCACTCCATATCCTTCAACTCTGATTCAATTCAACAACATTGACTGCCAAGAGCTGCCAGCCGCTCGATTCTATTTCATTTGCCTAATCCGAATGGATGTTGTTTTCAATATATAAAAAACTCGGAAGAACATGATTTCGCCTGACAATCGAACCTGCTCGACTAACAGATGCCCTAGACCCTATGAGGAGCTGATCCTTCAATCAATCTACGCTGGCAAACAATATGCGCCCTGCCACGCCTCCTTCTGCCTGCATACACCTCCACAAAACCATAATACCCTGATTTCGCACTTTCAATGGGTTCACTGTTATAGAACTTGAGTAAAGACTCGAAAAATAGTTGCACAGCCAAACAGGTCAGTACTAATAGAGTTTGCCTAATAAAATAGCTCTAAACGCGTAGCATATCTTAAATAAATAAATTATACATGGTTTATTTATAGTATATCGTATGTGTTTCTGTCAAATATTTGGGCAACAGAAACCGCATTTCACATTGCAAATCTATCTTTGATATGTGCATAAAATTTGTTTATTAAACAAAATGCATAGAAAGCAAATAGCAAATGCTGCAAAAACAAACATTTGTCATATGTAAATCAAGAGTTTTTCTTGTTGTTGTTATGTTTTTGTTTTTACTTGTCATTTTCTTTTTATTTTTTTTTTATTTTGTGATTTAAACACTTTTTTGCAACAGCGTAAAATCACATGTCATAGTGATTATTTAGACATAAAATGGAAGGACATGTTTTTTAGAGTTTGCCAAAAAGCTGAAAATACAAAAAGAAAAACTCTTTAAATAAACATAGATATGTTTTGAAACTGTTGTCATAACAAGTTTTCGTCACTTGTTTTTGTTTAGCATAATATCCATATCTTTTGTCGCGCTTCCTCGTAATCCCCATCAGATAGGATACCATTGCCATAAAATTCCTTTTTTGCCACTAATTCTCCAAGTATATACAAGCCGGATTTATCTAGTCCATCATAACGGTGCAGCGTCCTTCCAAGAACCTTTCAGATCTGACTGCTGCTGGCTCATAGAACATATCTTGTTTTTGGCCAACAAATTTATACAGGCTCTGGCTACAATTTTTGCAAGTCAAAATGGAAAACGAGTTAAAATATGTACAAGCTAAAGAGCTGTCAAAACTTAACTGAGCATATAACATGATAGAGCCTGGCGACTTATGTGAGACAAAGGAGCAGCAGGATAACGAAGCAGAACAAACGAAAATCGAAAATTTCTGATGCTGTTTTAATAAATATTATAAAATGCATATTTATTTATATTCATATACAAGAATCCAGGACAAACGAACATCGAAAATTCCTGATGTTTTTTTAAGCATATATTAAAATATATATATTTATATTATGTGCATGCATATATACGAGGATCTAAAAACTTTTTGAGAAAAATCAAAAATAAAAAAAAATAAAAATAAAAAAACAAAAATTATATAAACATCTATTCATATTTAGTAATTTATTTTTTAATATAATACTAATTTCAACATGTTTATATTTTATTTATTTCTTAATATTTTTTTGTATTATAGATAAATTATTCAATTTCAATATACACATATATATATATAATTAAATAGTATTTTCTGTTAAATATATAAAAATAATTGTAAATTGCTGTATATTTCATTTTTGATGTGCTTCTAAAATGATTTCATGAATTAAATTCAATGCAATTCAATTTGCCTGCTTGAACATTTGTAATATAAACAGTTCGCCATTTGCATAAATACATTAGGCCTATCAACTTTTTGCCGCACATTTTTCATATCGTTGTTTCAATTTCCAATTTCAATCCGCTCAGCATTTGGCTAACTGCAAAAGCTCCGCCTTACTGTGGGTGCTTGGGTCTGATTGTTTAAACCGTTCAAAATGTCGCTTTTAATGAATGGCAGCAGTGCGTACATGCACACATATATACATACATACATATGTACATATGTATATGTATGTATATGTGCGTATGCATATGTATTTACACGCAATTGCACACCAGTTTGTATCAGCATAATGATTAGATTATGTTCTAAACATGCATACTTGTGTATGTGTTTGTGTGTGTGTGTGTGTGTGTGTGTGTGTGTGTGTGTGTGTGTGTGTGTGTGTGTGTGTGTGTGTGTGTGTGTGTGTGTGTGTGTGTGTGTGTGTGTGGAGGGAATCCATTAGCCTAAGACTATAGACAGCAGCATATGCAACCAATGCCAGTGTAACCAAAAACCGCAATCTTGTTATATTCAGTTAGCCCCAACAAACATGCCGCAATAACCTATACTTACTGCGTTAATGTATGAGTACAACTTTGTGTATTTATACATATGTGTGTGTGTGTGTGTGTGTGTGTGAGTGTGCGTATGACGAGTAGTCAACAAAGTTACAAAGCTGCGAGAGGGTAAGAAAAAGTCGTAATCCCAAGATGTCAACCCGGTTGTTGGGCGCCTAAAGAACTTTCTAATCTGAATATATATACCTATATATGTATATACATTTATATGTATGTATGCGTATGTATGTATTACCCAAAGAAGATGAAGAATTTGGTGTAATAAACAGCGCAGCTGAGGGCTGTGGGTGGTTAGCTAAAATGTGTACAAGACTTACGCGTAATGCGTATGAAACAAAACAAAGCACGTTTTGCACTCAATGAGGCACAGCAGGTGCTCCACTGCAGACACACACACACACACACACACACAAACATACATACATGTTTCAGCTAAGATTTTGTTTGTTTGTTTTTTTTTTTTTTTTTTTTTGGGGGTTGAGCTTTACGCATATGCTAAGCGACGGTAAGCGTTAAGAGCTAGTTAGTCAAAGTCAGGTAAAGAAAGGCGAATGCTAACGATGGTCTACGATGTCTCGGCCAGGGTCGCAAGAAAAAATAAAAGAAAAAGGGAAAAAAAAGAGCGCCGCAAGCACGTGACACTGATGATGATGCCGCTGCTGCTGATGATGCTGATGCTGCTGATGCTGATGATGCTGAGCGCTGAGCGCTAAGAGCGGCGACCAAGAGGATTTCATAAAATGAAATTTTGCTATACAAGAGCCCCATTCGAGTTTTATTGCTGCTATGTTATGAGAATATTCTGTCCGCCCAGCTGGCCCGGGTCGCCCATCAAGTGCAATTAGAATACGCAAGGCTTTAAGCCTTCCCAGTCTCTGACTTTGCTGCTGTCCCCTCCCACCCCCCCCTTTCCGCTCCTCTCATCTACGCTTCGTTGTTATCGCTGCATAAGTAAATAGTTGCCAACGAGTCGGCCTTTAAAATTATTTCGCAAATTCAAATGTCAACAACGTCAGTCGGTGGCAAGGCAAAACAACAAAATAAAACACACACACACACACACAGAGACACACACACAAGAGAAACAAAAGGGATGCGCCTAAAACCAAACAATAGCGAACAATAACAGCGAACAACAAAAAAGGAGAGAACGCAAAAAAAATGAAATGATGGGGGAAAGAATAATGAATAACAGGACACCAAATATGTGATACCCTTTCGGATAATCGATAGTAGATAATATAAATATTATATATAATTTTTGTCAGACGAAAGTTTGAATAGAAGAATAGAAATGAATTTGAGTCGAATTTCGTATATATAAATATAATATAGTAGTCAGACATTGTTAACAAAATACTGACCTATAGGAAAGAAGAGCTAGCTGGCATTATGTATGAATATTCATTATACTGAATTTGTTTGATATACCAATCCGTTATTATAATTTATAAATAAGAAAAATCCTTGAAATTAAAATTCAATTAGCAACCGGAATTTCCTGCAAGCTATAAGACATAGAAATTAGTTATTGTTAAGAACAAAATTTACATAACCTCAAAAATATGTAGTTTACTTTCGATTTCTATTGACACAAATCCCATTAATATTCTCTGTACTAGAAGCATATTTTACTGCAAACCGATAAAGTTCGAAATTCTAAATTCGATTGACTAGAAGATAAGAAGAATTCGTAAAAACTTAGTTTAATAACGATTTCTAACACTACTTTAGTACCCCCCATATCAAAACTACAATATATCACATAGTAATCACATATTTTAAAGAGGAGAACTAATGAGAGCCTAAAGAATTAAAATTCTGTGCTTGATAATAATAGAACTACATGAAATAGTAAGCTGCAAGAAAATCTTGGGAAAATTCCATGAAAATTCAATTTATTTTCCAACTGCCCTCTATACTACTATACAATATGATATGGTAAAAATTTCGATGTAAAATCGTCGATACTAGATATCTACTATACACGTAATACTTCTCGTTCAAATCAGACTCTATAATCGCTAGTTGCCAGATCTTTCTGGTCTAAGTGACACACTTCATGAGCAAACTATAATGCCCTCTCGCAGGCAACATGGAAAAAAGGCAAAGAGAATGAGAATGTCAGCAAGAACAAGATGAACAACAACAACAACAACTTCACTAATATAATATTTATTACGGTGATTATGTCTTGAGCCAAGGGCAAGTGCTAGCAACGCCCAACAGCCTCGCAGCCACACAGCCTCTGAAACATCCAGGCCCCGAGGGGAGTCCCCAACGGCCGATGGGAAAGTGGAAATGAAAGTTGAGAGAAATGTAATAAGCAAGCACTTTGTGGGCACAGGCAGCGGGCAGCGGGCAGCGAGCTGGAGATATATCAACTATGATGGACGCCGGCAATGACGACGACGACGACGACGACGACGACGACGACGACGACGACGATGACGACGATGACGATGACTACGATGATGAAGAGACAACGCAGCTGGCCAAGGTCCATTGCCGTAGGAACAAACTTTAATTCATTTTATGTACCTTCTCTCACAGTCTTTCTCTCTCTCTCTCTCAGTCTCTCGCTCTCCCTGTCTCTCAGTATCCTAAGGCAGTAAAAAATCGCTTTGAAATCAGCTTTTCTGATACAAATCAGAAAACTTAACTAACTTCAATAGTCGCTCCCTCCCTCTATATATAGCCCTGTCTTTCTCTCTCTCGCTCTCTCTTTCTCTCCCATCACTTGACCTGCTTAATCAATAAGTGACGCATCACAATCTACACCTTTGGACGCGCTTACGCGTTAACTGCAAATGATGAAACGCGTTTGACCGGAAAACATTTATTTACCAATACATTTTTAAACAAGTTTACCTCATCATTTCCGCTCTTGAATTGCAATTTTTTATTAATATTGTTGAGTTAACAGAAATGAACTTTCCGCTAACTGTTGTCCACGTCAAAGGGGGGAACGCTTTGTGGAGCACTACGCAAAAAATAAATATAAATAAAAATCAAGAAAAAAGAAAGTTTAATCAAACTGGTTCTGCTGCTGCTGCAGCTTCATAATATAAAGCAATGGAGTGCATTTTTAGTAGAACAAAGATTGCAGATTGAAGACTTGATTGACATTAAAGTATTATGTATATGCTATATACCTATATACTATATTAAAGTGGAAGAGTTTTTCCAGCTTTACTTTATCAGCATTGGGTTCTAGGGCGGTACGAGTGCAAGTGAATGCAGTTTAAACTGCATGCATCGAATTCCCAACTGGTTCTAGCTTAGCTGGAGTAACTTATGATAAACCTGGGAGTTTCTTAAATGGGATTTACAGAATACCCAAGGGACTTGCTTGGCGGAATGAGCTGAATACTGAACAAAATCAGAGATAAAACAAAACTAATATATGTATATTCGATTCCCCCATTTTGAAGTGTTTCGGGGTTGGCAGTACCCGACTAAGAGCTACCCTAATTTCCGAGCAAAAGCTGCTATTGAAATCATTGGACGCTTCTGTTAATCATACATATCAACCAACACATGCACACACATATACACACACACCACATCACACATACACACACTCACACACAGCAGCACGCACTCTGTGTACTGCGCTTCTGTGGCTTTACTGTGCCAACTTAATTGTTGAATAACTTTGCTTCTAGATGGACTTTCCCAATCAAACTTTCGGAGCATAATAATGACATCCCCATCTGTGCGGATGCTAAAGCATAAGTTGCGTCTAGTATGTGAAATATTTTGCTTGATGGGGCCAAGTGGGAGGTAGCCAGTGTGTAAGGCATACAACATATCTGTATGCATTACAAGAGGAGCCCTCACACTGAATTTAAAGTCAACTTCTGTTCTGGTATTTAAATTGGCGATAATAAGGAAAAATAATAACGAACTTGTACTGTGTGTGGTACAGTGGAAGAAATGAGCTACCTAGTTTTTGTGACTTACGAGATCGGACGGACAGAGGAACGAAAGGTTGGAGGAATGGTTTGAGGCAGAGGCTAATAGACGGACAGCTGAATGGGCGGACGAATGGATATAGAAACTGATGGACTAGTATATAGACAGATAGATGGATGGACGAACAGCTGAACAGGTGGAGAGAAGGGAGATAAGGACGCATGGAAGGATGTAGGGATGTAGGAGAAATACCAGCGCTTTTGGATAAGCTCTACAAATTAAGTTAAGTTTGACATTTTGCGTTTTCGAAAACTGTTTTTTGCCGTTTGAGCCACGCCTTCTCGCCGCTCAGTTATTACCTATTAATTCAATCGTGTGTACTTTAGACATAATATAAAGAGAATAAAGAGACGGGCAGATCAACAGACAGATATAAAGATACCGATTCAGCCATCAATAATATTAATAGAGTCGAGTCTCCATAATTCGTACCCCGCTAATTCGAAAATCGCGATAAATCGAAAATAAATTATATCCCCATGAAAGAAATTCGTTCTCAATAATTCTCAAAAATTTTTAATTTCTGTGTAAATAGAAAGTAAAACTGATCCCCTTGCCATTTCGAACTATGTATCAGGATTCTACTGTATATATTCCTTATGACTCCCCCCACTTTCTGTTACGTGCATCATTAAAAAGCAAATATACCCTGAACTCTCATTTTCAGTGTATTTATACTTTAAGCGACCTTTCAATATTTGAGCTGTGTCAATTTTTTACGGACTTCAGCTCATGTAGTTGCTGATTAACACTAATTGACAAATTAAGTTGGTTGAATGCACAAAAGGCGAGCAAATAGTCCGCAAAGCTGTCACTGAATCATGATTCTGCGTGTGCTTTAAGCCGCATCTACCCGACAATTTTTCATATGTTGCGATATTTTGTATGATATTAAATTAAGTGAACTTTACTTTTTATGCAATTCCAGCTGGCCACGACGGGAGATCGCATTGAACCATTCGCAGTGGCGGCTCGTCAGAGTTTTGGATGGACAGCTAATGCTGTGTGCGCCAGCGCCTGGAAACGTTGAGGGCAGCTACGTTTTGAGAATACAATGAAGGTTTCTGATCTCAACAGGGCCGTTTGTCAAAGTCACGTCATCCCGTGCAAAGGATGAGGCGTTTACAAGTTAATAATGCATCATTAGCATCAGCATCAGCATCGGCAGCGGCAGCGGCAGCGGCATCAGCAATCGCGGCCCACTCAGCCCAATCGAACTATAGCCCGGCCATCAGCCTGAGCCACAGTCGGAAGCGGAGTCCGTGGAGTCTGAGATGCTTTTGGCTGTTCGCCGTATTCACAGTTATTGAATTTCATGTACACTTCGTGCTGGGTAAGACAACGCGCACAAAGAAGGGCGGGCACAGAGGGAGGGGTGGATAATTGGAGCGAATCAGATGACAATCGTAATTGGAATAGCTGCAATGCGGTTAACTGCAAGCTGAAGCCAGTTGACAGGGGAAACCTTTGTTGTTGCACATTCACTTCATATGCAATACTTATATTTATCAAATATTTTGCAGGCACCACAGCAACAGCAGCAACAGCAACAACAACAACAACAGCAACAGCAGCAACAGCAGCATCAGCAGCAACTGCATCGATATCAACTGCTGCTCTTAGCAAGCCGAACGACAGCAGCTCGGAGAATAATTTCTATTTTGATGAGAGTATTACGAGCAGAGCGCTATCTCTCATTGCCGCTGACACAGCAGCGCCGCAGCTCCTTGACGTCTCCTCGATGCCCGGCGAGACACAGCCAGCGGCCACAGCAACAGCAACAACAACAGCAACAGCAACTCGTACAACAAGAGCTCGGACAACAGCTCACAGCCAAGCTGGACTCCTGGCCTTCAGCACAGCTCGACTGCCTGGCCTGAGTGGCAATAGCAGCACGGCCCGGACTCAAGATCCCTTGGCTGCTTCAGCGGCGACCACCAAGAGCGCACGCAGCGCCACCGTGAAGCAGCCCATCGATGTGGCACGCTCCCGAAACCACTGGACAGCCGGCGGCGGTGGCGTTGGGGGTGGATTCACAGATGCGGAACGTTCGCGCACTTTTCGCAGCAAGTATCATCATGAGAACCACTATGGACCCTTCTTCGAAGAGCCGTCGAATCTAGTGGATCCCGGCAAGACGCTCGTCGCTGCCGTGCATCTGTTCACGGAAGCCGTGCTCAATTGTCGCGTCGGCATGCTGAAGGATAAGACGGTAAGCATATATATCGAATAAGGTAAGGTATATATATCGAATAACGATATATAGGTGACAAATATATCATTCTGCGATATACATATATATAGTTCTTCGATATTGATTCCTAATCTTAAGTTGAATCTATATATACCTGCAATTTTAAATATAGCATATAACTAGAATCCGTCCTGATATTCCGTGACATGCCCGCTTTTGTAAATAATGTCCCGGTGTCCCGACCTGACACGAAATTTTCCCGAGTTTCTACTGTTTCGATAAAAAAGATCGTCGTCAACCGTCCCTGAATGGCCTCAAGACCATATGGTAACCCTACATAGAAATATAAATATATAAAGATATATTGAAAGACCATTCTCATATAAGTTTATCTGGGGATCAGAATTTTCTTGGTAATAACCGTACGGAAGCTATAAGTGAAGTCGCTATAAACATATATATACGTATATATCCAAAATTGTTTCTATATATCCAAATTCTACAAAAGAATTCCTAACCGAACTCTAAGTTTAATTTTTAAAATTTTAGGTACTTTTGGTATATTTGAGGTATTCGCTGATGAAGTATTCCAAACTTTCAATAAACTCTCATTGAGGGCGTGGCAAAATGAGAGCTACTACGGAGAATATCGTTTTTAAAGCGGAAGATTTTAAATATACATACATCGAGACTTTATAGCCACACCCTTAGAGGAGTATAAAATAATTTGTATGTCATTTACGATAGCTTTAGAGTCAGAATCTTCATTTCGTATAGTTGAGCTCCATTATTCCTCCTTTTAAGTAAGAGTTATACGACTGCGTACAAATGTAGATATATGCCAAATGCTTATATGATGAGCCAAAGCTAATGATATTGGATACAGCAAATTGAATATATCACAAATGAATCATGTCTTATTTGCAGGTGATGTGGGTTAGGCGCACCACTGAGAAGGTCTCACTGCTCACCGTTGGCAATGTCACATATAGCGGTGACCCACGTATACGAGTCAAATTTCAATATCCGAACAACTGGCGTCTGATGATCAATCCAACCCAGAGGGAAGACGCTGGCATATACATGTGCCAGGTTTCAACACATCCGCCGCGCGTCTTTACCACAAATCTCACCATTTTGGGTGAGTCGAGAGATGACAGTAGATTCACATCTTTGGATGTTAATTGATTTTGGTTTTCCGCTGCAGAGCCACCGCTGAGGATCATTGACGAACACGAACGAGATGTGGGCGACAGATACTACAAGTCCGGCAGCACCGTCGATCTCCAGTGCCAGATCTCACGCAACTTCTATCAAAAGGAACGTCTGGCCATACTCAAGTCAACGGAGTTGGGCAACTCGGCTAGCAAGCAACTGAATGATACGGCTAGCGAAATGAATCTAATCGGCGATGCGAACCATACTCACAATACATACTCCAGCCAGGAGCTGGAGAAATATTTTACTCATTTCATTACCTGGGCCAAGGACGACGAACCGCTCCAAGCACTGACCAATAGGCGTTCTAGGTAGGTTCTACTTATACTTTTAAAGAATTTTACAGGCAAATTTTCTACTACCTGAACTCTTTGAGAATGGGAGTTCGGGGTATAATGATTTTATAAACAAGCAGGAGGAGGCGTGGAAGACCATATAAAGGTTGATGAGCTGAGTCGAAGAGTTTGCCTGTCTGTCAGTCTGTCTGCCCGTGGAACGAGCTGTATTCGTGCGTCTATCCGTCCATTTATCCGCTCTTCTCTCTGGGAATCTCTGGAATCTAGCCATTTTTATGAGCTCAGCTATCGCATAAGGCCGAAAAGCTTACAGACTTCATATCTTAAACAAATATTCTAATATGCCATAAGCAGTACAAGCTTATCATTATAGTACGGCTAATCGTAAGTCCTTAATATCGATAAAAATCGATTTTTTTTTCTTCTTTTGTTCAAGCGCAACTCAAATGCCACAAAAGGCGGCAGCTTCAAATTTATTGTGGGATTTTCTGTAATGAATACCCAAATTTTGCATATTTTTTATTTAGGATATATGTATACCCAGTCATTCAGCAAAACATTCGCAAAGAACATATTTCAAATACTAGAGACTTGTGCTTTGGCATCTAGATGTCATTATCATGCTCCAAATTTGATTAAGAAAGTTCAGCTAGAAGAAAAGTTATTCGTCAATGGAACTCTCATTATAAGGCCCATAAGCACGACCCAAGCGCAGTCGCTGGCGTCAACTGCGCAGTAAACAGAGTGCGTGCCTATGTGTGTACATGTATGTGTGTGTATATTTGTCTGTGTTGTGCTTGTTATGTATGTATAAGAGAGATGTAGATTGATTGAGTTAAGGGTATTATTTAGTTAAACACTCCCAAACAGAGCTTTATTTATTTCAATTTAAAAAATTAAAATAAAATAAAATAATGTTAGTATTGAATAAATATATCTACAATTATTTGTTAATTCAATAGCAAATATTTACAAACTTAAAGAAATCTATAAAGAGCTAATAATCGAATTTTTCTTTCATCAAACTTGTTGGAGTATGTTCTAATTACAATAAACCATTTTCTTTTCTGCTTTACAGCGTGTCCGACAAATGGCTCAATAGTCGAATTTCTATATCCGATGCCAAGCTCTCAGATAGTGGAAATTATTCCTGTTCCCTTGGTCGACTCTTCACTGTAATTGTACAGGTCCAAGTACTCACGGGTAATACAAATAAACAAAGTTTTTGGCTCCCCAAACGTTGCTTAATTTGCTTGTGTTTTTGCTTTTCGTTTTCAGGTGAATTGCCTGCTGCAGTTCAGCACAATTTGGCACGAAGATCCGGCAGTTGTCTGTCCCTCTCATGGAGTCTCTTCATTATTGTTATTTGTTTTTACATACTCAAGAGCCATTCATCACAATTTCATAGTATTAAAGCGACGAATGAATGAATGAATGAATGTCTGACGTAAAGGAATTGTACTTAGCATTCGATCATTCATCTATATAATAATATATGGTATTTCTGACTAAATACCAGAACATAGAATATTTCTGAGAAACAAAACAAAATGAATTCCATATATGTACGTATATGCTTCACGCTGTGTAACTGCTAAAACTGAAATATTTGTCCAAATACAATGATTGGTCTATGTATGTATCTACATCAATTACATCAAAATACATACATTGAATTTTCTATATCAATTTACACGACTTTCATTGATATTCTTCTTAATAAAATAAAGTCGACAACTTGTTTAAAAACTTAACAAAAAATGAAAACCTAAAAAAAAAATAAAATAAAATCTGAAACAATTCCGAATATCAGTTCAAGTAAACCCACAGGAACTTAGCCAAGATTACAAAAAAAAAAAAATAATAATAATAATAATAATAATAATAAAAGTATGTTTTATTACAAATAAAAAAAAAATGAAAATAAAAAATGGAATTTGTATGCGACAAGGAAAAAGTGAAAATTCAAATAAAATTTGTTATTATGTTTCGTTTGACGTGTGAGTCCAAGTTCAACTTTCACTTACATAAATGAGTTGATTTAACATTTTAATTGTATGTTTCGGCAATTAGTATGTTTGTAAATATTGTAAAATGAGAGAAGTTAGGATTTTACCTCCTCAACTCCATACCGTGCATATATATTTTCTCAATTCTCATTCTGCTAGCTCAAAATTGTATAGTTAAACTATTTATTCGAATTGATTTATATATATATGTATACATAAATATATGTATTAATATCTTAGTTAATGGTAACCTACTTGGCTGGATTAACGAAACTCTATGATCCACCAATATTGTTAAATTGCGATAATCGTGCATTGACATGATTATCATGCTATATTACAAACTAAATCAAAATACATACTTTCAAATATAAAATCCAGACAACGTGTTTTCTTAACCCCATTTCGCTGGGACAAAGTTTCTAGCCGCAAAGTTCGAGTAGATGAAGGGGCCGAGACTGGAAGTTCGAGTAGATGATGATGATGAAGTAACTGAAACTGGCTGAAACTTCAGGTGTGTGGTAAGTGTAACGGTGGTATTTCATGAGGTTGAAAACTTAGTTTA
This sequence comes from Drosophila mojavensis, assembly GCF_018153725.1. Lineage (NCBI taxonomy): Eukaryota > Metazoa > Arthropoda > Insecta > Diptera > Drosophilidae > Drosophila > Drosophila mojavensis. The sequence continues at coordinate 7,337,654 of NW_025318667.1, forward strand.
AAACAAACTTTTTATTACAGCTTTTCACGCAATTTAAATTGGCTCAGTGTCGGAAATGACAAATTATTCAATTGTTGTTATTACATATATATATTGTCGAATTGAAAAAATTTATGAAAAATCATTGTGGCTTTTATTTTAATTTATGTTAATTTTTTACGTTAAACATTTATCTAATCATTTAATTTAACAGAAAGCCATAGCAAGTAGCTTATGAACGTGTGCCATTGCACTTAGCTTATGTCTGCTAGCATTAAAAAATCAAGCCCCTCCATAATCGATATTGGCAAACATATTTGGCGCCCAATACATACTGCTTTGACCGATTTTACTTCATTACGGCATACATCAATTTATTCAAAACATAAAATATGGCAAAATATAATGCCAACAACACATTACTTGAAACTTTTGCTACATTCGCTAATAAAGCTCCACAATAGCGTGAGCTTTTTAGAAAATGTAAGCTCTTAACTATCGATGACATTCATAAATCTATCGATTACCATCAGTTTGCCGATCGATGTTTTAAAAGCAATCGCATACTTATTTATAGCACGAATTTTTATTTTCTTTTTGTTTAAATATATAACAACATCAACATTTGATTTACAACATACACAACTTATTTTTTTATTATTAATTTTTTCAAACACATCCTGCAAGGCATAAAAAGTGGGTCTACTTTACTGACTATATAAAAACAAAGTGTGTGTGACATATTTTGCATTGTCTAGTGATAAGGCACATCCATGTATAGAGAGATGTATTTACATATGTATGTCATTATGTGCCTAAATGAACTGCATACAAAATCTGTTTGTGTGTATTCGACCTTTTGCATCAAATTTAGAAACTGGAATGCCTATCTGTTAATTAGCTGAGATAAATGAACTGCGTGTGGGTGGGTGTGTGACTGCGGAAACTATCGATGGAAGAAAAAATGATTCCTTATGCCACTTGTTTGTCTGACTCTGACTTCACCTTGACTAAAGTACACGGGGGCAATGCAAAAACAAAAACGAAACGAAACGAAAAGAAAAACAATAACAAAACGACTGGAATGATAACACAGTAGCAAAAATAACATGCAAGTGATTTCCCCCACAGGCACAATCGTCGGGGCAGAACATGTTGAAGCTACGTAACACCTGGTCGGCGGTGGGCTACAATGCCGGTCCAATCGCGCTTCGGTAAGTTGAAGTTGCCCAACGTACGATATCAGTACGATAAGTGAACTCTAATATCCTCATTTCGATTGTCTTGCCAGCTGTTTGTCAACAACGGCTAGCTGCAAGGATTCTGAATCATGGTTCTCCAAGCTGCTGGTGCGGAAGATCGAGCCAACGAAGGAGTCGCACAGTCGCATGCTCAGTGATAAGGAAATCATATACGCGCTGCATACGCATAATGTGCGCCCCGATTCCATGGGCGACTATCTAAATAATTAGTGAGTGGCAAATCGAATCAGATCAGATAACTTGAAATTAATTAATTTGCTTCTTCTTATTTCTGTTGTTATTTTCAAATAGTAAAAACACTGTGGGCCTAATTAATGAGAAGAAGACGAGTCTGTCATGCAATTTGGTTGCCTCATGGACTGTCCAGGTGGGCGATATGGATCAGTGTCTCCATTTGTGGAAATATACCGGCGGCTTCGAGAAAATCGACCAGGCCAAAGAGGATCTGTGGCACGATGAGGAATATCTGAAGCTAATGAACGAGCGCTCGAAATTCTTGCGATCCCGTCACCTGCAATACCTGTTGGCCTTCAGCTACTGGCCACAGATCACCAGCCGAACGGGCAAAAACATCTACGAGATGCGGCAAGTAGAAACAAATGATTCCTGTTTAAGATTATATATTTTATAATATCTTTCTCTCTATATATATATATATATATATATATATATATATATTTGTATAGATCGTATCGGCTGACTCCTGGCACCATGATCGAGTGGGGCAACAACTGGGCGCGCGCCATCAACTTCCGCAAGCACAACAATGAGGCCTTTGCCGGCTTCTTCTCGCAAATCGGTCGACTCTATAATGTGCATCACATTTGGTGTAATTATAATAGATATATCTTAATTTTAATAGATAAGTTTATATATATATATTTATATACTTTCATCTCATTTAGGTTACAAATCCCTGCAGGATCGCAAGGAGACCAGAGAGGCCGCCTGGCGTTCACCCGGCTGGGACGAGTGTGTGGCATATACCGTGCCACTCATACGCGAGATGCACTGCCGCGTCCTGGCGCCCACCGAATTTTCACCCACACAGTAGTGCGGATCAATCCAAGTACGAATAATTTCCACTGCAGAGCCTAATCTCTGTGTCAGCAGCGATATTCCATTACGAATTGCTGTGAAGAAGAAGACGAAAAACTGTTGTAACCCCAAACGCCAAGCCCCAGCCAAACCAAGCCTGCGCGACCTATATTTCTGTTGAAAACTTGTATATAATGCCAGCATTCGAATGCTTTCAATTCTTTCCTAGCTCTTAAGATCAAAGTGCATTTTTGTTGTCTACCACTTGCATATGACTCCTATTGAAAACTATAGATATATGTATGTATATATCGATCAGATCGGAGCACACAAAAAAATATGAATATAAAATTGTTAATATAAATGTGTACACAACAAATAAATTGTGAATGAATCGCATTTAGTTGAAAAATATTTTCTTTAAATTTTTACTTTCCGATGAGTTGCATTTCATATTGTTTTAAGAAAAACTCATATGGTAAAATTCGAATTTACATAAATAGAAGAGAGTTCACTCTTAGGTATTCTTCCAGCAGAACAACTTCAATTTAAACACTAGAAGTTGTCTTCCTTTTGAGTAAATTCCAATGCCTTAAGCTTTTCCATTTTTTTTTTTTTTTTTTTATAAATATTTACAGTTGCTTAATAGTATTAAGTATATTTTTGGATCAGCTCAAGCCGTACAGATAGTGGAATTCAATTAAGTTGGCTAGATGTAAGCTTAGTTTAAACTTAAAAAAAAAAAAAAAAGAAAAATCACTTGGTTATATTATCATAAGAAATCAATTCTTATGATCCATCTACGACTACTTAGAGCTCATGAAGACTTTTCGCTTCAAGATTAGAAATAAAAATAAGTTATCGTACGAACAAATGAAAGAGAAGAGCAAACTTTTCATATTTCGATTGCTATTGAACATATTATTAAATATATTAATATTTATATATGTATGTGTGTGTATATGTACATACATATATAGGTATATATGAATATATATGTGAATATATATATCTGAAAATATATAAATGATATATAGACATATGCATGTACATATATATCTATCTATATATAGACATATATATATATAAACATATATACATATTGATATATATGCAAATATATATACATATATATATATTTATATATAAACATACATATACATATATGTATATATACACACGCACACATATTCACATATTTTATACATTTACAATATGACATTTCATGAAAAATTTGTTAATCACCCCTCGCAGAGGTATCGAAACTATAAACAAAATAACTGTTTTGTCTTCTTCTAACCCATTGTGGATGCCATTCAAGTATGGACGGCGATAATCCCAGCGGTGATTGTTGTTGATCTTGTTGCTTCCCGACTGCTCCTCCTTCAGGGTTTATAATTATCAAAATAAAATTCTTTCAACGGACATCCGCCAATGGCCGATGCACTTAACAAAAATTTGTAAACTCAATAAAATCGCAATTCAACTAAATAATGGTGTAGTTGTTAGTGTCGATGCTGTTCTTTGTGTGGTTCTCCTCCCTCTTTGCCTTCTTGTTCTTCATTATTATCCTCCTACAGCGCCTCTTTCTCTTTATCCTTCTTATTGTTCAGCTGTACTCATTCACAGCTGTGCTGCCATAGAGGCCTCTATATAGCTAGTCTGAACTTAATGCTTATTGGGGGGAGACCATTTCTTCAGCCTGCTGGCGCACAGTCTTGAGATGCTTCTTGCCCTGCAAGTGCTGCTGGAGAATGGATATATGATTCATCGCCTTGTTGCACAGCTTGCAGTAATACGAGCCGGAAGGGGTACGATACATGGAGAGATCGCCATTTATATCAATGACACATGCGGCTGCTATCGATTGCTGCTGCTCCTTGAGCAGCTCCTGGGCATTTGGATCCCCTTCGAGGTTTTGAGCGCGCAGTTTCTTCTGGTGTTTGGCTCCATCGAGATGCATTTGGATTTGAGATGCTGATGTGACGCTGATGTTGCAGATTTTACAGGTAAGGCTCTCGTCGACAGCATTGAAGTGGTGCTGCTGCTCCTCGGCGGTGTCCATCATATCACTGGAAATGTCATGCATATCACCTCCACCGCCGCCTCTCAAAAACATCTCGCCAATGCCGTAGCGACCGTCATCAACCATGACTTCTGCCTTGGTGCCAGTGCGCACCCAGTTGCCGTCCGAATTGTAGTAGCCGGCGCCCGATGGCTTAGAGCGCTTCTGAACGACCAGCTGGTGCTTGCGGCCAGCATAGTGCTGGCGAGCATGGGTCATCGAGGTCAATGGAAGATCGCATAAATTACAGTGGAATGCATTCGGCCCGGTGGGACCCTGTTTGACGAGACGTTTTATGGGTGGTGTCTCCAGGCCCATTTCGGTGTAGTTCTTGGCCAGCCAGGCGCTGATGTGACGGTCGTGAGCCTTGGACTCGTAGTGGTCCTTGGCGCTCTTCATCGAGGTCATCTGCGCCTTGCACAAGTGACAGGACAACGGATGGATTAGCTTGTTCAGCTCGTCCGGATAGCTCTCGTCGCGGCCCTGAAACAGAACCAAATTATTGCCCTCGACCTCCACGGACTCGTACATTTTTCTCTTCAGCTTGCGCTGCTGTGATGCAATTGCCGAAGAGTGCTCCATATTATTCATCATAACGGGCTGATCACCATGCACTACTTTTGCGGCAGTGTAATAACGATTTGGGGCCATTCTTGCTGCCGGGTGCGATGTGATCTTAACCGACACCGGCTCGCAAACATGCTTAGGCTGCTTGTCTGTTGTTGTAATTAGCGGTATTTGGTATGTACTCAAATATCCAGAAGCCATTTTCGTAAAATTTTTCTTTTTGAGACTGAACGTAAGGTTACTTAAAATCTATTTAAAACAGCACTAGTGATGTGTTGAATTGTCGTGTGCCTCACAGCGCAGGCTCAAAAGTTATCGTCAAAGCAACCATCGCTAGATTTTTCAATGGGGTGTCAAATCGTTCGTGTGAAGCACAAATATCGATTTAATTGCATCGCTCGATGCGCACCATCGCCATAAAAACACAAAAAGCTGCCAAAATTAAACCGGCAACCACCGCGATTATTTTCGAGTAAAAAACAGCATACTGATATACAATTTCAAAGAGTTTTATTTAAATAAATGTCTGTTGGCTTTAAAGAATAAAACACTCCTCTTTTAATTGTCGGGCAATGAGCGGATAATATCCGAATCTCCAGGATCGGTAATGGACATGGTGCACACACGGAAGTATTTACCGCAGGCGGTGCCCAACTCAATGTTGGTTCCACTGTAGTGCTGGACTTCAGTTTTGGCCAACATGGCGTAGTATTCAATCTCCGACTTCCTGCAATTGTTACAAAATGACACAATTAACTATATGCACATCATTTTCCCCCAACTCTTTGCTGGAATATGGTTAATCAGAAAGAGTCTCTAGTAATAAAAATTCGTCAAGGCATTCGGAATTACAAAATATCATCATATAAATAAGTTCGATTACTATTCATATCTATTGAGAATGACTCCTTACCCCATTCACACATATACATGTGAGTGCGTGCGTGCGTGTGTTGTTACTGGAACCATTTGGAGCCATGCAGAACTAGTTCATGTTACACATTGTCGGCGGCGAAGGCGGCAACTGCTGCTGCTATACTACTCCATAGTTTCCATAAATATTATTCGATTGGAATCATATTTCTCAGTCAGCATTAAAGAAGACTCCATATGGTTCCAATAACTACAACAACAGCTACTTATCACTGTTCATACGCGGGCGTAATGGAAATCTACTTCTCAGTAGTATATTTTGTTTGTAACCAAAACGAGGAACACAATTTCAGATTCGTTTCTTTTACCTCAATGCGGGCGTGTTGCTGGCGATGAGCACCAGTTTGGCCTTGCCCTGACGCAGGGTCTTCAGCGTTTGCTTGTAACCCAGGCAGTACTTGCCGGATTTCATAACCAGCGCCAGACGCGCATTGGTGCTCTCTAAGGCCTTTTTCTGAAATTATCAAACAATACGAAATCGTTAATCAAACACTCACTAACAATTTGATTCGCTTTTTATTATTTACCTGTTTCTTTACGGCAACCATATTGAATGTTTTAAGTCGCACAATAACAACTAAAAGAAAGAAAATTAACTTTAGCAATTATTTTTACTAAACACGGAGGAATCCACCCACCTTGGTCGAGTGACGCTGTCAAAAAGGCAGATCAACCAGCAAAACGGAAACACGCTGCCATTGGCAGGGCTGCAGCGATATTCTAGCACAAATACGGTATCCCTAAGATGGTTGCAATCGACACGATTTATTGCATGACAGAGGTGCTTATAGTTATCGATAGCTGTGAAGCGCTAATAAAAATTTGAAAATTTATTTTAAGTTCACATTCACACTTTGAAAATTGTTGCCGCTTTAATATTTTATCCTTACCACTATGAAGTGCCATATATTAACTTTACTCAGTATTTTCTTGTCGAATTTCACATAAAACATTCAAAAAATTAAATCATTGACTAAATATGTGTATTATTGATCATTATAAATATTCTTCCCTTGCAATTTAGAACTGTAACTTTGCTCAGTATTTTCATATCGATATATTTTACTCATGCAACATAATCGGTTTCCAACACAGATGTTACCAAAATGGTGGCTCTAGCAAGGCGCAAATACTTGAAAGGCACACACACACAGACACACAAATCCCATATGATGTGCCTTGACGTGTATATGTGTGTGTGAGCGAGAACATTTATTTTGATAAACGGCACATGTAGTGCACAGCCATACGTAAATATGCGACGAATGAAAACTGCAAAATCCATCAACAAACCACCGCCAATACAAGCGGCAGCAAAGAAGACCAATTTCGATGGCGACAATGATATACAATTTGAAGTGGAACTCTGTTGGTGTGTGCAGCAACTGCAGACGGCTCTCCAGAGCGGCAATCTGAGCCAGAAAGTTGGTAAGGCCAGCCCGGATTTGCAAATTATAACTGAAAACAAATTGTCTAATGCAAAACTACAGCCGAAGACACTTCCAAGAATCTGAAGACGTTGACTAGCCAAACGGCGCCACTCATAAAAAAGCGGCAGGTCATGAAATCGGCGCTCGGCGATTACCGTTCGAAGATGCAACAGGAGGAGAAAAAAATGCTGCTAGGTAAGAGGAAAGCTGAATTAGAGTGAGAGCGAGAAAGATAGGAAGAAATTTTTTAAGAGTAATTTTGCCAATATTAATTAAGTATATATGTTAATATAGAAATAGGAGATAGATGAGAATAAGAAGTAGAAAGAGAGGTAAAACTATAATACTGTAAAATATGTACATACATATGCTCTAATAATACTTGTAAACATTGAATATAATTCATAGAATATATATACATACATATATGTATATATCCTAAACGTTATTCTATATAACATTTACTAAATAAATATGTGAAGCTTTAGTGATTAACTGCTCTCTCTATATATATAATGTATAGTTTAGATATCTAATGTATAGTTTATGACTATTATTATGTATATTATTAATTAGCTTCTTCATATTATACTTGAAGAGTTAATCATCCAAAAGTAAGAAGCTGTAATCTTATTTAATATATCTGTCTACCTTTTATATTTAGTATATGATTCAGAGAACGACTTTGCATAAATGGTCAATTAGAAAGTCTATATTTTATTTAATTTCTATATATTCATATTGAGCTTAATTATCAGATGGAAATATTAATGCATGACATGTCTCTCCCGCTCTCGCTTCGTCTGTCTCTTTTCAATTCATGCTTATCTCTGATATCTCCTGTTTACAACAATCTTCTGTTTTCAGCATCGAAACAGATTAAATTCACAACGGCTAACGAAAACAAACCAAAATCAAGCTTTGTCAAGAAGTCGGCGCTACTGACGTCCGGCAAGGACTTTCGCTTTAACTTTGCGCTGCCCAACAATAACGATGAGAACGAGGCAGCTGCAACCCAGGACGTGCCCCAAACGGCAGCAGCTGCCACAAGGATCAGCAGCAGCTTGCAGCTGTCCTCTGGCAAGGAGGAGCCTTTCAGATTCAACTTCCAAATCGAGAATGGGCCAGAGGACATTAACTTCGATGGCCTTATGCTAAATAGCTAAACTTAATAATAAAATATAGTTAAGTTACTAAAGAAATCCATGTTGTTTGCATTTACTTTAAAGGATGACAAAAGTTGTTTTCTTTTTTTGTATACGTTTGGGCATAAATGTTGGCTATTTATTGCTCAACAAATGCATAAATACTCTTTATTTTCTTTTCGTGTTTGTTTTTGTTTACTAATGCAACTAAAGTAGCATAACTGTACAATAGCAAAAAAAATGTTTACTGCACCGACAACTACTGTTTGCGAAATTGATGTGTTTTGTATGAAAAATGAATCCAAAATCAATTGACGTCGACCTAATAATAGTATTGGAATTGTACTGGATTTATGTTTCCTGCTGCGCCGCCAGTTTGCTGCTGATACACCTCGATTGTGTCGCCCTCCTCCATTTCCAGGGAGGTGGGTGTATCGTTCTCATTGATCGGCTGCCCATCGAAACGAAATCGTACCACCTGCATAGACAGGCCCTAAAATGCACAGATAAAGAGAATATGTTAGTTCTCAACATGATCTTCCATGCTTGATTGCTTGCTTTCTTTCACTTACGGCACGGTCGCAATATGCGTTCATCAGCTTACGCAGTGGAGTGTGTTTCTTTATTTTGAACTGAACCACTGCATTGTCCTGGCCCAGGACCTTCAAGTTGATGTGCTCAGTTTCAGTCTAAGCGGCAAAGCAAAGAATCAGATATTTTAATATAAATTATTTAAAAAATTTAAAAATAAAAAATTTCGCGGTTCAACGCGCAAAAAACAAAATTGAAACAAAATTTGTTTTTGCCATGCTTAAATTACAGAAAACATGTTTCATTTTTTTCTTTTGGTATTTGTATGCGCTTGCATGTGTGTGTGTATATATGTATATTCACTACACGCCGGCTTTTTTTCGCACTAGCCACAATATTCACTTGGAAATAAACAAACTTCGTAAAATATTTACCTTTTTTTCTTCAGACATTTCTATTTTAATTTTCCAGTTTCCGACTATGAGCTATGTATACCGTAGCAGATATTTCGCTAGAATGAGCAAAACAACTCAACGTTGTCAGCAAAGTAAGTTTGACACAACAACAAAAGTAGGGATGACCGATAACAGCTATCGTATTCTCCAGCTCACGCACGAATCAGTTTCATCGAAGGTCGTGCTATGCTGATATTGTCAGCGCGCTGCAACGGTTAAATATATGTATGTAAAGAGTGGTGCGCTGTTTCGTTCCGGAACTAGTTTGAGATGCTCTGCCCGAATTGAACTATGTTTTAAATAAAATATTCTTTTTACTGCACTATTATCAACGTAAACAAATAATTAAAAGGCAAAGTCAAAATTTGTTCTTTTTTGAATAATACGATAATCTTTATTCTATTAAAGGTAATATGAAAAATACTCAATATGGAAGTTATTACTTTTCTATACATAATACATGCATTTATGTATGTATATAAATCTATATTCGTTTATATAGAGATATATGTACACATATGTGTATATGTATATGTTACATTTACAATATTAACTCTATTGGTTTATATACACAATTTTAGATTTGCATTCTGTTGTTGTGTTAATTGATTGAATATTTTATTTACTAATTTTTTGCGTGCATACACAGTCATACATACATATGTACATCTATATAGCACTTTCAATTTCATATATGTATGTATGTATGTATGCATGTGTGTATGTTTGTTTGTTTGTTTGTCGATTTCTCATTATTGTATTCACTGATATGCATTTATTTAATTATTAATTGTTGAACACAAACATATGTACATATGTATGTGTACATATGTTTGAGTATAAAAAAAGACACGCTTATAATCAAATATGTATGTATGTATGTATGTATCATTAGCTTCGTATTTCTTCTAAATATTTGATGTTTATACTTAGCTATGCGTATTCAAAACTTAACTGGAACTGGAACTGTTTAGGGGATGTGAGAGCTCTTCACAGTGGGTATCGCATAGATCACACATACATGCTTGCTTATGTGTATGTATGTACATATGCGTACATGCCTGGATTGGATGGGCCTTGTTTATTTTGCTTGCTTACACACACCCACAAGCGGATTCATTGAAAAGGATTTCTAAAATCACACACACACATACATATATATAATTATAGATGTAATGGACATTTAGATGTTTTTTTGAAAAAGCCTAACAATTTAATTAATATAGGTAAAAAATATTTCTAATTGTAAATGAATTGTTTTCTAACTACCTAAATGTTACGATACACACATACATAAGAACTTTTTGCTTTTATTTTTTAATTACTTGAATTTGATGATATACATACATACACTAGCATGCACATACATATATTCACATAGAAACACATTTCGAGGTATAAAATAAAAAAATTAGTTTTTTTCCTTTGACATAAAGATTCAGATAAAAATTTAAATTTTCATAATTTATTTTTTGTTATATATAAATTCTGTTAGTTTCGGCTGAATATATGTAAGTACATATCTGTTTAACTATATATGTATATATAGATATTCTATATAGATAGTTTCTGGATTATCCGCACTAACTAAAGTTGAGCAATTCTGTTTTGTTTTTGTTTTGTTTTTCTTTTCATAATTCTCGTTCTATTTATAAGACTTCTTCGTGAATACTTCACTATATATATGTATATAGGTTTTTTTTTTTATATTTACATAAATTATTATAATTTCTGTTAATTATTGTTGTAGCTTTCTTGTGTTTCTTGTTGTTTGTTTATTTGGTAGGTTTGTTATTCAATTTTAATAATGCTATAATTAATATACTTTCGTTCTGTGGGACTAACGTACATACATATATATATATATATATATATTTATACATATATAGGTCTGTACTAGGTACAGTCGTGGGCTATAACTTATTAGTGGGGCATACAGAGGCATTTATGTATTTCTCCCGCTCATCCGATTTATATAGATTTTTTTTTTCCATTTATTTATATATTTATATAAGGATGTATGTATGTATATATACATTTATCTACTCTATCACAATTGGAGAGTGCCTAATTTCAGTTAGCAAAAAACAAAAAAAAAGTCATTAGGCCTAGCTTAGCTTATACACACATCGATCTAGAATATGTTTAGATATACTATATATTTATATATGCATATAAAACTGATTTAACAAATTTGCTTTAACTAAATAGCTTTATAAACATTGAGAATTTTCGTCTATACATTCAGAGAGGGAGAGAGATATATAGTATATACCTAGATATATATTATTCATATGTCTCTTTATTGTTTATATGTATACATACATATACATATATAAAAGTACAAAATTGTAATTCAATTCTAGTTTGTCTAAAAGTTTTTCGTGTTTAATTTCTATTTTCTTTTCATTTTCATTTTCATTTTCTGTTTCGTTTTTTTTTTTTCTGTTTTGTAGGTACTTTTCGTACTATCATGATCGAAATGTTGCATGTAAATGAGTTTAATATTTCATAGACAAATCATTTGCATTTGCATGCACTCGCATCATAACAGTTAGTTATTATACAGTTAGTATAGTTAGTTATAGTACAGTTAGTTAGAAGCTTTTTAAGGTACTTAAATGTTTCTTTAAATTTCCATTTCAGTGGTAAGTTTTTAGGCGCACACACACACACATGCATAGGACAGGGTCTGTCTATGCGTGAGTGTGTGCTTTGTGTGTGTGTAGGTATATATACATATACATTTGTCGAATATACACACACCAATCAAACTAATTATTATAAAAAATTATAAATTATAAAAAACAAATAAAACAATTTTTTTTTCTATAGAATTATAATAAAAATAAAAATGTATTTTATGTTTACATATGTGTAGACTTTTTTTGATAATAAAAATAAAAAAAATAATACAAAATATGTACACATATATGTAAATATATTTTTTATTTACTTTATAAAAAATAGATTAATTTACTTTGTCAATAGATATATTTTTAAAAATTTCATATTTATTTATTTCATGCACAGCTACGGCCTTAAAAATAGTTGCATAGTGACGTAGTAGCTCTCTATCGATATCTGAATTAATAAGAATATATATTAAGTGCCAAATGACTTTCAATATATGGAGTTTATCACTAAGATTTCTCCCAACTGTAGCACTACTACCACTATTTTTTTGACCGCAGGTGTATAATATACAATAAGTATGAAAACATATATATATTCTTATTTATTTTTTCATGAAAATAATATATATGAATTTATAAAAAAAAATATTTATTTTTTTTTTAATACAATTTTCTCTCTATTTTTTTGTTTGTTTTCGTTTATTATACATTATAACTTGAATGATTTATTTATTATAATAATATAACTGTTTTTTCTTTTTGCTATTAGAAGGAATTTGTTGACCGCTGTTTCATATATGTATGTAAACATATACAATATGTATGCACATATGCATACATACACACATATATGTATATATATTCAATATTCATTCAATATATTTCTTAATTTCTCAATTTGTTTAGAATATTCTTGAAATTAGGCTTTTTGGTATATACATTTACATATGTTAGGTTAGATTGAATAGCTACACACACACACACAGATACGCACACACACACACATACACGCGCGCACCCAAACACACACACATACATATACATATTGTATATATATATGTTTAGATTATTTAATTTATATATTTAAATAAAAATGCTTGTTTTTTTTTTTTTTTTTTTTCAATTTTCAGTTTGTGTTCTTTTTGTTGGAAATTAAAGTAAACATTTATATAGCACAAGGTATATTACGTAAGCCCGTATAAAAAGTGTAAAATTGTTTTTTTTTTTTCTTTACGTTGTTTGTTTTTGTTTTTGTTTTTTTTTATAAAAGTTACAAATGTTCATATAAAAATAGATATACATACATATAAAAAAATAAAGTCAAATAGTAATACACGCACGCACCCACATACACACACACACACGCACACAAATACACACATCTGCGACATACCCTAGAAGAAAAGATAAACAAAAAACAAAATATGAGAATGATAGAAAAATGAGAAAACTTTGCTATTTATGGCAGTTATAATAAAAACTTGCAACAAAATATCAGATAAACATATAACTCTATATATATAGAGAGAGAAAGAGAGAGAGTTGGGCTGTTTAGTGTTATGCTTCACAGGGTATGTCCATATCGATCATATGTCATTTTGTGTTTCTTCTTTTCATTTGATACAAAAAACAGAACTTATAAACTAATTAAAAAACTTAATGTCAGAGGATTTTATCTAACTTATTTTTTTTTTTGACTTTCTTCTTTTTATGGTTTTTTGTTTTTGGTTTTGTTTTGTTTTCGTTTGTTTCTTTATATATAGTATATGTGTATAACAATTGGAAAACAATTAGTTTAGAAATTCTAAAAAGGATCTCGTCTCTAGTTGTTAATGTTCTTTAATGTCGTGCTTTAAATGTTAATATATAGATATATGTCTATATATCTATGCCTAAATAAACTTTCACAATTACTATGCATATATATATATATATATATATATAGTACACATATATATATATATATAAATATAGATAATATGTGAATAACAAAATAAATATGTCTACATACACACACATGCCCTATAAGAATATATATATATATATATCTACATACATATATATACATAAAGATATATATATATATATATATATATATACATATATACATATATGCACATCAAATCAAGTACAGAGCATTACATATTTCTATATACACTATCTATTCCATTTTGTATATTTTCTGCTTATTTGTTGCTTGAGAGTTGCTTTTGTCTGTTGGCTGTTGTTTGGTAATACATGCTGGGGCCCCTGCTTAAGATGGGTTTACAGTTGGGTTACACCGACACTTGCTGCATATATACACGCATACAGTTGTATATACCTATATAGATATATACATATACATGATATACATCTGTCTGCTTATATATATGTATGTATCTCTCTCTCTCCAATGGCATTCGTTTCGTTCCCCTTATCGCCTCCCAGCCAGCACATATTCCACTCCGACTTGCTTTTTACATATATATATATATATATATATGTATATATATACCTATATATATATGTATAGACCTTTCTTGCTCTAGTTAATTTTTTTGATTGGGCCAGCCTGCTGTTGACCCGTTTAACATTTATATCTAGTTACAGTTAAGATGACTTTGGCCGCTTGCTTTTCCTTTTGCTTTTACTTTTGCTTTTTCGTTTGCTTTTGCTGTTGCTGTTGCTGTTGCTTTGAACACTTGTCGCCATCGTCTTTTTGTTTTTATTTTTTATTGCATTTCCGGTTAGCGTCGATTTCTCGTCTATGATGATTTGTTGTCGCGGTGCTTTCAGCTGCTTCTAGTTGGCCACCAGCAGCTGCTGATAGGTGGAGCCGCTGCCATAGAACGAGCTGAGCCCATCGATCAGTTTGCTATTATTGCTATTGTTGCTAGTATTGCTGGCAGCTGCCGTGTTGCTGCTGTCCGGCTGATTGTTGGCCGCCGTAGCCGATGGGGCTGCTGTTGCTGCGAGGCTGGCGGACGATACGCCTGGCTGAGGGATGTTGTTGGTGTTGTTGTTGCTGTTGTTGCTGCTGCTGCTGTTACTGTCGCTGCTGCTGTTGGCCACGTTGCCGGCAATGCCAGCTGTGGGCGTGGCTATTGGACTATTATCGGTGGACGATTCGCCAGTAGCGACGCCAACAGCTGAATTGGGCGACTCCTCGATGCCAACGATGACGCTGCAATCCGTATCCAGGCCGAAGCAGCTATCGCTGCTGTTGGCATGCTCCAAATGCTGTTGCTGCTGTTGCTGTTGCTGTTGCTGTTGCTGCTGAAGATGATGATGATGTTGCTGCTGTTGGTGGTGCTGCTGCTGCTGATTGATCATAGTGGCGCCTGCGGCATTGGCATTCACATTGACATGTCCATTGCTAAAGTAACACGGTTCCAGGTAAGTACTGAAGCTATTGCTGCCAGCAGCAGCTGCTCCTCCATTGTTGGCGACTGCTGCAGCTGCTGCTGCTGCTGCGGCGGCGGCGGCGGCTGCTGCTGCTGCTGTTGCTCCACCTGCAGCTCCAAACAGTCCGAGATTGCCAGAATCCGCATTAAAATGATTCTCGTATAGGCCACGCTGTCCATTGTATTGCGGATACAGGCCCATCGAAATGTTTGAATAGTAAAATGGATCGGCTGCAGTTGGTGGTGCGACGTTCGGTGCGTTGCCCTGATTGCCAGCCAAGGTCAGGGGATTCGGCGAGAGGGAGCGAGCGGGCGATACGGCATCCAGGCCACCGAATGCCGATGCCGAGGAGCCGCCAACGGTGTGGCCATGGTGCATCTGCTGCTGCATCGCACGCTGTTTGATATAGTTGGAGAACTCAGTGGGCGACATGCGATACGAGCTGCTGTACGAGATGAACGAATCAATTAATGCACATATACATATATATATACTCTATCCATCAGTCTCTCCTACCTGTTGGTACGCTTGGAGCTAGTCTTCAGTTTGGTGCTGCCGAACTTCGTCTGGGCAAAGGTGGCCGTGGTGAATGTGAGCGGTGCCTGGGCGGCGCGCTGCACAAAGCCCGCGCCACCGGCGGTGGCTGTAGCATTGGCTGTGGCTGCATTGCTGCTGCTGCTGCCCGAGAGACTTCCGCCACCGTTGGAGCCAGCAGCAGCGGCACCGCCACCGCCACCGGCGCCGCTGCCGCCGCCATTGGGATTCGGGCTGCCCTTGTAGGTGGGCGAGCCACTCGAGGCGGCCGAGTGTGGCGACGAGCCGGACGACGGCAATGGCAGCGGCAGCGGCAATGGCAATGGCAGCGGCAACGGCAATGGCAATGCCTTGGGACTTAAGCTCAGGTTATTCATGGTCGTGTTGACCACATCGATGGGACGGAAGCACTGAGCCTCCGGATTGAACGTTTTGGTAACTTCACGATCGGCCGAATGGCTGTCCTCGGGATTATCATTGTTCTCCGTATAGAGTATCTGAAAGGGAAATACCATTACTTATTAAGAGAGAAACAGACAGACAGAGAGAGAGAGAGTGTCTCACCTTAACAGCGCCCTTTTCGCCTATGCGATAGGACACCTCGCCGGGATCCACCCAGACGGACAGCTCGTTGGGCAAATTCTCAAGTATATCGGTTATGGGTACGCCGCTCTCGCGCGCCGCACGAGCCAGCACCGAATCAATGGGATCGCCAGTTTTGAGACAGCGGTACGCCGAGCCCTATAAAGGAGAAATATTAATTATATATGATATATGATAATAATATATGATATATGATATATGATAGATGATAGATGATAGACGATAGATGATAGATGATAGATTATAGATGATAGATGATAGATGATAGATGATAGATGATAGATTATAGATGATAGATGATAGATGATAGATGATAGATTATAGATTATAGATGATAGATGATAGATGATAGATGATAGACGATAGATGATAGATGACAGATTATAGATGATAGATGATAGATGATAGATTATAGATTATAGATTATAGATTATAGATGATAGATGATAGATGATAGATGATAGATGATAGATGATAGATGATAGATGATAGATGATAGATGATAGATGATAGATGATAGATGATAAATGATAGATGATAAATGATAGATGATAGATGATAGATGATGAATGATGGATGATGGATGATGGATGATGGATGATAGATGATAGATTATAGATTATAGATTATAGATTATAGATTATAGATTATAGATTATAGATTATAGATTATAGATTATAGATTATAGATTATAGATTATAGATTATAGATGATAGATGATAGATGATAGATGATAGATGATAGATGATAGATGATAGATTATAGATTATATGGATGGATATATGATGGATGATAGATGATAGATAATAGATGATAGACGATGAATGATGGCTGTTAATTATCTTTTTAAACTCACCTTGAAAGGCTTCTCTGGGTACCAGTGTCCTTGGAACTTGTCGCGCAACGCCTTCTCTAGTTCCTCCCCGAATATGTTCACACGACGTCTCGGCAATTTGTTGTACAGATACGAAATGACAAAATTCAACGCCACTTGTATTTCAATATGCATTTTGATGGCCGCCCCCAGACTCCGCAAGCTTGTTGTTGTTACACGATCGACGTTTGATCTACTATATATATATGCATTTATAAATATATATACATAAAGGTATATATATATATATATTTACAAGCTATATATATGTATATAGTTGTATAACATATATATAGAGATATTTATGTAACTCTCTCTCTCTGCCTCTCTTCAGACAAAATTCAAATTTGCAACAAAAAAAAAAAAATAAAAAAAATTTGTTTAACAATAATTTTTTTTCTCCTTATGCGGGGCAGTTAATGTATTTAATTTATGCAACGGTTCACTTATTAACTTAAATTTGGAATTTTTTTATTTTGGTTTTTTGCGTTTTTCTTTAATTTATTAATTTATTTTTATTGATTTATTTTATTTATTTATTATTATTTTTTTTTTTTTCGAATAACGTTTGGGTTTTTGGCTTTCTGTTAATAATTTTTCTTCTTCTTCTTGATCTGCTTTTGTCTTTTGTTCTTGTTTGTGCCGCGCGTGTGTGTGTGTGCGTGTATGCGTGAGTAATTTGTTGACTTTTTTTTTTGTATTTTTTTGTTGTTTTTGCTTATGTCCAATGTATGTTTTCTGTTGTTGTGTATTGCACGCTGTAGTGAATATATTTATCAAACTGTTTCTCTGTGTCAAACGAGATTTGTGTGCTTTATTTTGGTTTACTAAGTGTTCCCCATTCAGTTGACGTATCGAGCATTGCTAACTAGATCTCAATATATATGCATTTATATATATATATATACATGTATGTATGTATGTATGTATGTGACTTCTGTATACCTTAAATATACATATTTGCTTATATATCTCTATGCTTGTATAGTATATTTATCTACATCTATATGTTTTGGTTGTCTATTGCTCTTGGTAGTAGTCTATTGTCTTTGACTATATTCTCTCTCTCTCTTTCTCTCTCCCTCTCTGTGTGTGCTCACAGCGATGTGCAGTGCTCATAAGAATTATATGTTTTATATTTTATGTACCTGGAAATAAAAGATAAAAATATAAATTAAATTTGTTGAACATATTGAATACATAAATAGTATATAGCAATTGTGAAAAATATAGCGAAGCATCTATACCATTGTAAATATTATTAAAACTATTATCTTAATTGATATCTTAGCAATCAAATGGATTTCCTCCCTCGGCAAATGCAAAAAAGAAACATTGAAAATTTCCTTTCGCCTTCTTAAAAATTCCATTTACATCAAAGCAATCGATTCTTTTGATGTATATTTTAGATAATCCTTTAATTTGTTGTACACTCATGGTAACAATGAAATTTCCTTAAACAAAACACAGAATAAAAAAAAAAAAGCACACACACACACACAAAAAAACGAATAAAACAAGAAATACCAAAAAACACATTAAAACAATAAAAACTAGAAAAAAAATAAATATAAAAATTTTCGGGAAGTTTACGTATTGATCAAAATGCAATCTAAAAAACGCGATACTGACGAAAAGCAACTGCGCAAGAAAAATTTTCGATTGCGCTTTAAGAAATTGGTGTTAACTGTGATGCTGAATCAGCAATGGATGGATGAACCCGAGGAGCAGGGCATCGTAATGAATGCTAAGAAGAATGTTGCATTTCTCATCAGGCAGAAGCGCAAGACCGGTGTGCTGACAGTTGCGGTAAATATGTTCGGCTTACGATATCTACGATATTCCTTTTACGATATTCCTTTTACGATATTCGATTTACGATATTCCTTTTACGATATATGATTTACGGTATTCGTTTTGTGATATACGACTTACGATATTCGGTTTAACGATATTCATTTCACAATATATACTACTTAAGATCTCTTAAATACGTATCTCCTATTTGCTTTTTTGTTTGATAGGAAAAATCATTGCTGCGAACTCCCCATGCGAACCGCACTGTAGAGGAGCGTAAGAAACTCTGCCTGATTGTAGCTGCTCTGCCGTGCTTCTCAAATTTTCCTCCAGTAAGTGTTTGCCTAGTAGCATATCGATATACCAGTTACCAGTACAAAGTGCGCCTACAGAAACTACGAGTCCGGCTAATACCGTATTTAAAGTTCGCCAACTATGGAGAAGATCGAATGTTAATACGACAAAATGATGTACCGATTACGGTTTACTTCATGATATCTGGCGAGGTTGAAATGAGGAAAAACATCTACGATAAGGTGTGTCCATAATAAGTATGCATTGCAAAACAGCTGAGCAATAAATTATCATATATTTCTCTTTATATTCCTATCTATATCTATAAATTTGTCCTAATATTCGTATAGGTGTTTCTTTTTTCTCTCATTCTATTGACTAACTTTCTCTCCCTCTCCTGTTTTCCATGCCTTCGATCTCACTCTCTATCTCCTTCTTTCTCCAGTTCTTTATTTACATCTTTTCTTTTATTAATTTTCCCTCGTTTGATCTTCTCACTACCGTTTTCTTTCCCTTGTCATCTGCCCTCTTCTCTGTCACCCTCTGAAACCTTTCGCTTCTTTCTTCACCTTCTTCACGTGTCACCTTCCGTGTCCTTTCCTTTTCTATTCTACCCTATCTTTCTCTCTCCATCTTTATCCTATCTCCCTTACTGTACCACATTTCTATCACTACCCATATATATTTCCATATCTCTTAATCTCATCCCACCAGTCTCTTTAACTAAGAGAGATGGAGAGAGAAAGAGAGAGAGCGGGAAAGCTTACATAGCTTGACATTCAAAGTAAATCCCTTGACCCGGCAAACATTCAGGGTCATTCTAGGATTTTCTGACTGTAATTATCTCACAATAATTTACGTTTACTAGGCCACAAAGAAAGTGACCATGGTCTCCGAGGCAATTGTGGGCGTGGGCGATGTCATAGGCGACGTGGCAATGCTCGAGGACTGCCTGCGACTGAACACTTATGTAACGCTAAGTAAGTGCTGAGACTCGGAAATGGCAACGATGATAAAATCTCAGACTAAACGCCCATTTCTATTTCGTAGCGCCCTGTGAGGTTCTCTACATAACCGACGATGAGTTCAGAAGTGTTTTGGGTAAATTCATGAGAAAACAATGGCAGCAAAAAAAAGCGGCAATACGCTCGTTAAACTATTTCAATTATTTCAATGAAGACCAGGTTACGAATATAAATTATATATATAATCAGATATATGTATGTGATATGTATGAATATATGTTTCAGGTTGTGCGAGCATGCGCCTATTGCCAGCTGGAGCAGTATGATCCACTGCACTCGATCTATTCGGAGGACAGGGGAGCTGTCAGCTGTGTTCACTTCATATTGAGCGGCGAGTGCGTTGTCTTACAGTGCCTTAAAGTGATCGTGAGTACAGATGCGAGTGTATATAGTATATATATATATTCCTCTCTATTCTATCTGTTGGATAACAATATTGTTTTTGCCATGTCACGCGGTTAGCGAGTCATCAAATCGGATGGCACAAGAACGTATGAATTGGTCGCTGTTAAGGAGAAGGAACAGGATATTTTTGTCAATCCAACAAAATCGGCCCGATCATTCAATAGCTCATTCCTCGACGAAGCCCAAAGGAAGGATAAACATTTATCTGAATCGGAGTTCAATCTCGCTGATCTACTGGCATCGTCATCGGACCTCAACGACGAGGAGTCTAGACTGCAAAGAAAAGCGGTATTGATGTCTTATTTCGAGTTATTGAACTCATCGTTGCATCTAAATTGATTATACAATTGCAGAAGCGTAAAACGGGTCTGCGAGAAATTGAAATTGCTTGTGGACTTGCCACTGGCACCTCAGTGAATACAAGTAAAAAGAAGTTACGCGGCTCCTCCAGGCGAATAACAACAATGAAATTCAAGCATTCAATGAGTAATATTTGGAAAGTGGACTTCGAGGACGACGAAGAGGATATGGTTGTCTTTATTGAAGAGGATGATGATAAGTCACTCAAGGACGAAAGCGAAAGCCAAAAGAAAAGCGATCATAATTCCATCCTTCCGAATAGCTCAACAACAAAATTATCCAAAACTTCCTTGATAGTGGATAAACAGCCATCGAGCGAGGTGGAACTCGCCACGACCGTAATCGGTCCCAAGCTGAGCAGGACCAAGAACGTAACTGTTGTCGGTGCAGATGGAACCATTGCAGATGCATCGGCTTCAGGCGATTCAGACGATAGCTCAAGCTCGCTGCTGGGACTTCATATCCGCCATGAGAAGAGGAGTTTAGCAAATCTGGTTAGTTAGACTTAATCTAGGATAACAGCTCAGCTACTTATATTTATTTGAAAACAATCTTTTTTTTTTTTTTTTTTTGTTTTTGATAGCCCACAGAGACGCATTTCATAGACGTCGGCTCCTTGACCTATGGCGGTATCTTTGGCCTGGGCGAAAAAATCACCCATCGTGTCATAATGGCCCGCACCGTGGTGCAATGTCTGCTGTTGCCTCGCTATTGGCTCATGGCCGCGGAACAGAATCCGGGCCATATCTGGTTGCGACGCAAATTCTCGCTGGAAACGAATATACCGTCGCGCGAGGATCTGTTCGATCATTTCCTGAAGACGCGCCGCTGGGAGAAATTCAAGCGAGACTATGTGCAGAGCACATTGATTGAGACTAACACTAATGGTACACATCCAGAAGATATACCCATTATCTGTCGCATTGTTGAGACCACAGATGATATTTAATGCAAATCGGATGGACTTCGGTCAATCAAATTCTATGTGTGTGTGCTCAGAAGACGGTCAAGTAAATATCAGATATTCAATTTAGTGTAAAATTATGCATAGTGCTCCATTTTGGAGCACCAAGAAATTGACGGTTCTATGTGAAATCCAGTCCGATGCAATAAATGTACTAAATTTCCTGACCAAACGACTTTTCCTAAGTGAAACAGTTATAAAATCGTTAGGTCTACATCATCGCGGCGAATGCATTTAAAATGTTAAAATCAAGAAATGAATTCAATATCCTGACTACGTTACGTCTAAAATTTCCTGACTATAGGCATTTTTGTTCATAAGGGAAACCGTTAAAGTCCTCATTTTATTTACTATAAATCAATTCAAATTCTGGATTCTGCTTAAAGCCAATCAATTGACTAATTAAGTCTTTGTTATTTCTCACGCTAATTGCCCGTCCCCGGTTTCTTCCATTCAATGAATATTTTAAAAGCTCATAAAAAACGGCCTCTACTTGCACTTATGTATATATACACACACACACACACACACACGGATAGCTAGCTACGTCATTCAGTTGCAGACAAGTGCCCAATACACTGCACCTAAATGTCAGCCGCGAATATAGGTTAACCATGGTCATCCCAAAGAGAGCAGCAAAAAACTAGTCCAGGCGAGAGCGAAAGCCGAACTGCATGTTCGTAATTGGGGCAAAGACGAGAGCGAACACCGAAAGAGCAAAGAACAAATAGCGAATGTTGTTGTTGTTGCTCCTTTTTTCTTTTTTGTTGCTCGGCTGCAGTTCATAATTGGAGCAGCGACGTATACGGACGAAAGAGCAAAGAGCAAAAGCTACGGTTGTTGTCGTTGTTGTTGCTGTTGTTCTTGTTGCTCAAATTGCTTGTGCGTATGCGCAATGACATTTAAAGCGCTACACATACACAAGCACACCGATATGCATGGCGATACATATACACATGTATTTATACAAGTGCATGTACAGCTTAATCGCGCTTTTGCAGCTGTGTTAAATGCATTGATATATGTATGTATATTTAGCAGCACAGCTGTATGTATGTATTCGGATATATGTACTTATGTGCGTTTGCAAGTCTGCGCTCTGGCTGAAGGCCGTACGACTCAAAGCTCAGCGCTATGGGAAACTTAGCTTAATAATAGCCACGCACACACACACACAATTACACAGACGAAGGCGAGCCAAAGGCAAGCATGGTAAACATCGATGCGCGAATACCCTATGATATTTAATGATATGAAAAACCGTCAGAAAATCAGTAAATTATGAAGTTGTATATAATAAATTGTACAAGTTTCAACTTAACGAATTTTTCCTTATCAATACTCAGCTATGGCATGTGTGCATGTATGTATATATGTATTATATATAACTGAAATCACTTACGTGATATCTTATTAGCGATAAGAGCCAATTATAATTACTTATAGATTACTCATTGCTGAAGTGGTGCTTCAGGAAATACTTTATATGATTACAAATTTTCAATTGTACATAGCATACTAATAGATACATGTGTGCTTATGAATTATAAAATTTATATTATTGTATATATTTCATATATGTAGATATATTGCATACTCAATGATCTAAGTCTATGATTAAGCTGAAGAAAAGCTACTGACATATTAATAGATGTTACAAGTACTAGAAGTATATGCGAAAATTTCTTCCAAGAGAGCTTAATTCCAGCTTAACATTTAGCTAGAACAGAAATAGGGTACAGCATACATACATATGTACATATGTATGTACTTATGTACAAATATTACACTTTGCATGTGTTTATATGTATCTATGAATAGGCTTGCTTGCTTGTGTATGTGTGTGAATTTGTGTGAACTTGAAAAAGCTCAATTTTCACTTTTATGGACATGTAGGTACATGTCGCTACATAAGATGCAGACAAATCTCCTTGGCGTAGTGCAATACAGAGAGTTGCCAGATGGTCGTAATTAATAAAGCCCCTCTGGGTAGGCAACATCCGGATGTTGACAGCTCATTATTGTTTATTTATATACTGAGATACACACGCACACACACAGACACATACCTCCCCCAATGTATGATAAGGTGTGTCTGTGTGTGTATGTACTCTATGCATGTGTGCAGAGTTAGGTCAAAGTGGCATCGCCATACCTTTTAAATCAACCTTTAAAACTGGTGGCCCAGATTTTATTGATTTTTATTGTGTGGCAAAGAGCAGCCGACAACGGCAACGGCAACGGCGATGGCGACAACGACGACGACGACGACGACGTTGACGCCGCTGAAAGAGTGCGACAAGGAGAGCGAGAGCGAGAGAGCGACGGCTGAGAGCTGAGCGAGCGAGGCGCAGATGTTGTTGTGTTTACTTTTACATGGCATTTAATGCTGGCTGGAAGCGTGTTCATCATCATCAACAACATCATCATCATCCATGGAGGGATGCTTGCTGGGTGGGGGTGGGCGGCTTCCTTTTGGTTTCTTGATGATAATTATCTGCTTGGTTGCTGTGTGCAACAAATTGTCAAAATGCTTTTGAATGTCCAAATATACTTCAAGCGAAATGTATTTATAGACCCAACGGACTTCAAAGCTATGTATGCATGTAACCATATACAGTGAAAGCTCTGTTGAGCGGACACCCATACTACCATATATACATACATACATGCATACATTATATGCACATATACATACACACACATTTGTCTTCTATCTGTGAAATAAGAAAGAGATTTAGCACAGCGGCTTAGAAATTGAAATTTCCAATGCCAGCTTATTCTAGTTTCTATGGATTTATTTATTATTTCTTTTTGCGAGTTGAAAAGGAATTATTCTCGTTTGTTGATTTTTCCTGCCAATAATTGCATCAAATACGAAAGCAATAAAAGAAATAGATTGAAGATAAAAAGTAATATCCGTGTAACGGAACTTGTTCGTCAATTGAGCTTTCACTGTATCTGCTGGCATAGCAAAAGCCTTCCCCCCCTTTGGTCATATGATGGGTTGGTTTTCAAGGAAAAGGTTCCCCATGACCGAACTCAAAGTTCCCATCATTTTATCAGCTTATCTTTTCAATTAAATTGTTAAGTTTTTTCATGGGCCATAAAAAAAAACAAAAAACAAAAAAACAAAAACAAAAAACAAAAAACAAACAAAAAAAAATTATTAATGAAATGCTTGTAAATGAAAAATTAATTAATTAAAAGTTCAAATCTTTCATAAAACAAATTCAATTAATTTAATTGAAAATACATTTTTGTTGGATCCACATTTGTTTTAAGGTTTCAATTTATTGAGAGCCTTGAATGGAAATTTCATTTAATAATATAATTCCCATGTCTTTCCCTTGCAATTCTCTCATTTCTTTGCTGTTTTTATGCTGTTTTATTTTTATACCCTGTAGGCATTAAAAATGTATAAGAAAGGCTATGATCATTCCGAGACATTTTTGCTATATTATATATGCTCTTGTAGTATATCTCCTTATATATTGGTGCGATAATAATTATATAATAATTATATAAATATATATTATATTATATCAGACGTTCAATATATATCGAATATTTATGTATAGTAACTGCATACAGGGTATTGACTAGCTGATCATTGACTTCGATTCTTGTTTGCGTAATTTGTTGTTGTTCTTGTTGGTGGTCTAGAAACTTTTACAGCATTACCGTTATGTGGCATATAGCATATTGTGGCGTAGGGCACGACAAAGTGCTTTCAAATGGGTTGGCTTTGGAATTGCGTGATATTATGGCATTGTTCGTGCAGTCAATTAAAAGTGTTAGAGTTTGTTGTTGTCATTGTCATTGTTGTTGTTATGTTTGTTGTTGTTGCTGCCGTTGTCATTGCCGTTGCTTTCTGGTTTCTTCAATTAGATAGCTTTAAGTTAATTAACTCTTAAGCCGTCGATTATGAATACGCCGTGATAATGGGAAGGTAAGGCAAGGCATATGCCACACTCCTATCGCTAGATGTCTACGGATCTAAATATCTGAGTGGCCTTCGGATAGCTTGTTTGTCGATAATTAGAGCGTACGTAAAACCATATTGGTATATACATACATATGTACATACATACATACATACATACATACATACATACATATGTATATGCACTATACAGACTAATGACTATGTATGTTGTAAGCTTGCATGTCTGTATATAAAGTGGGAGGACGTATTTCTTGTTGTTGTTGCCTTTTCTGTTTTGTTATTCTTGTTTGTTTCTTTATGCTGCCAATAATATGTGTAATCCAGTTCACATGTCAGTGTCAGAAAGAGTTGTTGTTGTTGTTGTTACATCACGCTGACTATGCACGTATGTGCATATATACATATGTATGTATGCGTGTGTGTTTGCACAGTTGTTATTGCAGTATTGAACAACTGTTCGAATTCCCTTGCCCTAACTGTTCTTCTGCAGCTGACACTAAACTCTCAACAGAGAGCAATTGGCGATTACATAAATACAAATAAATGGCAAATGTGATGTACTAATACCAACATACATATGCATATACATATGTATGTATATTTATATTTACTTATGCATGTATGTGTGCATTTGTGCAGCTGATTTTTTTGTTCATTTAGCTTGCCAATAAATTTCACTGTTTTTGTTTTTCAACCTTTTCGTTGTTTATCTTTAGCGTTGCACTTTCGCATTTACATATTTTACATGACTTTTATATGCATGTCTAAGTACATACATATGTGTATGTGTGTGTTAATTTTCACTTACACCAAAGAAAAAGAAACAGTTAAGCGTAAGCCTTTTTTCTATTCATTGCATAATTCCTTTTAGGTTATTCGCTGTTTAGCACATCTTTAAAAATTGAGTGGACACAGAGCACACACACACACACATTCATACAGCTACATTCACACACACACGCGCGCGCGCACATAAGCACCTGATCGTGTACTT
Organism: Drosophila mojavensis; assembly: GCF_018153725.1. Lineage (NCBI taxonomy): Eukaryota > Metazoa > Arthropoda > Insecta > Diptera > Drosophilidae > Drosophila > Drosophila mojavensis. The sequence continues at coordinate 7,364,881 of NW_025318667.1, forward strand.
AATATTATAAAATCGTAAATACACTAAATTATTTTTCACTAGATATGATGGGAAATATTTTTCACTGACTCGTCTCAACATTGAGCAGCGTTTGCCTCTCATTTGCCCCCGAAGAGCATGTACCACACTAACACAAATGCAAAGGCGGGCAGGCACGCACACATACACCCTAAGAGAGGCGTAAGCTACGACAGCTCACGCTGCTCTGCTCCCACTTACGCATTCTCACAAGCGGCTGTCGCTTATTTACGTTTTGCTGTATTTTCTGTAAAGCTCTCTACCCCGCCGCTCTCTCCTACATCTGGCAGGAGTAACGGCAACATCGTCATCATCAGCAGGCAGGCAAAAAATTTGCTGAAGACAATTTGGCATAACAACACAAAACAGCTGACAGCCTTTGCATGTGTTTACATCTGCGTGCGTGCGTATAATATGGCAGTATCTGTGTCTGTGCCTGTGTGTGTCTGGCTGTGTGCGTGTTCTGTATGTGCTTTTGAGCATATTTTGTTCAGAGCTTTACCACTGTGTCTCCGTAAATTTCTATCAATTTGCCACAATTAAAATGGTTTTGCTCGTACAATTTTGTTATTATTATCGCAGCTTGTTGTTGTCAATAACAAAATGCACGCACGTTATTATTGGCAAATATCGTATTGGAAAACAGCTGATGTTATTCAACATTAAATACAATGGGAACTGTTCGCTGCTGCTAATTTTGTCTGCTTTTGTGTGCTTACATACATACACACAATAAACATGCACACATACATATGTATGTACATGTGTGCGTATATGTGTAGGTACGAATGTACCTACTATAAGTGACAGCAAAACTAAAGCACATGATTTTTTATCTCTGCACACATGAAAATTGAAATGACAAATACGTAAATATGAACAACTGTAGATATGTAGTTATGTATATCTGAACATATGTATATATGTATCGCATCTAACATTTGTAGAGATATTTATGCATAAATCGTATACGAATTTATATACATACATACATTCGTACGCTGTGCATAAATACATGCATACATACGTATGTATACGTATGTACATATATATCTATGCATGTTAAATGACGTTTGTACACATACACATATACACTCAAGCTCACATGCATTCCGATACATGCTTATCCCCGTACATGTGTATGTAGGTACACATATTTACAAAAATTTTCAACACTGTCAAGCCACTAAAACGGATTTGTGGTTGATCGAAATCGAATCGAATACATAATAAGAGGAGTATTTAGCATTTAGTTTTCTGGTGCAGAAACATGTGTAGGATATGTACGCACGTACATATGTACATATATATGCATGTACGTATGTATGTACCTATTTACGTGTAGCTCGTCGAGTCTCGTAGCAGCTAACAGCTGAGTGCAGACTATGACGACAAATTGCTGCCAGAAACGAGAGCAGGCCATAAGTGAGCGGGAGAGCATGAGAGGACGCACTTGTTTTATTCATTTGATTTTCAATATGTACGTATGCATGTGTGTAGGTGTAGGTGTTGCTGTTGGTGTGTGTGTGTGTGTGTGTTTGTGTGCTGCTGCGCACGGGAAACAAATACGTAAAAAATAACTTAGAGGCAACAACAGCACTTGGCTGATGGAACGTGTCCGCATTCATTTTGGCTCGAGGGGTTGCGCGGGATGTTGAGTGATGATGCGACTGAGAGTTGTGTTGAGTTGCGGGGGAGGGGGAAAGCGACAGCCTCAACAGCTGGCCGAAGCACGAACACGAGCTCCACTGGCCTACTGAGCGATAACGAAAACGAAATGGAGTCAAATCGGCAACTGATTCTGCTACAACGGGACAGGGGCAAGGAGAGCGACAGGGACAGGGACATTCGGACTCGAAATTTGTGTACTCTATGTATCTCAATGCGTTTTGTTGTCGTTTTCTAGTTATCGCACACTGTCTATGTAGTGCACATGTATATGTACGTATGTATTTATATACAAGTATCTTTCACATTTACACACATCGTATGTGCATTTGTAATGCAAATTACAGTTACTTAAGAAAAAAAAATACATAAAAAAAAATATGTACTATGTGTGAGAGAAGAACGACAAACCTAACATTTAAATTTAGATTTGGATATCACAACACAATATTTGATGTATTTATTTGAGCATATACCAAATGTATTTATTATGTTGAATGACGGCTGTTGTTGTTGCTGCTGTTGCTATTATTGTTGTTGCTGTTGTTGTTGTTGTTGTTGTCGTCGTTGTTTATTACGATGGGCGAGAGTTGTCGAGTTGTGTAATACGGTTTAGTTATTATATTTGCATTGCTATTGTTCTATGTACATATATTTAAGTTAATTTTTTTTCCTAAATTTAATACCTAATTTGTTTTATTTTATTTTTATTTTTATTTTTTTTTTCGTGTGTTGTGTTTTTTTATTGTAATTTTTGTAAAACGCTCTGTCCCGTTACTTAATTGCAGCGCGCGCTACCAACGCCGTGTAGAACGTCCGTAGGTCTTGAAATCGTTGTAGTAACTGAAATGAAACTGAATTGACGCGCGAACGCGAAACTCAGTCAGCCAGCAACAAACAAATACGCGCTTGTACAACACCCACCCACACACTCATGCTACGCACTCCCAGCACACACATACACACAGGCAAACACTGGCACAATTGCATTTCTAACGATGTGCACACGATGTTCGTGCCTTTAACGAACTAGCCACACGAACGTTTGCAGTGCTCTAAGCTGTTCTCGTGCTCACACACTCTCTTCTCTCTCGCTCGCTCTCTCTCAGTTATTGTGCTTTTTCCTGACAGCTACGATGGCTAAATTTGTTTTATCATCATAATATTGTGTGCTTTTGTTGTATACGCACACACACACACACACACACACATACATACACACGCCTGCATGCATAACGCTCTGTATATGTGTATGTTGAAAGCTTAGGGACGTAGTAAAAAAATAGAACTGTAAGCGTAGGACAACCCCAACACAACGAACGTTTTGTACCTAGGGAACTTTCTCACAGAAAAGAAAGTGCATACATAACACGCACGCACACACACACACACACACACGTATATACATACTACATACATATAGTTGACATACAAAAATGTCCTGAAAAGGACAAACGCTTATGCTACTCTATATATATGTATATGTATAAATATATTTATATACATTTGTATGTGTGTCACATAGTCCTGCCCCTTCTATGCATATACATATAAATAGATTTTCACATTTTACATAATAAGATTGAAGTTTAACTTCGTTTCGTGTGCTTTGGATAGGTTTATTTATTTATCATCGTCAGAAAGGTACATACATACACAAACACACATATATGTAGATCCATTTATATATAATATATATGTATATATATTCTGTATAAGGAATTACATGCATACAAAAATATTTATATGAATTGGCTTCCAAGGAATATCTAGTATGGTACAATAATTTAATATTATAACCTAAGACAAAAAAAAATATGTATATATAATAATAATAATAAAAAAAAAAAAAACATACACAATTATCATAGTAGTAGTGTGTAGGTGTATATATCACAAATATGTATATTTTATTTTAAGCCGAAAAAAAAAATTGTGTTGATTGATAAAGGAAGAGCCCAATTACATTCAATGTGGAATTAAATTAGGTTTACCTTAGAATCGATCTAGTATATCATAATATATATTTCATTTATTTCTCTGCTTCTGTTTCGTCTCGTTATTATTCTTTATATTTAAGGTTCTTACATCAAATAGCGCATTTATGGTTTGTCATAGGATAAGAGACAAATACATACATACATACAATATACATATACATATATATATATAAGCACATAGTACATTTGATGTCTGTAGATCGAGATATTCTATATAACGTCGTAATAGTACCAACAACTAGACAAAAATCCAATTACTTAAACTTATAGGTTTGGGTTCATAATATGCGAACAATCAGAACAGACCCCCCCATACCCTGTCGTATACCCACTCTAAGAGGGCAGTCCTGAAAACTTGACACACTAGCCAAAAATTGTCAACTTTTTAGACTGCCCTCGCCCTATGCCCTTGCCCCCATCTGCCCATGACTCCTCCGCCTTGCCTTAACGTCGCGTCTCGCTGGAGCGGATCTGCTCCCGACCGCCGCCGCGCTCGATGAACCAATTGTTGTTGCGCTTCTTCTCGTGACGCTGGCGTGCGTGCTCACGATGTTGCATCATGCGCTCGTGCCACTCGCCGCTGGCGCTGTCATCGTCATCATCATGGCGCTGCTTCCTGCCGTGCTGCTGCTCCTTGGAGTTGCCCAGATGCTTGCGATAGCGGCGTTCCTTCGAGTTGTACTTGTGCTCCTTGGAATCATACTTCTGCTCCTTGGAGTCCTGCCACTTTGCGTTGTTGTTGTATTTGGTCTTGTAGCGTTCCTTCGATGCATCTGTATTGGGATAGCGTTGCTTGTTGGTCTCGAGGGGCGGTGCTCGCATTTTGTCGCCATGCACATGGAAAGCTTTGGATGGATCGCTGGCACCGACATTCGGTGCGGGCGTGGGTGTGGATGTGGGCGTTTCGTCCTCGCCAGCGAGTGTGCCTAGCAGCTCGGTGACCTTTTCAAAGTCGTGAAAAGCTTGAGATTGCCGCAGCACATCGTTCACCGCATCACCAATCTCATCGGCTAGAGATTCGGCATGCGGTTTTGCTTCCATGCACATGGCGGCGATTTCCACATAGTTGCCATCGGGGCACTTGTACGGGCGCTTCAGGTCCGCCTTGGTAATGACCACAGGATCCACAGAGTCGCCGTTGCCGGACCAGGCCTTGAATGTTTTCGGCTTGCGCGGCTGAGCCTGGGCCTGACCGTGTCCATGACCCTTTCCCTGTCCCTGTCCCTGACCCTGGCCCGGACCGTGACCCTGTCCAGCTATGGAGCTAAGATATAGCAGCTGCTTGGACATGATATCAATCTCGGCGCGCATCAGATTATTCTGCAGCTCCAGATCGAGCAGCCGCTGATCCAGATCCGGAATGGCCTCATTGCTGCTGAACACCTTCCACTCGGGATTACGCAGTCGGCCAATAAGTGCCAGCACGGCCAAAGTGGCGCCCACATAGAAGATGGCGGTCAATCCGTTATGCATCAGCGGCGGCATACGATAGCGACGTTGCACAGCTGTCGACGGTGCTGCTGGCTGTGCTGCTGGCTGCGGTGCATTATTCAGCTGCAGGGCTGGGCGTGGGTCACGGCGACGTCGTTCACGCATCTCCTGGGCAGCATTCAGATCTGGCATATTGCCCAGCAGCGGCACTTCATGGCCCGCATCGAACTTGAAGCTCAGCTCGTTGAGATGCTCGCGCAGAAAGGGATGCGGCGAAATGCGTCCAGTGCTCTCGCAGTCACTGATTATCGAGATGCCATCGGAGACGTCCTCGGCCTGGGTGTCTGCATCCTCGACGAGCGTGCTTCTATAGGTGTAAAGAATATATATAGATATATATTTATTTATTGTATCTCTCTGGCTCTCTCCCCTTGCACTTACTCTGCATTGCTTTGCTCGTCCTCCTTTGCCTCTTCCGCTGGCTTTGCTTGCTGTCCCAACTCCTCGCTGCTGCTGCTTGGCTCAAGTACCTCGACTCTATCTGGTGGTAAGATCGTCCACGATGACGATGTACTAATGGGTAGCGTCTGCTCCGGTGCTTTGGTTATGTTGCTGTTGCTTTTATTGCTGTCGCTGCTGCCGCTGCTGCTGTTGCTCTGATCGTCCATGATAATGCTGCTGCTACTGCTGCTGCTGCTGCTCTTGCTCTGCTCCTCATCCATGCTGCGTCGTCGTTGTCTGGTCGGTCTGGGCTGTTGGCCTCTTTGTCTGAAAAATGCATACAAGAAACAGAATAAGTCAAAGATATTTTCGTATTGACCTTCGTGGCGCTCGAGAATTATAGCTAGCCAATGGCCAATGGCCAGTGGCGTCACTAGCCACGGCCTCTGCTCAACAGTGCTGGCAAACCTGTGAGTTTATAGCTAAATTTCGCTGTGTCTTGCGCAAATTACTTTAACGTCTTTTGGCTTTGTTTATTTATCAAACAAATATTTGCAAATAATTTATTATTCTTTATGCGAATATTTGTTAAATGAATTGCAATCTTAGCGTGAATACTATTTTTTTTTTTCTTTTTTTGTAATATATTTTTCACATATTTTTGTCGACAATTTCTATTTTTGGACTGATGCTGAACAGTGTTGTTAAGCGAACGATTCTACAGCTCTAACTGACTGTTCCTACAAAAGCCTACTTCTCTACTGACGGTTCTTACAAAAGCTAAGTTACCTACTAGTTTTTGATTTGACTGTTTTATATATGTATTTGTATTTTAATTTTTATAGTGTGCTGTTTTCAGCTTAAAATGTGTTTTAATGCTGAATCTGTTTTTCATTACTATTATATATATATATATATATATAATTGTTTGATGATTGACTGTTGAGTCTTAAATGCGGCTGTTTTATAGACAATTCTATTTATTTTTTGTTAGGCGGGCTGTCTTAGAGCGTAAATGTGGTTAGTTAAATACCTTTTAAATGGCTTTAAAATACGCTGTTTTATAGCTAAATATGTTGCTGTCTGTTTTGTGTAAAATATGCCCTTTTAGAGTTAGTTCGCTTTTTAAAAATTATTTATTTTATTTTATTTATTAATTATGAGCTAAGAACGCTCTTTTATAGGTAAATTGCATAGAATAACTAGTTAATGCCCTATTTTAATAGACACTTACTTTTTATAAATTGCCTATTTTTATTCTAAGTTTAACATGCATACATATATATATATTTCTATATATATATATATATATATATATATATTCCTTTAAAATCGCGCGTATTTTGCTCAAGGAATTGAGCTGCACTGTTGCTCATGCTAATGCATTCATGCATGCATGTATGTATGTATTTATTTGCATATGTATGTATGCACTGTTGGCACTTGCAGGTACGTGTGCATGTGTGTGTGCGCGAATTTACTGCTGTTGTTTTGTCCGGGCCTCGGACTATATAGATTTGTATGTCGGTGCACATACATACGTACGTGTGTATGCGTATATATCTATCTTTACCTGGGAATTGTATTTATTGTGCTTTTGCATGAAAGGTCTCGAATGTGTTTGACAGTTTAAGTTAAAATTTTAGCAATTCGATTTGGTGTTATTTTTTTTTCTTTTAGAATTAACAACAAATTCTAACAGCACTCTCTCTGCATGTGTGTGTGTGTGTGTTGTTATTACGCAAATTTCTGCATTTGTTGTGCAAATGCACGTACTAAACGTGGATGCACTGACACATGCACTCACACACACACACACACGCACACATAGATAACACGGTTTGTTTTGAACCCATACTCACCAATTTCGTTTAAAAACAATGCATATATATGTAAACACAGTGGCTGTGTATGTGTGTGAACGCGTTCACATTTATAAAATCACTTTTGTGCTTGCGTCGTTTAGTTGTCTCAATATTCAGATTTATCAAGCTGTCGGCTGATAAGTGAAGGACCTTGAATCTTCTGACAATTGTTGTTAACTCAGAAATGTAGATAATAACTCTGTCTGCAGATGGCCGCTGCTATGCACGTACGTCGCAATTTCCTACCTAACGCGTCAACCTTTGTGTTTGGACTACACGCACATAGATACAATACACAATCAAGCAGATGTTTTCTGCGCTACACGGCGATATATCGATAACACTGTTCGATACTGTGGTGTTGGGTATTTTTTAAGCCATTTTCTGTGTGTTCGCAGATACGGGCACACGTAAACTTTGTTTAAGGCGCAATTTTTAAATTTGCCCACATATTTGCTGTTTATGCTATTCTTAAGCGATTTAATGCAATTTTGGTATTGGTTAACTTACCCTACAACGATTTATCTAGTATGCGCCGTATCTCGCCCGCCTCTGAGCTGCAGTCCCAATTGGACGCATTCCTGGCCGACTGCTGCCTGTTTGTCTGGTTTCTTGGCGCCGGCATAACTGTTGCATATGCCTGGCCATTCGCCAGGACATAGCCCTGCGGCATGTGCAGCCTGGGCGCCGGCACTGGATACATGCGCGGGGTCTTCTGTAGCGTCAGCTGATTCGCTTGATTCGCTTGATGCGTCTGCTGCAGCCGCTGATGCTGCGGCGTCCAATAGATTTGGCTTGTCTGCTGTGCGGCACGATCTAGGATTAGAGGCGTGGCACGGCCATGCTGTTGTTGTTGTTGTTGTTGCTGCAACTGTTGTTGTTGCTGCAACTGTTGTTGTTGCTGCAACTGTTGTTGTTGCTGCTGTGCCATTGCCAGCTCCTCGATGCGCACGTAGCCCTGTGGACTCGCCCGTATATACTGCGGCTGCATATACAAGCTGCTATTGTGCTGATAGTCAGTGATCAGCTTGGCCGCCTGCAGTCCATCCTCCGTCTGGATGAGCACGTACTCCGTGGGCGTCAGCGTGACCAGCGATTGGCGCTGCAGCAGCTGCTGATTGGACACGTACTGCTCGGACTCGTTGGACAGGAGGCTGTTGCGCTTGTTCACGTGCGCATAGATGGGCGAGGCGGCGGCGGCGTAGCTGGAGCGCGGCAGACTCTGGACACGCAGCGGCACTTGGGGCCGGGCCAGACTCAGCTGGGAGGCGGGACGCTTCTGCGTCTCCACGGAGGCATACGACACGGGCGAAATGTCCGCCGGATGCTGTTGCTGGCCATTGTGACGCTCATAGATGGGCTGCATTTTGGCCGCCGGCGCCGGCGTGCGATTGATGGACTTGCGACAGAATTCCTTCACCTTCTCCAGGATCTCGTCGCGCGTCAACAGGCCGCCGATGCGTCGCCCGGCATTGGACTCCTTGCGTCGCAGCACCACTGGCGTCTCGTTCTCGTTCTCGCTCTCGTAGCCACGCCGCATGCCCCGCTCCGGCGGACTAATCAGCTCATCCAGCACGCTCTGGCAGCGCGCGGGCAACTGTTGCTGCTGCTGCTGTTGTTGCTGCTGCTTTTGTTGCTGTTGCTGCTGCTGTTGAAGCATTTGGCGATTGCGTCCACTGACGCCAGCATAGGTGTTGCGTTGGACGGAGCCGCGCACAAATGCCGCCGGCGCCGCCAGCTGCTGCGACTGCAGATGCTCATAAATATTCTCCTCGCTCTGGCGTTGGCGTTGGCGCTGCAACTGCTGTTGCTGCTGCTGCAACTGTTGCTGCTGCTGCTGCTGCTGCTGCATGACCTTGCTGTAGAGCTGTCTATCGGTTACCTCCTTGATCGCCCTCAGCTGCTCCCATTCATTCTGATTGCTCGACTGCGTCTCCAGAGCCTTGCGCACCGGCGTCGATGTGGCTATGGGATAGCTGCAACTGTTGCTGCTGGCATTGCCATTGCTATTGCTGTGGCTGTGGCTGTGGCTGTTGCTGCTGCGCTCCTCGTTGGAGGCCACGGATCGGCGCTGGCCCACGCTCTCCAGCCGGCTCAGGGTGCGCTGGCCGTGCAGCTTGATCTGATTGCGGTCCATGGAGGCGGAGCGCGTGAAGCGATTCAAATTGTTCTCCGGCGGCGAGACGCGGCGCGGAATTAGACTCTGACGCTCGACGGTGCTGCGCTGGAACGGCACCGGCTCTAGTCTGGCCTCCAGCGTGGGCTTGGAGCGTGGCTGTGGCTGAGGCTGCCTCAGCTCCTGCCTCAACTGACCATTCGGCTGGTTCTCGAGCAGGATGCGTCGCATCTCTGCCGGCGTCTTCAGTTGCTTCGGCTCCGCAGCGTCGCCGTAGACGCTGCGCGGCGCCGGCAGCACGGCCTTGGGCGTGGTCTTGCGGCGCGTGGCAAAGAGACTATTGGAGAGGCGCTGCAGCACGGACAGCTTTTTGGTATTGCTCTTGCGCAATGCTGCCAAGGATTCGGCCACCTGCTGCCGTCGCTCCTCGGCCGTAGCACGCGTTGGGGTCACCGTCGGCGTCGCTGCCGGCGTCGACTTGGGCGTCGTCGTGGGCGTGGGACTGTTGATCTCCCGCTTGGGCATCAGCGCCAGGCCCTTGCGCTCCAGATACGCATGGAACTCCTCAGAGCTAATGGTGTTGGTGAAGGTGCCCAGAGGGTGTCCATTCCCATTTTCATTCCCATTTCCATTCGTTGTCATCGTGGCTGGAGCGTCCTCGGCACTCGGTGGATTTAGTTCGTCGCTGGACTCGCTCTTGGTCAACGGACCGTCGATCTCGTCCAGATCGTCGTCGGAACTGATTTGTAGCTTCTTCACGCGCTCGTCGAACTTCTTGGCATTCTTGGTCACCTCGGCGGGATTGAAGTACACGCCGTTGGTGTCGGTGCCCGTGCGGATTTTCAGATTGGCCAATTCCGGATAGTTGGGCTTGGAGCACTTCTTGAACGTGGCCGTTTTCGGTTTACCGTTAGCCTCCTGCTGCTTCGCTAGCTTCGTTGCCGGCGTCTTTGCCTCCCTGAGCCGATGCGCCGCCTGCTGCCCGTTCGTCCAGACCTGTTTACGCTTGGGCGGCTTGCCGGATATCTCGCGCAGTTCCTCGAATTTTAGACGCGCCAGCACCGTGGGATCATAGACAAAATATGCATCCGGATTCTTGATATAGGTCTTCACATACTTCGATTGCTTAAGTACCTCCTCGGTGGTGATGAAATCGTCGCCCACGAGTTCAGCCTTCTTGCGATTGTTCGCCTCGTTCTTGAGCTGTTCGCGCTCCTTGTCCTTCAGGGACTTCTCCTCGAGCTCGCGCTCCTTGAGCTTCTCGCGTTCCTTCTCCTTTTCGCGTTCACGTTCACGCAACTGTTGCGTCACCGTCTTCCTCACACTCAACGTGGATCGTTTGGTGGGCACCGGCGGCGGCGTCTTCTTCTTGCCACTGCTATCTATGAGGCCATTCTTGAAGGGATTCTGCTGATCGACAATGGGATCGCCCGTGGTAAACTTGCGTATCTTCTCATCATTCGGATTGAATGTGACGCACTTCTTCACCTTCTCCTTCTCCTGCACACTCTTCTCCAGCTTATCGCTCGGCTCCACAATCTTCAATGGCTCCTCCTGGACTATATAATCGCTGAATACCTTCGATTTCGAATTCGATTTCGAATCAAGCAACAGCTGGGCATCCTCAACAGACTCAATCGTATCGCTTAAAGTTCCATTTGCCGGGGCGTTACGCTCGCTGGCAACTGTGTCAGACATCTTAGGCCGTAGCGCTCGTCGAGGGGGGACAGGGCTGGGGAGTACGAAGGGATTTGGAGTGGAAGATAGTTGGAAGTCACTCGTGTATATCCGCCCACCATTGAGATTGTTGCCAAAGTCCCAGCAAGCAAGAAATTCTGAAACAGATTTACATTGTATCAATGAGAGTGAGAGAGATAGACATCGAGAGATGGGCTTTACTATATCATATCTTTGCTTACTTGCAATTTATATTCCCTTGGCTGTATCAATCGCTAGGCGTTTTCATAACGCTTCTAGCTATACGGAATTTCTTCTATCTGTAAATTGAGAGCAGAGAAAGAGAAAGAAAGAGTTTAGTACTTTGTGAACTATTTAAAACTATTATATATTACATTATTTTAATTTTTCATTTTTAAATAATTATTGAAAAATCTTGTATATTTGACAAGCCCTACTTTAAAGACCTGTAGAAAATACGGTTTTAACCGATTCGTCCAGAAAGTTTATAGCTATATACCCCTTATATATGAATATACGGGGTGTGTTCAAAAACAAAATATAAAAATTTGGTGTATATTCAACAATTTATATTTATCCCCTTTAAGGTAATCCCCTAGTAATCAGAGAATCTTGATCAGAATAATAGATAATAGTCTCAATATTATTCCTAAACTGACTATAATAATTCAGTTGATAAATGTTCTTTATAGCTATAGCCTTATGCTGAGCTCTATTCGAAATGAAATTTGTTATTCTGCCTAGGCCCATTTGAGACTTTTCTTACATCTCTTGTAAAATTGTAATTTTACGTGACATCTGTGCTCGGGTTTTTGGCATATGACAGTCAAGGGCAGAACTTTCTTGTCTCAGGTAAAATGCGAAAGTAGAACAATATCTGGGGAAACAAACGTTTGGCCCTCTATGTAATCTATTGCGAACGGGAATTCCGCTTGTAATTGATTTTGCAAACAGACATTAAGACTGTATATATGTATGTATGTATATATACAAGCGTAAATAATACTATATATGTGTAGATATATATATGTAAATAAAAAAATATATATATAAACGTATATAAAATTTGTTTAGATCGCGCTTAAACAGACGTAACAAACGGTCAGTTAAACAAGGCTAACAAGACACGACACGAACAGTCGTTTAGCCTGATCAAGACTATATTGTATATAAATAAATATATGTACAGCTATAGGAGCTACAGATATGCAATTTTAAATGTATGTAGATTAAGTATAGTTGTATATATAGTATATATACCTTTATACCTCTATACCTTTAAAATTAGCATCAACAACTTTTCCGTGCATTTACCACAAGTCAATTAAAATCTTTATAAAACTTTTGTTTCAGTGCAGTTCCAAGCCTTATAGCTGGGAAACTAGAGTTTCTATGAAAACACATGTACATATATGTATGTATATATACTTAGGCATGTATAAGCATATGCAAGTATGTATATATACCTAAAATAACAATAGTGCTCAGTTGTACTAGATGTTGGACATTATTTTTTTTTTTTTTTTGTATAAGTAGAGCTTCTTTTATATGGTATTATCAACCTTGTGTCTCAGACTAACATCGCCAGGCTTAGATAAATTAAATTACTACTAATTTCAGTGTTTACTAAACTTAGTGATAAACGAACTGAATAAATACTTTAAAAACAATTTGAAATGAATATAAAGCTCAACATATAATGTTATTCATTTGGATATTGATATTGAGTTTATCTATCTAGTTTTTTGTGCAACATTTAGTTTAGTATCAGTTAGTTAGATTAGTGTCAGTTAGTTCAACATGATATTCATATACATATGAATAATTATATAGAGTGCTCCCATTGCCATCCCATACACTTCCATGGAGTCTCAAAAAGTCGCATTAAACTTAGTGAGGGTATATCCGAGTTGGGCATTTCATTCTCTGCCTCAACTCTTGCTTTTTTTCTATTTCTGCTGCCAACTGTTGCTATATCTTTTTTTTTTTTTTTTTTTGCCACAAATTTGTTCAAATCATTTATTATTGTTCATTAGGGCATGGCCAAAGAATTGTGAAAAATGTGCATAAATAAAATAGCAGAAAATAACAAAAACAACAAAAGCCAAAGCCAAAGCAAAGCAATTTCTAAATAATTATTATTTCTTCCGGCTCATAGACGTAAGTGAGCTGAATTGAGTGTATGTAGATATAGCTATAGATATGGCTATAGATATGTAGATATTGGTTATGTATGTGTGTGTGTGTGTGTGTGTTTGCATTTGGGTCACTTGATAGCTAATCTTTTGCGCGTACCTTTTGTGCGGTAATGAAATGCGCATATGGTTAAACATATGCAGAATTTCGATCTACATATGTATGTAATAGCTATGTATACCCACACATATATAGATCTATATGTATATATATATATATATATATGGCTTTGCTTGCGCCTGCGTTTACCAATGTAATCAATATTTTTCACCCATATTTAACGCCAGAGTTGACAATTGTTTAACACGAAGATTGCCCCGTGCCTTGCCTTGGGGTTGACACAAACGCACACACATACATACACACACACACATGCAGCTGGTCGGTTACAGCGGGTGGTACAGGGGTTTGTCCATTGCATTGCATGCAGCTGTTAACCGGCTTGAGGCATTAAAAAAAAAAAATAAAAATAAGAATTTGCCTTGCATCCAATTTGCATGCAAATCTGACCGACTTCTAGAGGGGGCCCCCCCTCTCTCTCTCTCTCTCTCTCTCTTTGTAAATATCTAGTGCACCTTGATACGACTAGCTGCGCATTTAGTGTATGTCTCACAAAATCGCCAGCCGATTGCAAATTGAATGCTTCACTCAAATCATTTTGCTGCCTTTGTGCTAATCCATTTCTATAGAGTACGAAAATTGTCTGGAATTATGAGCTTAGCTATAAGTGTTTGCTATACAAACACACTCACACACACACACAAACAATATGGACTATACGGCATTAAGATCTCGAAGCTAATTGAGTTCATGAAAATTGCATAGAGGGGCGGTAATTAGAAAAATGCTGACATTGAGTTTGAAGAGAAGTTGGGAAGGTTCAGGGTGTCAAAAGGGGAGAAGAGAGGGAGGGGACAAAAGACACTCAGGGAGACAGGAAATTAGAGACTGAAATAAAGAGACACAAAAAATATAGACAAAGAGAGAAAGAGAGAGGGAGAGAGAGAAAGAGAGTTAGATTGCTGGACAGATCTAGATCCAGATCTAGATTGACAGACAGAGGGAGAATAGGGAATAGGAATGGGGATGAATATGTTAAAAAGACGGTAAGAATCAGACACAGGCGATAGAGAGAGAGAGAGAGAGAGAGAGAGAGAGAAAGTATAAAGAGGCAAGCAAAGGACAGATGGATGAGAAGAGATTCAAAGGGAAACAGAAGACTACCGGAGAATACCGCATGAATAATAGTAAGAAATATGGAAGACAGAAAGAGTGTGAGAGTCAAACACAGAGAGAGTAAGAAGAGAGAGAGAGAGAGAGAGAGAGAGAGAGAGAGAGAGAAATATCAGGGGATACACAGAGAAAACGATAGACACTTAGAGAATGAGAGGTACAGATATGGAGACTCAAGAATTGTAAGATAATCATAGCAGATGTAAATCATACTTATGAGAATTGCAGAGAAAGGTCAATATTTGTTATCAATTTTCTTATTTTCTGCTTACAATTTGTATTTTCATACATAAATTAAGAAAAGCAGCTAAATATGCCCAGGATATACTGTAATATTGAGTGGGGTATACAATTAGATGGATAGACCAACTTTAAGGAAATAAGTCAATAAATTTTTCTACAAGTTGTACATGTTCTCTGTTTAATGTACACAAACCCCAAAAGCAATAAAAACAAACAGGGACAGGTGTTCGCCCCAGACATACATATATATTTCTAACCTTCAGCCCAACTCTAAGAGACTTCATGCGTAAATATATATATCCAGTAAAGAAGTCAAAAGAAAACTTAGTGAAATCACATAGAAGGGAATGCCACCCTTTGTCGCATATTTCGCTGAAATGGAGAAATGTGTTCGAGCATTTGTTGTGGGGTCAACATTCAGCATTCACCACCCTTACCATATACCCCATACATGTGTGTGCCATCCACCCCTGCTCGACGTCTATTAACTAACATCCCCCGAGAAACTACTAGCAATAATATATATATATATATATATATATATATATATATATATGTATTGTACATATATATAAATAACCATAGGCATGGAAAAAGTATTTTCTGGATTGGAAATGCAATTGGAAAATTTTTCTTGAAATTTTTGGTTTTTGCTATTATTCATTTCATTGAATGGGAGGTCTGGCGGTACGCTCCACATACAGCTGTTCTAATTAAAAGAGTAGTGCGAATGGGCATTAAGTCGTTAGAGAACTTAATATAGTGATAAAAACAATATTTTGAAAGCAATTCGAAACGAATATTAACATTAACATATTTCTGATTAATTAATGTTCCTTTATTTTTGTTGTGTAGTGCAGCGCTACTATTTTCATGAGCACATCTGTAAATGTGGAATATTACGAGTTTTTCGGGGATGTTGAAGGAGGCTTATTAAACATGGATATATTTAGAAAACACAAGAATGTTAAGTGCAATCGTAAATAAGTGTATATAAATAATTATTATTTCTTGTTTGCCCACATTAAATATTTGATTGTTGTCGAGCTTTGACTAATTGGCATTGATACCCTGCAAAAGGGTTGTAAGTGTTCTTTTATGTGGTATTCTACACATACATACATATATACAAGACTTTATAAAAGCCTTTTCTGACTAATTCGTAATATGAAAGAAGCAAATGTAGAATAAAATGTACTCATTTCTCTGAAATTCTCATAGCTCAAGTAAGGTACACGGCTTTTCACTGATTTACAGAGGAGGATTTTTGATTTCTTTCTTTTGCATTCTCTTCCTCTCTCTCTCTCTCTCTATTATAGAACTGGTGTAACATGTGTAAACATGTTTAATATGTTTTTTATATTTAAGTCAATGTTAAAAGCAATCCTATCTCTTAGACTATAGGACAGGCTACATAAAACAAACAGAATATGAACCTTTCCCTGCAATTCTCATAAATCAAAATATCAAGGATTTCAAATGATTTGTAAGCTTTACAGAATATCCCCCACTATCTCTTTCTCTCTCTCTCTCTCTCTCGCCAATGCACTGTGAGCAAGTTTTAAGTGTTCTTTATCTTGTATTCATATATGTATAGACATATATTATATAAACAAACATGAGTTGCAAGCAGCTATCGATTCTTTGTAAAGATAAAGAATTCTTTTTTTTCGAAGGCCAACGAATAAGTCAAGTAAATCGTTTCTTTGTGTCCACAAAATAAATACAATTCCAATAACTGAGACTGGGGGAGCAATGAGAAGCAATAAGAAGTCGCCCGACAAAGTCAAACTGAGCTATAACTTAACTATATGCAATACAATCTCTCCTATAGGGCGTTTGTTCTGAGTCCCAAATAATATTATCAACTATGTTGAAATCAAATATTTTCAAACATTTAACATTTCATTAGGCAATAATTACGTCTAATGATATTTGGTTTATGTAAACTTCAATTTTTTTTACAGTTGAGTTCTTCATTTTTTTCAGGGCTCTCAGCCAGAGTCTTTTATCTGTTTAGGCAGACGACAATCGGGAATGATTTATAGATTGAGACGCGGCGCCATAAAGTCAATGGGCTGCGGTCCAAAAAGATTTATGCGACAACTTGCAGATAAGATACGCACACACACACACACACAGATGCACACACTCTTGCACAGTTATATGGATTATGCTTAGATACATATCTTAGCCAGACGCTGGCCATCAAACTGCAGCAAAAGTCCTGCCAAAAAAGGAAACTAAAGATAGACAAAAGCAACTGTGGGAAGTCTAGACAAGCTTTATCGATTCGACTGCAGCTTCTGCCATATAATATATACATACATATCTTTGTCTGGGTGTTGGTCCAAACATATGTATATCTAACGCTAATTGCGTGTTTATCGTTGCCTGCAAATGGCAAAACTCCAGCTGTTTGTATTGAGAAACACCTAAATTACATTGTGTTCGTTCTTTTCGTTTCTCATTGGAGTCGCCCAGATCTCGTCCGGCTTACTGGCTGGCTGCACTTGGCTCTTCTTCATTTGTAATATAAACGTCCCTCCCCATCCCTTCGACTCCATGTAAACAAAATAAAACAAAACGAAAGAAGAAGAAACCGAAACACACACGCAAGGGAATGTGTAAAGACAACAAAACACGCGCCAAGCCAGCCCAACTGATGACTGACATTGACGATAAATGAACAATCGACCTCAATAAAGGCAAACACATGCCCCCTTCCCCCCCACAGGCCGTACACCCCGTGGCCATACAGTACGTGTAGGCCATACAGTATGTACAGCCTATGTGGTTCGAATTGCCCATAAAGCTTATAGGTTGAGTTCCCATTAAGCTAATATAGTATTTGTAGGCCGTCTAGCACTTATAGTTCCTAGAATCCTTACGGCCTTATACAAGCTATATAGCCTGAGAAACTCTCAACTACCAACCAATAGCCTCTCATGCTTATCTAATCTTTACGGCCTGTATGCTCTACATAGCTGCAACATTTCCGTTAGTCTGTCTAGGTAATACCATCTGTGTGGTCGGAACAAGCTCTATACGGTCTGTATGATCTGACAGTTCCCTAAGCTTATATACTCTGTGTAGTCCTAGATTCGCTACAATTCATACATCCTGTATATCCGCGTAGTCCATATAGATCACACAGTTCACTTAGCTTCTACAAACTGTAAAGTGCTTATAGCCTATAGGACACATACCACTCCGTTTTCCCATTGAGATTGTATCGTCCGTGTAGGCCAAATAGTCTAGAGTCTATACCGCCCTTGGAGTCTCCTTAGCTTATGGAGACAGTTCTTGTCTATATTTAATCTGCAGAAGGTGCATTCAACCTCGAAAGCCAATGATAGATCCTATATAGTCTATATATGTCGGCCATTAAGTTTTCATTTATTCTACCCTGTATTGCTCTTCCTATCCATTAAGCCCTTATGCCCTATGTAGCTCCTCAACCCCACATACTTCTATCTATGTAGATAATAGAGCTCATCCAAACCTCAAGAGCCCCATATAAGCCCTATAGCTCATTTAGTTGCATATACTTCCTAAGAACTCTATGCAATTGCTTCAATCCAATACAGTTAGATAGGCATCGATTCCTATCTACAGTTGAGCTGGCAAAATTTCATATGGCTTGCATAAAGCTTGCAAAATGTGTGCGCGGGAAACCTTGTCGGGGCATTGAGCTGGCCATAAAACCCATATGTAGACATAGAGCGAGAGTGCGAGAGAGAGAGAGAGAGAGAGAGAGAGAGAGAGAGGGCGAAGCTACGTTTCCAATCAATAATTATGTTTTCATGAGATTATTCGTTATTCGCTATTGTTGTTGTTGTTGCTTATCGAAAGAGGTAAATCCCGTTTGGGTTAGACGATACATGATATTGCAGCTTTGTATGTGCTAAGCGCCAAAGGCAAAGGCAAATACTGATCGACTAGTACATACCCTGAGTATATAGAAAATAATTTAAATATATAAACAGCAAGGTGTAGTATATGACGAGTAGACAATCCATGAGAAACAATGTCAAAAGCTATCGATAAGTTTTTTTTTATTGATAATCAGCAACTATTCTTACTCTAAGCTTTTTGCTTTAAAACCCTAAAGGCGGATACTGCACACTAGCTGTTAAGAAGGAGGATTTTGCCTCATAAATATGATTGTGATCATGGATTGCCATTAGACAGTCACTTTACAGGGTATACTTAGAGTTGTATCGATTGGAAAGACAAATGCTATAGCTATTATAGAAATTAATTGTGATTTCCATTTATGATTACTTCCATATCAATGAGCTAGCCGCCTATTGATTTACTTTACAGGGTATAATAAGTGATATAAATATTATAGAGACGAAATATCCAAGCTTAATTGCCCATATGATTTATTTTACACAGCTGAGTGAGTTAACCGCATTTCTTCTTGCTTGTACTCATTTTACAGGGTATTATGAGTGCTGCATCTATTGCAAAGGCAAATAAAACACATCTTACATCTATCTACCTGATCTCTATCAGGTCAAATTGTGATTACTTTTGCACAGTGACCTAGCCGCCCAGTTACTTCCTCTTCCTCCCTTCTACAGGGTATAATCAGTGTTGCATTTATGCTCAAGTAAAAAAGTAAACTCTCCCGGCTAATTATGATTGTGATTTCGTTTACTGGCCGCATTTCTCTTTTTCCTCTTCTTGTGCTCATTTTACAGGGTATAATTAGTAATGTATCTAATAGCCGATCGCAGCAGTCTTCTTCTTTTATTTTGTATATTATTTTTTGTCTGTGCTTTGCTGCCTTTTAAGAAATTGCTCAAGTGAACTTCAGAGTCAAGCACGAAGCGCATTTAGAAAACTGGTTTTCGTTTCCTCAAAATATTTAAACGTTAGTTACTCGACGCGCTGATCCCATAAACTCAGTTGGCTTTACGGCAAGGCCAAGAGTTACTTAGAAGTAAGTGGAGTGGCGGGGAAGGCAAAAACCAATTCGAAAAAAAAATATATATATAAAAAGCAAAAAACACTTGTACAATTCTTTTAGTATCTACTCTGTGCGGCTCTGATTAGAACCGCTGCTCCGCTTGGCTGTGCTGAGCCCTCGTGACTTGTGTTCCAATTGGAATGGCAACGGGCATTCCAATTCGATGTGAAACTCAATTTCGAAGTCAGGCAAAAACTTCGTGAATACGTGTGTGCTACGCACAGTGCGTACTTTATCAACTCTCTATATACTATATATGTGTATATATGTGTATATGTATGTATGCATAGATCTGGTACGCACGCACAATAAATTGCGCAACACTTTCAAGTATCTCAGTATCTGTATCTTTGTATCTCCCGGACTGGCCGAATGTATCTTTGACTGTCCAAGTATCTTGGTCTCTCGCAGTTCCCGTCTGCTTGCGTGTTTTTTCTGTTTTTTTTTTCTTTCTATTTTTTTTTCTGTTTGATCTCCGTTCGCCTAGTACTCAGCGCTACTTAAAGCGCCCAGCCGGCTCAAGTGTTTGGTTTTTTTTTATTTACGAGCATGCCCGAGAAATGCCCAAGATATTTTCTGAATTCAATTGACTAGATATGCCACACTATGGGGATACCCCATTTAGTTCTATCATTCTAATTATTTTCAAATTCAATTTACAGCGTATCTTCTAGTCGTATCTAGCCATTTCATTTCGTTTCATTCCTTATTTATCGTAATCTTTGATTCTATATCATATCTAAAGTATATTTTTAAACCTACCCTTGAAATAAAGCAGTTAAACATAATTTACAGGGTATATTCTAGTTGTTAACGATCAACGATTTCATCTTCAGCATCTAATTGAAGCCTATTGCGCTTTCAGAAATCGCAAAAGTTTTTCCATATCTCTATAAGCACCTAGAGATACTCCAATTAGAGGGTATCTTTTAGTCGTGCCATGCATTTGATATTATTGCACTTTAATATACTTAAATTCTATTTCTACTTACAATAAAATCTTAAGCTCATCTCTTAAATCAATTAGAATTACTCAATTTACAGGGTATCTTCTAGTCGTGCCCTGGATTTGTTGCTGTTTTGTAATTATAATGATATGCACATGTCTATGGCTCTGGGCGTCCCCGCTGCTCAATCTGTGCAGTGAGTCGAATGAATCTTTAATTGCGCATTGTGCATACGTCATCTATTGACCTTACTATCCAACATTCTAGCCGACTTATAAGCATACAAATACGCATATATATATATATATATATATATATATATATATATGTATGTATATGGAGATACACATATACCTCATGGCAATTGCAGTAAATTTAAGTCAATTGCGATTACTTAATTCTTGGCATCGATTAATTGTTAAAAGATGACGCCATTCTAATGCCTCATACCCCCATCGTCCCCCTCCCAGATTGACCCACTAAAACGCCATTGCACTAGCTTCGCACTCGCTGGGCACAGTGAAGACTGTTTGGTTGAATTGCAGTTATGAATGAAACCGTCTTCGATATTGTTTAAGGTAATTCGATTAGCCCCGACTCGCTGAAAGAAAATTGAGACCAAAATTGCGAAACCAAAAGCCAGACAAACAGACCTCATGAATTTATGCATGCCTCTAGAATGATATTGCGAATGCGCATTCAATTCTCTCTATTGTTTACGAGCTCTCACATTACAAATCGTACAAATAGCGGAAAAATTGATTATTATATACGGAATTAGCTGCAGATATACGAGAGCTCAATGAAGTGCCTAGTGTAATAAGGAAAGGGGCATACCCAGAGGGCAACTGGACTTATCTAATAAATATAAACGTCGGAACTTATCTGAATAGACACAGTATGAATAGACTCTTTTATCTTCTCTAAATGTAGACATTAGTATTGATAGATGTTATCCACATATCTTAACTTATCTGAATGTCGAAATAGCTTAACTTAACTAAATGTGAACATTAGTATAGATAGACTTTATACACATATATTTACTTATCTAAATGACGGACTTTATCACAATGTCCGAAACTTTCTGAATGTAGACTATTGCATGGAATTTATCGGAATATCAGGTTGTATTATAGATAAGCTTCATTGAACTATCTTAGCTTATGTGAATATTAGTTGCGGTATGGACAGACTTTATCTAAATATCTGGAGCATATCCGAGAGTAGATTGAACTATAGATAGACCTTATCCGAATACTGGTTATATGAATGACTTTGTCCAAATATCTGAGCCTCTTTGAATAGAAACTATACACTATAAATAGACTTTATCCAGCTATTTTAGCCTATCCGCATATAGACCATATATGGAAATAGATTTTCTCAAGAAATACGTAGACAATTGCAGTGCCTGCCATGCACTTTTAATTAAGTTCAATTGAGAAATTACTGGACCATCTACGTCTATCTCAATTTGCATATAGATAGAACTATGTACCGCAAAAATTCATGAGCGGAATTAGAAATTGGGTAACATTTTGGGAAAAACTCTATATAGAGTATAAAATAACAAAGATATAGCTGAGAGCATTGAATATGAAACCTACGTAATTTGGATTCGACTTGCAAGAAACGTGTGGAATGCGGCATATAGCTGATAGTTCAGTTATGTGACGGGCCAGCTGGCCCGGGCATTATATATGTTTGAGTAGTACATGGAGCTCTGGGTATGGGTGTTACGCATACATTTCTTTGATTTGATACAGATTTTATCTATCAGCTCGTTTTACTGTAACTTTTTACCCACTGTGCCTGGCTTTAAAACTCAAAATGTGTTTCGCATTAATTGTGACTTTGAGAGATTCGTGACAATGTCACAGGCCCATCAAAAAGTTAGAATGGCTCGAACGTCTTCAATTTTTAGTGGCAACTTTTTAGTGGACTGTCGAGTGATGAGATATTGATTGATTTAACGGCCGCACCATACATGGAGACATATCAGTGATTAGCTAGCAGCAAGTTGGTCACGTCATCGTGTGCCCACTGTATGTAAGACTGGAGATAGATATACATATGTGACCATATGTGTAGGTCTATTAGATATAGATATTAAATTACTTAATGTCTACTCATATATAGTATATAGTACATATGTCAAGATCAATACCAATAGGCGTCTGTTAGTCTGTGAGTTTGTAAGCGATGCTTATGAAATACAATAGGGCTTAATTATTTTACAGATCGAAATTGGTTGAATCGAAACACTATATCATATAGCTGTCAGAGTAATCATCGATCAACACTGGAACTATATACATATATATATATATATATACCGGACATTTAGTAGATTTATTAGCTCTATTAAACTACTCTATCATAGGGACTTATATAGGATATTTCAATAATGGAAATGTACTCTTAATATAGGAAGTTTAATGGTATACACATTATATGATATAGAGTCTTTTAATATATATGTATATATTATCTAGCTCTCGCTATCTTTGTTTTACTCCACTGTGTCCATGACGTCAGAGCCAACTCTTAGCTCAGGTTAAAGTTAAGTTGTTTCGCTCTGTCTGTCGCCCTTCCTGCCGACCTAATCCCCCCACCCCTCTGCCTCTCTTCCTCCCGCTTGCTGTTAGTGCACTACTTGTGCAATTGCAGTTGCAAAAGAGCCGTTAAATTGATAATTCAGTGAGTTTCAGTGAATGTGTATGCGTGTATGTGTATGTGTGTGTGTGTGTGTGTATGTATCAAATTTCACTCACTGTGCGGTCGCGAGCAGCAATGCAATCAACAGGTGAACTACTAACCCAGCTTTGTGAAGTGTCTGCCCCCCAACACCGCCTCCCTAGCCATAGCCCCTATCCCTACCCCTACCTCATTTATATGGCTGTGCTCTGTCTGGCTTTTAGGTATCGCATAGATGTGTGTATATGTATGCGTCTGTGTGTGTGCTTGTATGTATGTATATATTTATATATGCATAGAAGGTAGCCAGATATCGCTGGCAATTACGATTATACAGATGCTCGCACACAGCGTTTTGTATATCACTCATATTATATATAATATATATATTATAGTATATGCCTACATATGTACGTACATCTACATAGTATGTATATGTATGTGGGTCTGTAGCTGCCTATGGGTGCCGGCTTAAATGATTACGAACGATTACAGCAGCCGCCCATACACCAAATTCATATGAACTACACACACACACACACAACATAGTTTCATGCTGATTACACAAGTACATGCACACACACGCACACACACAGACGAAAGCTCACACGGCTGGGTTATTATTTGATTTTTGTGTGCTCTCTCTCTCTCTCCCCCCACCCCATGCCGCGCACATATTATAATTATGATTTTTTATTTCATTTTTACCCACTGTGTACCTTTGTAGTTATGCAAGGTTTTCAGAAGTAACAAAAAACTGAACAATGGACAAAATAAAGAAAAGAAAGAAGAAGCAGCTAAAAAAAGAGGTACAAAGTTATATATATGTATGTATATATATATATGTATATAAAGTATAAAGAAAACGCTGTGTGTGACTTTTGCCGGCAATTTAGCGTTTTTTAGTCAAATTTATGTGCACACTTCTATGTAACTGAAGTCTACAGTAAATTTAAGCACAAACATACAGACATACCCCTATATACATACATACAGACACACATACACATATATATAGCATATGATTGCTATAGCGAAGGTTGGCAATTGCCTTTGCTTTGCCCATAAATCATAATTTGTTGTATACGGCATATCTATATTCACATACATACAGATATCAAGAAGTGTGAACCACTTAGATTACATATGTACATATGTATGTATAGCAGATTCACCTTGACAGTGTGATGATAAGGCGCTTTCGATTCGTAGTATTTGATCATTTTTGGAGCCAGTACGCAGCGCCCGCAGCACTCGTCCAGTACAGCTGTGTTCACAGCATTCTCATGTGACCGGGGCGAACTTTAATTTCGAAGCCTGAACTTTTAACTGTTTCGTGTGCACTGAGCCAGGCCAGTAAGCGCTCAGTGATGCCAGCTTGGCTAAGCTAAAGAGCTATATTAGCCGATTTTTAAAAGCCCTTTTTGTTAAGTGGCAAATTTGGCTTTTTGCAGAACTCATTATTTTAGCTTTATTTAAAAAAAAAAAATTTACGATGATGAAATGTTTACACACAATCACTAGCTTCTTCTTTACTTCATCTCCTATAGAAGTATATGTTGTTTAGTATATTTTAGTTTAGCTACTTTTCTGCAGTACTAACTGCTAAAAGTAGCTTTAAATTTACTGACATTGGCTGCACTGCATAATTAATCATTAATATAATATAACCGATATCTTACTTATTTGGTTATCGTATATATTTATTTATATTTGTAGAATGATGTCAATTTCTTAAGTAAATAAAGTCACTTTCGTTTGTTTGATTGCACCAACAATTGTTTAGCCTTTTTTTTTGCATACACTTAGCTTTGACTCGAGCAGCACTGAGTGAGCACAAGCAGCAGAAGAAGCCGAAGCAGAAGACGAAGACAAGCTGCTGGCAGAGGCAGCGCGAGCGGCAGAGTGAGAGAGAGAGAGAGAGGCAGAGCACCTTTTGGCGCACCCCGCTTTCTGCGAATCGAGTTGCGAATCCTTAAGACCTTAAACCGGTATCGGCTATCGGATATGGCACACGCAGACGAAAAACAAAAAAATATAAAAAAAAGCTCTGAGTAATGCATGTAGCATGCAGCTATGTAAATCTACATACGTGTATATAACAGAAGTGTTATATACATGCATGTTATGTATATGTATTGGTGTACATGGACAGCTTTAGTTAGTCAGTCAATTTCAAAGGCAGCTGTTTTGATGTGTATTTTTTTGTGTGTTGCGCGCAAATGCTGCCAACAGATTGCAAAAGATTATAGCTGATAAGATAACAAGTATGCATGTGTGCGTGCGTGTGTGTGTAAGTTCTAATTGGAGAGATAGAATGTAAATGATAATTGTTTGCTGCTGTTGCCATTGTTTTTGTTGCTATTGTTATTGTTATTGTTATTGTTGCTGTTAAACAACAAAAAGCAACTGTGAAAAAGACATTAAACAAAACGGCGGACGCTTTTGCTCGTTTGACTTTTTCTTACTTCCCTTTCGTTGTTGTTATTGTTGCTGTTGTTGTTTGAGGCTTTATGCCGTTGTGCACAGTTGGGTTAATATTTCGAGAAATGTTTAATGCTCTTCTACCTTCTACCACCATTTTGTGGTCTCACACACTCGCATACACACACACACACACACGTACATAAACGTACGTCGCGTACGTTTGTTGTGCGTTTTTT
The DNA here is from genome assembly GCF_018153725.1 of Drosophila mojavensis. Taxonomy (NCBI): domain Eukaryota; kingdom Metazoa; phylum Arthropoda; class Insecta; order Diptera; family Drosophilidae; genus Drosophila; species Drosophila mojavensis. The sequence goes on from NW_025318667.1 coordinate 7,391,081, forward strand.
TTTCGGTTGGGTTCATTCACCGGCAACGCAACAGCAACAGCAGCAACAACAACAACAACAACAACAACAGCAGCGGCAGCGGCACCAACAACAACCACAACAATCCAATAAGAATCATCCAACTTGGTCTCGTTCAAAACTCTTGCTTAAGCACAGCCGCTGCTGCGGATGCACGGCTGCAGATACAGCTACACTACACACTACACACACACACATGTGCACATAGATACAATAGCACACAGTCACACACACACATACACATATCACGTCTGGGCTGTGTTATTAATTTGGCGTGTCTTGTCGTCAATTTCTAATAACATTTCATGACTACAACAACAACAGTAAAAAAATATGATAGAAAAAAGTACAATATGTACGAATATTACCGTAACGAAAATATACGTTGGTACAACAATACAGATGCAGTTGCAGATACAACAAACCGTCACACACACGACCGCGCGCACCGATTCCAATTCATGACTGACTTAGCTGCGTGTATGTGTGTGTGTGTGTTTGTATGGCAGGCAATTACCAAAACGACAACAACAACAACAGCTTGCAGTACTCACAACAATAAACACAATCTACGACGCGCACTAAGCGGTGTACTCAAACGTCGAGTACTTGGGCAGAAGCAACAAAACCAACAATAATAAAAAAAAACACGTCCGCTCACCACGAAAGTCGCATGTATTTTGAATCTGACAATTTGCCTGTTAACTAACAGCGGGTACATTTCGTTCAGATTTCTTTCAGTTTTCGTTCAGTGTTCGCTCGATTCGTTAAGTTCGTGCGATGTTCGTCGTTGTATGAGTATCTAGTTGCGTTCAGTGCGAGCACTGTGGTGTGTGTCTATGCTAATGCGGTGCTTTTAAGCATGTGCGCTGTATGCATTGACTAAGTAGTAGTTGCGTAAGCGCGGCAGTAGATGACGCCAGCAAAGGTGTGTGTATGCGGTGTGGTGAAGAGCTTGAAAGCTGTCAAATGGTTGTAGTATACAATTAAGGTGGAAGAATAGGCTATTTGAATGGCGTGAATTATAAGTTATATATATAATAGATCTGATTTATAAAGCGTATATGTTCTGTTATTTGCAATTAACCGTAAGAAATATAAATATTTAGAAACATTAATACATGCAACTACTGCTATATTATGGCGAATTCGATTTCTAGCTCAAATTGAAGATGGCAAGGAGGAGGAGTCCAACAAAATAGTTCGTATAATAAAAGAAAGCGTCTGCTTGAGTTTATGAGAATCGCAAAGAGGGCCACGGAAATTCATTTATTGAGCGGCAAGCGTTTGATAGATACATATATCATATATCATAACTTTATATGTTGAATGTCATTTAAAACTATCATTTCTTATGACAACTTTATGTATATGTCTATCTAGCCTATCTAAACGTTTGCTTAGGCGAAAACAATCTTTGATCGCCTGTGTGGACTATAATTTGCCTGAAACGCTTCAGCTGCAGGCGAATGCACTTATTATGCTCGAGGCGCTGTTGCTCTATGCGCGCGTTGAGAGGTTCACTTATGATCTAAGTTATAAATTTGGTACCGCCTAGCCGCATTACTCTCTCCGCCTCTGTCAGCTCTACCTCTCTCTTTCCACACATGCGAAATTCGAGTTGCATTTTGTGGAGTCGTGGTGGTCAGCATCGCTGGACATCGATTCCAATTCGTCTCTGGCTTTGGCTTTGGCTTTCAGTTTGGGTTTGAGCTTTGGCTCGGTTCTCATCATCAGCTGCGGCCGCTTAATTCATGGGCTTAAGTTACGGTATTCGAATTGGGATTTTCGATGCCGGGATCTGCCCATTTCATGGTTGTAGACCGTTTAAGTGTCGGACCAGCTCATATGCATATACGAATATGCTGATCACACACACACTCTCTCCCTCTCCCTCCCTCTCCCTCTCTCAGTCACTCTCTTTGGTCTCGTCTCTGGGTTTCAATATATAATTGGTCTTTGGATCGGGCAGACACACACACACACACACACGCGAGGGGGCCCCCAATTTGAGTGATAATGATTATGCGTTCCCTTCCACATCCACACACACTCACCTCAATCCATGTGTATGTGTATGTGTGTGTGTGTGTGTGGCATGGGTGTTATTGTGATTTGTGGTTAGTTGCAGCTTCTGTGCTACGTTTAAGCCATTGAAGCTGTCAGGTCTACGTTTGACTTAAAGGCTCATTACGTTCGAAATCACAAAAAAAAAAAAAAAAAATTGCAAAAAAAAAAAAATATCGTTAAACCTTTGGCAATCTGTGGGAAAATTTGCTTGTCCATAATTTTCATTGGGTTCAATTAAAGTTGCAATTGCTTGGGGCCGCTCAGCGCAATATGGACTGTATTCTCATGAAATCTCTCGCCGTTCTTCTTCTTGTTCTTGCTCTTCAGCGTCTGCCTCATTTCCATACGCAGCTGCAGCAAACGCTGCTAATCAACCCGAAAGTAATGCCTTGCACCCCGTATTCGGCTCATATAGTTACGTAATTATTTAATTCAAATTAAATACCCTGTTCTTCCATTGACCATTGAGGGCATATCAGTTACACCTACTGGGCAGGCCCGATGGTCTATTGTCTTTGTTTTCCCACAGCTTGAAGTGATTTGTAGATAATTTGTCACAGAATGCAGGTCGACTGATTGGAGGTAATATTTCTCTTAGGATTTCGGTATTTTTCAAGATGTTACAGAGTTAGTTAGAGGAAAGGAAATCTCTCTAATCCTTCCATATTAGACTTTATTTGTTTTTGATGAGGCATTTCCAAGGGAATCGCAGAAGAGATCAACTTTTATATGCTAATTATAATAATAATACTTGCTAATAATAATAATAATATTTCTTTCTCTGTCTCTCTCTGGTTCACTCTGTGTCCCCCTGCCTCTCTCTCTCTCTCTCTCTCTCTCTCTGCGCATCTTTCTATTAGTGCATCTGATTTTCTATATTAATCTCTGTACCCTCTCTGTCTATCCTTGTTATATCTATCTCCTGCTCATTTTCTTTGTCTGTTTTATATATACTTCTCTATAAATCTCTCTCTATCTTTCCCATCTTATAACTGTTCTCTCTCTGACCGATTTTTCATCTCATTATCTTTTTCTGTTTGCCACCCACAAGGCTCCCTCCACAGTTTATCTGCCTTCCTCTATTTCTCTAACTCTCTTCATTCCCCTACTTCTATTCTTATCCCATTTCACCATGCTCTCTTTCTGCAATTTTATATGTAAGGCAATTTGCTATAATTCTCTAAAGCAATAATCATCTAATTCCCTAATCTTAATATTCTCCAATTCTCAATTACTAATTCTCTAAAGTTCTTATTCTTGCTCTCTCTGGGTCTCCTTCTGTATCTCTCTCTATTTCTATCTCTATGGACATTTTTCGCTTTCTTTGCTCTACTCTTTTTTTCTGTCTCTGACTCTAAATAACTTCAGTTTTCTGTCTCTTTCTCATACCTTTTCTCTCGCAAATACATATGTGTTTCCTTTTCTTTATATCCATATTTCGATGTTTCTATTTCTAACTATTTTATTCTATCAATCTATTTCCCTCTCTCTCTTTCCCTTTTTCTCTCTCTCTCTCTCTCTCTCTCTCTCTGTCTTTCTCTCCATCTCCCGTCACAAATTAGTATCCCTCCGTGAATTCTTCGTCCTATTTTGGCTCATCCATCCACCCTCACTAAATTTTTTCGTATCCCTCAAGATATATGGATCTCCATCCCACCTAGTTATGGGAACTAGGTGCCAATAGAAGATGTCAAAAGAAATGGAAATCTTTTGAATTCGTAATCCCCATTAAAAACTGATGTAGTCTAACACTAGGTTACTAGATTGAACGCTCTTAGATCCATATCATATCACAAAACAGAACACATTAGACAAGATAATTCGATGCTTCGATGCAATGTTTGTTTACCTAGATTTGGGCAAGGAACCGTCGCAGGTGCAGAGGCTACCGTCTGCTGCCTATTAATGGGGGCAGCGTTTCATTCATTCATGCAGTTTCAGGGCGCGTGAAGGCGTCGTTCGAGGCGTTGCACATTGAATGGTGGCCACTGCGGGCGCTCGCACCTGGGCCCAACTGGGCCTGGGCTGCAGTCGCATCCAAACTAATTAGCATAAAATTGAAAATGCGCTCATTGGGCCAAGGGATGCCGCATGGCTCCTTGATGCTGCATGCGGCGCGAGTCAAGTGCAACCTGCAACCATTTGATGGCAATGCCATTGGAGTTGGAGTCGCACTTGGAGTCGGCGTCGGAGTTGGAGCTGGAGTTGAAGCTGGAGTCGGCGTTGGCGTTGGCATTGCCATGGCTGGGTAGGCGGTACGGTCGGCCAATTTAAAAGGCATGCTGCTTCTGGAACGAAGCCAAGCCCAAGCTTCCAGCTCGTAACTTTTCGCTCTCACTCACTCGCTCTACCCCCCTCTCTCTCTCACTCTCTCAGTCTCTCTCTTGCCCTCTCTCCGCCTCTCTCTATCTGCTGCACTGGCTGCTTGCCGTAGCGAAGCGCACAACATAAAACAATTACGCCTACACTTGGCTCCGTCTTTGGGGTTGACTGCGGAGACGACGGCGCTTGCATAGGCGCAAGTGTGTCGTGCTCTGATCTGTTGATGGCGTGCACGACCTTCCACGGGCGTCAGCGGCTCATTCGATCTATAAGCATAAGCACAAGCTGCCACGAGATTGCATCGCTTCTCTCTCTCTCTCTCTCTCTCCCCCTCTCTCGCACTTTCTATTGAGCTGCAGCAGTCAACAAACGGCTTCCAGTCGGAAGCTGTTAAAGGCTCGACTCGGCCTTCTGCTGCGGCTGCGGCTGCTGCTGCTGCTGCTGCTGCTGCTGCTGGATGGCTATGAAACACAATATTCATTAACTTGCAGCGCATTAATGGTGCAGTTGCAACTGCTTTATGCGGCTGCCGCTGCTGTTGCTGCCTCCGTTTGGGGCAAGGCAGCGCGAACGTGCTGCAGCCTCAGCCACAGTCGAAGTCGCAGTCGCAGTTTTGTTTTGTTTTTTTTATGGCTTTTGCATGGATCTGTTTGGCTGTAATAATGCGGCTATTAAACTCTGCAATCACTAACTTGAACCAATCCATTGGTTACCTGAGAACTTTTGTTGCTCCTCTCTGTCTCTGTGTCTGTTTTTGTTTTTAATATCCATTGCTTTTCCTCTTCTTCTTTGTTTTAACGACTCTCTGTTTGCAGTTGTTGTTGCTGTTGTTGTCGTTGTTGTTGTTGTGTCATTTGGTGCTGCCGTTTGTAGCTGCTGTCAATTTGGCATTACGCAAGGTCACTGGATGAGCAGACCTCACAAAATGGTCCAAGAACACAGCTAATTCTAGGGTATTTGTATGACAATATACCCAATGAGTGATGCGTGTGAAAAGTGAGTAAAAAAAGGGTAAATGCAATGGAATCTGATTATATACGAGTATATATTATTATATCTGTATGTGCGGGATTGTCTATATTCGACTCATCTGGCAACTCTATATATTTTGACAGCAACGGGCACAATACGCCGTACAGGCTCAAGGCGGCCATTTGAGAGTTGTGTTAAAAAAGTGCTGTTAACAAATCTACTTAAGCTAAATAAAATGATTATTATCGTCGACGAAATTTTTGATCCTTGAAAACTTGGGCTACCTTATAGAGTTTACGGATGCTTCCGTCGAATATAGACAGCCCTGTTTATAACTATATATAACTATATACAAATATATATATAACTATATATACATACATATATAGCATATATGTATTTATATGTACGTTTGTATATATCTAAAAATATGTACATATATCTATATACCGTAGAATCTGATTATCTAATCTGGTTAGAAAGACTCCGCTTAGAGCGTTCGTACGGTTATTGCGACGAAAATTCTGGTCCTCACCCAAACTTATATGAGCAGACTCATACGGTTAAAGCGTTTTCCGGGTACAAGACCCATTGTCCCATAGTTATACGGTTATGGCGTCTTCCGGGTATAAGAACGGTGCCTTGAGCGTCATTATAACCGTATTCTAATCTATATACCTACAGAAAAAAGCATAGAGCTCGACTAACTGTATCATATGCCATATGTATATGAGTATATAACATACATCATATATGTACATATACAAAATATGTCTAGTATAACAAATATGTTTTATATATTACACAAGGAACACATACATATATGTACTATGTACATATATATTTATATATACACATATATGTACATACATATACATATTAAATGGAACATAAATTTTTTAATAGGATCAAGGTCTATCTACATGTTTCCTAGCATATTATAGCTAGCTATTCAATAAAGTTCAGTCTTCAATTGGAATAAGGATGAATGGCTTCCTCTTTTAGCCTATAATGCATATCGCCTGACCCATACTTAGGCAATATTAGTTCATAACGTCATTTGTCAGTTAACTCTCCAGTGACCAACTTTCTTTCGAGGTCACATTGCCAGACTATCTCTCTGGCGAAGGCGATAAGCGACAGTTGCCTTCCTACAGTTGAGTCCTGTGGGCTCATTCAAGTGCGAAAGTCAAAGAAAATAAAAAAACAAAAACAAAATAAATAAAAGGGAAAATCACTGACAAAACTTTTGCTCCAAAATGTGGGAATCGCAATGCTGTCGCTCTTCACGCAGCTGTCAGCTATATCGCAGCGACTTGGATCGGGATTGGGCTTGAGCTTGGCACTGCGATTGGCGTTAAGAACTTGGCGGAGTCGAGGGCGCAGGCAATTGCCTGCTGGCTGGGGGTTGGGGCAGTTGGAGCTTGTTATTAAGCGCCTTGATTGCTGGTTTCGTGTCGCCGTCGACTTTATCTGCATCTGGATAAGCAGCACAGCCATTGCCACACACACACACGCACACACAGAGGGACAGAAAGAGTGAGAGAGAGAGAGAGAGAGAAACGAATGCAACTATATTGGTTCATAGTTTGTCTTACAATTCCACCTCCAGTTCCAGTACCAGTTTCAGTTCCATTGCCAGGCTTTTTGTCAATCATAATTGAAATTTGAATGGCTTACTTACTTGGCCATGGCAATGCCATTTGGTATGTGGCTTAAAGCCGTCTGCGCTTCTGCTGGCCACCGACTCGCCGGTTTGTCACAATATGCACTACTGTGCTTCTGCCTCTAAGTCACAACTAATTTTGATTGATTACACGACGACCCATTGTCCCATAGTCGAGCGTCTGTCAACCGTGGACCAACGCGTTTCTTGGCAATAAATTGTTTGTGGCCAAGCTGCGAATACCCTATACACAGGCAACTGTGCAAGGGTATGCTCATTGTTAAGTGGAAGTTGTTCCAGCCAAAAGCCAAAAAACCTAATATATTAGTATATTCATATTGTATAGCCCCTTCATATTATATTAAATGAAATTCTTTATATACATATTTAAATTAATTATAGCTCATTTATAGTTTTTGTGCACTTTGTTTCAAATCTCTATTATATGAAGTCGGAAATGATATAATGTTGTTACTGAAATGCATTTTGCTTATGTATACGCAGTTTTTCTCATCAGGTTCATTTAGATTAAGTGAAAACTAAAATGAACTAATTTGATAGGCAATGCTACTTTTTCTTCGTAAGATTCTTTAAATACTTTTAAGGTAAACAAAAATAATTTTTAACGATTTTTTAACAATTTTTTTTTTAAATATTTAATTTATATTTATTTTATAGTTTTTAACTAATAATATCTCTTTTATCTTCTTTTTTTAATGTTTTTTTTTTTTTTTAAATTTCCTAAAAACATTTTTAAAACGATATTTTAAATACTTTTTTTTTTAATTTTAGTACATTTTTATTTGTTATTATTATTAAGGATTCTTTTCTTTCTTTTATTTTTTTTTTTAGAGTAATTTTTAAATAATTTCCTCAAAATATTATTTTTACGATTTTTAAATTATTTCTTTATTCAAAAAATTTTTTCTTTTCATTTATATTAAAATCTTAGTTTTTAACTATTGTTAAAGATTCTTATCTATTCATTTTTACGTTTTTAAAAATTATTTTTTTGCAAATTTCTGCCTGAAAGCAGACTTAAAAATACTCTAGACTCTGGAGGCCAAAGATCTAGTTATATATGTAGTTATAAAGGTCTTTGCACCGCATCTATTAGTCGTGCTCTACTCATTTGTTTTATTTTTTGACAATAGCAAGAGTAACCGCATCGGCATCAGCATTGGCATCACCATAAGCATCAGCATCAGCTTAACGCTACTGACTCTAAGCCGATTAGGTTGCTCAGTTGTGTTGTGGCACGGTTTTTCGGTTCACATTGGGTTAGATTGTGGATTGGAGATTGGGTTCAGGTAATTACCACATAAAACGTTTGACACATCTGGGCAGGACGTGTGTGTGTGTGTGTGTGTCGTCGCTCTTTGGAGTGGCCCAAGCAGAACACAATATGTTGGGCAATTGACTAGATCGTTTCGGCTTTTCACACCATTTACCAGGACGGACAGGTTTATAGGCAGTGTCCAAGGGCCAGCAAGAATCTTTTCAGTTTCAGCATTATAAATGATTGATTCGAGTTGACAATTCGAGTTGCTAACAAAGGCAGACGTTTCATACTTTTGATGGTACAATAAGAGGAATATAAGTATAAAGTATGATTTCGATATGAGTTTTAATCAATTTATAATATTATAGTGAAATTGAGTCATGCTGCCACGTCTTTAAGTAAGATTTATAGCACTTGAAGATGTGTATGTATAGTGGGACATAGATATGATTGGATATATTTGAGATATACTACGTATAGATGTATGTACATATGAGAAATATTAGACGAATATCTCAAAACTAAGGCTGTTTGTTGTTTGATATGAAAATGCTTAGATCAATCAATTTTTGACTTGCTTTATATAGCCTGAATCAATGGTTGTAGAAAAGCTGATCCATTACAGCTTGTACACCCCTTTTTAAGGAAGAAGGGTATATAAATGAAAGATATGAGTCATACCGTATGACCCATTCTATGTATATTCCCATTTTTCTTGATCAGGACAAAGTTAGAGGATTCATATAAATGCATAGATGGAGAACCACAGAGCAGGCTTATGTGAGTGTGGGTGAGTGTGTGTGTGTGCCAGGTATAAAAGAAGCTTAGAATAAGTGATATAGAAGCTATGCCTTGGGCTCACTCCATTTTCTGATCAGGCAATTCCGAATAGAGCGCTCGTCATACAACCAAAATATATTTTCCTAACTGCTAAATTTATACCAAATGTATAATCGATAGTTATTTAAGTGAATACAGATAACGTTTACTAAATATAAACCAACTATAAAAATCCCATACTCAAATTTTAAGTGTCCAGCAGCTATGATCTGGCATCATCTATGTAAGACAGAGTAAGGAAGAATCCTACCTCGATCTCCCAAAGCTCTTCATCTTAATCAATCATAAATATATGCCTAATCTCTGCCATTTTCTTATACACATTTCCAATACCTTCAGGATACCGCAACGAATCTCATGACAAGAAAATTGATTTACAATGCAAACGTTTTTTTTTTTTTTGCTTTTTGTTTTTATCTTTTTCTTTTCGTTTTCCATTTTCGCTTAGGTAATTATGCAGATCTGATTGGATCATAATTGTATGCGAATATTATTAAGCATGCGGCGTCAGTAAATTCCAGAGACTCCTGTTCTATGTGCGGCAGCCAGCAAAGTGTGTATGCATGTGTGTATGTGTGTGTGTGTGTGTATGTGTGTATGAACTGCCTAGCTTGAGTGTGTGCGGCAGTTGCCTTAATTATTTTTATCATGTTACATTTTGAATGACATAGCTCAACATGCAGACTGAGACAGGGACAGAGACAGCGACAGAGACAGCGACAGAGACAAAGTCAATCTCAGTCGCAGTCGCAGTCGCTGCCTCAAATCTCAATCTGAATCTCAGTCGCAGCCGCAGCCGCAGCCGCAGCGCACGCAGTCAAGAGATGAATTTGACATGCGTCTCTGATGATGATTTATTTTCATTTTCGTATTTTTAATTCACTCTGCGCCATTGTCGAGTCGAGAGAGCGTGAGTCTGTATGAGTATGTGTGTGTGTGTGTGTGTGTGTGTGTGGGGAGTCGAGACCGCGACTGAGGGCCAGGGGCAGTGCAGGGCGTGGCGGGGCCAGGCAGGTTGCTTTGGTGCTTTGGTAACGGGGGCGTTGCGGTACGCATGGCATGGGACTGGCCGGCACACGGGCATTATCGTCGATGGCAAAAAGTTAATGATAAAGATGATGACCATCAGAATTGGAATAATGTATGTGGCTCTGGCTCTGGCTCTGGTTCAGGCGCTGGCTCGGGCTCTGGCTCGATGGATAGATGGATGGACAGGCTGGCAGACGGGGCGCCCAGATGGACAGACCGACTAAACTAAACTGAGACGCAGACAAGCTGATGCCAACAGAGACAGAGTGAGTGAGAGAGAAAGATAGAGAGAGAGAGAGGCACATAACTCGACAGATTGCAGACTGAGCTGAGCCGAGCAGAACTGAACTGAGCTGAGCTGAGCTGAACTGAGCTAAACTGAACTGAACTGAACTGAGCTCAACTCAACTGTCCCGAGGTCTGAGGCCATTTTTATCGAACCACAGCGCAACCATTGTTCGGTTCTAGTTTGGGGCTGAGTTCCCTCTCTCTCTCTCTCTTACTTTTCATATTTCGCTCCTTGTGGCCATCGTTTTGGACAACGCCTGTCGCCCTCAGCTCCAGCTCCAGCTTCAGCTTCAGCTTCAGCTTCGACTTCAGCTTCAGTTTGGGTTGCCTCCTTTAGCCATTAACCTGCTAAATTACGAATGAGGCAAAGTGGATTTAACTTTGCTCTTCACTCCACTTGCCTACACTTGATGCGATATGTGGCCTGGCTGAGGCCCCTGATCCTGGCAATGATTGCAGTCAGCAACAAAATTGTTTCACTGTTCTTGTCGCCCATATACAGCTGCCCTTTTGCTCTGTCTGTCTGTCTGTCTGTCTGCCTGTCTCGTCCGTCCGTCCGTCCGTCCGTCCGTCCGTCTGTCCGTCTGTCTGTCTCTCTGTCCCGTCTGTCTGTCGTCACAAATACGCAGGCAACAAAATCTGAACAGATAATGACCACTGTTCTCGCACTCAACTACAAGATGAGCGGCTGATATGACGATGACGAATGCGACGATTTTGAAAATGTTGCTCGACGACTGCCTGAGCCCTGTTCAGCCTGCTGCTGCTGCTGCTGCTGCTGCTATGGCTGAGGGTGGAGGCGGAGGCGGTGATGATGTTGAAGTCAGTAAGATAGACAGACAGACAGGACGGGCAGACGGACAACCGATGATGGTTATATGCACGTTGCCTGTTGGCCGAGAGCTCGTCTTTGCCGGGCTAAGGCAGGGAATGTGGCTTGCTGTGTCCTGTTATTGGAATAATGAGTTTTTAGTGATGCGCATCGATTTGTCAATTGATGATTTGTTGTTTTCAGTTTTCAGTTTCGTTTTGTATGCCCTTTTCCTTTCCTTTCCATTCCTTTTTTTTTTTTTTTTTTGTTTCTTCTTCATGTGCATGCCCCTTCGACAAGTGGAGTGGCATGTGGTATATACTCGTGTATATCATTAATTCCACTTTTGTCATATTGAGAGCTTTACAAAATTTGATTAATTGCATAGTTTGCATCATGGGGAGTGAGAAATTGTCACAATTGTAAATATCCCTACGTGAGACGCTGCATGTAATATCGAAATATCGAGAAAGGACTCGCTGTCATTGATCTCTCGATTAATTGATGAATCGCTTTATCGCTGCCACGCTGCCCATTTATTAGCGGCCTCTCAATTAAGTTGAGTCCGCCAAGACTCTTCACATATATTGTAGACAAGTAAGAATATGTGTAATCTGTATGTATATAGAAGATAAGGTATGCATAAGATCAAGTTAGATAGGTCGATATATGTGAGGTAACGCATGCTGATTCTTATGCAAATTGTTTATTGAAGTTTATGTAATTTACACCTGTAACTGTAATTCATTTATTATTCTAGGCGTGAATAGATCTGCATGTTGTTCCGCCTTTCAATAGAATTCTCTTTGATCTAAGTAATTATTTTAGTTTTACTATGAAAATCTTTGGAAATATTTGACTTTTAGAAAATCAAATGTTATGCAGACGGCTTGTGAGAGATTATAAAAAATCCCTTTACTCTTTCTACTATCTAACTACTGCCTGAACCCAAGGTATAACATGATTTTGAAAAGCTATAGATATAGTAGCTATAGATATAGATATAGTATATATATATATAACTTCAAATTTGAATTTGAATTTGAAGAATTGATATATAATATGCTATATTATTATTATATCAATACTAGCGTAAATTTTGAGCAATGAAATATGTTTTTCCAGCTAAGCTACCTCAACGACAATTAGTCAAAGAACTGTTAAGAGCAGAGATAGAGTTGAGCGGAGATTGACCAATAGAATGCAGACAGCTGAAGCTAATCCCCAATGCAAAAAAAAAAAAAAAAAAATAATTTTGAAAACATGAAATGAAATTGAATTCTCCGTCTAAAATGATATGTTAAAAGAAAACTTTGTAAGCTCCTAGAGCTCTTGCGGGCATCAAATTAAAGGGAGTCACTTAAACACGCATTAATATGCACGAAAAGCCTGCCGGACTGAGAGAGGGAGAGGGAGAGGGAGAGAGTGAGGCTGACTGGCTGATTCATCATTGAGCACATTGTGGGAAAGTGTTTCTTTATTTATTGCGCAATAGCGAAACAATCTAAAATGTTGAAGCAGCCACTTAAGAAATCAGCAACAATAACTTGCAATGGGTCTAAGGTTAAGCGGAGGCATCCCCTTGCTATGCACGCTTCGATGTAGAGAATATATGTATACAAATATATATGTATATATTTGCAAAATTCACATGTGCTTGTATCTTCACCCTTTTGTCTTTTTGGTAACTGTTGAAAAACTCTGCTGCCCAAGCTGCCATTCACCCACTCACCCGCCCATCCATCCATCCATCCATCCGACCATTCATCCATCTAACCATTCGCGTCCTAAACGTTCGTCCTTATCGCTTGAATTCCAACGGGCTAGAACGAATTAAATGCTTACATCAACAAAGGGTCCACCTAAACCTCTGGCACCCAATGTCAAAAGACTTTCAAAGTGCCCAACCCAAAGCTGAACGACGCTGAGATACCCTAACTAGCAGTTGAGATTGGAGGTAGGCACAATTGGTAGGCACAACTTTCGATATATTATCTGATTGATGAGATATAGATCAATCAATGTGCTCTCTGGTTCACCTCTGTATCTGTGTGATGAGCATTCAGACTTTTTTTATCCTCATATTATAGACTTGACTGCTAAATGTTGCAAGATCACTTGTGAGTTCAATCATGATCCTTCAGGAACCATAATTCTTCCTCTCAACATATGCTAATATAATAGAATCTAGTCAAGACTTCCCGCAAAGCCCTGGTCAAGCATCTCATTCAGCTTAGAGTATGAAAATTCAAGTATTACAAAAAAGTAAAAGAAAAACCAAAACAGTGGAAAATACATACATATACATATATGTAGAACAGTGTGTGCGTGTGTGTGTGTGTGTGTGGCAGGTGATGGGGTAAGCATCTGTGTGCTGGGCCCCGCAGCAGTTGGAGTATGCTTATAAGCCGGGCCAGGTGTGTGAGCCTTAGCGGTTCAAATCGCATTGACGTGTGTGCCAAGAGAGCGTAAAACCTCAAACACGTTGCGTAACTTTCGTGCGTTACAGTTGAACCGGAAACGGAAATCTAATAGACCAAAGCATGCATAAGTGATGAAGCGAGAAACTCGCTGCTCACCCCCCTGCCAAACAGCTTCTGACCAGGCGAAAACCCTTTTCAATGCTGCCCAAAGGGCCGCTCGTCGAATCTTATCAGAATGCTTCAACTTTCGTCCATCACGTTTGCCTTTTTTTTTTTCGTTTTCCCCCTCGCTCTCTGTTGGCTTTTCCCTTTGCGTTTTTCCGTTGATCTTTTTTTTTTTTTGTTTTTGCATCATTTTCATTCGGTTGCAGCATTAACTCGATGGGGTTTTTCTTTTGGCAAACTTTTGCAGCCGCAACCAGCTCTGTGAGTGTGTGGGATGTGTGAGAGTGTGCGCGCGTGTGTGTATGTGGCTCGGCCTTGATATTGTGAACACATGTTTTCAGGAAGATTACCTTGTCAATCGGTTCGTTGAACGATTACTTTTCAAATGTTTTCGAAAACTAAAAACCCAACCGGCGTCATTCTCGCCAAAAAGCCAAAGAACAACCAGAAACACCCTACTCAAAAAAAAAAAAAAAAAAAAAAAAAAAACCAAAATCAAAAAAAAAAAAAATACAATCTTTGCTGTACCAAAGCTGTCAGACGTGTGCTGCCCAAAAAGATTCACAACTTCCTTCCTGCACGGCAAATAGAAAGCAACACCAACAGCAACAACAACAACAACACAGATGGACCTCAGCGACAACATTGTTTTATTTCTCATTTCACAGGCCAATGCAATAAAATCGCCTAAATATGCTACTCAGAAGGTAAATCGTTTCGGTTTTCCTTCTTTTTTTCACAAAAAAAAGAAAAAAAAAGAAAAAGGATAAAGAAGAAGGGAAGAAGCAGCAGAGATGTGCTTCATCTGCATCGAAAATGCGCCCCGCAGTGCAAACATTGGCGCCTTTGCTAACCGGCCCAGAACTGTGTGTATTAACAATAAAAACCACGGAAAACAACAGCAGTTCGACCTCAACGAAATAAATCTGACCTATATGCATATATTTATATATGTATGTCTCTATATGACCCTACCATGTAGAGACATACATATATACCATCAGCCTAATCCAAAGTTAGTTTCCTTATAGATGATCTGCGTCTTGCTGGTTCTTTGGATTGAAGTAATCTCATCTAATGCTATCAATATTATTCGCCAATTAACATTATTCATTATTCTTATCATTACTATTAAAATTATTCATATTATCATATTCCATCGCTGGTAGTATTATTATTGTTATTGTCATCAATGCAATCATTTGTATTACGATTATATTATTGTATATTATGATTTTGTTTATTTTCTTTATCCACATCATCATTGATATTGTTATCATTCTCGTTAGATTCCAGAATTTTAATTTATATTAATCATATAAAAATAATAATCATATAATAATATTATAATAATAATCATAAAATAATCATATAACAAATTAGGCTATTTCAAATAGAAGTAAAAGTCAAACAAAATCTTTAAAATTTAGAAATTAAAAAAAACTTTAAAATTAAAATTTTTGTAAATATCTATTTAGATTAAGTTACCAATTAGGTAGCGGTGCGCTAAACTGAAAATAAATACATTTTATAATTTCTCTGAAAAAATCACTAGCATCGATAAGTCTTTTAGCTGTTTTAAGTATTTAACTAATCAAGTATTAAATAAATACTAAATTGCTTAAAAATGCACAGAAACTCGTAGAGCTTTAATCGCTGTTTGTATTTAGTTAGGATTTAATTTGTAAGCTTTACACTTTCAGCTTACGCCTGTAGCTGATTTGCATAGTCGTTAGAGCCCACGCTGCATGGCCTAAAGGGACGGACGCCCATCTGGGCCAAGATCATTTGGCTGTGGCACAGCGCCTTAAACGAATGTGACGACAGGATGCTCAAGTATACGATGTCATTTATTTGGCAGGAAGTCAATTATGAATTCGGCTTAATTAGAGTTGCAATGAGATATATGTATATGTATATGTTTGTGTGTGAGTGTGTGTACAGTTAGTAGCTGGTCTATTGGCCATATTAGCTTGGCGTTTTTCGTATTACATGTCATCGGCACATGGGCCGTCACAACATTTGTTGTCGTTAATAATTTAAGAACTGACTTTGTGGCATTTTTAATGGTTGCATATATAATTTTTGTTTTCTTTCCTTTTGCACTTTTTTTTTTGTTGCTGTTGTTTTGCTTTTGGCTTTTGTTTTTGTTTTGTTCCCCCCGACAAGTGGCCATAACGATTTAGACGATTGACAGCTGCGAAGTGGGTGTCCATTGGTTACCTTTAACCATGGCTCTCTTGGCCATGCCGACAGTTCTTTTGCTGCTGCTGCTGTTGTTGCTGCTGCTGCTGTTGCTGTTGCTGTTGTTGTTGCTGCTGTTGTTGTTGGTGTTGTCTTTGCTGTTATGCAGTCCGTGCCGTTGTTAAGTTTGTCATATTTTATGGGCCGGTTACGTCCGGCTCCGTCTACGGCTCCAAGCTCCAAGCTCCAAACTACAGCGACAGCAACAGTCGCCGAGTCCATTTTGGCAGCTCGACTGCCTTGGTCTGGGGCCCCCTCTGTGGAGTGATATATATGACAGGCGGATTTTGTTTTTAGTGGCATGGGTGACAATCCCTTTAGAAACTTTTATTTATTCACGCATGTTGGCAAAATGTGCCCCTTACACGCAATTCAAGAAGAGCGAGCGGCTAGCCAACTTGCGACAAAGCCAGCCAGCAAGGACGACGACAACAACAGCGACAACAACGGCAACGACAGCGACAACCACAAAGACAATGAGACAGCATGAATTGGACCTGACTTTTGTACACATTGTATATTGAGAGATATGTATGTATGTGTATGTGTGTGTGTGTGTGTGTGCGTGTGTGTATTTGCTTGAAGCTATTGCATTATTAATTATTGTTAATTAGCCGCATGCATTTCTTTGTGCTTTTGCAGACTAACAGGCGGAACAAGCCGGCCCAGAGGACGGACGGACGGACGGACGGGCGGGCAGACTGACTGAGTGACACCTAGCACAACAAATCGACTTGTAATTGTCTCAATTAATAAGGACGAAAATAATAGACAAGAAAACTAGTTTGCATTCGTTAGCATTTACGCACATGCTGTCAATATTTATATAATGGACGGGTCATGGAGGACACACATACAGAGAGAGAGAGAGAGAGAGAAATAATGGGGGCATGACTGAGTGATAGAGAGAGAGAAAGAGAGAGAGAGAGAGAGAGAGAGAAGGGTGTCATAAGAAGGGGGAGAGAGGAAGAGAGAGATTGAATGAAATAGAAGGCAAGACGAGATACTATAAGAGAGAGAGAGAGAGAGAGATATTATTTATTAAAAGAAATAGGGAGATGAGAGATAGAATGATCTCCATCTATCGCATAGAAAGAGAGGGAGAGAGCGCGATAAGGGAAAGTAAAAAAGGGAGAATGAGAATGAGAGAGATTAATATTGCATTGGTGAAAATTAATGGGACAGAAAGAGATTGAGGGAGAGAAAGAGTGAGCAAATTAAAAAAGCGAGGGAGATTGAAACTGAGATAGAAGAAATGGAGAGATTGAGAGAGTGAGAGAGAGAGAGAGAGAGAGAGAGAGAGAGAGAGTGAGAGAGAGAGAGAGAGAGAGAGAGAGAGAGAGAGAGAGAGAGAGAGTGAGAGTGAATAACTGAGAGCTAAATAAAAGTGTGAAATAGATTTTGTGAAAGGCAAAGATAAAGCGGGACGGATAGAGAGAGAGAGTTAAATAGGGATAGTGAAAAAGAGAGAGAGAGAGAGAGAAGGATAAACGGAAATAGAAACAAAGACAGCAGAGAGAAGTAGTAGAGAGTTAAGTAGACTCAGTTGCCCTTGGAAGTTTTACCTTTAATTTGCTTTACTATGAAAGCAACAAATTCCATCTTAAAAGTAGACAAGGATGAGTTCCATGAATAAGAAAATTTGTATAAGGCAGAGCAGGAATATTGAAAATATTCATAATCATAGAGAGCATACTCTAAACATAGGAGAGATATGAGCTACTAGCACAGTAATAAGTAAAAATTTGTTAGCTGTAAAGCTGACATGGGTTAACATAAAAAGGACTTTAAAGTATTCAATGTAGGTATGGATGCTACTTCTCTTACTTTTCTACTTGCTAACACAATATTCAACACTGAGAAGAAATGAGCTTAAATCAGCTGATAGTTCGATCGCTTAGCGAAGTAAACTAAACCATATAGGAATACAAAAAATATATTCAGAATGAGCTACAGACACGCAAATCGTGTTTTGACTAATTTAAAAAGTACTGTAAATAATTTAATTATGTTTATGATTAGCTGTCGAGTGCTGGTAGCTTGGGAAAGACAAAGTGCGGGCAGCCAAACAAAGGAAATCGAAAGGCGAGGAGCCAATGGACAACGTCTGCAGGTAATTCAAGAAGAGACGGCTAAAGAGCTCCCAGCATAAGAAATTGCCAAATGCAGCACGAAAAAAAAAAGAAGAATTTCTCGGATTCTGTTTTTTGGTAAGTCGAGCGGAGGCGGCGCCAGCGATCGTAACAGTAACAAGAGCAAAGAAAGAAAAGAAGAAAACAAAAAACTGAGAAGAGGTAGAAGAAGCAGCAGTTGAAGTCAATTGCAAAAAGGGTTCAAGGTAATCAAATGGTTTATGGGGCTCCAGTTGTGAGTGGAGCAACGTGAAAAGATGAAAAACGATCGCCAGATTTAGCGCTGGGCCCCAGGCAGACAACAGGTTGGCCCAGTGTGACCAGAGCTGCGTAAAAATTGTCACAGCGAAAGTGAGTCGAAAGTCAGCGTGTTGACATTACCTTGGCAGCACTTAATCCTATTTACTGGCACTTATACATATGTACATGGTGTGACGTGATGAAAATGTAAGCTCTCAGCTCTGACTTAATAGCAGTTGATTCATAACCTAACCAGTTCCACGCTGCCTCCAGATTCAGCTCATGAGGACCATGTCCAAGTCCAATGTGATTTGTCAATCATTTGGGGACAACTTTGTGAATGTGGACTGGCCTGGTCGACACCCGTCACCTGACACCTGATAACTGACACTGTGACACTATCACTTTTACTTAAGTCAATTTGGCATCCGATCAGTCAACAACTGGTTCAAGATATTTACATTATGGCCAACTCAAGGGAGCTATGCAAGCTGATTGAACTTTTACTGATTAGAGTAACTACACTGGCCATGAAATATGTCCTCATGGCTTGATGGCTGAGATAAGTATGACAAACAATTTAGAGTTTTCGAATAGGAGCTGCCCGACCAGGCGATACTGAAAGTCCAGGAAGCTGATATTCAAAATAATCTACTATTCCTTAAGATCGTTGCAGCTGAACTGAGGAATGGACGGACGGACGGAAGGATGACTGTAAGAAGGAGTGGACGGACGGATAGACGTACGGATGGATGGATGGATGGATGGTTTGACGGACGGATGGGTGAATGGATGTATGGCTGGATGGGTGGATGGATGGGTGGATGGATGGATAGACGGATGGATGGATAGTTGGACGGATAGATTGACGTACAGTCGGACGAATGGATCATGGATAGACGGATGGATGGATGGATGGATAGTCGGACGGCTGGATAGTGGAAAAACGGTCGAATGGACGGATATGAGGGCGGACGGATGGAAGGACGGACGGATGGCCGGACAGATGGATGGAAGTATGAGCTGACGGATGGATAGATAGTCGGTCGGACTGAGAGACGGACGGGTGAAAGCATGGACAGTTGGGCATAGTTAAATCGTTATGATTAAGGATATTTATAAGGTGGCTATCACGCGTCCTTCTGTTACATACACTGTAAAAAAAACCTAATATACCCCTAAAAGCCATTTTGAGTGCCAATTTTTATGGCTTATTAGTTTATCCTGAATTGTATTCTCTTTCATACGTCTATATTTGCCAGATGAACAATCAAATCTGAATTGTAATTTCTGAATCCCCTGTGTGAGTAGACACTCATGAGTCTATAGTTACTGGATGTTGGTTTTATTTCGGTAATTCTTTGTAATTATGCGCCAAGCAGAAATCGAAAATAGTGATGGAATATTATAAGAGCTAAATGTAAACGGTAAATGAAACAATCTGAGCTGATCACTCTCTATATATGGCTCTACACTTTAATCAACTCCAACTTCAAGTCCAAGTCTCCTTAAGACACTCCACCTGACACCTGTATAAATCAGCAACCGCAGATTATGTCTAAGCCGAAGCTACTTGAACTGATTCCTCTAGTCTCGAGTCTATACATATTGTATGCAGTGGCCTGTTCTAGCCGCTGTCGGCTGACGGCTGTCTGAGCATGTCCTTGTTGAGAAGGATACCTGGGCAGCAGCAGCAGCAGCAGCGCCCAGGCCGACGTGCAAACTCTCATGCATAACATGATGTAATGTGTGACATGTACGCTCCCTTAATTGGCTGCATTATTTATGAGCCAGGACTCGGAACTTGGGCCATGGTCCATGGTCTATGGCCATCCACTGACCAGCAATGACAACCCACAATAAAAGGGTTGACATATGTGTGTGTGTGTGTCTGTGTGGGGCGCTCTTCAATCAGAACGTCAAGAGAGCAAATTTGGCTTCTGCCCGGATTTGGTTGCGGGCGAAAACTATTGTATCGCTTGGCTGCATAAAATATTTACGAACTCAATTTAGCATAACGAAATGTTTTTCGTCTTTTTGTTTATTAGCTAACTGACTGAAGGATGAACATGTGTGCAGGATATGCCGGAGGATATGTTGGAGTACAGTCCGGTCGGTCCATTGATTATCGAGTCAGTCGAGTGTTCTTTGAGTTATGTTCGTGCCATGCAGAAACCATTAATTAAATGCCATACCGATGGCCCCTAATCAGCCAGTGTCATTTGTCTGCGCTCTGCCAATCATTTGTCCCCAACAAAAATCCGGGCAATGCATCAATGTGGCCCGCCCAGGGGAGGCGCATTCAGCCCATCTATTGGGAATTCATTTCTGTTAGTTTCATAATGTGAGAGCAGATATATATATATACATGTTATATACATACATATGTATATATAATGAGCGTCACTGTGTGAAGCACTGAATCTGAGCAGACATCCGGTTGACCGTGCAACGCTTATTGCTGGCCAGTGTTGGACATTCTACAGAGACGAAGACAGCTACACGGTACAAAATCTTGGGACAGTTGCTCAAATTCGAATCCTATTTTTGCAAGGAAATACAAATTTGGAATTCTTTGAACTAAATCGAAAGAGTTTAAGGTCCTAGAGAAAACTATTTATTATACTCGGTATTACCCAACTAAGAGATACCCTGAAACCTGCGAAGTGCTGTTAATCCAAAATGCAAATTCGAGGGAATGTGACCGACGGACAGACAGACAGATGGACGAACTGGCATTGCGTGATCGACTCAACTCGTAGTCCTGATCAACAATCTATATATAATCTATGGAGTCTGCCACGCCTCCTTCTGCCTATTCCATACACTGTCACAAAAATGTAACAGCCTGAAATCCCACTTTCAATAGCTTTAAGAAACGAAGTTGATTGGAGAATGAATCCGTATAGATAGGAATTCATATAAAATAGAATCCGGTTATAGCGTCATCCGGGTATAAGAACGGTTCCTTAAGAGTCGTTATAACCGGATACTACTGTATGTGTGTCCACATCTACATCCAATCCACATAAATATATAAACATTGATTGAAACAGCTAAATTGATCAAGTGAAAAATATCTGAAGAGATTTCATTTTTTAGCGTGTATTAAAAGATATGCATATACATACATATATATGCATATGTATATGTATATATACTGCAATGGTCTGTCTGTCCGTCCGTCTGTGTGTGCGTTTGGGAAAACAAGTCGCGGATCGCGTCCTCGGCAAGGGTAAAAATAAATTACTTTAAACGGTTTCGAATAGCAAATTGCAGATTGTCATTTCAAAAGACATACCTTGCCACACATATCAGTGTCAATGGCTAGGGACTGTCTGTTCGCTGGGGCACGGGGAGCGGGTCCACAGCTCTCTGTCTCCCTCACCCTCTCTCTCTCTCTCTTCTGCATGTGTGTGCAAAACTTAAAATGACGAATGACCACAAAACAACAAACACACAGAGAGCGAGAGTGAGAGACTTGTTTAGGGATAAGGGTTCTGAAATCGGGATCAGACGAACTAAAGCCACGAACGGCAATAATAAAAACTTCAAAACAGCATTTTCGCCAGAATTGAGATTGGGTTGAAATTTTTATAATTGAGTTTGAGTTTGAGAGCTGAGAGCAGATTTCGTATTCCGTTTTCGCATATATTTTCGTTAATCTCTTCTTTTGTCCCAAACGACAGCGACGGCGACGGCGACTGCGACTGCGGCCAGCAATCAGCAATCAGTTAGGAAGTAAGCAAATTAAAACGATCCAAAGTGGAACAAAGTGCGCGTTGCACATAAATATAGAGCTCAACTATTGCAGCAAGCAGAGCGAGAAAGCGAAAAAAAACACCGCTATTGCTGCTGAATTATTGACATCTGTTGCTCAGACGCCAATCGCGGGCAACAGATTACGAGCAGCAGCAGCAGCAGCAGCAGCAGCAACAAGCAACTGGGGGCATGCCACATGCAGCATGCAGCATGCAGCTTCTCGTCATTATGCATGTTCGAACATTGTACACACAGTATGTGTGTGTGTGTGTGTGTATGTGTTGGTCTGTGCACTGTGCACTTTACTCGATATCGTTATGGCCATGTAGAGCCGGCCAATAATAAGTACGAGTGCAGCACGGCCAACAACTCCCAACTCTGAGGTTCAGCTGCAGCTTCAGCTTTGGCTGCAGACAAATGCAATTTCGCTGTCCGATCATCGATCCCTTCTGTTTTTATGCTCGCATGTGGTGCACTATACCAATATATGTTGGCGGTGCTTCGGTGGGGCAGTTGATGTTGTCGTCGTCGTCGTCGTCGTCGTCGTCGTCGTCGTCGTCAATCGTCGCATCGGCTCCAGGCTGAGGCTGTGGCTCAGTCTGAAGACCACTGGCACTGACGCCCTCTCTTTGCCCCTACCGCGCCCCTACCCCTCCTCAGCTTGGTTTTTGTTTTGGCCTAAGCTGCTGCTGCTGCTGCTGCAACTGCTGCTGCTGCCATAGTATCAAGAGCGTGTAGCAAAATTCGTGCCGTGACCGCCCCTTTCAATTCTGTATTATCAGATTAGCTCTTTTCATAAGCCATTTGTTGTTGTTGTTGTTGTTGCTGTAGCTGGCGTAATGCTATTGACCGCTAGCATTAAGTTACGAGCCAAAGTTAAGCCACTCAGCCAGCTAGTCCAGCCAAGCCAAGCCAAGCCAGCAGCCATATGATGCTCTATGATGTTGTTGATAATAATAATAACAATAATAATAATAATAATGAAAATGAGAATAAAAATAAAACTAAAAATAATAGTCATAACAATAGTAATAACAATAATAATGCTGCTGATCATCATCACGACAGGTGTAGCTAAGAGCCAATACGAAATATCATAAGAGCCCAGCTTAGTCCACGATTTGGCCATAATTATGCATAACAGCAGCAGCAGCAGCAGCAGCAGCTCAATCCCCGCTTAGCTTAATTGAGCTTGATTTGCAAGCATTTTAACTAGCATTGCAGCTTGTAAGCTTGTAAAAGCATCAAGTGTTTTGTCAACTTAATCCAATGATCTTAAGCCGCTTGCGGTTAATATGAGGATAATATGTGCTTTAGTTGTGTTTTTTGCTTGTATGAAAAATTGAGTCGGGTGAGCTGATAGTGGTAGTATAGCTAGAGATCCTAAAACTCAATAAGTATCTAATATTTCCACAATTATACGAGGTAGACTATATTATCTAATATCAGATCATAGAGCTTTCTTAGAAATTGTAGATCAACCTGCTAAAATTCCCTTTTTCCTTGATATTGGATTACCCTATAACATATTTGTATTTAGTATAATGAAATAAATTGCTTCAAGAGCAATAATTTTATTTTATTTATTTATTTATTTTTTATTTTTTATATTGGAGAGCCCTATAACACATTTGTCTTCAGTATAATTAAATAAACATCTTTGAGTACAATAATTTTTTTTTTTTTTTTTTTTTGGAAATTTATTAAATTCTTAGCTATGTTTTCACAAAGCTCACTTAAGATCCACTATTTTTAGTTCAGAAAACTTGTGCATATTATTAAATATGGGAAACAAACGTAGGTTTGGCTTTTTAGCTTCTATTTTTTTATTTAGTTATAAAATTTATTACTAACTTATGTATGAATATTATAAATTCTATAAACAAATTATTAAATTCTATATAAAATTTATTACTAACTTATGTATGAATATTATAAATTCTATAAACAAATTATTAAACTATTTAAGATTACATCTATATAAAACTATTCACGATTATATCCAATTCTGTAAAGCTATTTCTATTATGTTGGTATTTAAATTATATCAGAGTATCATATATCAGATATCAGATAGGATCTTATAATATATTTATCATATTATCATTTATCATATTTTTTAAATCGATGTCATATCATTTCGTATAGATATATCACATTATCATATATCATATATATATATGTATATCTTATATGTATATCAATATCATATTATATCATTTGTCTGAAAATCCCTTAAATAAAACGCGTTCTACGCCATCGCAGGTAACCTTTGCTGTTTGGTGTCAATTCAAAAAAAAAAAAAAAAAACTTATGACCCACACACACACACACATACTCACACACCCTCTGAAGGACATTTACATTTGTTTCTTACATTTATTAACGCCACAAACTTTCAATCGGCTGTCGCAGCCATTTGCTGTTATAGGCTGAGGCGTATTGCTCCTGTTGTTGTTGTAGATAATAATTGTGCTGTTGTTGTTGTTGTTGTTGTTGATAATGATGATGTTGGTGTTGGAATTGTTGCTGCTGGTGTTGCTGTTGCTGGTGTTGCTGATGTCGTTGGTAGTAATTGTTGTTGCTGTACCGTTGCTGCTGCTGCTGCTGCTGCTGTTGCTGTTGTTGTTGTTGGTGTTGCTGAGACTGAGGCTGTGACTGAGCTTCAGTGTGTGTCTGATGGTAAGGCGCTGATAAGTTACTCTGATGCTGTGTCTGATGCTGTTGCTGATGCTGTTGCTGGTATCGTTGTGCTGCGGCCGTTGTCATAGCCAATGTGCCCATGCCCATGCCCATACCCATGCCCATGCCCATGCCCATGCTCATGCCCATGCCTACGCCCATGCCAGCTCCAATCGCATGCTGGCCGCTCTGCATCATGATTGGATGCTGGGGCTGTGCTGGCTCTGGCACGATGGGAAAGTAGGCAGCGTGCGGCTTGAAGAGCTGAGCGTAGAGCGCTGCCGCCGCAGCTGGATTGCCGGTCAGCTGCTGATAAGGATGCGCATAGGCATGACTCTTGCCATGAGCCGTTGCCTTGCTGCGGCCCAGCAGCGAGTTGTTGCTGCGACGCAAACGGCCCGTTGTCTCGCCAATGGTCAGATCCTCGGCATACGGATCCAGGGCCCAGTAATGGCCACGTCCCGGATCGTCGAGGGCGCGCGGCACACGTACAAAGCACGGATTGAGGCTCAGATTGTGGCGTATGGAGTTCTGCCAGACACTCTTGTGATTCTGATAGTAGGGAAAATTATCGGCTATCCACTTGCAGATGCCGCTCAGTGTCAATCGCTTCTCCGGACTCCGCCTTATGGCCATCACAATCAACGCGCTATACGTAAAGGCGGGCTTCACATCCGATATGCTATTACTGTTGCTGCTGCTGCTGCTGCTGGAGCTTGCTGTGGGGGAATGGGTGTTGCCATCTTCAGAGGACGCATCCTCGGAGCTGTTGCAGGAATCGCTTGGACTGGAGCTAGTATAATATTTGTGTGGCTCTACTTTGGCTTGTGCCTCGACCTCAACATCGATCTGCTGACCCGACTCCTCCTCCAGCTGCGTGCTGGAGAGCAGCGAGCGTATGGAGAAGCTGGACTGGAACACAGGCGCTGTATCCATGGACATGTTTCAAATGAATAATGCTCTTCCGATGAGATGTGTCCGCTGTAAATGTTCTCAATTGACTGTGCGGTGGTCTCATCTGGCATGGTCTATTTATTCCAGGGACATTCGTACCGGGAATCGAGAGGGAATGTGCGCAAGCTGCGGGATTACGACTTTATATCCTGCGCCATAGATTAAATTCGATTTGCCCGGCCGCCCTTGTAATCGTCGCTGGGCCACAACTGCAGATCAATGAAAGCCAAAGCCATCGGATTCATTCATTGATCCCAGCTGAAACACACACAGCTACTTAGTTGACAAATTCGAACATTTTCGGGATTAGCCAACAGCTTTTTAAATTGGATTATTTCTACCTGCCCAACACTCCCATTCTCGGCGCCCGCACGGCTCAGCTTCTCGTGGCAGAAAAATCCTTTGCTTTTCTGCCTGCCCTACCATTTGTCAAAGATCTATCAAATCAGGAAATATTTGTAAATGTTCGTGATCTATCACGCTCGATTGAGAGAGAGAGAGAGACAGAGAGAGGGACACAGGGAGGGAGAGAGCGAGAAAGTATTGTATCGGACACTAGAAGAATCAGTAGTATTTCTTTCCAGCTTATATGGGTATTACATATACATATGTATATTCAAGTATTATGAATAATATTCATTTAAGTACTATGATTATTGTTACTATCGTATCGTATCGTATGGCATAGTATACATAAGTAAGTAAGTAATTAGTATGCATATTACAATTATATTCAATTATTATTATCATTATCATTATCTATATTAGTTTTATTAGACTGACCCATTAGATATATTTTAATATATTACAAAAACAGAAATATTCTTTCTTTTAAGCACTATTGTTGTTGCTCTAATAGTCATTATTATTATTATTACCATTATCATTATCATTATTCATATCATTCTATTCATAAGACTTTCACATGGTTACTCGTATGCTATGAAGAATATTTATTCCCACTGCAGAGTCTTAGCCAATTCCTTCATTGAAAATGTCCTGCAAAATGCATATTTCTAATATCTCTTAATTATTATATTTGCATTGCATTTTTCGCGAGCAGCATTAACTGAAAATCAATAGTCAAGGTGCCAGCCTCAGTGCAGGTCGGCTAATTAAAGCCGTTCATATGCAAGTCTCCAGCCAAAAGGGCTATAATTGAGCGTAGTTATAAAGTAATATCTAGCAATGGCGTACTCTGAAACTATGCTCCACGATGCATGTACATATATGAAATAGTTACGATGCGATTCAACGCCTCACTGACTGCAAGGTCCTCGGTAACAAATTAGTTTTGCAGTTGGCAGGAGAAGTACATTATCAGTTTTTTTGTTTTCGTTTTTTTTTTTTTTTTTTTTTGGCTGCCACATCTGTATGGCGGCGATTGTGCGGTGCAAAACACGGTCCCGGAACCGTAAACAGACCCAAACCGTGTAACACACCCAAAAGCCCAAACCGAGAGACCGAGACCACATTTCCACCCACTGCCACTGGCAGACCAAAATTTAACAATTGCACGTTAGGGGCTAGACATAGACTGCATTATCCGTGGCATCCAAGGTGTCTATATGGCGGCGTATGAGTACTGTATATGCATACACATGTATGTACGTATGCTCGTGTGTGTGTGTGTGTGTGTGTGCACATATACGCATGCATGCATGCACACATATGCATGCATGCACATACGAGCAAACTATACTGATATTTACCTGTCTACTTGCCCGGGCAATTCCTTTGTGTACTCTGCTAGAATTATGTAATACATTTTGTAGTTGTACATATATGTCCCAATACACATACACGCACATAAGCACATACTTTTATAGAGCAAAAAGTGTAGCTACTTGTATATACCCTGTAAATAGTTTTCGCTTGATTTGGGCATTCATATGTCTTACATGCATTACCATAAATTTTATAAAGATATTTGAAATTTCAATCAGATAATGAACTTGTTTAAATAATACACTTATAGTTATCATAGTTAAAAATTAGAACATTTTTTGAATAGAGACTAAAATATGTATTATGAAATGTATATTGATATATGGATTTATATTGATATATGGTATTAGTATTAGCTTAGTCAATCAGCAAGCTTAACTTGGTGATAGATAAGCATATTGTACATATACGGGATGGACCCAAATTATTAACGTTGGAAATCGTTTTGAATCGGGACTTTAAGAAGAAAACATCTGGCATCGCAAGAGTGATGGAATATGACATGAAACGGATTCGGATGGTCATCCACTTGACCTAAATTATTTTCTTGACTTGACGGAATAAATTGTAATGGATTAGAACAACAAGCAATAAAGAAAATATTTCAATAAAAAAAAAATTTATAATAATTTTACCTCTCCCGGGATTACATAAGTGCTTAACTTATATATGTTTATTTATATGTATTATTATATTTGATATATTATATAATTATTTTATATATATTATACGTATTTCAATATTCTATATTCACTTTTAATTTTTTTAAACTTTTACTGGGTATTCTTCAGTTGATCAATTGTGTTGCCTGTATTTTGGCTTGTTTGTCTTAAAAGCGTTGCAGCTAGAGCCATAAAATACCAAACACGCTCATCAGTTGTTCACTGTGTGAGTGTGAGTGTGAGTGTATTTGTGATTTGTGCACAAAACTGCAGGATTACGTAGCTTCCACAAAGCGGGCCGTAAACAAAAGTTGAATTGCATCTAGAACAACATTATCCATGTAATATTGTCATATCTGCTAGCTGTGTGTATGAGTGTGTGTGTGTGGGGTAACTGTCGCCTATTGTACATGTGTATAATTGCCATATGTATGTATGTCCATGTGTATGTATACATACATACATATATATAGAAACTTGCACATATGAGTCGGAATAAAGTAGCAAATGAAATGCAGTCAGAAAAACTAAGTACAACACATACGTATATACACACACATGTGGATGTGTATGTGTGTGTGCTCCGCCATATGGTGGCATATGCAACTGTGTGTGTGTGTGCATATGTAAGCTTAATGTAAGGGTATGTAAGCGGCAGGGAGGCGGCTCTGAACGTGCCGTAGTTACGGATATGGCGTTGGTGTTGCTGTAGTAGTTGTTGTTGTTGTTGTTGTTACTGCGTGTCCTGCAGGCTTAACGATAACATTGTGGCAATTTTATTTGCCCACAATCTGTTGTTATGCCTCGAGTACGAATACGAATACATATGTATGTATGTATGTATGTCTACTGCAGGCCGAGGCCCTATGCCCAGCGAGATAGCGAGTCAGAAAGACAGAGCGACAGAAACAGTAGAAGGGTGCGAGAGAAAGAGAGAGAGAGAGAGAGAGAGAGAAAGACTTTGCCAAACAGGAAGGAAGAGAACGAATTTCAGCGGAAGGAAACACTAAAATGTTACTTTAAATAAATTGCACTACTCGTACACACCGTACACTCTATTATTTTCTCCAAAGGGAGGCCAATGCATTGCACTGGCAATGGCGACGACGACCCAGGGGTGACATGGACAACCACAAGCCCGGAGATACTTTTATTTATACATACATATATATACACATACGTATATATATACATATCTATATACATATAGAGGGACATGTATGTTTGCTTGTGCATATGTGTATCCATATAGATAGCGCTGGGTAACAACAACTACCCACATGTGGGCCCAAGTGCGATTGCGAATTCAACCCATTCGATGCATTTATTTATTTGGACACTGAACGCCCACGCGGAGGCAGCTAAATTTACGAGCCATTTTAATCGATCTAAAATTAAAATCGCATGCATAGCAACCCCCTAAAATGTGCTAACCACAAGTTTGCATTTTATCAATGGCATCCTAATATGTAGCACCGCCAGACCTCTGACCTATGCCAAACTGGGCATTTATTTCCCATACATATTACATTTGAGATTAAAACTCAATTTTGAACCACTTTAGTAAATGCGTAATATTTGAAGTGTTTTCAGTGCCATTAATAAATATTGGGATTGGTTTATATCTAGAGGTCGCCTTTGTATCTTAGTTTCAACTTCATGGAATATTTACTATATATTGAGTATATACAAATTTAGTATTATATTGAAAGAATTTGCTTAGTCTGGTAGTTAGTGGTATTTATTTATCAGTTTTGGGTATTACTTAACCCATCTACTGATGTCTTTTTATGCACTTAGCATGTAAGCTGTCCATCTGTTTCTATACATATCAGAGGCGCTGTTACACTATGTTTTAACTAAGGTCTTATAATTGGTATTTCTTTTGGTATTAAAGGTGTACATCATTTCCGACCACAAATTGCTGTTCAGACTAAAATTTAAGTCGGACTCTTCTTTATCCTTAACTAATCTATGAGGACTTTGATTCACAAAAAAATTCAGTGTTAGCTCTTTATTTGCTTAACTTTGCTGACGGACGGTTAGCTGGATGGACAGACGGACGGACAGACGGATAGACTGACGGGGTTTGTCACATCCTCTTCCTTTAAACATTAATGTATTTCCCATTTGAATGGGCTTTTAGGAGATTGTTCTTGGCACGGGTTAGCGCAATCCAATCCTTTTTTTTTGCAAATACAACCTTTAACTTTTCGTTCTTCTTCTTCCAGCCCTACTAGCTTGGTAGTTATATATTTCCATCTCACTGTCCCGATTTACACCATATAAAAATGCATAATTTTTTTTTTTTTTTTTTTTTATATTTTTCATGATATTTTATTGCAAACATATATAGCTTAAATATGAGTTGAAGGTATTTGCCTGGTTACTGCTTCAGAACTATCCCACTATATGATACTCTAGGATTCTCGTAAAAGAAGACAACAGAAAAAAAAAACATTTATATAAACTAGAAAGATAGATCATATCGATACAGTAATTGGTAATCAGTTTAGTTTGCCCTATTGAAAGCATTTTGTTCTTTATCATCATCATTATCGTTGACTCGTTTTCAATTTGTTATCATACAATACATATAGGGATTCTCCATACAAATCAATCACAAAAAAAAAAAAAAAAAAAAAAAATTCATAGTTGTAGTAGTCGACACCACCCACCCACACATATCTATGTTAAGTATGCGCTTAGAGGCTATGCTTACATAATCGAGTATCACTAACAATATATATCGTTATTAATTAATATATGAATTTGCTTTATTATTCGCCCTCTTCTCATCATTATCATTATAATACGTATTATCATTATTGCTGTAATGACGATTATTATTATTATAATTTATTGTTATTATTATTATTACTCAATTCTCTACAATTTTATGCTTGTACACAAAACAACAGTTTTTATAAATACAAGTTAAAAAAAAAAAAAATGGGGGTCTCATTATTTTATTTATATATATGTATGTATATATATATATATATATAGAAAAAAAAATGCTAGTTGATCCATCTAATATTTTATATTAGCCTAGTAAAAGTATTGTTTATAATGAGCGCCGGTGAGCCAAGCTGCAGTTTGGATTGCGAATACTTTCTCCTCGTCCTTCTTCGATCGATAAGTCGACCTATCGATTCATCGATTATGATTATGAGCAATGCTGTGTAGTCCTAAGTTTTAGCCTGATATTGCATGAATGAATTGTTGCTGTCCGACGACGATGCTTCAGTGATAAAATGCCAGCGCCTTGGCATAGTACGAGGTACATGGTCATGATATGCGATCCGGCGACTGCCGCTGGCTCTGTCCGGC
This sequence comes from Drosophila mojavensis, assembly GCF_018153725.1. Taxonomy (NCBI): domain Eukaryota; kingdom Metazoa; phylum Arthropoda; class Insecta; order Diptera; family Drosophilidae; genus Drosophila; species Drosophila mojavensis. The sequence goes on from NW_025318667.1 coordinate 7,422,704, forward strand.
CTCCTCGCCGGCCGCCTGCATGTGCATGTGTGTGTGCGCATGCGCATGCCCATGATTCGCCTGCGCATCGTACTCGGGCGATCCAGATCCGGAGCCGGAACGCGGACCCAAGCCCATCAGCGAGACGCTATCGCAGCCGCGTGCCCCAACGGGCGGTGTTATCGAGTGCTGGGAATTGGAGTCGGAAGAGGTGCGACGGCAGAACGGACTGAGGGCACTGGCACCCGCCAGCATGTGGTGCGTCAGGGGTGGGAAGCGCGGCAGTCGCAGGCCGGGGAAGAGCAGCGGATTACTGGCATGATTGAGCAGCAGACGTGGATCGGTTGCCGGCATGAAACCCGGATTCGGATTCGCATTGACACTGACATTGGCATTCGGATCAGGAAATCCGACCGGCACCTGGCCGTGGCCGTGGCCAGCATGGAAACGATGCTGCAGCGCCTCGAAGCAGAGCGGCATGCTTAGGCCATGTGCACCCGCACAGAGGCGTGCCAAAATCTCGGCGTGAATGCTGCTGGGCATGCCGCCGGCTGCGGTAACGGGACCGCCAGCAGCGACGCCAGCACTACCGAAGGCCTTGTTGTTGTTGATGTTCATCAGCTCCAGCAGCGGATCGGGCGGCAGCAGCAGATTGTGCTCGTCGCTAGTGGAGAGCAGCTTGCGATGCAAGTTGAGGTTCGAGCTGTGGCGATCGCGGCTGCGCTTCGAGGGGAAGGCCGCATTGCAGCCGTCGATGTTGCACTTGTGATGGAGCTTCAGGTGGACGCTTTGGTAGTGGGTCTTCAGGTGGAAGTGGTTCTGAAAGATGTCACCGCAGGCGGTGCACTTCAATGGATTCTCCTTGTCGATGGGTACCTCTGGTTCGGGCTCTGGTTCCGGCTCCGGCTCGGGCTCGGGCTCGGGCTCGTGCTCCGGTTCCGGCTCCTGTTCTGCTTCCGGTTCTGGCTCGTGCTCGCCATCTCTTTCACGCTCCGCTTTCGCCTTGATGCTGCCATTGGAGTCACGGCTCTTGCTCGTCATGCTCTCAGTCAATATAATGTTGTTGTTGTTGCTGCTCTTGCTCAAGCACTCCTCGACCGCTGCACGACCAAAGCTGGGCTCCTCGTCGCCCAGCAGCTCCTGCTTGATGCGCATATAGCGATTCTCGTCCGCATCGGCGCCATAGCTCAAGGCCAGCTCATCCAACGGCTCCTGCTTGATAATCGATCCCCCACTGGTCGTGCTCAGCGACAGATCGAGCGTGCCAACTGCCTCGTCTGAGTGGGCGTATGGATGCCCTGCCGTTGCCACGTCCGGCCGTGACATAGCCTTTGGCTGCTGCACCTTCTCCATTGGCTGCTCCCCCTCCTCATCGTCGTCTTCGAGCTCCATCTTAATGTGCGACTTGGCCTCGCTGGTGTAGGGCGTTAGCGGGGGCGAGGGTATCGCCTTGGTGGACTCTGTGGAGCCGGTTAACACCTCGGCTTCTTTGGCTGTTGCGTCCAGCTGGGCGGCCAATGGCGCATCTGTTCCTATTACTGCGGCTGCGGCTGTGACTGCGGCTGCTGCGGCTGCTGCTGCCGCCGCAGCTGCCACTGCATCCACATCCTCCTCCTTGAGCTTGATCTTCTTGATGGACAGGTCGGCGGCCACATCGTAGTTATCCAGTGAATTGTCGCAAGAGTTCTCATCCGATTGCACGGTGCAGCGCACCGGATTTTGGCTTTTGCGTTTGCGTTTGCTCGCCGTCGTCTGGCCGAGGGCGTGCGAGGAGTCGGTGAGGCTCTGTGAGTCCTCGTGCTGTTCATCAGCCTCCGGGCAGGGCTCCGGCTCAGCCTTGCTCGGACAGGGGCTTGGCTGTTGCTGTTCTTTGGTTTGACTGTGATTGTGACTGTGACTGTGACTGTGACTGTGACTGTGAATGTGGCTGTGACTGTGACTGAGATTGTGAGCGTGACTGTGGCCGAGACTGTGACTGAGGCTGTGGCTGGAGATGGCCGAGGTGGAGCGCTCGTCGCTCTCGTTGCCATTGTCCAGCATATAATCATCGTGGCTGTGCTTGTCCTTGTCGGGAATGCTGTCCAGCTCATCGCCGACCACAACAATGCCATCCCCATCAGGATCATCGTCATCATCGTCGCCATCTCCCTCGCCATCCGCCTCGTCATCATCGTCGTCGTCATCGGGCATGTGGATGCCCACCTCGAGTATCTCGTCATCGTCATCGTCCTCGTCGCCCGGCTCGAGCGCCGTCTTGCGGCGCTGTCCCTCGTACCGGCCGAGCATGCCGTTGCTGTCCATGTAGGAGCGCCGCAGATACTCCTGGCCATGCTTCAGCTCCATGCCGCCCATCGCATGGTGTCGCAGATCGGGCGGCGGTGTCAGCAGCGGGAAACTGCCGAACGGACCCAGCCCAGCCATGATGCCGTTCGGCGCCTGCAGCAGCAGCGGATGCGGCTGGGCGCTGCGTCCGTCATGGGGCGAGATCTTGCGGCGCAAATGCGGCGAATGCAGCTTCGGATTCGGATTGGCGCTGTGACGATTGCGCGAACGCCGCGAGCTGAACATCATGCTGCAGCCGTCCACCGTGCACTTGTGCATCTCGCGCAGATGCACCGCCGAGAAGTGGATCTTGAGGGCGCCCTTGTCGCAGAAGGTCTTCAGGCAGACGTTGCACTGGACGCGCTTCTTGCCGGTCACCGGATTGATGAACTGTGTGCCCAGATTGGCCGGCATCGAGCCCCACTGGCGCTTGTTGCCCGGCGAGTGGCCCGATTTGCGGCTGGCGCGCATATTCGAGCCGGACCCGGCCCCGGAGCTAGAGCCGGAGGCCAGTGCTAGGCGTGTCAAGCGCTGCGATCCGCTAGCTGGCTGTGCGCCCGACGCACTGGACGAGGAGCAGCTGCTGTTCGACTTGTCCCCGGCCACGGCGGCGGCCAAGTGACGAGATTTGCTCGAGATGCTCGAATCCTCCGGCGAGGTGGGTTGTCCGGCCTTGTGATGATGCGAATGCGAGTGCTGCTGATACTGGCTGTGACTGTGGCCGTGACCAGGGCCGTGACCGTGACCGTGGCCGTGACTGTGGCCGTGACTGTGACTGTGACTGTGATTCACCTGTGCGTGATTTGGCGAGTGTGGCCCATGGCCGTGATTAAGTTCTGCGACGCTGCCGGCCAACGACACCTGATTGTTGTTCGATTGCTGCTGCTGCTGCTGTTGTTGTTGTTGCTGCTGCTGCTGTTGCTGCTGCTGCGGCGGTGGCGGCGGTGGGGGTGGCGGTGGTGGCAAGTGATACGGCAACGGATGCCCGGCCATTGCCATTGCGCTAAAGAACTGATTGCTCTGGGCAGCAGCCGCAGCAGCTGCTGCCGCCGCTGCCACCGCAGCGTTCTTCTCGCTTGCTGTGGTTGCCTCATTGATGCGGCGACGCGCCTGCGCCAGCACCGCCGCCTGCTGCTGCAGATGCTGGTGGTGCACGAAGTCCGTCGCGTTCGGCGGCGCACCGAACGAGTTGATTTTGCGAAAGTCAAAGGGCTGCATGTTCTGCAGATCACTTAACGGATTCAGATGCGCTGCGCTCATGCTCGTCGCCGGCGGCGATGTGCCGGTGCCACAGATGTTGCGCTCCCGTTCCCGTTCCCGTTCTCGCTCCCGATCACGTTCACGTTCCGTTGGCGATGGCGAGGGCGGGTTGCGAAAGTAGCTGGCGGATAGCTTCTGATGCAGCTGCGACTGGAAGTGTAAAAAGTGAGCGTTCATGCACTGCGTCTGGGACGGCGTCTGTGCATGAGCCTGGGCCTGTGCCTGCGCCTGCGCCTGGGCCTGGGCCTGGGCCTGAGCTTGGGTCTGGGACTGGGAGTGGGTCTGCTGGGCAGCTGGGCCAACGGAGCCAGCGCTTAGTGCATGGCGCGTCGGCAGCGGCAGCGGCAGCGGCAACGGCGGCGGCGAGCTGCGTCGACTGGGTGTCATAACCATGGGACAGCCGTTGGGACTTCTCACTTGCCGCTCGCTCCCAGCGGAGCGCCTGAGGTGCTCGATGTGCAGTCGATGATCATGGCCGGGCGGCAGCGTATAGCGATAGCCAAGCAGCAGGCCGGGATAGTCAGATGGAGCGGCTCCAGCAGCAACGGCACCCGGGACACTGTGTGGATCTGTGTTGCGGCTGCGATTGCCGATCGCCTGCTGTGGCGGATGTGTATGCGAATGCGGATGCGGATGCGGATGTGGATGTGGATGCGTGTGCGACTGCTGCGACTGATGCGTATGCTTTTCCTGACCAATATTCATCAAGAGCGTCTGCCTTACAAGCTACCGTTAATCTATATAGAGTTGTGACAATACGTTAGACTAGACACTGATATAGTATGTTTCCGTTGCAGATCCAGAAAGATTCGTTGTTGTTGCTTCCAAAATATTGCGGCAATTTTCGAAGCTGCAATGAGAAAACGAAAAAAAAAAAAATATAATGTAGACTAATTCGATTGATAAGTATTATAATGACTGAAAGCTAGAGGGATCCAGTGAGAATGAGTGAGAGAAAGAGAGCTACTGAGTTAGAGCTACTGAGACTAGATAAAAAGGGAAAGCTAGAGTGAGACAGAGACGAAAAAAGAGAGGGAGGAATGGATGGAGTAAAAGAGAGAGGATATAGCGCTACGAAAAAAGCGAGAAGGAGCGAAAGAGTGACTGAGAAAGAGAGAGACGGATACTGCTGAGGGAGCAAGAGGTTGATAAAAAGAGAGAGGTACATAACAATAGCGAAAGAGAGACAGAGGGACAGAGGGGAAAAGATTGAGAGAGAGAGAGAGAGACAGAGAGAGAGAGAGAGAGAAAGGAAAGAAAGGAAGAAAAGAAGGTACAAACCCTCTGTTGCTATCTCTCTTTTCCTCATTAATTGTTTAAATCTGTCTCTTTTTGTCTCCTTCTCTCTCTTTCTAACTACTTATAGCTCTTCCCCCTCCCTAATTCTATATCTCTTTCTAGCTCTCTCTCTCTACCTTTTGCTCACGCCTTTTGCTCACGCTCTCTCTCTCTCTCTCTCCATTCTTTCGCCCTCGTTCTCGTTCTCACTCTCCCTTTTCTTAATTCGCTTGTTCAGGTATTAAGCTTTAGCTTTACAAATTCATTTAAACATCTAAATTCCCCTAATTATTATTTATTATTTTCCATTCGCAATATATAATTAATTGTCACATGATCTGTAAGTATAATAAATTATTTCTTTAGGGCTTATTCGTCGGGCTCGCAAGCGTTCGATTCGAATTCGTGTCTTGTCATCGATGTGGTGCACAGCTCTCTTGGCCCTCTCACTGCGCTCCGCCCCACCCCTTGGCCCTTCGTTGGGGGCAACACGCACCCGTCGCTGTCACTGTTGCTGTCTCCATGTGAAACATTGTCCACTGCTGATGCTCAAGGAGTTCCACCGAAACGGCCTAACGAAGTGGCCAACAGACCTCCCAGGCGCACCTCAGCCAACTGCCATGTATTTTGCGTGTGTGTGTGTGCGCGTGTGCGTGTGTGTAAATATGATTATTTAAAAGAAAAATAAGAATAATGATGTGACAAATTCTGAGTGGACACTTCACGTTTTTAAGAGCGATGGTAACGATGCCGCACAGACAGTCACTGGACACACAGAGTGGACATTTGGCTGAACGAGCTGAGCTCTAGAGTTGCCCCGGCGTGACATGACAATGTACACACTCACACATACACAGAGGAAGAGAGCGAGATAGAGAGGGAGATGGCGAGGGAGAGGAAGAGGGAGAGACAAGTACCAGTGCCAATACGAGAAGAAGACGCTGACGCTCTGACGGTCTTCGTGCTGTCGACCATGGCCACTTCCACTTCAAATTCCCATGTCACATTCTTGTGCGCCGCACAAGAGGCGATCTCCATGTCGATGTCTAGCCAAAGACCGCCATGGCACCAGCCATAGAGCCAGCTAGACCCCCCCCTCCCCACTACCAGCCCGTGCCCCAACCCAAGTCGCAGCTCGTGATCGCGATCGCGATCGCCATCGCCATCGTTGTGCGACTCGGATACGCAAATTATGATTGGGAATGGCCTCGTCATCGTTCAACATCGTTCCCAAATGGTAAGCAGCATTAGCCGATCATTAAGCAACGAGGCGAGCACAAATTGCGCCTAATATCACCTAAATAGGTATATCGAATAGTGGTATGCGTAATGCCAGCGAGAGCAACAACATCTTGTCGCAAATGCGTGAACACGAGCAGCGCTGCGGCAGAGCCAACGGAGACAATTTAGTTTAATTTTAGCAAATGAATGAATGACAGCGCTTGTTTTAACAGATTGCGAATTGCAAGAGATGAAAAAAAAAACTAAATTTTATTTGAGATAAAGAAAAAGATATGGCAACTGAAATTGGCTGTGAAAGAATGGGGATGGACAAGCAAATGGACAGGGCTAAATAAGCAGAGTCGATCTGATCAAGATAATAAGGCCTTCGGCTGTATGCTGTATGCTGAATGCTGTATGCTGAATGCTGTATGCTGTATGCTGTATGCTGTATGCTGTATGCTGTATGCTGTATGCTGTATGCTGTATGCTGTATGCTGTATGCTGTATGCTGTATGCTGTATGCTGTATGCTGTATGCTGTATGCTGTATGCTGTATGCTGTATGCTGTATGCTGTATGCTGTATGCTGTATGCTGCTGTATGCTGTATGCTGTATGCTGTATGCTGTATGCTGTATGCTGTATGCTGTATGCTGTATGCTGTATGCTGTATGCTGTATGCTGTATGCTGTATGCTGTATGCTGTATGCTGTATGCTGTATGCTGTATGCTGTATGCTGTATGCTGTATGCTGTATGCTGTATGCTGTATGCTGTATGCTGTATGCTGTATGCTGTATGCTGTATGCTGTATGCTGTATGCTGTATGCTGTATGCTGTATGCTGTATGCTGTATGCTGTATGCTGTATGCTGTATGCTGTATGCTGTATGCTGTATGCTGTATGCTGTATGCTGTATGCTGTATGCTGTATGCTGTATGCTGTATGCTGTATGCTGTATGCTGTATGCTGTATGCTTTATGCTGTATGCTGTATGCTGTATGCTGTATGCTGTATGCTGTATGCTGTATGCTGTATGCTGTATGCTGTATGCTATATGCTATATGCTATATGCATGCACACATATAATTCTATATTCAAAATTCGGAGACTCTAGCTTTTAGGACGAGTATTATGCCGTCAGCTATGCCCGACTGCAAAGTTCCCATTGAAAGTTCTCGGATATACAGCAGATTACTTAAGCATTGAACAATGTCACTTTCAATAAATAATAATGTTATTGACAATTGTACATGTGTCCATAAGTAGATACAGATAATACACATACACATACACATGCATATATGTAGGTATGTGTACATGTTTGCTTCTCTTTGAAGCTCGTATTGTTTCGATATTATTGTTATTACGACAATCGCTTGCTGTTTGTCGTCTGTGGGCAGTTTGCATGACATATGTCATCTCGGGCAAGTCATTTAAATACTGCACAAATTGTATTTTAATTGCCACCTGTTCGTGAATGTTGTTGTTGTTGCTGTTGTTGTTGTAATGACATTTATTTCGATTACGCCAAGCTCAAAGCCCAGTTTACTTGACGCTCTTGGCTCTGGCCACTTGCCCAGCAGAGATGAACGCTGGCCAAGTTTTAATTGCTTTCGACTGAGACATATATATAGATAAGTATATATGTGTGTATATATATATATGTGTATCGTTTGTCTGTCTGTCGATTTATTTAGTTTCATTTGTCACTGTTGCCAAACAAGTTCTCAGCTGTGGCTTTGCCTGACGTTGTTGCTTATTGAAATATTTGTGTAATTATCTCAGGCGTTGCCCATATTTAACAAAATTAAATGACATTTTTTTATTTCTCTCAACTACGTTTTAAGGTGTGAATCAATGGGCTTCAGTTTAAACTTTAAAGTGATTTTCTATAATCAAAATTTCCGGTTTATAGACTCTCAATAAATCACAGTTGACCTGAACAAATTCAATTCTACAACTTTTTGACTTCCATTTGGCTATGTCAACTGGTTCTAATGAAGCACCTTTACTTTCCCTAGAAATTCATTAAAATTTCATAATTCTCAAAAAGACCACCAGAAAATTAATACAGAAATATTCATCTCTCGGCTTAGCGCTGCCAGGCCGGGCCAGACCAGACACCAATCATCTTTATTGGCTTTATATGTATATATATATATATAAATACTACATATATATATATATATATATATATCTGTATATATTTTTTAAAGGTAACGCATTTCGAAGGCCATAAAGCAGAAGCCATAAATGCGTGTTAAAGTCGACCAACAAAAATTTCAAATGTCAACCATTAAACGAACCGAATGTCCCAAAAGATGCCATAAAGAGGCGTTCAGGAGTTGGCAAAAAGAGAGAGAGAGAGGGAGCGAGGGGCAGCCCAGAAGCGACAGCGTGTCGTATTCTCTCTATTTTGTAAAACTTAATTTATTAAACACATAAAAAGTGTCAACACGGCTTGCTGCATATAAAATATGTGTATATACAAATACACAGATACATATATACGTACATACATATGTGTTGGTCAAGCCGGCAGCCGGCAGCCGGCAGCTAACGCTCCAACGCTCCAATCTTCCCATGGTCTCCCTCCGCCGTCTGTGGCCGAGTCAAAGCCGCCAGCAGCGTGACCACCGCATCACTTCAGTTTTGATTATGAACGCCTCTGATCGCCTCCGACTGCCGCCGAACAAAGCTTAACAAAGTGATTTCAACAAAAATTTTATATTCTCTTGTTGTTGTTGTGTGTGTGTGTGTATTTTTTTTTTTTTTTTAATATGCAAATCGCTTTAGGATCGTTGACGGACACCGCTGTTGCATTGCCAACAGCAACAGCTACAGCGCTACAACAACAGCAGCAGCAACAACATCCAGAGGTGGGAAGCTAAGGCAACAACAGAGCGCCAACAGACGCTGGCATCCATGTGAGTGCTCAATGGCAGGACATGGACACGAACATGGACACGAACCGGGACATGGGCATGGGGCATGGGGTAGGAGCGGGCGGTTTTTGGCATTGCCTCTGACACATTTTGGGCGACAAATGCATATTCATCTTCGGCGACTAAGACTGTGGCGCTACTTGTACCGGCCGGGTCCCCATGTCTCTCCCGATCAGTTCTGAATGTGTTGGAATATTTTTTTTTTTTATTTTTTTTTTCGATTTGGTTTCTTTAGCCTTTTGGGAGCACAGCAGGAGCTTGCATTCTCCGTATTGTTCACAGCTTTGTAAGACCCTTGGCTCAGTGAACGCAATTTAGAGCTGAGCCCTGTGTAATTGAATCAAGCACCAGAGATGCTCAGCCAAGCAAATCAACAGATAGCAAATGGAAAACGAACGCACGAACGAACGAACGAGCACGATCGGTAGGGAGGCAAGGTGTGAATTTGCCACTATGTCCTAAATATAGCCACCAAAAGGTAGACAAGTGGAGTTGAAATGCATGAGATCGATGATGACAGTGGCTCTACACTTAGCCGAAAAGCAGGGCAAAGATATTTATCGATAGAGAATACTTAGTATTTCACAATGGCACAAACAATTTACTGAAAGTTCAAATTTTTCACTATCACATCGAGTTTTGATCAACGGTTGTGAGAGAACTATTCACAAATCGATATATATCGATAACAAGACATAAGATATATTGAGCTGCACCTGAATAAACTTTTAAGAATTTAAAATTGATTTATTCATATTGATTATTTCTTATAAGAAAGAGAAATTATAAATCGATATTATCGATAAAAATACCAAATTCGACTACCATAGATATAATCTATATTAAGACATTCAATTTGCCTGAATTGGATATTGATTGAACTTTTTGCAAGTCGATAGATATAGACATATATACCGATAAGTATCGATACCAATTCTAATCTATATACTTAACATTTCTCATGATTTAAGAACATTAATAAATGCGATCCGTTTCGATCACAGATTGCTATTTGGAATTTATAAGTAACACTGATTATCAGGAGGCACATCTGATATTTCGTTATTTCATTTTCATATTTTGTGTAAATCGAAAAATGTGTAAAGGCTCAAAATGCCAAATAACCATTGTGGAGCAGCAGTTTACGCCCTCCCTTGCTGTGGCGTCATCAACCTGACGACAAATTTATGAGTTATGATACGCTCACTTGGCCACAGGTAAGTCAAAAGCCCTGAAGACAGCCGGACCCCAAAAAGTGGGAGAAAAGGGCAAGGAGAGAGCGAGACAGACGGACGAATGGACGGAAAGACTCGTAAATACATTGCCATATAAAAGGCATTTGGTGAAGAAGAGCCAAAAGCGAAAGAAACGATGCAATACGAGAGACACAAAACGATACGAAACGATACGAACTGAACCGAACTAAACTGAGCTGAACCGAACCAAAGACAAGAGCCCATTCTTATATCTTATTTGTAGCCGGGAGCGAAACAAACGATTGATTGAAGGCAAGGCGGCGGCTTTGTTCATGTGCTACAACCATCGCATTTAATGAGATTTATATCAGTTTTTAATAGCTTTGTGACTCTATTGTGTTGGCCCGGTATCTGAGGCGCATATCTGAGGGCATCTCGGTCCGCTTAAGATATGCTACGAAACAATAAAAATTAGTCTGTTGTAACATTGTCAAAAACGCCTATGAGTGACCGGCAAAAAGGTAACATGAATGCATAAAGCAACAGACACACAACAGACATAATCTCTGCCACCAAAGCTCCAGATCAGTAAAAGGCTGCAGCGGCCATCGATACTTACATATTGAGAAAAGTGCATAGGCCTCCCAAATCAACATCTGCAAATAGAGATTTTAAGTGCAAATTAGTTAAGTGAAAAATGGAAAGTTTGGTTTGAAAGATAATTGATAACTCATAACGTCTCTCAAGACGTATTATCTGCTTACTGAAAATCGACTTTAATCGATTTTTATCGATATCATTGAATAATTGGTGGTTTAAAATCATATCACGCTATATTTCCAGTCTTCGTATTAACACTAACCAGAGAGCTCTCTGGTTAGTGGTATTAAAGATTGGGTTTACTTTCGATACCATATAATAATCAATAGTAAAGCTATCGATAGTCTATCCACAAAATGGCTCATTTCTATTTGGGACTGATCTTTCTAACCGATTTATAAATATCTACATCAAACATCTATATCAATTTATAAATATCTACTTATCGATAACAGCTCTATCGATTATCCAATCATACAAAAATCAAACAAATATGATTTACCTATAACAGGCCAAAGGCTTGATTACATTTTTGATGTGTTAACTTTAGATTACAAATGCCGCATGTAGATACACACATCTAGATATTGATAACAATGTTATCGATAGTCAGCGTACACACGCACAAACCTTCAATGACAATCAAAAATGCTCTGTTTATTATAGAAATATGAGAATATTTTTTGCTAACACATTTGTAATGCGGCATAAAGCGAATGCCACGAAATGGTGTTAATTCAAATCAAATGACAAAATATAATAAACGACCATAAAATTTAATCCGAGTCTTCTCTAATACGATACGGCAAAAATGTGCTAAGTGCCTTGTGCAAACACAAGATCCCACGACATTCGCTCGCCGGCAGACAGTAAACTATTCGTAGATATTAGAGAGCTGTCAGTCGACTAGGCTCAGGAACGTTTGATGTAATAAATATGCGATAATTTGTGAAACATTTACGTTGGCTATCGATAAGTAAGTATCGATTTGTCATATTAAAAAATATATATATATATATATATATATATACGCCAAGGCAGAGTCAGTTGACAGCGTTTGACACAAAGTGGAAAATAGAAAACCAATTAAACTGGCTAATCAAATATTATTGTCATTAGCACTACGAAAAAAATTTAAACGGCTTATTAGCAGTACCATTTAGGTCTCACTGACCGCTATCGAAACACTGTGCTGCTTGCTCGACTACATGGTAGATTCGATGATTTAGGTGAAATGGGAATGAGTAGAGAGCACTGTTTAATGAGATTTCAATTTCAGGGAAATCTGTTTACATCTAACATAAATTCCATTTTTTGCTAATTTCTTTTGATCTTCAAACTTTTGAGATTAATACCAAATATAATTATTATAATATTATTATTATTATTTGACCCATCAAAATATTTTTCCCCCATTGCTGCATATTTAGACGTCGTGCATACCCGGAGCTATTCATATGTTATTTATTTATTTTTTTTTGTGCAGTGCTTTTCACTGGCCTTTTCTCAAGTTTGTTTGGCTTTAAAACTTGGACAGTTAGCAGCTTAAATTCGTTTTTAACAATGCAAATATTGTATATAGCAATTAGCAGTATTATCAGATGTGTATTATATTTTTTCTAAAAAGGCACATGTCAACGTCGCAGAGACGTATAGATACGTAGATACATGCATGCATACACATGTATGTATATATGTATATGAATGCATGAATACTCATAAACGATTCAAATGATCAAAATGAACGAGGCTGATGATGAAGAAGAAGAGGAAACAAAATTGAATTGACAGTTGATAAGTTGATGGCAAAACTGTATGTGATTGGCAGTGGCGCACTTGACAATCCTGGCGACGACCATATGCGCCTCCTTTAGCATTGACGTTGTAATTGAATCAATAATAAAATCAAAAGGTGCTCTTGCCGCACCCTCACCTCACCCCAGACCCTTCCACAATGACAACAACAACTGGAACTGCATATAGCAGCCAAGCGTGTCCGTGTCCGTGTCTGTGTCCGTGTCTGTGTCTGTGTCTGTGACGCGGCGCCGGTGTCCGTGTCATCGTCAGCGGCGAGAACGGGGCAGCAAGCGCACTTGAACAAGGCTGACTCGCTCGCACCCTCATTGTATGGAGTGAAATGTGAAAAAGTGTTGTTGGGGTTGTCCTGGGTCTCTGACATCGGTCGTCGGATCTGGGGCTGATCCATACGCCTTACACCTTCAATCGAATGTGTACGAACAATGAAGCTTGACTAACTGACTGACTGACTGATTGACTGACTGACTGACTGACTGGCTGACTGACTGGCCGTCGTCCCATGTGTCTGTGTGAGTGAGTGTCTCTTTTGCGTTTTAGAATTTGTTATAATGTGTATGTATATATTTCATTTTTTGAACTGTCTCCCTGACAGCCTACGAACATTTTGAGTGACGTACAAAATGATGTCGTGTTGTCGTTGCCGTTTGCCGTTTGCCGTTGTGTCGTGCCACGTCCACGTCCACATCCACATCCACATCCACATCCACATCCACATCCACGTCGACGTCCACCAGGTTGACTCTTTCAGCTGTACCGCCGGCATTTCGCATTGCTACGAGGGCCCCGTCAGTTGGGTCCGACATGGCAGTAGTGACTTTGACTTGAATGTGCGACAAGAGAGTGCGCGCGATTTTCGAGTGTGACGTCAAATCAGCTAAGTTTTTAATACCCTGTTAACAATGCGTTGACTTTATGGGTAGTTGTAGCAGAGAGCATCAAGTTGAGTCCCCACAGATCTTCATAGATCTTCACATCTTTCGAATCCATTAGAATGCATTGAGGTCTTTAGCACACACCGAACATTAACCCTTGAGACTTGCTAATATATGGGACCACATATGATACATTCCGCTGACATTTTATGGCCTAGTTGGGACTAGTGAGCATCGTGACAATTGGGCATAAATCATAATGCATCCACATAAGGGTTAACGACGAAGTTTGGCGTCGTCAACTGCCTAAGGAACGTTCTGAAGTTGTTTGGCATTATAATCTTTGCTTTTCGCGCTCGCACGAGCTCTGACACTGCGACTGAGACTGAGACTTAGACTGGAGACTGTAACTGTGACTGCAACTGAGCACTGAGAACTGCCAACTGAGAGCTCGGACCGGGACAGAGGACAGAGGACGGCGGATGGAGGATGGAGGACTGAGGACTGAGGACTGGCATTCGCCGGTTCGCGTTTGCGTTTCTTTGAAAGGCACACGTCATGGCTGTGTCAGTGTTTATGCCGGCCGAGCGCCCGACCATGCATTATATACGTAGACAGGCGCTCAGTCAGTCAGTCAGTCAGCCAGTCACCCAGTCAGCCAGCCAGTCCGGCAGTCAGTCACAAAGGAAGCACTTGAAAAGTGAACACGTTAACGGGGAAAAATAGTTCGTCGCCTCCTCCAAATGCCATTCTCAGAGACCGCTTCGGGGCGTATGAGTGGAAGATGGCAGAAGGGGAATTGTGTCGCCCGAAAACACTTGCGAATGCCTCTCGACTCTGTCAATCCAATCCAATTGAAAACAAAAAAAAAAAAAAAAAAAAAGAGAGAGAAAAGAGAAAACGAAAAGAACTAACAAATTATGTAAACAATTGGTTGGTGAAGCGGTGCAATAAGTTCGAATTCGTTTGATGTGCATTCTGTCGAGGTGTTTAACGGAAAAAGTGACTGAATGTCGTCTATAATAACATTTGACTGCTCTCATTTCGAATTGTTCAGGATCCATTGAGGTTACATAGGGTGGTTTAGTTTTAAGAACTGATTAGATTATGAGAGAGGAAGAGACGGGTAGAGGGAAAGGAAAATCATGTCTGAAAACCCTTCAAGAAGAGTCTACTTTATAATTCCCATGTCATTATTACTTCATATTCCTAGGAGCTTAGATGATATTGGCGTGTTCAGCTGAAGTATAGAATTCGACATGATCTGATCCGTTAAAACTTTTGTGCACTTTTCTATACTCATAAAAGAACACTAATCAATAGGCGAAGTAGAGGGTGTCTGCTCTACCCCCACCCCAAGTGAGTGAATCTGCACTTAAGACCCATAACAAAACTTCTCTTTTGGCCAACTGAACTTGGTTTGCAAACTAAATTCAAATCGAACTCGACATAGCCTTAATTTAGTCATAAGTATATAAATGTAAGTCAAGGACCGGGTCATGAGCAGCTAGCTAGTAGATCTAATTTGTGCACACTCTCTGCTCGAGGTTAAGTTCAGTCAAGTTAAGGTCCGCCACTCGCCCCATTGAATGCTCGGTTCAATGTGATGCTGAGCTGGCCGAGAGATTACTGGCTCCGGGCGATGCGGTGGCTGCGACGTTTAGGCCGTAACTAAACCAGACAAAGTTGATCGGGCTTATACCGATCGGCTGCGGATCAGCAGCTTATGCTGGTTCCACTGCGTAACTAAGCGGAAAGAGCAGAGCAGAGAGAGAGAGAGATGCAGAGAGAGGCCGAAGGAAACGCGGCACTGTACAGGCGGTGGGCAGGTGGGCCTGGGCACCGTATGTGGTCGCTCTCTGAAGTCAATTCCTTGACCATGCCGCGCAAGCTGACCAAAGAGGCCTCTGGGGCAGCGGATAAAAAAAAAATTTAATAAAAACAGAAAAAAACGCAGTTTTGCGTCTGCAATGACGACAGCCTCCAGTTTCAGCTGCAGCGCAGCGGTCGATTTTTGCGCATTCAAATCGAAATAGGCCATGGATCTGCCTGCGGTTGTCAGTACTCGATGTTGTTGTTGTAGTAGCTGGTGTTGTTGCTGGTGTTGATACTGTCCGCGTCGGCGTCGCTTTTGGCCACAAGATCACACATTCCCAGGCACAACACGGCCACGGCCACAGTCGCAGCCATAGTCCGTATCGATATCGCGCTGAACGATATGGACAACCGTTTGTTAGTTCTTCTCTTGCCTCCTGCCACAATGGCAATGTGTGTGTGTCTGTGCTTGTGTGTGTTGATTCACAGTGATACTTTTACGAGCAAATGTTACCCAATCTGACGATTACAGACACCCATATCCATGGCAATTTGTTGCTATCTTATTTTCTCATCCTATCGGCGGCACGGCAGGACTCTTTGTTTTGATATTGCCGACGCGTTGATCTCCAACACCGATAAAAGTGCAAAACTGAATCAAGCTCACATACGTGCGCGTTTGTGTGTGTGTGTATATATATATGTGTGTGTAGGAGTATTTACGAAGACTATAGCCAGCACTCATTCATATTTCGAGTGTTTTTCTTTTTGTTATGGCCAATTCATTGAAACTTGAAGTTCACAGGTTTTGCCAGAATCTAGAAAAGGATTTTATTATATCCTTACTATTGTTATAATTCTTATTAAATATATTATTGTTATTATTAGTAATACTACTATTATTGGGGACATACGCATACAGCATACAGCATACAGCATACAGCATACAGCATACAGCATACAGCATACAGCATACAGCATACAGCATACAGCATACAGCATACAGCATACAGCATACAGCATACAGCATACAGCATACAGCATACAGCATACAGCATACAGCATACAGCATACAGCATACAGCATACAGCATACAGCATACAGCATACAGCATACAGCATAAAGCATACAGCATACAGCATACAGCATACAGCATACAGCATACAGCATACAGCATACAGCATACAGCATACAGCATACAGCATACAGCATACAGCATACAGCATACAGCATACAGCATACAGCATACAGCATACAGCATACAGCATACAGCATACAGCATACAGCATACAGCATACAGCATACAGCATACAGCATACAGCATACAGCATACAGCATACAGCATACAGCATACAGCATACAGCATACAGCATACAGCATACAGCATACAGCATACAGCATACAGCATACAGCATACAGCATACAGCATACAGCATACAGCATACAGCATACAGCATACAGCATACAGCATACAGCACACAGCACACAGCACACAGCATACAGGCACAGGGCTCAGAATATCTGCCTAGATTTAATACAATCTTAGCCTCTGTACATATGTAATCCTTGGGCTTATCGCAATATCAATTGACTTATAGATTTATACAAGTTCTTTTGGTTAACTCCGGGTCAGCTTAGTTAACTCTGAGTCAACGTCTATCAAGTAAATTTCCAAGTATTTTCTTTTATTTTACAACACTTGGAATTGTGGCAGCTTTAAGCGACTTCTAGGCATACACTGCAAGAAAACTGTTGACAATAAATTAGTTAGCTTGAGCTTTTTGCACTGTTTACATGTCGCTTGTTCGTGGCTAAGTGTTCTCACGTTTTTCGTTACGTTCTTTATTTCCCATCGTTTTTTCGCTTTGGCATTTTCTTCTGTCCTTTTTTGCGTGTTTTCCTTTAGCGCTAACCAGATGTACTTATTGGACAGAAAGGACCTGGAACCATCCGAAACTCTTCAACAAGTTCAGCAGTCATCAATCAGTCAGCCATCTATATAGATATACTCGCTGTGACTGGCTATGCGGCGTTGCCTTTGCGTTGCCTCACTTTTGGGCATTGTCTTTTGTGGCCCCTCGGACAACCGCCCGCCGTTTGCTCGTCCGCCAACTGCCCCCCGCCCCCAGCCTGCCTCTGCTCCAGTGTGTAGAATTTTTCGGTTGCGTCTGAAAGGTTTTATTTATTTATTTTTATGCGGCATTACATTTATTTTCCTTTTTATTCTCATGCCTGCTGTTGCGGCGACTGCTGCCAGGTGAGATGTGAGCGATGCCGATGCCATTGCTCCTTTGCCCCGCCTCCCGCCTGTCACCTCCCGCCTCTGCTCCTGTTCCTGTTACTGCGGCTCTTCCGTTTGCTTATTGAGCTTGAGAAGAGATAAGTGGCTTCTCTTTTATTTTTTTCTCTCCTTTTTTTTTTTATTTTGCTTCTTTTTTTGATGTTGGCTGATCTACGACGCGGATGCGAGTGCTGAGGCGGCAAATGGCGGGGCAAAGTTTTCTCGTTCGCACATTTTATGATGGCTGAGATTGCCATACTTTTTAGCTGCTCCTTGTCCATGTCTCTATATATATACATATATATGTGTGTGTGTGTGTGTGTGTGTGCTGTTGAGTGATTGGATTGGCTTGGTTCGCTTTGGATTGAGCCGAGTTAAGCTGTGCTCTTGGCCATATTGATGGCAGGTGTCTCTCGTCTAACTGTTTGGCTGCCGATTCAACTTCGACTTCGACTTCGATTCGTTTTTTGTCGATTTGGTTGCCATTGTTTTTCATGTTTTCGCGTTTAGCATCATCATCCGCATCTTCATCAGCCGCATTATCATCATCAGCTTCGCTCCAACACCGTCAACCGTCGTTGTCGTCATTTTGCGCCATTGTGGCAAACAGCGGCAACTGGTTTTCTGGACATCGTCGTCCCTCAATTCCCATTCCCATGCCCATGCCGATGCCGATGCCAATGCCCATACCCATACCCATACCGATACTCATCCCCCGGCCCTCCCGCACAACGCCCCCGCCAGCCAACAAACTGTCCTCAATCGCAACTCCATTGCCAGCGTTTGTCTTTTAGCCAGAATTGCCAATCATTCGCAGCCGCAATAAAATTACATGAGTAAAATGTGTCCGCGAGCATTCGTGGTACTTGATCGTTTTCAAGAGTGCGGTAATCGGTTTCAATTTCATCTTTATAGTGTTATGAAACTTGGGGTCCGCAAAAAGAGCTTTCGGCCAGCTGAACGCCGCCACCGACACCGCCACCGCCTCCAACACAAGTCACAAACTGCACTCAGCTCACTCCAGCCGACAGCAACAGCTGCACAGGCGCCGTTCCATATTAATTCAATGGGGATTAGATTCCATTCTTTGACATAAGAACTTATAATACATGCATATGTCTTTGTATATAGAGCACAAGACGAATTGGATAGTAAACTATATTAATAAGTTAATATATTCGTTTGAGCTCTCGATGGTCTGGCTTATCGATAGTTGCAAATTGAAATATCGAATTACAATATATCGATTTATCATCATAATGCAAAGTGATTTGTCGATAGCTGCAACTTATTATAATTTCAGCAAAATATTTATTAAAATCCAAATCGATATTTTGTCGATAAATTATCGATACATGATTGATCGGTAGTTACATCTTTTTAATTTATGGTTGATCGATATATTCATTTTAGAAATGACAAACTGTCATCGAAACACCAATCAGTATATATCGATATATGCAGCTAATATGCAAATGAGCAGTTACATCGATATATTCTCCTAATAATTTAATAATTCGTACAAGAATTTGTTGGCTAAAATATTAAAATGTAAACAGCTAAAAATAGTTATGTAGCTTATTGTATTTATTGTTATCGATAAATACATACATATATCGATATTCAAAGTAAACTAGCAGCAAACAGGCAATAGTTGCAGCAGTATGTAAAAGACTATCGTTGCTACTCAGCTGGGGCTTAGCCAAGGCCAAACACTGGATTAGCCCCCTTTTACAGTAAGCCCCATTGCATTGGCATTTGTGGATATTCAAGCATGGCTAATGCCATAACTGAGCTCACTGAGCTAAGCCGGCCAACGCCGCCACTGGTTGACCAGGTGCGATCAGCATTTTAGAGACGCAGCTGCCGCTCAACGTCGCCATCGTCGTCGTCTCCGTCGTCGTCGCTGTTGTCGTTGTCGTTGTCGACGCTCTCACACCCAACGCTTACATCCGCTGGTCAAAGATGGACGTTGCATGCCGCCAGGCGCTGCTGCTACAGCAACAGCAACAGCAACAGCAACAGCAACAGCTACAACTACAGCTCCTGCTGCTGCTCCTGCTCCACCATTTATTGTGGATTGCCCACCCTGCCCGCATTTGGCGGCACTGCCCAGAGTTTCAGTCGATCCTGTGCCGAAGCCGAAGCCGACGCCGCATCCAAAGCCGTAGCCGTAGCCTCTTTGCCTGTAGAAAGCAATTCACTGTAATTGCTTTGTGACTTATGGCCCGGCCCAACTTGTGCGCTCGCCGATCGTCAGTCGGCAGGTAGCCAGGGCCAGAGACTGCCAAAGCCAAAGCCCAACCTGGAGCGCTGTGCAGTCAGTCTGTCGAAATGGTAGTGGTAGTGGCGTCTTGACCTTGTCATGCCATTAAATAAATTCAAACAGAAACTAAACTCGGCATGTTCTACGACTCTCCCTCTCTCTCTCTTTCTCTCCCTCTCTCTCTCTCTGTGCGTTGTGGATGTCGACGGCCCAAGCCTAGTCGTGCGACATGACAAGTGTCCGCCTAGACCCCCACCCACAGCCCGTCACCCGCTGAAGCGCTGCAGCTCTAGCTTAAAGCCCAATAACCGACCCCACCCCCTTTGCGTGCTTCATCACGAGCCGCCGTCAACAGGCTGCCGTTTCTGGCATTCGCAACCGCAATCGTGATCCACTGGCCACAGGTCTTGGCCGACTCGCCCCAACCGCCCCACCCGCTCCACTCGCACCGCACAGTCCACGACAGGCCCCACTAGCATTAGCTATATAACGAGTTGCCATATTTTGATGGATTCGTCTCTCAGAGGTGTAAATATTAACCAAAGGGCAGTGCGAAAACGTGCAGCCAACCACCGAACCACCAAGCCACCGAAGCCACCAAGCCACCGAAGCCAAGCCCCATTCCCGGTTCGTCATCTTCGTTCCGCTGTCAATCGGGAAGCCTTGTGTGCGTGCTTAGCGCAGTTGTTGTTGCTCTTGTAATTGGTTGAAGCTGCTGCTGCTGATCTTGCTGATCTTCTTCGGCTATCCCAAGCTCATCCCAAGCCAGCTTCATTGCCTGAGCAATAGAGCGAAATTAGATGTCCATTGATGTCTGCCACTTGATGTTCGCTGAGCACACACATCGAAGTATCAAGTTCTTAAACCTAAATTAGTTCAGGCTGCATAATTGTTTGAGCCACAATGCGATAGTAACAAGTAGATGGATCCATTTACTCATGCTCTTCATTGTAAGCTTAACATGTACGTTAACATGCACTTTTAAGTGCTAAATTTACTTTATGAACTGCTTTGCTGGCCTCAAATTAATGAAATCATGTGCTTCTAACTCATGTTTATTGTAAGTTTAACATGTACTTTACCAAGTAGTTTAGCATGTATTTGCAGGTGTTGTATTTGTCTTAACTGTATGGCTGAAATAGTGAAATAGGATGGCATAATGTGATCTAAATTTGTTTTGACTCATGCTCATGACAAGTTTAACATTCACTTTGACATTAGGCTTAATTTTAAAATATGAATTTAAGCGTTAAGCAGAATTTAGAACTATGTTTATGCAAGTAACATGTTTTCAAGCTACTTGCAAGTTTAGCATGTACTTTGACATGCACTTGCAGCCGCTAGGTTTCTGTCATCTAAGAAGATCTTAGCTGACTTCAATTTGTATGGCATTATTGGCTATAAATATAAAATTTCTATTTATCTATTCTATAGACATTCGAACTATACTTATGCAATTATAACTTTTTTACATTCCCTCAAAATTTAACTTGTACTTTAACATGCAGTTTATAATCGATGGACTTTTATTAGACATTGACTGCTTTATCATAACAAAATGCATCTCTATCCATGCTAACTCCAATGTTGACCTTTTCTTTAGCTTCACTGTACTTTAAACTCCGTTGGAGCATCTTCCGAGCCTCTTTAGCAATGCTTGGCTAAACTATCAACTAAAGCTTAATCCCGATACTTTCATTAGGCATGCCCGATCGAGGTCCGCATGCAAACAACTCTCACCAGTCAAAGAAAAAGATGAAGAAGAAGATGAAATAATAATAATAATGATCGAAAGCACATTTGGAGGACTGTGGGATGAGGGGGAGACGGATGACTGTGTAGGAATGCATTGTCATCCCGTTGTTAATGTTGTCTTCGGCTCTGCAGCACAGCGCCAACTGCTGCCAGTTATGACGAGTGCCCCCCACACCGAGCCGATCCAAATCGAGCCAAGTTGAGTCGAGTCGACTCGAGTCAAGTCGAGCAGAAGCCCGACTGCGCCACTAAGAACATTGACTAATCAACATATCAGCACGATGGCCATGGCCATAACCACAGAGAAAGAGAGAGAGAGAGAGAGAGAGAGAGAGAGAGAGAGAGAGACGGGAGAGAGAGAGTGAGAGAGGCAGTGCCAGCTGGAGGGCAGGGAGCGAGCTGGCGTTGCGTGTTTGCGACCAACCCATGCGGCGTGGCAATTGCAGCAGATAATGGTGCAAAGTGCCGGCCAGATCATGGCAAAAATAAAAATAAAAATAATAATAAAAAAAAAAAAAAAAAAAAATGAAACCAAAGGGGATCCCGAAATGAATCGCATCGACGCGACATGGCACGGCGGCAAGTTGGCGACTATCGATGCTGGATGCGTGCCCGCTCGGCATGCTTGGACCGGGCTTGTCATTAGCTTACAGCTGCCAGCGTGAGCTCAATTACAGGCGCTGCAAACAGCTCTGGAGCACCGGCCTGGGGGCCAGGAAATCGCTGGCTATTACAAAAATGTCCCAGTTCATCAATAAATACGAGTTTAATTGTGTGACACTGGATGTCACCCGATGCTCATTAAAGCGGCCCCAACGCTCGACCTTGAGACTCGCTCGCTCACTCACTCACTCACTCACCCGCTCTCTCGCTCACTCGCTCTGCTCGCCCGGATCTATTTCCAGCGACTAATTGCAGGCCGGCAAAACCAATCGAAAATCTTATTTGGACCAAAACATAAACATAAAGTTTGCCCCGCGGCCATCATCAGCGCAGCTCGTTAAAACTTAGGCGATGCCGAGACACGAGAGACAGAGAGAGAGAGAGAGCGGGGTAGTGTGTGAGAGAGAGGCAGATGTTGTTGGCTTTCTTTAACAACATTTGCCCTGTTTGGCATGCGTGATAATTTGAATATAAAAGCATATTACTTAGCCCCCAGCTTGGGTTACTTGGAAAGCTGATGAGCGCGTACCATGACGACTACATCAAGCCAAACAAGAGAGAAGAAAACAACAACAAAAAGAGACAGAAAATCAGAAGAAAAAAAAACACACATTTCTCAGACATCAAAAAAATGCATAATTAATTTACATTTGAACCCGGCTCATGTCTCTATCTACAGTTTCCCAGCCAGCCATCAGACGGCCGCCCAGAGAATTGTCAACGTCAGCCGGAGCTTGGCTGAGAGCCAAGAAGCAGCTGAAGTTGATTTGCTTTTTGTGGAGCAATTAAACGCAGTTTACGATGTGAAAAGAAGCCATTAAGGTCGCGCATGTCACAAATTAGCCAAAAACTTACAAAACCTTTAAGCTTTCAAGACGCCGCAACAACAGCTAAAAGCAACAAACAGTCGAAGCCAACATAACAAACAAAACAAACAACAAGAGAGGAAAAGAGGGGAGAGAAAGAAACAGAAGGAGAGGGAGATGGCGAGAGGTACCTGAAGAGCATCTACTGCAATGAGGTCTATGTATAGACATAGATATAGATATAGATATAGATATAGATATAGATATAGATATAGATATAGATATAGATATAGATATAGATATAGATATAGATATAGATATAGATATAGATATAGATATAGATATAGATATAGATATAGATATAGATATAGATATAGATATAGATATAGATATAGATATAGATATAGATATAGATATAGATATAGATATAGATATAGATATAGATATAGATATAGATATAGATATAGATATAGATATAGATATAGATATAGATATAGATATAGATATAGATATAGATATAGATATAGATATAGATATAGATATAGATATAGATATAGATATAGATATAGATATAGATATAGATATAGATATAGATATAGATATAGATATAGATATAGATATAGATATAGATATAGATATAGATAGACATAGATACATAATCTTTTCTCAATTGCTGGCTATTTAAATTTAATAATACCCTAGGAATTTCATGCCTGCTGGCTGTAAATTATTTCCCAATTAGTTCTGCGCTTCCGATCGCTCAGTTTGTGGCAGCTTTTTGGTGCAACCAATTGTTGCCGCACGCCCAGCTAGAGACGCGGACGCTGCCTCCCATTAGCCAAGCATTTATAGAGTCATAACAGACCAAGCAAAAGCCAATTGCACATTCTACACACACACACAGAGAGATGCTGCATGTGTGTGTGTTGGCAGAGTGCCAAAAAAGAAAAGCCGAAGAACACGTTAAGGCTGCTAATGCCGGCAAAGCTTTGATTAGCATTTCACATTTGGCAATTGAAAGTCTTCAGTTAATCGTTTGGCATGGCCAGAACAAACCGATTGCAGCACGCAGCTGAAGCACAGCTAGCGCATACCCTGTAGCAACTGGCATTCACAGGGTATACGCATAGAAAATCAAGAGCTTGAACAAAATATCTTCCATTGTAGTGCGGCTAAATGTTTATTAATAATTGTGATTGGGTAATTATATTTTTGGTTTCTAATTGACCTTGCCAGAGCTGAGCTGCGTCAAAAGACCAATATGCATAGATGGAGATACAAATGGAGACACAGATGGCGATGGCGATGGAGATGGCGATGAAGATGGAGATGGAGATGGAGATGGAGATGGAGACTTTGCCAATCTCTCACGGCCTCGTGACTTTGACTGTGACTCTGAATTGATTTTGTATGAAAAAAAAAGAAAAATGCTGTGCATGAATTATGTACGCACAGCTATGTGTGTGTGTGTGTGTGTGTGTGTAGTCAGGCTGAAGCTGTGCGTTGCCCCCTCGCTGAAAAAGCGAGCAATTTGATGTTGCTTATTATTTCAGGCCTGACGATTAAAGACTGTGAGTGGCTTTAAGGCAACAGCAACAGCAAGAGCAACAGTAACTGTATCTGTATCTGTGTCTGCGTCTGTGTATATATGTATTTGTATTCGTATTTGTATTTCTGCTTCTGCAATTGCATTCGCACTCGTTGCTTTGTGTATGCGGATCGACTACCTTGAACCGCGACCCCAGCTGCCTGCGCAGGGTGGTAGCTGGGGGGCTGCGGGGGGAACGGCGATCGGCGATAGCATTTTGTGATTGCGATTTGACGAGATGCCAGAGCATTCAGGTCCGGGACACAGAGACAGCTAGAGGCTGACAGCACACACACACGCACACACACATATATGCATGAATTAATATTGCTGTCTTTTGTTGTTGTTTGTGTTTTTGTTTTGGTTGAGACATTGAGGCATTACGCATACGACACGCTGTACGAATCACAATCAATCGAGTGTTGCTAAAGGCGCAGCAGTGCCACTTCCGGCCAACAGATGGCGCACGTGTTGGCCAGCAGAAGGGCCAACTGAAATTGTATGCCTGCTGCTGATCCTTATTTTAGGCCAATTTAACGCATATCGCTGTCTCGCTCCCTCTCCCTCTCCCATCTACACTCGCTTGTTTATGACTTGCAAAGAGCAAAGCAAGCGCAAAGACTTTGAAATTGGCGAATTGTGCACAGAGCTTTGCGGGAAAATTCAATTTAAAGCCAGCCACAACAAAGCAGCAACAACAACTGCAACAACAACAACAAAAACAGCAACAGCAATAAATTGTTTCATTCGCGCACCTGACACATAAGCTCCGAATTGTCGTCTTCATCTGCAGTCGCGACCGTTCGACGGGATCGCATCGGATCGCATCGGCCAAGGTACAGGCAATAATAATAATAACAACAACAGCAACAACAACAACAACATTGGCCTGTACATGGGATTGAACATCTGGTTGGTGACTTGCTGTGCCAACGCACCGTGGTGCGAAACCCTTGCAATTAGGACACAAAAACATATGCATGTTTCAGCAAATTATTCAAAAGTGTGTGTGGAGGGAGGGGGGAGGTTATTATCGTAGCTAGCCTAAGCACTCGCCCATTAAGTCTCTTAATTTGCCAACTCAATCTCGTGTCACAAATTGGCAGTTCGTGCGTTTGCCAGCTTAAGAACTTGAAATAGAACCTAGGAAATGTTATTCCAAAAATTTAAATAATAATAATTACAATAAAATATAAATAAAAAAATAATACAATATTATTCAAAATATATTTAAATTGGAGCTGTGCTGAAGTTAGCTTAGCTGAGCTTGAGCTGATTTCTGTTGCTGTATTTAGGAACGTCAAGATTTTTTAAAGGATAAGAGAAATTCTATAAATAAATAAAAAAAAAAAAAAATACAAAAAAAATATTCATTTGATTTCATTCAGCTGAGTTAAAGATGATGAACTGATGGGTTATTATATATATTTACATATTTATTGATATATGTATGTAAATTATTTTGTAGAGCTTTCCTTAGGCCCCTTGATTGTACTTATTATTGTTTGATTTGATAGCTATTGGAAATACTTCTATCATATTCTAGCTCAATCAATTTCTCTAGTTCTCCCCTTGGCGAGCTCCCATCTAGCTTTTAGTTTTTGCATGTTTACTGATTATAGTTAGTACATAATTATATAATAGAATATATAGTACTTGAATATATATACGTACATATTATACGTATACTTCATATAACATGTGTATACTTGATATGTTTAAAACAAACAACACAACAAATCATATTGAAATTTCATATGCAAAATAATGAAAAAGCTGAATATTAATATCAGAGTATAAATAGAATCAAAAATACATCTTTCTTCCGTATCTCGTTTATCTTATAGTCCTTCCCCTTCTACTTCTTTTGCTCCTACTTCTATTTCTTTTTCCTTTTCTCTTATATTATTTCATATATTTTTCTTTATTTACTTTAAATTCTTCGACTATTTCTTTCTTTCTGCTGGCTAGAAAACACTTTTTTCTGTTCTTATTCTTCTTCATCTCAGGTTCTTCATTTTATTAGATTTATTCTACTTCGCACTCACTATTTTGTTCTACTTATTTGACTGATTATTCTTTTAAATTTCTCCATCTTCATATATTTCTTCTCATTTCATTAGTATTCCTTCTTATTCTCTTTCCTATATTATTTCAAAAATTGTTTGTTATTCTTTTTACAAGTTCTCCTTGTTCTATTACTTCCACTACTTTTTCTGGTAACTTACTCTTTTATTGCATATTGCACTAACCTTAAATGTTATTCACTTTCTGCGCCTTTTTAGCGCTTTTGTACCACTGTGCAGGGGCAACAGCGGCGACACTGCAATTATTGCAAAGGCAACGGATTATGAGAGCTGGCGCTGAGCAGCAGCAGCAGCAACAACGACAACGACGACGACGACGACGACATGTCGGCATGTGAATGTCCGTCCCCAGCAAGAGGGAAGGGCGGGGCGGGTCGGGGCGGGGCGGAAGGAAGAGGAGGCAAAGCAAGGGACTGTGCAACTGGAGAGCGTGCAAAACGATTATCGTCCTGGACGAGGACGAAGCCGAGGGCAATGGATAATATAGGAGATATCGCTTACGTCCAAGCAAAAAGGGAATATCTCATTTTCTCTCTCTGGAACCGGAATTGCTTTCCACCTCATTATAACTCAACTGCTAATTCATGACGAAATATGTTAATAAATAGGCACAGGCAGCAGAGCCACTGCAGCTGACTGGAGCTGAAACTGCAACACGACACAGCAATGAGAGTAAGCCAGAGAGAAGAAGAGAGAGAGAGAGAAAGGTGTCTAAGAATCGTTAATAGAATATATGGAAAACATATGTGAGGATATGTTTAGTATAGAAAATAGATAGAGATATGAAGGAATAAGAGGAAGGGGACGAGAAAGAGGAAGAGACACGAAAAAAATAGAAGATGATAACGAAGAGTAAAGTAAAAGAAGAAGAAAAAAAAGATGAGGAAAAAAATATTATGATGAAAATTAAAAATAAGAAGGAAATGAAGAAAAATAAGATGAATAACAATAAGAAATTAAAGAATAAGGAGTTGATGAATAAGAATGAGAAGAGAAAGAGGTATCCCTCATGAAGTAAAGGAAACAACAACCCATAGAGAACCATATATAGAAATGAAACTATTACCATTGTTACTAAAGCGAAATTGCTGATATGATATATTTTATGATATCTTTGAGCCTAAAAAAATTTAGCACCTTTAGGCAAATACTTGAAAATATGAGCAATATGGTATATATGTATATATATAATCATCATTAATATAAATCATCATTTAGGTAGCAATTATTAACATATAGATTAATTTCAAGAATTTAAGTCTTGGAATCGAAAACGTTTATAGTTAGTCCTGAAGGAGCTATAACTATGAAACTGAACTTAGACTTTCATATGGAATTTCCAATTATGTAGAATTTGTTTATGAAGAAAACTAAGCTTATATGTATGAAGTCTATACATACAATATATCATATACATATAAGTATATACTAATAAAGCTTAATATATAAAATAATATCTATCTTTATATATACATATATAAAGGCCAGGTTTTCAATATATTTAGTATATCTATGCGCAAATCCAATCGTTTTTCTTTTTCTTTTATTTTTTTTTTCTTTTTTTGTGTGCAAAAGTTCAATTGGTTTTAGTCACGAATTATATGTACATATATGTGTGTGTGTATATATCTTTAAATGTATATCTAAGAGACTAGCAAACGCGGCTCAATATAATAAATGATTTATCAGCAATTTGTCAATATTTATTTATTTTGTTTTTGTGGCCACAACTCTGCGGTGGCGACAGAGCAAACTGTATTGTCAAAGCTGTAGTAGTTGTTGTTGTTGTTGTTGTTGTTGGCTTGGCTGCAGCTGCAGGTGCATTGAGGCATTGGTGGGCCCTGAAGTTGGCGTCAAGCGTCAACGCCTGAGCGACAATTATTGCTGGCAATCAAGCATAGGCAAATCAGCGACTGCCAGCAGCCGTAACGAGACGCAGAGCCAAGAGAGTGTGAGAAAGAGAGAGAGAGAGAGAAAGAGAGGGCGCTTAAGACAAACAGAGAGCGAGAGACAGAGAGAAGTAAAGCCTTACAGACTTTTTGTTAACACTTGAGCAGAAGCTGTGTGTGTGTGTGTGTGTGTGCGAGTACCTTATGAAGTTGCAGCATGAATATATATATATATATATATATATATATATATAAATATAGGTATATATATCTGAACACAGACATATACTATATGCCTGACAATAGCATATAATAAAAGGAAAAAAGTCAACTGGCTGTTCTGTTCTATAGCTAATTATAAGCATGGTGTAAATTTACAATGCCAGTGTTTACAGCTCACGAACAGGCGATTATATATACCAATATACCGATAAATATACATAGGCATACCTATGCCAATTCACCATCTCCCTCTCTCTCTCACTATTTCTTCTCCTTTTCACTATTTAGAGCTATGCGATTTGACAAAAGGCAAAGAGCGCGAGATGTTAATGTAAATATTAAGACAACTGGCAAATATCGAAATTCTTGACAGCAAAACACAAACACAAACACACACACAAAGATAAATATATATATATATATACTATATAAATATAGATAAACGACTTTGCTCAGCGCAGCTGGTCAAAAGTATTTCAAGGACTTTCATTTCTTTAAACTTTGTTTTCACTGCAGAGCAGCAAAACTCTTTCTATATTTAATTTCTGTATTTTTACCAACCTCTGGTAATACAAGGTGTTAAAGATATTGAGAGACGGATCTCAGTTCTTAGCAGATTTCCAATTAATTTCAGCATTGTCCAGATGGAAGTTTGGTTCTTAAAGATATTTATAGATATAGAGAGAGATACATATAGTGTATATATAGAAAGCGAGAGATTTATTGAGTGAAGATGATAAACTTAGTGAACAAATCTAATGCTAACAACAAAACCATTATACCCTGATTTCCCATTTTCAACAACATCTCATACATATACATACATATATATGTATATGCTATCAAAAGTCTGTATATATAACTTCAACTCGGCGTACTCATTATAATAAACTAAATTTCGTTGCTATAACTCAAGTAATTCTCAAGATCTGCTTAAAAAGGCAGTGAGAATCATCAATATACATAAATAAGATTGTGTTGATTTCTTTTACATATATATTAATAATATTATTAAATTCTATGATTTAAGAGCTTACAGAGAGATAAGCAAACATATAGTCTATATAAAAAATATATATTTTTTATATATGTACATAATATAGCTACGAGCTGCAATGAACTTTAAATGCCCTCAAGAGTATACATATATGTATAACTCATAATACATGTATAACCATAATGTGTTACCCATTATATAAAGGGTTTACATATAACTTATTCTATATTTAATTAGTATAAGTATATAAAAAGTATATGAAAATTATTTATATAGAGTTTATATGTAGCACATTATATAAATATAGATATAGCCCCTTATATGTATATACTCATTAACAGTTTTGACTTTGCAATCCTTAATTTAGTTTGTTCTACTAGTAAATCTACTCAAATTTCTTTAAGTCTTTGATATAACTGAAGATAGCTAACAACATATTGTCTATGAGTAGTATTCACTTGTTATAATGTCTCATATATCATATTTCTTTTTACAAATATTTTGGTATTATTTTCAATAAAAAAAATGCCTAGACATTCGGTAAGAAATTAATTAAATTTAATTTAAAAATTTTTTTTTCATATTAAGGATATGCATTGCAAATAGATCCTTCAAAGAAATATTAGTACTATAGCATGTATGATGATTATACATACATACATAGATATGCACATCTATATCAATTATCCATTGCATATGATATATACATACGTACATATAAGCATGTATATATCGTAGTCACTTTAAAAGTAGAGTGAGACAGAGAGAGAGAGAGAGGAAGAGATATCTGTATCAAAAATGTCAAAGGAAGTCTTTATCGAGCATACGCCATGTAACACTTAAAATCTATATAAAAATCTGTCGAACTTATATAAATCTAGAAAATATATACCAAGTATTTACTATATGACATACAACTATACAATAGATAGTTTCTTATTATCTTAAGATAATGCGTTTAAGCCAAAATAAGAACTTACCTGAATGCTGAGTTTAATTCTTTCTGCTTTTGTTAACTCCTTTCTTAGTTAATACTCTTGGAACAGTTGTTGTAGCTGTTGTTTCAGTTGTAATTGGTGTTGTTGTTGTTATTGGTGGAGTTGAAGTTGCTGTTAAAGTTGTTTGCTTTTTGTGTTTTCGTTGTTGTTGTTGTTTTGATCAATTTGCTTGATGTGTTTGTTAAGTTAGTTAACTCGTTTAGTTGTTGAACATCGTTACACACACTCACACTCACACACACACACATACATGCACATGCCAAACACACACGCACACTGTTGGGCATATGTATGTGTGCGATTGTTGTTGTTGTTGTTGCAAATGTTGAGCATTTTTTGTTTAGCTTCTTCTTCTTCTTCTATATTAACTAAGTATTATTAGGTGTTTGTTTTTGTTTTTGTATTTCGTTAATACTTCGTTGTCAGCTCTGTTTCTTCTACTTCTTTGTTGTTGTTGTTGTTGTTGTTAGCACCTTTTGTTGTTGTTGGTTTGTTGCTGTTAAAATTCTGATCACATCATAATTATAATTATATAAAATTATAATTATGTTTTTTTTTGTTTATGTTTATGATAATGTGCTTGTTGTTGTTTGTTTGTTGTAGTTGTTGTTGTTGTTCTTGGCTAGCTGTAAAATTAATGTTGATTTTTTATTATTAGAATTTGTTTTTGTTTTTTTTTTTTTCTCTCTATGGGTGCACCAAAACAAGCTCAAATCTTAAGTTCTGTTTTTGTTAAGCACAGCTGCACCCACACGCGCGCACACACACACGCACACGAATGCATATATAAGTTAACACAATCGACCAGCAAAACATAAATGTTCAGATTGATCACGCGCCGTCAGCATGAATGTAGCCGTTCCCAGCGGATATTGCACAACAGCAGCAGTGGCTCCAACGCGCAACAATGTTGTTGCCCGAAGTAATGCGATGCCTCGCGTAAATATGCAATGTCAGCATAATCAGGGTTTAGGGCTAGCTTTGGATATAAGAATTTATGTCACTGTACTTTAGTTGATTTTTGATAATAAAGAACGTCGGTCGTCGCCACGGGATTATTGAAGTCTACTCATTTTGTGCAACACCGCACACTAACATCTAACAACTACAGCAAAAAAGCTTAATTGGCGCCCAACCGAAACGAACCCAAAAAACAAAAAAAAAAAAAAAAAAAAAACGAAATTAAAACTTCGATTAAAACAAGCATTCAGTGAGATAAATACCCCACAAGTGCAAAAAAAAAAACAGCAAGACAACTAAAACGCATAACCAAAACGAAAAAAGAAAAAAAGAAAGCAGCATTAGACGAAGCAGTACGCAGCGAAGACACCCACCACGAAGCGGCTCATCAGCGAAGAAACACACAACATACAGTCTACTAACATAATATAAGAACATGTGAGTAGAGTGTTCATTGCAAAAAAAAGAAATTAAGGAGTAAAAACAAATAAAAATACAATTTCAACCTTTAAATATTAATTATTAATAACAAAAAACGCAGCACGCAAAATTCCCTGTCTTTACTTGCCCTATGAGTGATAGTGAAATACAAGATTTAATAACAAATTTTCGAAAAATTTACAACACAGAAAATTTAAAAATGGCTTTGAATTCAGATCAATTAAAAGCTATAGTAGAAGGCGCAGTCGCAAGCGCTTTAGCTGCTCAAAAAGATAGCTTTGATAGAAAATTAAACGAAATTGAACAACGTATAAATTCAGTACAGGTTAGCGCACCCGAGGTAGAAACTTTCAAGGAGGCAGAAATCAAAATAGGTGTTATTTGCAACGAAACCCTTGACATCATGAAGTCCCTCCCGGACTTTGAAGGAAAAAGCGAAACTTATGTATCTTGGAGAAAGGCTGCGCATATCGCATACAAGGTATATGAGAAATACGATGGTAGCTCAAAGCATTATCAAGCTTTGGGAATATTAAGAAACAAAATTAAGAACGCTGCTGATATGGTACTCTCTTCTTTCGACACTCCTCTAAATTTTAAGGCCATTATAAATCGGTTAGATTTCACGTACTCCGACAAACGACCGATATACTTAATTGAACAGGAGATGTCAACACTCCGCCAAGGAAATTTGACACTACTGCAGTACTACGACGAGGTAGAAAAGAAACTGACTTTACTTATAAATAAGACAATCATGACCTACGACACCACCGTTGCCTCTTCGCTAAATGAGAAATATAGAGCAGACGCCCTGCGAGTATTCATCTCAGGAACCAGGAAGGCCTTAAGTGATGTCCTATTCTCAGCTAGACCAATTGATCTTCCCTCTGCATTGGCATTGGCTCAAGAAGTTGAGTCAAATCATGAACGTTATATGTTCGCCACAAATTTCGCCCGCAGTATAGAAGAAAAAGCGCAGAAGATCGAACAAAGACAGCAAGTCAGAGACAAGACTCTAGCTCAAGACCCAAAACACAACCAACCAGGAAAAAGCCCACACTACAAAAGACCAGAATTCTCACCACGACAAGAACAGGTAGAACCAATGGACGTTGACTCATCTTCTCGCTTCAGACAGGCTACGCAACACCAACAAAACGCGACCTTCTCGAAACAGACTCAGTGGCCAAATCAACAACGACGCACTCAATACGAAAACTACAATAACCAGGGACAGGCAAACAAACGACCAAACAGCGGTAGCGCACGGTTCACAGGACCGAAACAGCAAAAGAGTTAACCACCTAGGAACAGAAGATACAGAATACGAGCAGGACAATAGCGAATACCAAGCGATCGCAGAAACCGAGACAGAAGACGTTGACAATGAATTGGACGAATACGACCAGGTCAATTTTTTAGGAATAAATCCCTGCTCCCGTTCATAGAGAGAACGATAGCAGGGAAAACCATAAAGTTGCTAATAGATACCGGAGCCTCAAAGAATTACGTGAGACCATTAAAAGAACTAAAAAATATTACGCCGGTAGAAAAACCCTTTCGATTAAAATCAATCCATGGCCACAACGTAGTTGACAAGAAATGCATAATGCACCTTTTTAATACCAAGACAACATTTTTCTTATTACCAAACCTCACGACATTCGATGGTATAATCGGACTTGACCTACTAAACCAAACCAACGTTTTATTAGACTTCAAAAATAAGAAACTAACAACAAACTATGGTTCTGAGACCATTAACTTTCTAAAATGCCCAGCCGTAAATTTCACAAGTGTCAAAGAAATAGAAGCCCCTCAGGCTATAACAACGGAATTTCAAACAATGCTCAAAGCCCGAGCAGGAGTATTTGCGGAACCAAATGAAGCGCTTCCGTATAATACAAATGTCATTGCAACTATTAGAACAGAGGACGAGAATCCCATTTATTCAAAATTATATCCATACCCAATGGGCGTATCAGAATTCGTAAACACAGAAACTCAAGATCTGTTAGAAAACGGTATAATACGTCCGTCCCAGTCACCATACAATAACCCCGTGTGGGTTGTAGATAAAAAAGGTACCGACGAGCAGGGAAGAAAAAAGAAACGTTTAGTTATAGACTTCAGAAAACTAAACAAAAAGACAATAGATGACAAATACCCCATTCCCAATATAGCCTCCATTTTATCCAACTTAGGCACAGCAAAGTACTTTACAACACTAGATTTAAAATCCGGATTCCACCAGATTTTACTTGCCGAAAAAGATAGAGAAAAAACAGCCTTTTCTGTAGGAAGCGGAAAGTATGAGTTCTGCAGGCTCCCTTTTGGCTTGAAAAATGCACCTAGTATTTTTCAGAGAGCCATTGACGATGTGCTCAGAGAGCAAATTGGAAAATCTTGTTATGTTTACGTAGACGACGTAATCATTTTTTCTGAAAATATGGAAAGCCATGTCAAGCATATCGCCTGGGTCCTAGATAAACTATACGAGGCCAACATGAGAGTTTCACCAGAAAAGTCGCACTTTTTCAAAGAAAGTGTAGAATACCTAGGTTTCGTAGTCTCAAGTAATGGTATAAAGACATGTCCAAGTAAAGTTGAAGCGATTCGTAACTATGAAGTACCAACAACTTTGTTTAACGTCAGATCATTCCTTGGGTTGGCAAGCTACTATAGGTGTTTCATCAAGGACTTCGCGTCTATAGCAAAACCTATAAGCGACATCTTAAAAGGCCAAAATGGCAAAGTGAGCGCCGGACAATCCAAAAAAATTCCAGTAAAATTTGACGAGAGTCAACATGCGGCATTCGAGAAGCTAAAAGAGGTTCTTGCATCCGAAAATGTAATGTTGCTCTACCCTGACTACAAGAAGCCGTTTGATTTAACAACGGACGCTTCATCCTCTGGTCTTGGGGCAGTTCTGTCACAAGGTGGAAAACCAATCACCATGATATCAAGAACATTAAAGGATAGAGAGCTTATCTTTGCAACAAATGAGAGGGAACTACTTGCAATAGTTTGGGCTTTAAAAAACCTCCGAAATTATCTATATGGGGTAAAAAAATTTAAATATCTTTACGGACCATCAGCCTCTGACGTTTGCAGTATCCGACCGAAACCCGAACGCAAAAATCAGGCGTTGGAAAGCTTTTATAGATGAATATAACGCAAACATCTATTACAAGCCAGGGAAGGAGAACTACGTTGCGGACGCACTGTCACGGCATAATATTCATGCCCTAGAGGACGATGTACAGTCAGACAGAGCCACAATTCACAGCGAAATATCGCTCACATACACCATAGACACAACAGACAAACCAATCAACTGTTTCCAAAACCAAATTATAATAGAAGAAAATAATATAGCCTCTGATCGTACAGTTATCCTATTTGGTAAGAAAATCCGACATACAATTCATTTCTCAAACAGAGACTCGTTAATCAAAAGAGTTTGCGATGTAGTCAAAAAAGATGTCGTAAATGCAATCCATTGCGAGTTACCAATATTAGCATTCATACAACATAAACTAATAGAAACTTTTCCAACAACAACATTTCGATATACAAAGTACATAGTAAATGACATTTTTGATAAAAACGAACAGAAAGAAATAATTGCAACAGAACACAATCGGGCTCACAGAGCAGCCCAAGAAAATGTGAAGCAGATTTTACAAGACTATTTTTTTCCGAAAATGACAAAATTAACGAACGAAGTTGTTTCAAATTGTAAAATTTGTAAAACAGCTAAGTACAATCGTCACCCACAAAAACAAATACTTGGAGAAACACCCATACCTTCCTATGTGGGCGAAATACTACACATAGACATATACTCAACCAATAAAAAATACTTCCTTACGTGCATAGATAAATTTTCAAAATTTGCAATTGTTCAACCCATCGCTTCAAGGACAATAATTGACATACAATCAGCAATTTTACAACTTGTAAATTTTTACCGGCATACCAAGACGATCTATTGCGATAACGAGCCCTCCATAAAGTCCGAAACAATAAAATCTCTGCTAAACAATCAATATAACATTCAAATCGTAAATGCCCCACCACTCCATAGTACATCAAACGGACAAGTCGAGAGATTCCATAGCACCCTCGGTGACATTGCAAGATGCCTAACAGCTCAAAGGAAAATTACTGACACTGTTGAAACGATACTTCAAGCAACTATCGAATATAACAATACAATTCACTCAGTAACGGACAAACGACCAATCGATATAATCCACTCATCCTCCCCAGAACTCGAAATAGAGATAGGAAATAAAATTCAAAAGGCACAACAACTCCTAACAAATAGAGTAAACGAAACAAGACACAATAGACAATTCCAAATAGGCGACACAGTTTTGGAAAAAACAAACAGACGCTTAGGGAACAAACTGACACCACTATACAACGAAGGCAAAATTGACGCAGACTTGGGGACAACAGTCTTAATAAAAGGGAGGGTGGTCCACAAGGACAATCTAAGATAGGCAAAACATTAAATTCCCTTTTTTATCTTTTTAGGATTTGGACTATACTTCTTTTTGCTACAACGATAACAGCGAAATTGACTGACTATACTAACATGGACTACATACCGATCTTGGACGGATACGTAACCATTTGGACGGATTTCCAATACTTGAAGCACTCAACCAACCTTACCCTATACTCAGAAATAGTAAAAATACGAAAGAATTAGCAAACCA
Source organism: Drosophila mojavensis (assembly GCF_018153725.1). Lineage (NCBI taxonomy): Eukaryota > Metazoa > Arthropoda > Insecta > Diptera > Drosophilidae > Drosophila > Drosophila mojavensis. Next base: position 7,459,699 of record NW_025318667.1, read on the forward strand.
TTTCCCCCGATCACATATGAGAATGTTATTAGACGCAGACATACAACATATAGAAACATTAATAGCTACAGTAAATGTCCACCATAGACATGCTAGGAGTATCAATATGCTAGGCACCGTTCTAAAGGTCGTAGCTGGCACGCCAGACCATGATGATTTCGAGAAACTAAAATTTACACAGAATGAACTTGTAGAGTCAGAAAATAGGCAGATAACCATAAACACAAAAATGCAGGAACAAATTAATAAGCTAACTGACACCGTAAACCTCCTAGTAAAAAACACAAAAGTAAAACAAGTAGACACAGAGCATTTATATGAAACGCTGCTAACAAGAAATAGAATAATTATCTCAGAGTTAAAAACCTTAATACTATCAGTAACACTTGCAAAGGTTGGAATTGTAAACCCCTCCATTTTGGATTCCACTGATTTAAAAAACATTGTTAATGAACACTCTATAAATATCACTATTACTGACTTAATGGAAGTATCTCAAATTAAAGTTTTGTTAAGCGAAAATTTTCTACATTTCATTATAAGATATCCTAAGCCTAGCATAGTATGTAAAAAATTAACCGTATACCCTGTCCAACACAACGGCATCATAATAAATTTCGCCGAAGACTACAATTTAGCTGACTGTGGAAATCATGTAATATCAATAGGAAATTGTAGTACAGCCCTCACAATAACGTTCTGCAAGAAGTCACCCTACACAACATGCGCTCAACAGCTACACTCAGGTGACACCGCACATTGTTCAACTCGGCCCAGCCACCTCGAACCTCTAACCATAGTCGACGATGGAGTAATCATCATCAACGACGGAGCAGCTACAGTCAACGAGCAGATGGTAAAAGGGACGTTCCTCCTTACCTTTGACGACAAGATAAAGGTAAACAACACCGTATACCAAAACCAAAAAACTACGTGAGGAAATCCCCGGGACCAGCGGTATCTGCGCTCTTAAATATAACAGACCACCAAGAGATACCAAGCCTGCCATACCTGCAGAAGATAAGCATAAAAAATCTGCGGGATATTGCTCAACTAGAGGAAGGGCTAGTAAGAAGGCCAATAGTATCTGGGCTAACCGTGGCCATCCTTTTACTCTCCTGCTACGCTTCGATGAAACTCTATCAAAGACATCAGAGGAACAAACGTCAACGTGATCTTCAAACATTAATTAACAGTTTCAAGAAAGCCGAGGACGTCATTCATCTAAGTGGGGGAGGAGTTAACACAATCGACCAGCAAAACATAAATGTTCAGATTGATCACGCGCCGTCAGCATGAATGTAGCCGTTCCCAGCGGATATTGCACAACAGCAGCAGTGGCTCCAACGCGCAACAATGTTGTTGCCCGAAGTAATGCGATGCCTCGCGTAAATATGCAATGTCAGCATAATCAGGGTTTAGGGCTAGCTTTGGATATAAGAATTTATGTCACTGTACTTTAGTTGATTTTTGATAATAAAGAACGTCGGTCGTCGCCACGGGATTATTGAAGTCTACTCATTTTGTGCAACACCGCACACTAACATCTAACAACTACAGCAAAAAAGCTTAATTTATACACTGAAACAAAATGTTTTGTTGCATATTTGGGTTAAAGAATATTTTTGCATCATTTATTTGATTTGATTTGATTTTTTCTATATTAATTCGATTAATTTTTTTTTTATTGTTGTTGTTGTTGCTGTGTATTTGTCCGTCCGAGTGCGATTTTTTTGTGCGACAGGCAGAAGCAGCAGCGCCGCCGCTTTTGAAAACGGTTATAAAATCGCACGACACAAAAATTTGCTGCGGCAACGGCGACGACGACGACGACGACGGTTGCTTCTGCTGCGGCTGCTGTCGTTGTCGTTGTCGCTGCTGTTGTCGCCATTTTTGCTTGGCAAAACTTTTGTGCACTTTGCACTCGCTCTCGTACACACACACAGACCCACACACACACACACACAGAGGCACGTGCATGCATATATATATATGCAGCTAATGCGCTCTCGCTCACGCACACACAAACACATACACACACGGCGAGAGAGGACAACGACAACGACAACGACACAAATAACAAACACACACACACACATACACAGTCACCCGCACCCGACGCCAACGACGACGACGACACACACAATCAAAAACTCATTCGGCTACTTGGGTGCACACGCCTCCTCGTGCTGCCAGCCCTCGGCCCTAAAGCGCGCTCGGCCACCAGGCAGACCAAGCATTTCTATGTGCCACACCCCTACGCCCTTTGCATGGACTCTAATAAAAAGCCAGCCAGCCGCAGCAGCAGCAAGCCGAAAGCCAATAAAAACAAAAAAACAAAAAATAAACGAGAAAAAAACGTGCCGAGACGAAGGTTTTGCGACAATATGCGACGACGCTGACGCTGGCAGCGCTGTTTGCGTTTGCCTTCGACCAATGACACTCGACGACAATATTAAAGAACACTCACACACACACACACGCACACAAAAAGAGCTACGCACACAGCGACAGCATGTATATACGAAACATGCAAAAAGCGAATCTCAAAAAAACGAAATGTCGTCGTCGTCGGCGTCGTTCCGCGGCTGGAATGGGGGCGAACAGCGCTGCAGATGCTGAGGGACAGCAAAATATGTATTAAAAAGAAGAAAAAAAAAAAAAATTACGCAGCCACACAGAGTACCTCAAGGCAGGCGACAGCAGAGACGACGTCGGCAGCGACGACGACAACGACTATGTAATCCAATCGAATCGAGAACAAACACACACACTCGCACGCACACAGTAGAATGAGAGGGGGAGGTAGAATAAAAAACGAACGCAATTGAAACGCCGAAACCAATCCAGAGGACGCACAAAATGACGAAGCAGAAGAGCAAAAGGCGACGGCAGCAGCAGCGACAAGCGACAAACGACGCGCGACACTTGTGTATGTGTATGTGTGTGTATGCGGCTGTGCTTGTGTTTATGTGCGAGTGGGAGCGAGAGCATGGCAATTGGAATGCAAGCCAAAAGCAAGCAGTGTAGGAATAGGAGTAACTGTCGAGTAGGTGGTGCAGGACAGCACCAGCACCATCTGAACAGAGCAGAGCAGAGCGAGAACGTTGTCGTCAAACGACGAGCGCGACCCCTACAACAACAGTTAGCTGGGCTCTGCCAGCCAGCCAGGCAGCCAGCCAGTGGCGACAATTGAGGGTAGTCATTTTTTTATGCTCGTCCAGTACATAGCCAGTCAAGGACTATATACAGTTATACATGTGACTCTCTCTCTATGTGTGTGTGGGTGTGGGCGGAGGGTGTATGTGTTTGTGTGTGTGTGTGTGTATTAGGGGCAGTTTTTATGGCTTGTCCAAGTTTCACTTGCAGCACATTTTGTGCATTTGCATTTCGCATTTATCACAGAGTTTCCTTTTTTTCTCTCTACTTTTTTCTCTTTACACATCAAAAACAAAAACACAAAAAAAAAATTATATTATTATTATTATTATTTTTTGCTGCAATTGCAATCAACTAAAACTATAAATTCTCGTTGATGAAGCACAGTAAAAAAAAAAATAAATAAAATGAATATATACCAAATTATTGCATAAATAATTTAAATAAAATGCTGGTAAACGAACGTGGAAATGTTTTTAAATCTTTTTTGCGATTTTCGTTAATTTCGTTATTTATTTAATTTTTGCAGTTGTTCTGCGCTTTGCCGTTTTAGCGACGGCAAAACAAGACGCGCGCGCGCAACAGCAGCAACAACAACAAAACAGAAACAGAACGCAACGCAACGCAACGGAATACAACAGAACAGAACAGAACAGAACACAACACAACGTACAGAGGAAACGTACACAACAAAACGACAACGAGGAGCGTCAACGACAGCGACAACGACAACGATAGCGACAGCGACGGTGGCAGTGGCAGTGGCAGTGGCTTGGCCTGGCTTGGCTTGGCTGGGCTATGGCAAAGTCGGCAGCGCAGCCAATGCCGGTGGGGGCGACAGTGCAGCCACAGCCACCACAGCTACAGCACAGCAACGGCAGCGGCGGCTATGGCCGCGACGATAAAATATCGGTAAGCAGTTCAGTTCACACAAGAGAGACTATGACTGCGACGACAACGACGACGACGACAGCGGCGACGGCGGCGGCAACGACGACGACGACGGCGACGACGATTGCGATGCGATTGCGATGGCGATGCGGCAGCGGCAACTCAACTTTACTATTTGAAATCACATCCAACGCACGTCGCCGTCGCGGTTGCTGCTGCTGATGTTGCTGCTGACGCTGACGCTGCTGCTGTCGTCGTCGGCGTCGCATGGGCCTGGGCAGTGTTTGGCGCTCGTGCTTGGACTCGGAGACCGAGACCCACCTAGCGGCGAGAAAAGACAGCATAAATACACACAACAGCCACACACACACACTCACACCGCCTCTCTCTCTCATATATTTCGCCGCATGCATAAGCTGAACGGCCACTGGTGGCGACCAGCACACAAACACACGCACACTCACACACCAATGCACAAATACATATACTGGCGCCGCAAGTGTCCATTCGCTTCTGTGCGTATTGTAGTGCTTGCTCCCTCACTCTCGCTCATGCCCAGCCCATAAGCAGCAAGCACACCACACACACACACCGAGAAAGACGAGAAAAAACATATTGGAACTAAATGGCAAAGAGAGGGAGAGTGATAGAGAGAGAGCCAAAAAACAAGCAAGCAGTTCAAAATTGAATTCGAATGCTTATTTCCCACGTTCGCTCTTAAGAGCGAGCTCTGCGCTCTTTAGTGTTAGCGATGACTCTCTGCACTATGATTATGCACCCTACGATTCGGCCAACTGTGAGCTGTTATCAATGAACAAATAGTTTAAAAGGTTTCTGTATTACTTTCAATACTTAGCTATGGTACTATAATATATATTTTTTATATAAATAATTGTAATTTTTTTTTTTATAGCATAATGGTTCAGCTTAGCTTCTACTATTAATTTAAATACATTTTTGTAGGGCATTTAGAAGCTATGCTGGCCGCTCTGCTCACTGTCCAACTCATTGTGGGCGCTGGGCATGGCTTGAATCAAGTGTGCACTAATGAAATAATTAATTACGAGCACAAGCACAAAATTCAGCCGTTGCTCAACACACACACACACACATATATATATATGCATAGTGAGAGATGGGGTCTATGTACACTCGCATATATTTATTTGTGTGTGTGTGTGTGTGTGTGTGTGTGTGTGGTGCTTGCTGGACATCTTAGCTTTAAGTGTCTCTCTGTGTGTGTGTGTGTGTGTGTATGAGTATCTATTTATGTCCGTCTGTGTGTGTGTGTGTGTGTGGATGGGGTGTCGCCGTTTTTGATGCAGCCAAAAAAAATCGAACACAACAAATCAAATCAAATTTAATTAAACCATTTTAAGCGATTTCTCAGCCACAAAATGCTATTTCCATACAAATGCACATGCATATATACATATTCATATTCATATTTTGAAATATTTATATATTTATATACAAATATATTGAAATTTTTTCATCGAGTGCCGTCGGCAAATTTCATTGATCATCGATTAATTTAATTGTTTTTAGGTTTTGTTATTCCATATCAAATACCAATCGAAAATGGAGGGAAAGAATAAGAAGAAAGAATAATATAAATTATTTAATCAATTTTGGTGTAGAGAAATATTTATATTTTAGAATATGAATAGTTGTAAAAATAGTATTAGTAATAGTTAAATTTTATGTACATAAAAAAAAAAAAAAAAAAAAAATACTTTTATGTAAAAATAATTAGTTTTTTTATTTTTTATTTATTGCCTTTCAAGTTATAAGAAAAAATCTGTAGAAAATATAGAAAAACGGTATAATAATTATAATAAGGCTTTTGTTCCTATAATTATAATTGTGCATGTTTTTCTTATCAATTTAATATTTAAAAAATCATTAGTCTAATATGATATTTTTTTTATTATATTTAAAATTGAATTTTCCATCAAACATTTTTTTTTTTTTTTTTTTTAAGTTTTAATTAGCTAATCTGTTGATTTAATTGATTAATATTGCTTGTGGAATTATCTCTATGAAAAATTCATTTTCATTAAACTTTTTACACTTAAACTATTTTTTTTTTCACTTTTATTTGAATAGGTTAAGTAAATTTGATTTATTTTCTGTGACATTCGCTTGATAAAATATTTATTTATGTGTTACTTCTACATACGTATATATTTATGTTCATTTTTCCTATATGAATATTACAATTTTATTACAAATTTGTAGCTTTAATTAAAGTTTGAAATGAGCATTTGTTTTTTATCTTGTATTTGTTAAATAAATATTTTTTATATACAAATGGAATTTCATTTTGTATTTTGGGTTTCGAAATGAAATCATATGTACTACATAAGTATATATGTATGAATATCATAATTAATTTCTTCGATTATGTATTTAAATTGAAGATTCAGTCTAAAATTTTGATTTTGAATGACTTTAATATCTCTTTTATCTGTTTGTACTATAGATTAAATATGTATAGAGATATTTAATTGTTTTATATGTTCACAGATATTTATGTAAATAAACATACATATGTACATATATGTACATATATCTATGTTTGTGTCCCATTTGAAGGTAAATCGTTTGTTTATGTGAATTTCCTTCCTCTTTCCTCTTTTCTTCCATTTGGCATATTCCTTCTGCTGCGGCTCAGCACTCATGGTACCGTTAGCTGCTTAAGTCTGTTCGTAATCGTCAACGATTTATATATATTTACATACAGAAGCATATATGTATATGTATATACATATACATATGTATGCATGTATGCGTATGTATAGAGCTCTCCTTTTCCCACACGCATTCACCAGAAGCAGCAACAACAACAACAACAAAAGCAACAACAACAACAAATCGACGACAACTGCGACGTCAGCCAATGGAGCCAACGAATGCGGTCGGCAATGCCACCCTAAAGCCCCACCCCACTCACCTATCCCTCCCTGCACCCCGCGGCGGCTCCTACTACACCACCACCGTCACCTCCACCTCTCGCTCTAGCACACGCTGCCCACGCAACGAATGTGACACAGTGAAATGTGTCGCGCGTCGAACGTTGTCGTCGCATCGGCAGCCGCGCCCCTCGCCGCGACGCCCTGCTGTGACCCTACCCGATCGAAAAAAGACAGCATTGGTCAAAGCCGAAACGGATGGCCGCGCATGGCTTTGAGCGAGAGCGAGAGACAGAGAGGGCGCGCGAGCGAGCGAGAGAGCGCTAGCACAAAGGCGTGCGTGCGAGTGGGCTACAACTAGAGCGTGCCTCTCGCCTCCACACACACACACACACAGCAATTGCCACTATGCTCTCACTCTTATGACAATGTCGGCAAAGCAGTGCAAATGCCTTGCTGCTGTTGCTGCTTGGTCAAGGAAGGCAGGGTGGCAGCGAGCAGAGCGTGCAGACAGAGGGAATGACTGCGAGAGGGAGTGTGGCAGGGAGGAGGAAGGGAAAGACGGGTGCTTATGTGTCAGTTTAGGGCCAAGCATTAAAATCGCAACAAAATTGCGACAATTGCGACAACTTGACCCAATAGCCAAATAAATATTTATGTGCATCAAAATGCTTATGAATAGATCATAACTGTTATTTGGAGAGTGACACTTCAATTGCTGTTGTTGTTGCCGGCGTTGTTGTTGTTGTTTGTTATCTTTGTTGTTGTTGTCGGCTCAAACTTCAAATTGGAGTGTGGGAGCGTCGCGGTCTTTTGTTAGCCAATCTGAAGGTCGTCAAGTCCAGGCCCCAAAGACTCTCGCACTTAGCTGCTTCCTCTTTATCTATCTCACTCACTCTCGCTCTCGCTCTCGCTCTCACTCTCTTTGTGCGCTTGCCAAGGATTGCTAAACCGGTTTTTATTTCGTCTGCTGATTGCAATTGAGGTTTTAGCGCGCAGCATTTGAATTATCTCAACACTCGCAAATAGTTGCAAATTATCAAATACTTTGGCTAAACGATCGTTGTTCCACCCGCAGCATCACTTTGTATTTTGTTTTCAAGATTTAACTCAGCAGGATAGGTGATTACAGAGAGAGAGAAAGAGAGAGAGAGAGAGAGAGAGAACTAGCCTTAGATATGAATGCATGTATGTATATACATACATATGGTTGCACACATATAGTTTTACTTGATATTAGAATATTATATAACGATATCTTCATGTTGACTGTGCTGAGTGGGCTAATGTATATTTTATAAAAAATTTCAACAAGTGTTCGTCTAATCCAATTTACATAAAACTTATCACTCTTTCTCAATTTTGAAACTCTGTAGTAGAATATAATAAGAGTAACATAGATCGATTTCAATCTACTTGAGATATTATTCTGATATTTGAAATTCTTTAGAAATGCATATGGCATATATCAAATATATATCAAATTCGAAGTCCAAGAATTATATAGGTAAGACATATCAGTCTTATCTTACGGAATTACATATTACGTATCCATATTAAATCGAACTCGAAACCTGAATCATAGTATGTATGCATATTAGTACTAGATTGAATTCGAAATCTATCAAGTATCATATGATTTACAACAATTCGAAGTCGATTTCGATTTCGATCTTTCTTTACATCACTGCATAAGTATATAAGTATAAGCATAAGTATATAAATCTAAATCAAAATCTTTCAGGAATCTTATAATAATTTTGCTATCAATTCGAACATGAATTCGATATTTTTTCACTTATTGCTTCAGAATAGTGAATATATGTATCAGTTCGAAGTTGAATTCGAAACGAACTATTTACCGCTATACTCGAATGCATAACAGTTCGATGTCGTTGAATTCGATATTATTCAAGATCCCCATTCGATCATAGTCGCATTTCCATAACCTATAATCAATTTTCTGCTACTATAAATAATAGTAGAATCATTCAGAGTATTTGTGAGACTTCCTTTGTGTCTTTTAGTATTTCCGATTTGCGTGTGACAGCTGTGACTAGTTCTTAAAGGCAATTTGCTTGGGGATTTTGTTGGTTCGTGTTCGAGAGCGTTAATTTGTGACAAGAAGATAAATGTGCTGTGCTCCCCTCCCCTGGCCCAGCGATCGCCACCGTCTGCTGCCGCACCTATTGCTGTTCTAACGCTGTCACACAGGGGGCGAGCACTGCCCCTCTCCCTCACTCCCTCTCTCGCTGTCCGACTGTCGGTCGGACTGCTTATAGCCATGGCAAAGAGCATGATCAAAGACAAAGCCGAAAACGTTGCCGTTGCTATTGAAATCAAGCCAAGCCACCGAAGCCACCGAAGCCACCAAAGCCGCGCCAGCCCAGGCCACAGACGAGGGAATTGACCGCAATTATGCGATAAAGATAAAAACAATGTGGTGTCATTTTAATGGTTCTTTTTCGATGTCCGATGCTCGATGCCCGGGCTTAGTCCGCGTTGCGGGCGGTGCGACAGAGATAGCGCGCACACACTGCAAGCGGGATGGCAACAAGGTGATAATCTATAATTGCCCTTTGCTGCAACAATTGTTCCTTTAATTCCACCGCCGACGACGACGACGACGACGACGATCCGACAAAATGTGTCCCTACTGTCGCTGCGGGTCGGGCAGGACGTCGGGCCGAGCAGCGGCCCAGAGGCAGCGACATTTGGGTAAAACGTGAAACGAATGCGTTGACAGCTTGCGACTGTTTGCTAGATCTCTCTCCCTCTCTCACTCTCACCCTCACTCTGCCTCTCTCTCTTTCTCTCTCGCCGTCTCTCCCTCTTGTCTTTGGCCAAGTGATTAGGGATCAAAATATCGTTTATAACTCATAATGACCATGACAAATATTGAATAGGACTTCTGTCTCTTCTTCTTCTTCTCTGCTTCTTCCTCTTCTTCTGCTTCGGCTGTTGCACGCTTTTGGGGTCCTTGCAGTCGTTGCGGTCAGCAGTTGTTGATTGTGTCGTAAAGGTCACGCCAACTGCATAGCCACATGTCGATCCCACTGTCCACACTGTCCACTCTGAGCAGCAGCAGCATATGGCACTTCAACACTCGCACACACGCACGCACACTCACACACACACACACACACACTCACTCGCTGTTCTTCTTCTTCTTCAGTTAGTTCTTTTACGGCTGTTGTGGCTGCTAATGAAGCGCAGTGGAAATTGCGCGCGGCTGATAATCGCTTAATCGCTTATCAGAAATTGCGCCCATTGCGGCGAGTTGGGCTATCGGTTCCACATTAACCGCAATTAGAGTGACCATGGCACGGCAATTAATTTCACTTCAGTTAATGTTAATTGACATGGCCAGGCCCATGGCACAGTGGTGTCAAATACAACATTTCACCAAAATGTCTTACATGCCCATTCACTGGACGTTGGCAGCAGATGGAATGATAAGGGAGAGGATTTCCAGTAGTAGCACCTAGTTTGTTACCGTTGATTGACAGTCAAGTTAGACAGTCAGGCGACTGGTGTGGTTAGTCAATCAGTCAGTATGATAAACCGTCAAGTTATCAGATACACAGAAATCTTGTCTCTCAATGTGAGTCAATCAGTCGATCTGTCAATCAATTAATTAGTCAATCAGTCAATCAGTCAATCATTTAGTCAGTCAGTTATCCAAAACTTTTGTCCATCAATCAGTAAATGTTAGCCAGATCATCTGTTAATCAATCACCTAGTCATCAGTCATCAGACGTTCAATCACCCGATTGGTGCGTCAACATATTGAATATTTACATATTTTGGTCAATCAGTCTCTCAATCAATCAATCACTCAGTCAATCACTCAGTCAATCAATCAATCAGACGGTCAATCAATCAATCACTGATCTGCCAGTCTGTCATCAGTCAATCTATGATGATGAATAATCTTTTAGGTAGATTGAGTAAATCAGTCAGTAATTCAGTTGAGTCACTCAGTAGATTCATCAGCGAATCTGTTGGTCAATCAGTCATTTATATATTCAATCAATCGGTCAATCAAATCGAATCGATTATACCACCAATCTGTCAATCGACAAGTCAGTCATAGAGTTAATCAATCAGTTAATTATCCCTCAATCAAACTGTTTATCAATCAATCGATCAATCAGCCATGAGTCCATGTCGGACAAGTTATCAATCAGTCAATACGTCCAATTAATCAGTCATTCAATCAATTCAATGAGCGCTCAATTAGTAGTGTCAATGGGCTCGATCACTCAGTCCATCAGTTTAGTCAGTTACTCCAACAGTTAGTCATTCAATCAGTTATTTCATCAGCTTTCAATCAGCACTTAATCACTCAGCTGTGTCCGTTATGCCACCAAGAAGTTATCCAACAATTCATGATAGTTAACTTTTCACTTGTCTGAACAATATCATTCCATAGATCGTCTCCCTCTGCTGCCTTTCATTTTGTAGGCAGTTTTCACGAGTCTTCGAACCACTGTGCGAGTGCATGGCTATCGCAGTTTTCAATCAACATACTCGTAAATTTGCCAATCGCTGACGCAATTGAAACGCTCTCAAATTACGAATACCCTGCACTAGTCTGTAGATAACACAAAAAAGAAACAAAAAGAAAAAAAAAAAAAAAAAAAAAAAAAACATTCCCAAAACAGATCGCGGACACGCACAGTGGCTGTCAGCTAAGTCAGCCTCATTGTTCACTTGTTTATTTTTTTCGTATTTTTTGTATTTTTCTTATTTTTTAGCGATGTCACCTTGTTGGCACAAGGTAGAGCGTAGTCGTATTCGTAGTCGTGGTTGAGCCACACACACAAGCAGAGGACAACAAAAAAAGAAAAAAAAGGATGCGCCAATGTGGCTGGCAAAACAATGAAATTGTGAAATTTTGGTTGGGTTCAAAGAATGTCATGAGCATTTTATGATTTAATCCCCTTTGTGTGAAGCCAAACATTTACCGGATCAGGCCGAAGTGTGGATCAGGACTCTCGAAACGTAAACACCCTCAAATACACACTGAGAGGGAGAGAGAGCGAGAGAAAAAAGGGACAGGATTTGTTATTTGTCGCCGCAGAACTCTTGACTGCGGCTCAGACACCTGACATGCGATTAGTGCCGCGGCCAAGTGGCCAAGTGGCCAAGTGGACAAGTGGCCAACAAGGGCTCTTGGCCGGGCGTAGGCGATCGCAGTTCCAAGTCAATGTGATTTACTTTTGACATCAGCCTGCCTCAGGCTGCCTCCCTGCCTTGCGATGCTATCTGGCCGGGATCGGAAACACAAATGCCCCGAGTCATCAGCTGCAATGCAAAGGCAACTGCAACAACTACTGCAACAACAACAACAGCAACAACAACAACAGCAACAACAACAGCAACAGCAACTGCAACGGCAGACTTTTGGCTAGTCAGTTGGCTAGGGTTGTGCTGGGTTGGGTCGCGGCCAAGCTCGAGTTGGATGGGTTGATTGAGCTGGTCGATAGCTGGCCAGTTTGCAGCTGCCTAAATGGGCAGAGCATCCTAATCGAGTACATTGATTCAGGGGTCGAGCAATAGTCGAAAGTATTTCCACAGCATATGTAAATCGGTCTGTAAATGGGGTTCGTTCTGACTGTTGGGGGTGGAGAAGGATTGAATGCATGAGTGAATGATTAAGTGACTGATTGGCTGACTGATTGGCTGAGACTGACTGACTGGTTAGTTGCTTGGCTTCTGATTGAATGAGACTGAATGACCAAAGTTTCACTGATTGATTGACTGACTGACTTTTGTGCCGAATGTCCATTTGTGTGGTTGATTGGCGACTGATTGACTGAGACTGACTGCCCAAAGATTGATTGATTGAATGGTTGACTGATTTAGTGACTGATTAATAAAGGCTGGTTGAACTATTGGTTATGAAACTGGATTGTATGGATTGATTGACTGTCAATCATAACTGGGTGATTGTTTGACTGATTGACAAAGTGACTGACTGTCTGACTGCTGTTTGAAGAACTGGGAAACCAGTTAGCTGACTAAATGAATGATTAACTGAATAGTTAGCTGACTGACTGATTAATAGAGTCAATCAAATTCAAATTCAAAGAATAACTAACTGATTAACTGATTAGTTGTCTGATGCAGACTGATAGAGTGACAGACTGACGACTGATTGACGATTGAGTGTAATCCTACTTGGCTGACTGATTGAGTGAAAGATGACTCTATCAGAGAACTAACTGAGTTAATGATTAGATTACTGATTGATTAACGATTGGATTGATAGAATGATTGCTGGGTCGATTGATGTAACCAGAGACTGAATGATTGATGGTCGTCTAATGGATAGACTGATTGAATAGTTGAAAGATGACTGATTGACTAGAGCAAATAGGGAATCAAAAAAATGAACTAATTCTTGAATTGATTGAACACAAATTGGCTGATTGACTAGCACATTGGACTGATTGACCGAGCGTTTCTCTCACATTTCCTATCAAAGCGAGAAACTCTAAAGTGAATCAGGTAACATTGCTGATATGTTTGAGAATGATTGATTTGAGCCGTGCAATGTATGAGAACTTGAGCTGCATTCAGTTCGCGGTATGCGGTAGCCGTAGTAGCTGTTGTATCAACTGCGCGCTTGCGATCGTGAGAACTGCACTTAATTGATTTCCACATGCATGTGCCACAAATGAGTTTGCTTATAGTTCAAGCTCTACGCATGAGCGTCACAAATCCGATGTAATCTCCGAGCTGGGGATTCAGCTCTGGGGTTTGGGGTTCAGCTTCAGGTTGAGTTTCAGTTGCTGGCCAAGTTTAGTGCGATAGATAAATGCAGCGCCGAGAAAGTCTTTTTTTTTATTTAGTTTTTTTTTGTTTTTTTTTGTGAAACGTCAAGCTAAAGTGTGTGTTTACGAGTATAGCGAATCGAATCTTTGGCCATCGATGCCTCGTTCTACTGGCGACGCTAGTTCAATGGCGACCTAAGCGCAAAGCTTCCTGTGCCATGCCCTTTTGTTTTCAGATCTGACTCTGTGTGTGTGTGTGTGTGTTATCTAAAAGACCAAGCTCTTGGCCTGCGGCATGTTGCTGCAATTTTTCATTATTCGTACTCTTTAAGTGATCGATCGAAATTAAATAAGAAAAGTAAGCAACGAGAAAGGAGGAAAATGCCCTGCCGATTGCCTGGCGTCCCACAATAAAAATAAAAAAATGTTTTTTTTTATATATATATATAAGGGAACCAGCGACTGGCCCCCAAACCGTCACAGCTCCAACTACAGCAACAACAACAGCAAGAGCCACAGCTATAGCCCGAGACTCTGGCACTGACCAGAGTTCTGACTGTGGCTGGGGAATGCGATGGTTAATGTGCGTTTAGATACGAAGACATGTAATTTTCCCAGCCCCATTGCGATCGGTCGCACAGCCAGCCAGCTGGACAGCTGGACAGCCGGACAGCCGGTCAGCCGTCCAATTGTCTGACTCCAGCTTCGATGCTGAGCCAGCCACTCAGTCGCTGGCCAAGTGGAGGGGCTGTGCCAGCTTAGTCGCCCCCCAAAACCCGCCAGCCAAACTCGAACTGTTTTGCTGTTGTTGTTGTTGTTGTTGTTGTTGTTGTATATATATTTCGTTTTTGGCCCCGGACAGTTGTCAATGGGGCAGATCACAACAGGAACGCCTGGGGAGCTGGCTTTGGCTGCAATCGTGCACTGACGGCCTTTGATTATGATGCCAACCAATGGCCTGGCTGGCTCTATGTGCTCCATTCCCATATTGCAATATTGCTGTGGATTCGATCCTTATTACACGCTTGGCTACTGCACTGGGGACATAGCTTAGGCCGGGCCAACTAACTGCCTGAATACCTCGGAAGATGCACGCAAGCTGCATTCGCCTTCAACAACATCATCATCATCATCATCATGAGGATCATCGTGATCATCATGATCGTCATTATTATTAGTGTAGTCATAGCTGTGGCTTGCTGTTGCCACCTGCAAATGCACCTGTGAACATTTTTGAGCACATTTTAATTGGGGTTTAGTTGTCGGAAATATTTAA
The DNA here is from genome assembly GCF_018153725.1 of Drosophila mojavensis. Classification (NCBI taxonomy): domain Eukaryota; kingdom Metazoa; phylum Arthropoda; class Insecta; order Diptera; family Drosophilidae; genus Drosophila; species Drosophila mojavensis. The sequence continues at coordinate 7,474,722 of NW_025318667.1, forward strand.
ATTTGATAATGGGCGGCATTAGGCGTGGGCGTGGTGCAATTAAAATTATGCAAGTGACTTGTAAGTATCACATATATTGTATGTATACTATATATGGTTTGGGCTATAGATTATGTAAGATCAATATCTATACATTTCATTTTCAAATATACGGTCACACTGATTAGTTGATTTACGTTTCTTACATGAATGCCATTTACAATTTAGCCGCATTTTGCACTTCTAGTTTATAGCTAGACTTTAGCTTGTGCTCTCAATATTTTCCTAGGAATTATCCTTAAATGCAAACGGTCACACTGATCGACAGTTAACCAAAAACAATTTTCACTGCCTTATGACAGTTTGTACATTATTTTTTTTATTTGTATTAATTTTTGTTGTTGTAGTTGCGATCGAGCCTCTGTTTAATTAACGAATGAATCAAGCGAGATCTGCACAGCATCGCCGCATGCTGGGCTCGATTCACACATTGGGGCTCGCTGGGCTGCCCAACTTTCCCAGTGCTTTTGGCCAGCTGAGCGAGCGCAGCGACTCGCCTAGACCCAACTGCAGCGCAAATTGTTTACAATTCGAAAAATTGTTGCCGCCTCTGTTATCTGCGGGCACATCTTAACGAACACGCAGCTCCAGAGTAGCCCCAGCTCCGCTGCAGAGCAGGAGGTCCCCCATACCCATTGCCCATACTCATACTCATACCCATACTCATACCTAAACTGAAACTGAATCTCAGCTGAACTGAACTGAACTGTTCGGAGCCATCTCGCGCAGTCAGCCTTGTGTTGTTGTTCAGTGTTGGTTAATTTGGCATCATTCATCGTGGCCAAAGCCAAATGTCATGCAATGGCTAAGACCCCGCTTCGCTAATTACAGCCTCTTGTTTGTCCATGTGTGTGCGCCATTCTCTGTATGGGTGTGTGTGTATGTGTGTGTGGCAAGTGCCGCAATAGAAGCTTCTGACTCCTCACGTGACACTACATCACGCAGCGTGCCAGATCGAATGCAATTGATCACCACAACCTGGGTGTCATTCTTATCGACTTTGTTGCCTGTTTCTTCACCATCCTCGCCCCATCCCCTGCGCTCACCATCTCCATCTCCTTCGCCCCTTCTGCTCTTTTAGCATTGTTCATGTCCATAGTTGTTTACCAAGGCGACCCAGCGAAATTCTATTTATATTTCAAGATTTGATGAATTATTTTTATGAGCTCAGTTTGAAGGTATCTCCTGAGGATATCGTACTGATCGTTCTATGGTATAGGTCGAAATTACTAGAAAAATATGGATTGTGTTCTCTTGATTTGATCAGTCGAATATTTTATGGAAAGTATTACGCAATTATGTTTAGTAAGGGGTTATCCCATAGTTTATCAAATAACAATAATAATAACAGTGAATGGAATTAGCAATGCTAATGCTAATGCTAATACGAATGGTGATGCTAATGCTAATGCTAATGATAATGATAATGCTAATGATAATGATAATACTAATGCTAATGCTAATGATAATGATAATGCTAGTGCTAATGTTGATACTAGTGCTAATCCTAATGCTAAAGTTAATGCCAATTCTAATAAGACTGAAAGTATTAATGACAATGAAAGAAATAATGAAAACGATTAGATGATGATAATGATTATGACACTGAGATGAAAATCGTAGTGACAATGAGAATACTACTGAGATTGAGAATGAAAATAAATTAGAATGAGAGTGATTAACACAACTATAATTATGATAATATGAACAACAGTCATAATATAATTCATCAATATATAGATAATGATAATGATAATAACAACAATAGGGATAGAGATAATGATAATGCAAATTTGAGCAAACCTGTGTCTAATATGAATGCAAATCTCTTGAATTATGTCCCCCTCTTTTGATATATTCATAGAAAATATATCTCAGGTTTAATTGCCTTTTGTCTGTGGTGTTGTGCAGAAGTCAGAAACTAAAGCTGTTCGGGCTACGATCCATTCCATCGAATCGTAAAGAATTCAGCTAAGCGACAGGTCTCGCCAGAATTATGAAATTGCATGGGTGAATATATTGCCTAGAAGGCTACAACTGTGGCGAGGCAAACGAGTTACGAATTTAATCATAACTGGGAATCACTGACCCATTAAGTTGATGAGATCACCCCAACTGATCCACTTTGCATTTGGCCAAATGGCCAGAGTTGGCTCTGTTGACATTTCTTGACCAGTTTCTTGGCCCGTGGAGTGGCCATACAGTGTGGAGTGGTGTATAGTGTGTGCTGGAGTGGTCTCTGTGGAGTCGAGTGTAGAGCTAGACTCGACTCGCATAATATGCAATCGCCGGAGGTGGAAACAACAAAGAGATCTGTAAGCGACAACAATAACAACAGCAACAGCAACAACAACGGCGACGGGGCGATGTCGGTGACGGTTGTCGACGGTGGCGTTTGCGTGTCAAGCGACATCATTTGCATAACAATGCTGGGGACGATTCAAATTTTTGGTCTCCCAGAGCAATTTTCAGACACACACAGAGATACAGAGTGAGCGTGTGTGAGAGAGAGAGAGACACCCTCTGGCACCTGCTCGTACACATTTAGATATCAACGAGTACATTAATGATTTTTCAGCTGAAGTCGTCGTCGGCGTCACAAATCGCAAGCAAATACCTGCACACACGCGTATGCATATGACATTATCCAAGACACTAGCCAACCTGACGATCTACAGAGAGGTAGGTAAGCGATGGGGAGAGAGATAGAGAGAGGGTTGGGGGGATCCCTCCCTCAGCTGCGTTGCGATTGCGTCGCCAATGCGGAACGGAACGGAATATCGCGATCCGCGGTGAACGCGCGGAGCTCGGAGCTCTCGGGTCTCGGCCAGCCCACAGCTGTTGAATAATTTATGCGCCACTGTTGTCAGCGGCACCTCCTCCGAGTTGAGAGTAGAGCTACGGCTACGGCCGTAGCTGTGGCGGCAATGTCGCGCTGTTGCGTCGACTTTTCACGTAACCCCGCTGCCGCTGCTTGGGGGAGAATTATTTGCGTTCGCCTCCTTGCGTTTCTAATTAAGCGAGAGAAATATTCAAAACCTTTGCCATTGTTTCAGCGATTTTCAAGTTCAATTTACATAACATTCCTAGCCGCCCCGTCGCATCGTGTCGCCCCATTTTCTATATGTTGGATGCTTTTTTTGTTGTTGTTGCCATTTCAAGTCACAGCAACTGCTTTGCTATGTAGATATTTCTCTTCATGTTGTCGCTGCTATTAAAGTCACAGCCTTGAATTGTTAATCTGCTCGGCAATGCGAAAGGTTCAAGGCCAGCGACGCGTCGCCCCCGGTGAAAGGTCACAATCGGTGCACAGATCATGTGGATCTTGGATCTAATCTAGCTTTGCAGTTAACTTTTGTAATCATTTGCTGCAGGAAATTACGCATCGATTTCATAATTGAGCTGCAGAATATTAACAACAACTGCAGACGCAGCAGCAATCCATTGATTCGTAATCAATGTGCTAATCCTGCAGTGCATCCGATTTCCGAGGCAGCTGCTGCTGTCATTGGCTTTGGCTGTGGCTGTGGCTTGGAGTGAGGGCAGAGGCAGAGACCCTTTTACCCTATTATCAACTGCTGAACGCCATTTTGTATAAAGCAAATATGATATTACATAACGCTAGACTAGATTTCCATGCCATTGTTCGAATGGGATTTGCGAACAGGAAGCAATTTCATAGGACTGTGAAGAGCTCTGTCGGTGATGCCTATGATCCATACATATCGTTAGCATAGTGTAATTTAATTAAGAAAATCATGCCTGACTAGGTCTCTAGTAAGGTCTCTAGGTCTATAAGCAAAGTATATGAAGAGCTCTGTCTAAGATATCTATGTTATTGATGATTCCTGAATATAGTTAGTATTTAGATATTTAAAATATCAACAGTATTCTAGTAAGGTCTCTAGGTCTATAAACAAAATAGTGACTTAAGAATGTGAGAAGCAAGAACTTGTATAGAGCAAGCCGCTAGACACTTTGTGAAGAGCTCTGTCTATGATATTTAGGATATCGATGATTCAAAAATATAGTTAGTATTTCAAATTTCAATTCAATTATAATCAGAATTCTAAATATCTTGCTAACAGCTGATTTGTTTCGTCATATCTTATGTAATATTATATAATATATAATTTGTTTAGTATGTTTTGATTGTGAGAAGGAAATAATTTCCTTAGACAAGCATCTTAAGCGAAATGCTAAAGATCAGTCAATATCCTTTACTATATCTCATGCCCATCTAGGTCTTCAATATAAGTTCAATTTGTCAAGTATTTTCTGATACTGGATCTCTTCTGTGAGCTCCCTGGCTACGAGTTTCGACTAACTCAAATATCTATAGATCGCAGAATATTAGGTTTGACAGTTGGTTCCACAATAGATTCGCTAGTCAAATTGTTGGACGCTATAAATCTTCATCACGTTGAGGTGAGTGCGCATAGAGATGTCAGGGCGTGCATGAGTCGCATTTGGATGCCCCAAATTGAGTGGCCTTAAGTACTTGGCAATTGTTGTGTCTGTTGTGTGTCAGCCGTATGCGCTATATCCTCTGCACAGCAATTGAGGCAGGGAAGCAACTGTCTCGATTCCCAAATGAGGGGCTAAGTAGCGGGCCCGATGAGCCAGCGCGATGATAGGATGTGAATAGAAATGCCAGGCCAAAGCAGCCCAGGCCAGGCCTGGCGGGTATCATAAATGATAATAATTTCTGTAAATAAATATTGTGTAATCATCGCCAGACGCCATTATCAAGACGCACACGCCTCGACCCCTATAAGGAAGCTCTGCTGCAGCATTATTATGCTGTCATTTTTGCCTAGTTGTTGTTGTTGTTGTTTTTGTTGTTCTCAAATAGAAATCCCAATTCTTGCGATCCGCTGCGACAGGCCAAATGACGAGCATGATATTGAAGACATGGCCAGGGCCATCTGCTTGGCTCAGACAGCATGGAGGACTCGCTGTCGTCCTTTTCCACAACGTGTATTTGTATAGCAGCGAGCTGCGAGCATTGTGCCTACGCACTTTTGCCCATTGTCTGCCTTGGCATTGGCCTCCATTGTTTAGACACTTACGCAACATATTGTATATGGTCCTGGGCATGAGCGTGGCGGTTGAAGGGCTGAGATCTCACTCACCCTCTCTCTCTCACACACACACACAAACACATACACGCACTCTCTCCCTCTCTCGCATACAGTCTCTATGGTAAGGGTAGTCTAAATCTAGTTCACAACATATCCTCCATATGTAGTATATGCCTCTCATAATCCAGGCGGCAGAGTTCCCACAATGAAATACTTATAAGGTAATTGCCAGGCAAAGCGTATCTTTTCAAGTTCAGCACTTACCTAAGTAAATACGTGGGTATATAACGGACCTGGTGTGTGTGTGTGTGTGTGCATGTGTGTGGGGGTGTGTGAAAAAGTTGCCATTGCCCTATATTGATAATGCATTTGTTTTATAGGCCAGGCAAATTATGGATATCAAACAGCGAAATGCTTAAGTACTTTATAAAATCATAATTTATAAATCATAATATATTTATAAATATAATATATTTTAGTACGATATGAAAAGATGATGTTGGTTTTGTGCAATCTACATTCGTATAACCATCTGTCTCCTCGTCTGTCCGACCGTCTGTCTCACCGTCTGTCCAGCCGTGTCTCCTTCCGTTTCATCCATTCGTCTGTCAGACCATTTCTTCGCTATTTCAGTTAGACATTTGGAACCTTAAAACGCATTTCCGTTTTGTAACCTAGAGCATTAAGTAACGTTCTCTAAGGGCGTGGCAAATAGATATATAATACATGTGGTTTAAACGAAAAACTATTATCAAAAGTACAAGAGACTTAAAATTTTAAATATATTTGCCTTCCTACTTGTAATATATAGTTGATGTATCTAGGGCCATTGGAAGCTATGCGAATTGGGAAAGCGATAACCCCAGTTTTCGTTATGGAAATTACTGCTAATAAATATCCATCGAAAAAAAAACTTACAAATTCTGTTATATTTCGAGATGAAAAATTTTGAATGTATAGAACATATTCTTATATATACATATATATAGTGTATATATACGCCCACAAAACATTTTTGACGAATCTATATTTGCTATGCATTTGGACATATCGGATAAGTCTCTTTATCTTTATAAGTGTTAGAGCTCCACAAATTTTTAACTTTAAATCTTACAAAAATAAAAAAAATTGCTTTTGGCTCATAGCTTATAATAAATTTATTCTTGAGCCTAATGATAATCCAATAGATATTGAAAAAGAATGGATGCTTTCTCTCTGTATATTTTCATGCAGCTACATGAACTTGACGTAAATTTGGGATAAATTAAAAAGAACTCACAAATATTTAGATTTTGCTCTAGTCTTAGTTTTAGATCTATTTTAGCTGCTCAGCTTGGGCCTGACTCAAGTATAACCATATACATATATGCTTAGTTTCTCCTGCATTTTATTCGTACATCTATATTCAAGCTGAAATATTTTAATATACAAACTGTTGAAAGATGCGCTTATGGAGTTTGATGCAGCTTCGAAAGCAACGGCCCCTTGCTGTTATTAAAGAGTGAGAGAGAGAGAGAGACAGAGGGAGAGTTAGAGCTAGAGCTACAGAGAGAGATGGGGTGGGAGATAACGATGTCATAGTCAATTTTCTTGTGGATAGCGACACGGCATGCGAGTGATAGCGTTACTTGGAACTACATTTACACATCTTTGGGGTACGTATTCGTAGTCGTATTCGTCTTCGTATCTCTAATTAAGTCCAAATTTATGCGCGTGTTCAGTGAGGACGATGAAACAAACGGCAAACGGCGAACGGCAAACGGCAAACTGCTCAGCCAAAGACGTTACCTTTACTTTGTTATTTTTTTTTCCACTTTCAAGCATTAATTGCGACTGGACTGAGTAATAACTGCGACTACGAAATCGTAGCTAGCCAAGTGGCAGCTCCTAGAGATGAGCGCGTGTCGATTATAATTAAAATAAAATGGATTCACTCTTGGCATGCATCAATTGGAAATATGAACTGAAATATGTGATTGTGAAAAGTATTACCAAGAATATAAGATATGGAATATGACTGAGCTGAGCGAGAGAGAGAGAGAGAGAGAGAGAGAGAGAGAGAGAGAGAGAGAGAGAGAGAGAGAGGGAGAGAGAGAGAGAGAGAGAGAGAGAGAGAGAGAGAGGGAGAGAGAGAGAGAGAGAGAGGGAGAGAGAGAGGGAGAGAGAGAGAGAGAGGGAGAGAGAGAGGGGAGAGAGAGAGAGAGAGGGAGAGAGAGAGTGAAAAGGAAAAAATATATGTAAATAAAGAGATTCAAACAAAGAGAGTGATAGAGATAGAAAGACGGAGAGTAAGAGAGAAGTTTGAGAGAAAAACGACAAAACAGAGAGAGGGAGAAAGAGAGAGAGAGATTGAGAGAGAATGTCTAATGAATAGAGACTAAGACAGACAGAGACTTGACAGAGAAATATATACAAATAGAGATAAATATATGAGAAATAAATTAAATCGGAACAGAAATATATTAAATATAGCAAAACTATTTAAAAAGAAAGACAGCTAGAAGAGATAGGTCTCTTATGACATGTGTTCAAATGCAAACTGTAGATCGTGTCACGCTGCCATCTCTACTTGGCTGAGCCTCCCACAGATGAGTGACGCACGACGACAGCGACAACGAATCTTCGTGGTCAGCCATTGGCCATTGGTTGGCTCGGTTGGGCTATATGGGCAGCGTGTAACATAGTATGCCTGGCATCGAGTATATTTAGGTACTTGTGAATGAGAGTGGTGTACACACACACACACACACACACACACACACACATACACATGTAGTTGGTTACATGCTCGATAGCTGCGCTGCGGCCGTGCAGAGGCGCAATATCTTGGCATAATAAATCCATTTAATATATTGTATTTAAACCGTTCGTTATGATCTCCGCGCTCGCTTCTGCAACGCCCTGATTGCTTCGCTATTAATGCAACGGCCAGCGACTGGAGATCAGCGGCCAGCGACCAGCGACCATGCTGCAGCTCTTTCAAATGTGTAAGACAGAGCCACTCCATGCGACTACGACTGTACGATTGAACGAGTGGCCATAGTCTTAGCCCGTACTCGTAGTCGTACTTAGTCACGCTCAGGCGCTCAGCGCTCAGCGCTGTGCTGCGCTGTGATTAGAGGACGAATGCTTTTGGGGCCCGTCTCCAAGTACGTCTCCACCTGCGGCTTACTGTCGTGTACTCGTAAACCGTGCCCCCCCGTACCGTAACAGCTGCCCGCCTAAATATACATACATATGTGCCATACATATGCATAATGCTTCGAAATGAGTGTGGCACGTTCGTTCGAGCTACTTGCGATGGATTGTTGCCAGTTGCCAGTTGCCAGTTGTTATTGCTATTGCTATTGCAATTGCTATTGATGTTGCTATTGGTATTGCTATTGCTGTTGCTATTGGTGTTGGTGTTGGCTGTCGTTTCACTTGGCACCGATCGCTGAAAGCTAAAATAATGATCGCAGTGGCGATGTCCATATCCATGTCGATGTCGCTGTCGCTGTCCATGTCGTTGCCGATGTTTGGTTGATGAAGCACCCATAGCCATGGTTAGATATAGATAGATACCACATACATACCCCTAAAACCCATTCACAATTTACGACCATGCGGCCGGGTTTCATGTGCAGTAGCCCAGACGCGCTAACACACACACACAGACACACACAGACATACAGCCCAATCTATTGGAATCGCTTTTGGCCATCGCATAAGCGATTGCAAATCTCAACTGGCAAACGATCTTTTTTTGCTGTTGTTTTAGTTTTTGGTTTTCTGGGCCATCAACTGGGGAAAAGCAAGGAAGACCCCGTCTCTTTCTTAATGGCTATACGAAAGAATTTTTGGAATGAACGCTAATTATTGAGAAAATTCACGATTTCGTAGTTAATATTGAAAATAATTAACGCTGGGGTCACGTGGAGCAAAGAATATCCTTAAGGAACAGGTAAAGGATCAGCTGTCGATCCGTAATCCTCTCTACCTCTTTTTCAATACACCTATAAGTTTTATAATAATTATTATAATTATAATTTTTAAATGTAAATTTTTTTCTGCTATAAGCAATTGATTGACTGACTGAAGATCTATTAATTGTTAAGGTCTAGTAGAGCAGACCTCTAATGAAATGTTGATTGAACGTGATCTTTCAACTTCAAATTAGTTGAAGTGGAAGTCTAACTGTAATGCATTGAAAATGGGAAGTCAGGAAATATTTTTTTATTAAAATAATATGTAACAGGCAGAAGGAGGTTGATCTATCTATGTTCATTCAGCTGTCCGTCCGTACCTCAGTGTTTGTGTCTATCTGTCCTTATATATAAATACATTCATTTCCGAGCTTCTAAGATCCAGTGACAGGTTAGATATATTTTATATTTTATTTTATAAATTTTTTATTTTTATTTTTTAATGGTGAATAACTATTCCCGTTTCAATAAGGAGTATTGAAGATGATATGAGTTTAATTTAATTTTTTTTTTAATTAAAATCATATTTCTTTCTTAAAATCGATATATAATTTCCGATTGAATGGGTTAATTTGTAGCGCTCACCGTGATCTGCTGCAATGTGACTAGAGATAAATCTTTGTAAGCTTTATGTACTTTCAGTGAGCCGAAAATTGCAAGTGCTAAATAGCAGAGCTTTATGAGTGTGTCTCTGTATTTGTGTGTGTGTGTGTGTGTGTGTGTTTGTGTTTTGTGGCTAAGGAGAGTCATTACCATTAGCACGACCCACGACCATGACAATGAGTTTAGCTTTAGCTTTAACTGCATGTTGCAATCTGCGGGGCCCCCAAGTATTGGCACCCCGACCCCACACTCCACACTCCAGACCGATGGGCCGCAGCTGATGGCAGTGCGGATTCTGTTGCCGGGTCGAGCCGCAGGCCGCAGGCAGTGCTGCTTAACGAGAGAGGGCAGTTCCTGATGCAGTTTATGCAGATACGTTTCAATTAGCTCAATCCGAACGTGAAAGTGTGAATATGTGTTATTTATAAACGGACTGCTGCACCGCTCTCTACGCGCTGAGGTACGTGTGCTGGCTAGCAGCTACTTAGCACTGGCTATATGATGGCGGTGGGCTCAGCCCGGCCCATTCCATAACCATCCCATGGCATCCCAGCCCATCGCATCGCATCTCTGTATGCTGACTTTACCATTTCGAGAAGTCTCCTGTCTCCTGTCTACAGTCTCTTACTCTCTAGTCGCCGGTTCGCGTCATCTCAAACAACCCGAAACAAGTATGATTGCTAGAGTCGGCTATGATCGGCGAATCGATGCCCTGTACTGTACATAGAGAGGAGTCAGTGTTAGGCTGAATCGATACTTATCGATATATTAACAATAGTGAATGAGATATCGCTGGTTCTTGATTTATCGATCTAGTGATCAGCCTATGTTGATAGTAGCAGACGTAGAGATGATTTGTATTCACATGGATCACATACAAGAGCTTGATACTTATCGATTACTTATCGATCTGTTGGATAGGTTTGTTGACCCACCGACATGCACAATACATGTTCCTTCTGTCTGCTATTCATGCTCATACACACTTTTCATATACCTCTTTATCGCTTCCCGAAAGGGTACAGGGTATAACATGCAGACAACCAGATGCTGTGGGCCTGTTGCCTCTGTTGCCTGCCTGATGCGAAAAGCCTCTACTGAACTGAAGACGAGGCTGGGTTTTGGGAACTTGAGAATAACAAAAACATAAACAACAACAACAACAACAACATCAGCAGCAGCAGCAGCAGCAATAACAAGAAAGGAGAAGGTAGTACGAGTAAGTAATAAGTAAGAAAAACTGCCTGGCGTTGAGTTAAGAGTTGGCAGTGTGAAATGTGTAATATGCAATGCAAATAGTCATAATTGCAGGCGGGCAGGCAGCGGCAATTGTTGCTGTTGCTGCTGCTGCTGTTGCTGTTGTTGCTGCTGCTGTTGTGATCATTAAGCGCAGTTGTTCACTTAACGCTTGAAGGGATAAACAAATGCACGCGCGAGAAATTCTCAAAATCAATTTACCATATGAGTACAAGTGATTTTGTTCAGTTTTTTTCTTCATATATATATTTTTGTTGTTGTTGCTGCTGTTTGCTGATGATTCGCGAATGCATGTGAATGTCATTGAATGGGGAAGCGCAAGTGGACAAATGTGATTTTAGCAAAATTCAAAAGAAAACCCATAAAAACTGCCTCAAAATGCCACGCACCATTGTCCTAACCAAAGACAAAACAAAGCAGAGAGCAGGAGTCTTGGGCTAGTTGTAGCTGTATGTAGGGCTCATTAGAGAGAAGCAAACAGGAGTGAATGGAATAGCTGTGAATAGCTGTGAATAGTGCTTTGTGAATATACAAATGAATGAAATGCATACATGTATATTGCTGGTATACTAATCCAAATTGCAAGAGTAATGAATACCCTATGATGGGATGAGCACTAAACGAGTCTAAATTATGTAGGGATCGATCTATATAAACTATGATATATGATATATATGATCACTACAGAGTTCTCTCAAACATCTCATGGGCCTATAAATGGTATTTGATATAAATCGGAATGCCTGTCGAATCTGAAGGAAAAGCTATTATTGATTTGCCTTTGCCTTGAACCCTCCTGGTCTAACCCTTCTGATGTTGAGTGACTTCTAGGGTTAATTAATATCATATCGCTGCAGTTTCGATTACTCCAGAAAAAGTGAGTATTACGAACATGGCTGGCCATAGGCATGGCATATGGCTGGCTGCATCTTACATACATGTAGAGTTCGAGTATCTAAGCATAATTGCGCTGCATGTCCGATTATTCCCCTATGCTACGCATGCTTGTTTGTCCGGAATGTGCATGTTTCATTGTGCACACACACCGACACACACACACACACACATATGGGGAAGGGCGGTGGACTATGGGCTATGTGGCGGCTGCATTAACAAGTATCCAAACGCATATTGGAATCATCAGCAATATGGCACGACTGCGGCTGCTTCTGTTTCGCGAGATGATTGCGAGGAGCCGAGCATCGGACGTTGGACGTCGAACGTCGAGCGGCGAACGCCGAACGCATGTGGCCTACGAAGCGTGCAGCATTAAACATCATTAATTTGGAATTGTTTCCAGGAAAAATTGACAACGATGGGCTTAACCGCAACAAGGAGAGCCACAATAGCAACAACAGCAGCAGCCAGCAACAAAGAGGCGGCAGCAAGCGAGCGAGCGAGCGAGAGAGAGAGAGATAGAGATAGATCGGCTATTGTCTACAAGCTTCCAATCAGCAAGATGTCCGCCCCTCAAATGTTCCAGCCAATGCAGCTCAGACAGTTGCTATACAATGCTTATGATGCTGGATCCTTAAGCTGTTTGCTGCCAATTGTAAGATTATTCCAAAGTTTAGCTCTTGAATGGTCATTTGTTTAATGGGTCCCTTAATTGGGCACTGCCAGAACAATCTAGCTGAGCTGGGGGTACGCTCTTTAAGTGGGCTGCAGCATCAGCAGCAGCCGTAGCCGACGCACGTGCGACACTCGAAGCGACTCATTAGCCCCCTCCCCCCACATAAAAAAAAAAGAAAAACTTCCGAAAAGCCAGAACTTCCAACCAGGCGCTGGGCTTGCGCCGCAGCAGACGCCACAGCAGCAGCAGCAGCAGCTGTGGGTCGTGCCCCTGCCCCTGCCACTGCCCCTGTTCCTGTTTTCGTTCTAATAATAATACTCGCATTAGTTTCATTTTGATGCGATTAAAAACAAGGTCCAAAGTGTCAGCGCATGCCCCAACAGAAGCCAAGAGAGAAAAAAAAGAAAATCAACAATCAAGAAAATATAAAAAAGAAACGAATGGGAAATGCGCTCAAAGACTTAAAGACACAGATACACATAGCCAAAGCCAATCTGTATAATATTTGATAGGCCTCCCGCTCGGTTAGGGTATGCATGCAGGGAAACTAACAGCACATTGAGATACTTTCCGCATAAGTGGTTTATGGCGATAAGCGAGTTTGCCGAGAGCACTCACCGTGCGCGCGTTTCAATTACCATTGTCAATTTCGCTGGCGGCCTCGGCGATGCCGCTGACGATTCCACTAATTCGTGGGGCTGGTGGTGCATTCTGCGTAGCGGCTGTCTCACTCGCTCTCTCGCCCAAAACGGCCAGAGTCAGAGTCGGACTCGGAGTCAGACTCGGAGTTGGAGTGGAGCTCGTCAAGTGCCATCGCTTGCTCCAAACATGTGAGATTATTGCCATGATTGTGCCAGCCGCAAGGATTACAAAAACAAACCAACCAGAGCAACAACAAAAAAATAACACAACAAAGAAAACAAGCGCAAGTGCTCTAGCCGAAAGGGAGTGTCTGACTAGCAGATACCCTCACCTATGCCACATAGGTGGTCTACTTTATTTTTCTTTTCATATAGTGCTTGAATTTGTATAGCTAAGCTGGATGCAAAAGTTGAAGGATGAGCAGTAAGAATGCTTGGAACTTCTATAATTGTGTGATCTAATAGATATAATCAACATAAAGTTGATCAATATTAATATGAATTCATTAGCTCAAACTGCACAGTTCGACTTGTGATTTCTGACATCAAAAGTATTTACAGTCTGTTACAAAAGTGCTCTAAGAACCAGCATACCCTTTTATATTAGCCCACTGCCATAGGTTTCGGGTAGCATACAAAAAAAAAAAAAAAAAAAAATGGAGCTGAATAAAAGAAAAACATTTGATTGGGCCCCAAGTGTTGGGCTCTATATATTGTAGCATATATTCTGTGCTTTCTTTTTTCAAAAGGCATTCGTTTCAAGAGTTATCACAAACACTAATCCACACAGCTTCCGATTGCAACACCCTCTTCAACAAGAGAGGTCGCACACACACACACATATACACACACACACTTACAGAGCACAATTGGAGTTTCCGCATTCAAATGTAGCTCAAGTGAATTAGATCTAAAATATCATTAGAAATATTCAAATATTTAATCATAATTAAAATGATTTAAATATTTTAGAAAATATTTAATTTAATTATAGATATAACCCTTGCGACTTGGTAGCCTGCAGGCATCCTTTCACTCGAATGTCCTTAATCAGGCTCATGTTGGCTCGTGTATATTTCGGCCGTTGTTATTATTGCATTACATTAGCAGACATTAGACATTACCTGATGCCGCTGCCCACCGTCTGCCCGTCTGTCTGTCTGTGTGTCTGTGTGTCTGGCCCTCGATTGGTCTCGACCACGGCGGCGACCTCGGCTCTTAGCTCTTAACTCTTAGCTCCCAGTCCAGCCAAGGAGCATTTCGTGGCCCTGGTCGAGTTCTGTGCGGCTTGTTCCATGTTTGTTTTGAGCATCATGGCGACGGTTTTGATGTTGGGCCGCATGTAGTCAAATTGGTTTGCCTTTGTTTGGTCCATGGTCGACACACACACACACACACACACGCACAAAATTGAAATAAAATGGGAAGAAAAAAAAAAATAAACTGAAAAAAAGGTAAAAATTCACAAATTACTCTCATTTCGTTAAAACGGCACAAAGGCATCAGGCAGAGCGGCAGCAATAACAAAACGACATAATCATCGTCGCCGTCATCTTATCCGTGGTTAAAAAATTAATAATTTAAATTTATGGAAAACGGAAAGAGAATGAAGCGACGAAGTCATCGCCAAAACAACTTCAAAGCCGTAGTCTATTATAAAACAACATGACTCGAAGCAAACACACACACACACACACATACACAGAGAGAGATACAGAGCATATGAAGCAAAGGCCATGCCGGGCCGGACATACATGAAACGCGTCTGCGTCTGCGTCTGACTCTGACTCTGGGTCTGGGTCTTCGATGGTCACCGCGTTGTCTGGATGGATATACCTACATATATACAGATAAATATATGTATATGTATATATGGGCATGGTCATTCACATAGATATGGATTGATTTTGTCCGTGTGAATGTGGATATAGGAAGCTCTTTCAATATAGCGCATACAGGGTGCCCCCAGGGAACACCCTGGAATCATGCAGACATCATCTGTGCCTTTTAGTGATAATCATAATCGCATTCACATGAAATTTGAGAATTAGAGCGAAATTAAACAACCTTCAAATAATGCACCCTGTATGGGGCGCTATGAAAAGCGATATACAGATTACCGAAAAAGCTGATCGAACGTACGTACATAATTTAGAGCGTAAAATCAAAAATTTGTTCATCCGTCATTGTGTGGCGGCCCGAAACCCATTAAGGTTTTCATTCTATGTATAAATCTAATTCCATGCGCCCCACGAAGACGCCATCGACATCGACATCGACATCGCCATCGCCATCGACATCAGCATTGAGATCGAGATCGGCACTGCCGTCATGGCCATGACCAGAGAATGTTTTGACTTGTTGTAAGCCTTTTGTTGCCATTGGGTTAATTGTTGCTTTAAACGAAGAAATAAGTAGTTAATACCCGTAAGTACAACGGCAATTCCGATATGTTTGAAAAAATTTGAAAGTCATAGCGACACATGGCTAAAAGAGAGGCAGCGAGTGTGAGGGAAGAGAGAGAGAGAGAGAGAGAGAGAGAGAGAGAGAGAGAGAGAGAGAGAGAGGCGGGGCTAGAGACAGATCAATAGAGAGATATTGTAATGAAATTAATAGAAATATCAGGGATGACTTTGACTAAGTTGGCGCTGTGTGTATACCCTGTAAATATGACCAAAAGAGGGTATAAGCTTTATCCATAGGCCTAAGGGAAGATCTATAGAGAGAAAGAGCTACATAAGGACTTCTTATTATGGATAATGAGAGAGGAAGAGAGAGAGAGAGAAGACAGAGAAGAGCAAGAGACAGATAGAAGAGAGAGAAGAGAAAGAGAGAGAAAGAAACAAAGGAGAGAAATATAAGAGAAAGGGAAATAGAGAGACAAAGAAAGAGAGAGAGATAGAAAAAGAATCAAATCTCTCCTTTGTATTGATATAAGGGAAAGGGAAATAGAGAGAGAAAGGCAGAGAGAGCAAATGAGAGAATGAACAAGAGAATGAGGAGGGCAGGGGAGAGAGAGAGAGAAGATAGATAGTTAAAGTAGATAGTTAAAGATAGATAGCTAAAGTACATTGAAGTAAAATCGTTTGAGATAGAAAGGATGCTTTGAGTTAACTAACGTTGCGCACACCTTATAAATATTGAGCATGACTAAACTGGTGTAGCCCGTAACCATTGAATCATACCAAAATATTCATATGTAATTCACAGATCTTGTAGCTATGCAAGTATTTCTAAAAGTATTTCACAACAATTTTCAGTTTCAGTTATCGTCAGTGATCAGGTTGGATCAATGCCGACAATGTAACAGTTTGCAATCATTATCAGAGTGATGAGTTAAATGAAACAAAAGTCAGTTCCTTGCCCTCTACATTGTTGCGATTCGACTGACCTTTGATAAGAATTAAAGTCCGCTCTATACAAAAAAGTTGATTAATATTTTTCCAGCGAATCGCAGCTAACCAATTGTATATCAACCTTATCGAGAGGATCACGGCTCAAGTAAGTTTGTATTCTTGAATGGGCAGTTCGAAAGGCTTAAGACGCATGCATAATGGAAAATTGGGGGAGCTCTAGACTCATTTTCGGCAGAACATCATAATAAATTAACAAATAAAAGTCGAGCTACCAAATGGATTTACTATACACAATCAAATAAAGGCAAATTTGTTGCCATTCTCTTGACTTGATTCTTTCTTCAAGGCGCAGACGTGGCATGGGAAGCCAAAGGGTTAACACATAAGCCCAGAGCATATACATATACATATATACATACATATACATATGTTGATATGCTGTGCCATAGTCTCATTCACATGCTCATCCTTGTGGTCTTCGCGTTGATTGTCGTAGATGGGTTTTTGCTTTCCTCTTTTTTTGCTTTTGTCCCCGGCGAGTGGTACTCGCGTTTGGGCTTAGGGAATCCATTAAAATGAGTGCTTAATTTAATTTCTTTTTTGGACTTGCTGTCAAGTTATAACCTGAGTTACGAAGATCGGCGAGAAATGGATGCGTTAACGTCAAATCCCATTGAAATACTCACAAAAACATAAACAAGATCCCAAAAAAAAAAAAAAAAAAAAAAAACCGAGAAAAGAAAAAAACGCACATCCGTCTGCAGATCCTGTCCAGACTTGAAAAAAAGCCCACCAAAAATATATTTATCGATACACAAAAAGCTGTCTTCGTGCCCTGTCGGCCTTCATAGAATGAATCTTAATGAATTTCGATTTGGAATATGCAAGAATCGGCAAGTGGGTGTTACCTTCTGGCTGTAAAGTCAAAAAATGGCATCTAAACTCCAGACAGATAGGTGGACAGCGAGCTTTTTTCGTTGCTGTTCCTGTCGCTCGTTTCTTTTCTTTTCGTTTGTTGTCGCTGTTATTGTTATTGTTGGTTTTTAAGGGCAGTTCGGCCAAGGAGCCCTGGGACTGGGACACAGCACCGGACTGAACTGGACCAGAGTGGACCCAGTTTACGGGCAAGCGCCGCCGATCGATGTTGGTTCACACAGCCACAGACAAAGCGGGGGAAAAAAAATAAAAAACAGCTAAAACCGAAAAAAAAAACGAGAGCACAAAAAGCACGCAAAGCGAAGCGAGAGGATATGTCTGGGTTGTGGCTTAGGTCCGTCCAGCTTCAAGTTTAGGGCGCGGCCTGTTTTGGACAAAACGAAAATGAAAACGAAGACGACAACAAAAACAAAAACAATACAAAATCGGAGACAGCACGCACCGTTTGCAAAGAGTTAGCCTAAAAGCGGAACGCCCGATCTAAAACGATCAGACACATCAATTTGCGAGCAATTTTGGATCACAAGATTTCTTACCTCGAAAGCAAAACTTTGGCTACTTGACAAAATGCTAATGCCTAAATAAAAGAAAGCTGAAGGCCAATTGGTATGGGCCAAATGTGGATAATTTCCTATATAGACATTTAGATTAATTAAACATTTTTAAATCTTTGAAGATCTACTGACTAGAGAGGAGATCATGAATCTTAAATAGTCTATAATATGATACTAGATATACTTCCAAATTCATTGGAGAAATTTAGGGATCTGCATACTATAGAAGTTGATGAGTTGATGAGAAATGCTTCTATATGTTTGACTCTTATATAAAGAAGACCAGAAATTATGAGGATTGGCAGACTGGATCATACCGGTGAAATAATGAGAGATGAGACTAGCTGATATGAAATGTTTCATCTAAATGTAATTTTCGTTTCATAAATAAGAAGACACAGATATACCTAGTATATATTAAGGATCTATAAAGATAGGCAAGCTAGAGCTGGTTAATTTTATATGATAAGTTGCTGTGAAATGTTTCTACAGATAGATAAAATAAAATAATGTATTTTTTTTTTTTCTTATAATGTTTTGTAAAACTTAGAGAATCTGCAGATTAGAGAATATCATGAATTTTAAATAGAATGGTCTATGGTGAGTTGATGTGAAAATTGCTTAATCTATCTATAAGTAATTTTCGTTTTTCTCTTCTGTCTGGGGGCCATGATGGGGTAACACTTTGTCCTAAATTGTCGATACGTACAAAGATCATCACGACAGTTGTAACATTTCCATGTGCACATCTGTGTTATGCGCGTTCTCTATGGGTCGTATAATATGTGTATGTGCACATTTGAAGTGTTAATGGCGCATGAGTCAACTTATTCCTTAAATCAACAAACAGAAACATACATACATACATGCGTATGTATATATGAAGACGTGAAAAAAAAAAAAGAAAAGCCTAAAAAAAACATAGAAAATGAAACTTAAATAAATGAAAAACGAAATGATCATTTGCGTTTCCTACAATCGAACAGACGAAACCAAACGCAACGAATAGAAACAAATTGTGAACCGATACGATCCGATGGGATCCGATGCGTTGCCGTGCGAACTGATCCAAATGGAATGTCTACTTTTGGGCACAAGTACCGACTACCGAAAATACCTTTTAAGTGTCTTGTATTTGTTTACTTCAGGCTAAATGTTTACCCAAGTTAGAAATAAAAAAATTTGTAGTACGCATTAAAGTCTTGGACCGCTATTTTTCACGTGGCATAAACCAAATAGAACGCTTCATCTTCAGCTGGCACATGCGGCCGGCTAGTGCCACAGTTAGGCACCCAACTCACCGTGCGGTGGGCGGGGGCCCGAGGTGATTAGATCAGATTTTGAGGAGCTGCCGCTAACATGCAGAGGAATGAGCATGACCAGATAGCTTTTCACACTGCCTGCATTGTTAGTGTACACCTAGCTATGATTATACACTAAACAACATACCCCATGCCCCATGCCCCAACCCATGCTCATGCCACTGCTCATACCTATGCCCAATTTCATAATCTCACATCGAGCGCCGGAGCTGGAGTTAGGGAAATTGCTAACGGGCAAAAGAGGATCAGTTTAATGGAGCTTTGCTTTAGGGGATAAGCTTGAGGGGGCTTTAAATCTTCGCATAGCCAGGAAAATGATTTGTTTGAGGATCCATTGGAGTATCAACTGGAGGCTTATTTACAAAATCTATTTGACGATCGGTTCGAAGATCCGTCTGAGGATCGGTTTTGGGAATGGGCTTCATCATCTAACTGAGGATCTTTTCCTTTGAGTATCAATTTGAGAATCTATTTGGAGATCTGTTTGCATATCTGGCCGTGGATCTGTTTGACTATCGGTTCGAGGAGCCGTTCGAAAATTCGTCTGAAGATCTGCTTTGGGATGGGTCTCATCATCTATCTGAGGATGTGTTCCTTTGGGTATCAATTTGAGAATCTATTTGGGGATCTGTTTGCATATCATGTTGATGATGTGTTTGACAATCTGCTTGAAGATTTCTCTGACGATCTGTTCGAGGAATTGTTTTGGGGATGGGTTTGAGGATCTGAACTATTGACTAACAATTTGAGGAGCTTTTTGAGGATGTGTTTGCATATTTGGTTAAGGATCTGTTTGACAATCTGTTTGAGGATCAGCTTGGAGATGTGTTTGAAGAGGGGCTTGAGGATCTGTTTCAGGATGTGCTGGAGAAATTTGTTAGGGATCTATTTGAGAATCATTGATGCTCCATTTGGGAGTAAAAGGATAAGTTTGTAGGAGCCGTTTGGGGGCAATCGAACTGAAATCTTTACATAAGCAATAAGTTGTATCTGCTTGAGGGTTTTGTTTTAAGACGCTTGAAATTTTCGGCTAAACAATGATTTTAGTGTTCTCTGCTTCTTTATGGCAACAGTGCAATGAATTAGCCCGAGTTATTTGTGTGTGTGTTTTTCTTTCATTTGAAATAGGATTTCGTGCTTCTGTGGAAGCTGTTTCTGGGGACTGCAGTGGAGCAGGGGTGGCCAGGCGCAAATATAAACATATTGGAACAAACAGATAGATACAATTGCGTATTGTATTTGTTGTATGTATAATTAAATTTCATTGGCAATGACTTGAGGTGAAATCTGTTGTTCACAGTGGTGTGTGTGTGCGAGGGTGTTCATGTGTGTGCGTGTGCGTGTGTGTGTGTGATTTGGTTGAGCTACATAGTACGTATTTTGTGGCGTTTGGTTGGGTTAGAATTTTGTTTGCTTTTTCATTATTGTTATTAGAGCACATTTTTCATCGTAATTTCTTTCACGCGAAATAGTAAAAAAATCTCGACTACTAAAAAGTTCCCCCATACCGTGGGTCTTCATCATGTACCTACAGCTCGTGCTGCTTCTTGCCGCCCAGATGATTCGACTTTGTCCGTCAATAACGTGGCTCCAGCTGCCTCTGGCTTGTTGTTCTTGGTGTGCTTTGGTGAGTGTGCGGCATTTGGTTGCAACGGCCCATTAAAAAGATTGGTCGGGTTCGCGGCTGATCGCCTCCATGATTCCCGGATTTGCACTGTGCCGCCACTTCGACCTCGGCCATTTATAATTGTAATTCAAGTTTTGCCATTTACGATCCAATATTAATAATCACTATAAAGCCATAAAGGCCAAAATGGCAATAATTAGTGCAGATCTCGAGCAACTTGAATGCGGAAAATTTATTAGTAATTTGTTGCTGCCATATGTATGTATGTATGTATATAATGAATAGAAATACATATATGTATATGTTTAGGTACACAATATATACAGAAGACAGAAGTAGCAGCAACAGCAACAGCTACAGCTACAGTAGAATACTTAATTGTTAAGTATCAACAAAATATAAATCTAAGATGCAAAGCAAGAGGAGCGATTAAATTATTTGAAATCCCCACAAACTCGCATCGCAAATGTTGCCCCGAAACAAAAGCAAAATAGACAAAAAACATTCGAAAACCAAAATGTATACAAAAAGTTAGAAATTACCATTAATATAGGGCAACGCGCCGACAGAAACCAAGTGCGAATGATGTGCAACAGATGGCCCCCGCCCGAATTCTTGTTGCCGATGCTGCTACCAAAGCGATCCAAAGCGATCCAAAGCTGCCAACGCTGATGCTGATGGCGACGACCAAACTGGCGACGGTATTAGCCGACGCCAATGGCATACACTGGAAAAAATTGAACTTCACTTGATTGCCAAATACAAGGGAGGCGAAGAGCAAGAGATTCCAGAAAGTGTTGCAATAGATCCAATGCATAAACTTTCCTAAGAGCTCGCTTCGAGTTGCTCTCAGCAGAGAGCAAAGTTATTGCTGCTTCCGTTTTGTGGCGACATTCGTAAACGTAAAGAAAACAGAGCTTGGGAGTATGAATATTAGATATATTAAATATAGGTGAAAGTTGAGTTAAATATATATATGTATAGATATATTATATCTACATATGCAGAAAATACAATAAATATAGCTACTTAATGTTTCCTTTTCATGGAATGAATTATTTCGATATCTATATCTATATATATTGTTTATGACATGGACTGAAAGGTGAGTTGCTAGATTGTTGTGTTGAGTGGAGTATGCCTACAATGTACTCGTATAGGGTAGAACATTTGAATGTTTGGATTTGGCTGTGGCTGTGGCTGTGGCAGCGCCTCGTTCATGTCGATGGCAGCGGCGTCAAAGTCAGCAACGGAATCGAATCCGAAATCGGCGTCGAATCCGGCCAGCACTTAGACACTTGAGTTGTCCAAAATAAAATGAAGAGCAGAAACAACAGCAACAATAGCAACAACAACAAGTGCATGTGTGGAGAAATGGATCAGGACTGTTTCATCTTGAGGCGTTCAAAGCACAGCAGGTTGTCTCCAGCATCAGCATCAGCATCAGCAGCCCACGGCTCATGGCCCACGGCCCACAATCCGCATCCAAATCCGAATGATGATATAAACATTCGCTGGCGTTTTGCTGTTTGTACTCGCTTGCAGCAATAGACAAATAAACGTGAATTGGAGTTTCAAAGTGCATTCGCATGCCACAGCCAGCGCATGGAATGCCTGATGTGATGTCGGCACACGAGCCGATGCAAATCGACAAACTAAACTAAGTGGAGGAAACAGAGCGTGAGCTGATGCAGGCTACAAAGAAAGGCTACTTCGCAATTGTATTGTAGTGCGAGCCGATAAATAATTTTGAATGACAGTTAATGAATGATTAGTTAATGGAATTAGTCAACATTCATTGAACTACATATATCCAAAATGTAAATTGTATTTTAAGATAAGGAAAAGGGTGTTTGATGCTGCAGTACCTGAACTAAGTTAGCTTTCATGATTTGGGATCATCGGATTCAGCATGCCGAAGATCTTTGAGAAAACCAAGCCAGCATTATGAAATTTACGAACAACTAAGAATTTAATTATAACAAAAATAATGTAATATGATAGCGCAGTTCGCTTATGAGATAGAACTGTCACTATATACTCTAGCCAAGGCAATCATAGTACATATACCGCCCTCTACTACCTTCTGCTTCCATCCCAGTTGCCCACTTGCCCGGTTGCCCGCTTGCTCTCCGGCTGGTAGCTTAAATTAGTGGGTCACTTAGACACATTATCTATCGAAGCCAGCAACGATTAGCTGTTACATGCTACACACACTCATACTTACATACATATGTACATATATGCTAAGTTTTTGCAGCCATTTTCATCAAGGGGGTAACATTGTGCACGGTAGTTAGGAAATACAATAAAAATGACGTTGTTCCGCATAGACCACTCCTTCAATTATCTTTCACTGATTTATGGCACGGCCCTCCCACGGAAAGTGGTGCCAAGCCTAAGCGGAGACAGGCCATTCTAGCTAGCTGTATGTACGTACGGCTTTCACCCCTAGTCCGATACGAACACGCCCTACTGGCTGCGGTGCACGCGAATTGCGACCCGTAATGCAGACGCGACGGCAACGAATATGACAGCAGACGAAATGAAAACTTTTAACAGTTTAAGGGGGAAGGAGAGACGGGGAGAGAGAGAGCAATAAATTGAAGTAAATTTGAATGGGTGACGAATGGTACGTAGGACAGACTTGAGCAGGATGAGGAGCTAATTGGACCAAGG
This sequence comes from Drosophila mojavensis, assembly GCF_018153725.1. Classification (NCBI taxonomy): domain Eukaryota; kingdom Metazoa; phylum Arthropoda; class Insecta; order Diptera; family Drosophilidae; genus Drosophila; species Drosophila mojavensis. The sequence goes on from NW_025318667.1 coordinate 7,498,358, forward strand.
CATATATCCCATAGATCAATCTATAAATACTCAAGTGTGACATGTTTATTTATATCTTCCTTATATCCATCTCTATGCTACTCCACCTCTATCAATTCGTGACAATTTCTATAATTTCTTAGCCTCGCATCTCTCAGCTAAGCTACAATTATCTACGAATTACACGAGGAAAACTTTGTATACGAAAATACGAAAAAAAAAAAAAAAAAACAAAAACAATAGCTAGACAAATGATCAATCAAAACAATGGTTGTATCAACTGGATTTGGTTTTCCGATTTGTTTTCTTGTCACGCTGCGATCCTGTGATCGTTGATTATCTAAAATGGCTGCGGCTCATCCCTAAGCGAGAGCCGAGAAATGGTAATTAATTACTCTCGCTCTCCGCTCCATGTTGTACATGTGTTGCATTTGGATGCGGTAATTGCCTCTTGTGGCACTAATTTTTCCGCGGTTCTCATAGATGGACGCCGTGACAGCCATAACCAGCTATGAAAATGCCGTTGCCCAATGCCCAATGCCCAATGCCGATGCTGATCTTTGGGGCGGCCCTTTGCTCGACTCGACTGATCGGCTTTGGCTTCGGCTTCGGCTTCAGCTCCAGCTTCAGATTCAGCTTCGAGCCGAGCTCTGGCTCTAATAATTTGTACACAGAGCTGGGGCTGGGTCAACAAATTGAGTTGATTGATCGCAGTAGAAAGCAGTATGAAAAGCAGCGGTAACAAGCGGTAATCACAAATAGTTTCCACTGATTTTGAGTTATGGGAAATTTTAAATATCTCAAACGAAATTACGGTCCAAATGCCATTAACAATGTTTTGGCCATGACTAAAAACCCACCGTACCACACTACAAACACAAACACACACACGCACACAGATGAAGAGCAAGAGCAACAATCAAAGATTACGACTATTTCGTTTCCTATGGGCATCATTTCGTATGCTAACAGAGCGAACCAACTGAATAGTTTATGCTGGATGCTGCGCATAGTTGGCAACCAACAAAATAGGCGGGTGCTCTCGCACCACTCGTACACTCGTTTCGGACAGGCCATTAAATGTAATGACAAAATATGAAGTGTTCTCCCCCAACCGAAAACCCAACCCGGCTAAGTGAGCAACCATATCATTTCGATATTCCATCTTTCGTTTTCGCTCTCTCTCTCTCTGTCTCTCTCTCTGTCACTCTTTCCCTTACTAGATGATGATAATGACCATGGGGCAGGGACACTCATTTGTTATCGCCATCCACGCTGCATAGCTGAATTTGTCAAAGTCGCCGACTCGGGAATACCTTGTAATAATCATAATTAATGACTGCGCTCTGATTTTGCGGGAATTCACCCCAAAAATCCCAAGTACATATGCATTGATTTTATTATTTATAATTAAGGAACGGAAACACTAGAGAGTTTGCTTTGGGCCAAATATAGTATTTCTATTCATTAGAAATGTATATCGATCTGATAGCTAGAATATCCTGTTACTTTGTATGGGTTTATGAGCTAGACTTAGTCTTCTTCGAATTTGTTGAAATTTTCCACCTTTCCAGCCACTTTCAGCTCATTCTTACAGTTGGAATATAAGCCTAGAATAATATCATAATGAAATATCCCTTAGTATTATTGTTAATATAATAACATAACTTACTCTAATTTGACAAAGAGATAAGCTCATATGAATATTATATAATTTCGGGCTTGGCCTATGATTGTCCCTCTACTCATTCTTAAAATATTTATTTAACTTTTGCCAATTTGAATGTCCTGTAGATGAATTGTTTTTAAAATGCCTTTTGATGCTTCAAGTAGTTCTTACAATAGATTATTAAGTCTAGAATAATATCATAATGAAATATCACTTAATAAGCTCGACTCTCACTCGATGTCAGTGATATCATTTTGGACTAGTCATATAGTCTACTGACTCTTCTTAAAAATAGTAAATTGAACATCCTCTAGTTGGATAAACTTTTTAAAACCCTTTCGAGCACTTAAAGGCTTTGATAGATTTCCTAAACTAATATCGCAATGAAATACCAGTTAATATTCTCAACTTTCGCTAGATGTCTACAGCTGGATATCGAGGTCTAAGCCTCTTGGTTAAAAGTCAAATCGAATCGAAACATGTGTAAGTCCGTGAATAACACCTGCTTCATCCTTGTCGCATTTCTCATACTTAACATGGGCTGTATCTCAATCTGGCAGCAAGAAGTGGCTGAAGAGGCGTAAGTAAGTGCATGACTGACCGATTTTGAATCGGGCCCCGAGCCATATCCAGGCGAGGCATCTGCTGGAAGCCATCTGATGTTGAGCACTCAACGTTTTGTCGCCTTATTTTCCAAATTCACTGTGACGTCGGGCTTAAAAATGGGTTTTAATTATTTTGTCACTTGCTTATCGACGCCCGGCATCGACAAATCTTGACAATAACATGACATGGAACAATTTGTTCCATTGCCGCGATTGTGACAAATTATTGACAACAATATCAGGCAGCGGCAGTTGCCGTCGCTATAGACCTGGCCCAAACCCATACCCATACCCATGCCCAAACCCAAAACAGAAAAGCCAAAACCCATGACCGAGCTCAAAACAAGGCAGCGACAGAACGCTGGCGCCACTTACCAGTACCGAATGCGAAGACTGGGACAAAGACCGGGACTTCGTACCGTGTATGAGTATGAGCCATCAATCTCAATCTAGTAATGACGACGCCGAAGCGCCAGAGTGCCAGATTGGCAGACACACGGCGCTCGAATCAAAAATCAGTGACTGGCCACTGTCACGGACAAACACACACACACACACACACATACATATATATAGCCGATGTGTAGAGAAGTAACCACTGTATTGATTCCCAAGCCGATTTAGCCACAGTTTCAATTCCAGCCAAAGAACTCCAGACTCAACCTCAACCTCAGCTTCGGGTTTCGGTATTGGTTTTGGTTTTGGTTGCGGCGGCTTCAAGTAAAAGCTACTGTACGCAAAAGGCGTACATGATTCTTTATATAATTATTACGTTTTGCTCCATCGACAAGAAAAAAGTGCTCGCTCATAGTGCGCATAGGAGGATAAATGACGAACCCTGACACAATGGCACTGGCCGTGCCGCTGGCCCTGCTGGTTATTTCTGCTGGCCAGGGCAGGCCAGGCCAGACCGAGCCCAGCCAGGCGTCGTAGAAAATTGAAAATGCCGATGACTTTGGACTAATCTCAGAAATGACGGGAAAATGTCAGTCACTATCACAGATCAAGCGTAGAAAAAATCATTAATTTAAATTGTGACCATCTACTCGACCTGACGCGGCCTCCAATATATATGGCCCAGAACACATCGACAATCAACATCCACAGCATCGACACCGACATCGACATCGACTACGACTACGACTACGACTTCGACAAGAGGAAAAGCAAAAGCAAAGCCATAAGCAAAGGCCAAGCTGCCGCTGATTGCCATATTGCTCAAGTCAAATTGGCCGCTGAGGTTGTGGTCTATAGCACAGACTGAGAAAGAGAGAGTGAGAGCGAGAGAGAGAGAGTGGGAGAGGGAGAGGGAGAGGGAGAGGGGCAGCGAGTGCGACTGGGAGAAAGGCGAACGCTAGTGCGTATACTTATGCAACCCAGTGTGTGATTTGGGAACTGAAACTCCCATCTGTCTGGCTGCGTGTCTCAAGCTGTGTTCGCATTTCGCACAAATCAAGCGAATCGATGTCACAAGCCCGACAATTCTCGAATCGAGTCAAACTTATGAGAGCTAAGATTAATTACTATATAGATCAAGGCATAGAGCTCAAACACATTCACATAGACGAAAGCTTTATTGCTCGAACGGCTATACTAGTTCTTTATATATACATTAGTTCTTTATCATTCAATTTCAGGAAATAACAAAAATTGTATCTCGAACGAAGGTTCGTCCGATCCGCTGCCCGAATAGCTGTCAACCAATTCTTCCCTATTGAAGCTAGATATTTAAAAAAATTGGAAAATTATATAATCGTCGCTGCCCTTCGCCTTATAGAGCCTTAAGGTACACCTAGGGGCGTGGTACTGCATACTCATACCATACTTTATATGGTATAAGAGAAAATCTACTATTTGAAATTTCGCTAAACATTGAATATAAACTCTTCTTATACGCAACGCATGACTATCAAGTATATAAGATTTACGCCCATTGGAGGCGTGGTTGAACTATAACTTTCTCAGCTTTCGAGCCAGAGCACCAAATCTTTACGAATAAGCTACGGAAAATTCTTCTATTGATAAACTAAAAATGAAATATTTATGTCTAAGACATCGCATCTAGATCTAGATCTTTATATTCTAGAAATCTTATAGTGCTTATCTTATAGTGCTCCAAATTCTGATAGTAATGCTACTTCATTTAGAAATTCACCAAATATCAGAAGCAGCTGTTTTTGACCCATGAACTAGTATGACGCTGATGACGATTCTTATGTATTTTTTGCAATTATCAGATGCTAACAGCATCATTACAACATAATCCAAACAACAAATATATATGTATGTATATATATACAATTTTATATCAGTCATAACCTGAGCTCCTTCAATCCAAATACAAATATCCATTTCATTGCCAGCTACACGATTTTCTTTGATTTATGGCATTTTTGTCAATATTAAATTGAGAGCATAGCCGAAGGGTTAATTGATCTTCGAACTATACCAAAAATTGACTATTTTCATAAAAACTATATTTAAATGAAATATGTAAATAATTGAAGAAATCTCGAACGATGATTAAAATCTGGCTATAATAGGGCTAGATGTGCGTATGAATATATATGTATGTAAATATGTATATATAGCTGTATATAGGTATATGCATACGCCATTCACCTCATCATCATTATCATTGTCATTATTATCATAGGCTGGCACATGAGTTGGCAAATGAGCGGCTGAGTCAAGAGCTGACCGACAATGCCAAAAGTTCGCATGGACATAAACATGTATATAGTCGACATATATGTATGTATGTACATACATTTAGTTGTATGTGGATGTGCGTGCGTGTGTGCGTGTGTTTGTATGGGGGACTTTGTGGCGATAAAACATCAAACAAAATTCCGAAACAAACGATTAATCTTTTGGTCATTTTCATTTTGATTGACGGATGGGAAGTAAATGCGCGCCTGTAACCGATTGAGCGACCAGAGCGAGAGAGAGAGAGAGAGAGATGGAGTGAGAGGGAGAGAGGCAGAAGGCGTATGGCCATACACTAAGATTTAAATGAGATACAACAGATTTCAAGTGTTTGTCGAGATTATGCACTGTTGCATAATACCACAAAAAAAAAATATATATAGAGCCAACAACAACAACAACAACAACGACAACAATAGAAATCGAGTGCAAATTATATAGCTGCATATCGCACAGATTTTGAACTCTACCTGAGCCAGAGGGGTAAAAAGGTGTTGTTGTCCATAAAAGAGCAATCAGTTGGACTGGTTCTATGCGGCTCAAATGGCTCTTTAAAGTGCTGTCTGACAGCGAGTGTGTGTGTGTGTGTGTGAGCCGAAAGAGGACAAGCAACTAAAACAAATTCAAGTCAAAGAGCAAAGAAAGAAGGAAAAAAAAACCGAAAAAAAGAACGCCTACCGCGGAAGCAGACGTTTGACTGCCCAAACCGGCAATTATCAAAATATGTGCATTAATAATGCGTAGCGGAATGAATCAGCTGCCGACGCCGCTGCCAATGGGGTGAATGTGAATGCGAGTATGTGAGTGTCTGAGTGTAGTGAATGCGAAAGACACCAGCGGCCAAGACAGACAACAATCGAGAGCTCGACTAGCGCACAGGGTCAGGGCAGTCGTAGCCGTAGCCGTAGCCGTAGCCGCAGCCGTAGCCACGGTTGACGCCCAATGCAGATTGATATCCAAACAGGCAAAGGGCAAAAGGGAGCACCAGCTACACCAACAACCACAGCAACAACAGCAACAGCAAAAGAGAGCAGACGAAGCACACTGAGTCCACACACTATGCACAGCCACAAGCGCTTCATGAGGGCGTTTATGGCCCCTGAAACGGCGCATTTCAATCTAAAGGAACACGCTTTGTGTCCGCTAATTAAAAATGTCCTTCGACGAAGTTAATACCTTTGCCGAAGACAGAGAGTGAGATGAATGTGAGATAAGGATCGCCAAAACAAAAAACAAAAAAAAACAAGTAAGAAAGCTCTAGTCGAGACTGCTCGACTACGAGATCCCCTGAACCCTTGGAGCAATAGATATTTCAATACTTTTTCGCGACTTTCAGCTTACACAAAAAACACGCACACACACACACACACACACGCACGTACGCACACACAGGTATACATACACACACACACGCATACAGACACACATACACACACACACGCATACAGACACAAACGCATACACACATACACATACACACAAACATACACATACAAGCAACCACGCATAAGCACGCATGGGCTGCAGTGTGCGCTTACTATGAGAACTTAATTGTTTAATAACTTTTTTTATGGACGTACGATCTTCATGAAACTTTTAGATTATGATTATAACATGAATATGCATGTAATTGCCAAAGCACAAGTCTCTAGTATTTGAAAAACGCTTTTTACAAAAGTGAGGGTGAGGGGGTGAATTTAGAGGTGGGGGGTAAATTTTAACAAAAACCGAAATTGTATAAATTGCATATAAGCATACATTAAAAATTTGGAGACTCTAGCAATAAAGGTGTAGAAGATATAATTTTATAACTGGGTTTCGATAAGGTTTTTTATCGATAAAAAAAGATCGAGATGAGTTATCGATTTTTAATGATAAACTTGATATGCGCGCTGTAATTACGGACATTTTAAAAAAAATTTGAAGTCTCTAGCTCTTATATCTTCTGAAATCGACGCGTTCATACATACGGACAGACGGACAGACGGACAGACAGACGGACAGGGCCAAATCAACTCAGCTCGTCACCCTGATCAAGAATATATATACTTTGTGGGGTCTGCCACGCCTCCTTCTGCCTGTTACATACATTTCAACAAAACCATTATACCCTGATTTCCCATTGAAAATGGGTTCAGGGTATAAAAAACGGCAAGATGAAAATTAAAATATTGTTAGGTAATCTTTAAAATTAGTTCCCATATAGAGAAAACGAATTGAAACGAATTCTTTTAAATTTTAATTTATACCACGAAATATAAAATATACTGTGTAACAGACTCAAGTTCTATATATATTTTGGTATCTATTAATATATATTTTAGTATATATTATTCATGTTGATTTGATTATCACAAATTGATAAGTATTAAAGCACCATAGTATCCTAGTATCCTAGTATCCTAGTATCCTAGTATTCTATTATCCTAGTATCCTGTTATCTTGCTGTATGCTGTATGCTGTATGCTGTATGCTGTATGCTGTATGCTGTATGCTGTATGCTGTATGCTGTATGCTGTATGTATGCTGTATGCTGTATGCTGTATGCTGTATGCTGTATGCTGTATGCTGTATGCTGTATGCTGTATGCTGTATGCTGTATGCTGTATGCTGTATGCTGTATGCTGTATGCTGTATGCTGTATGCTGTATGCTGTATGCTGTATGCTGTATGCTGTATGCTGTATGCTGTATGCTGTATGCTGTATGCTGTATGCTGTATGCTGTATGTGTGCTGTATGCTGTATGCTGTATGCTGTATGCTGTATGCTGTATGCTGTATGCTGTATGCTGTATGCTGTATGCTGTATGCTGTATGCTGTATGCTGTATGCTGTATGCTGTATGCTGTATCCCTCTACATAGTACTCATATTAGTGCTGTATTTTCTTAGAGTCATGCGGGTATTGACTTGAGTTCGATAATGCGTTAACGAACCGAATGATTAATTTCTTCAACAATTTGAGATCCCAAAAGAAAAAGTAATGAGAACAAATTAGATGGCAACATCAACTGTAGCCGCGCACACACCTTGCACATGAGCATGGAGCAAAGGGAGCGGGTTAGAAATCAACTGACAGCTAATGGCTTAAGCGCTGCTTGCTGAGCTCTTTGATGGCCAGCGATCATCTGCAGTAATTCATGAATATCTACTTCATATACATATATGTATGTATATACATGTATATACATATATATTTATTTGTATATTCATAAATAGCTGGAATTACTTAATATTTGTATTTATTGAGCGTGACCAGGGGCCAAGTGCTGCTGCACCTGCCACAACAAACAGTAAACTGTAAACTATAAACTATAAACTGTAAACTGTAAAATGTAAACTGTAAAACTCTGACTGCGACTGCGACTGCGACTGGGTTGACAAAAGTTGTGGCAAGTGCTTGCGGCTGGAGCTGGGGCTGGGGTCATTAGCCAGGGTTAACACTGTACGAGATGCATTTATGCATTTACCCAGGGGTTGACAACATTAGTGGCTGCTTCTCTCGCATTGTCCACAGCCACTTGCACATTCAATTCCACTGATTATGTATTCATGAATAAGTTAATATGCTGCGCCCCCTCTCGCTGCAACTGCATGTGGTTTAAATAATTCGAGAAAAAAGCAAACAACAACAACACAAAGACCAAGACCAAGACCAAGAGCAAGACGAAGTCGAAGACGTTGCCCGCCCCGTCGCCGTTTAGTTGGAAATGTTGCGGCGTAAAACGAATGCGCGAACTACTGCGGCATGAAATTAAATCCAACTTCATATCTGAGACGAGTCGAACGGAGAGGCGGCGACGGGGCGGTGCGGCGGGTATCTGCTGCTGGCTGCTATCTTGCATATCCAAGTGCTGGTGAAATGCAGCGGCAAAAGCCCCACAGATATTCAACAGATGCACATGCATGTGGCCATGTCCGAAACAAAGAAAACTCTTCTCTGCGGCTCAGGCTCAGGCGGTTGTCCAACCGTGCCATGTCCATGTCCATGTCCGTAGATGCGTCTGTGTGTATGTGAGTGTGTGTGCATAGAGAGGGCACTTGTTCAGTGCCCCAGAAACGTAACAGAAAACGGCAAACAGCAAACGAAGCAGCGATGATCGCCACATTTTCTTCATTTTTTTTTTTTTCTGCCTTCGCCTTATTAATGAGCATCGTGAAAAGTGCGACCAAATGTGACGTTTAAATATTCATGAATCACCAACTATAACGCAGTTCCAGTTCCATCCACAGACACGTGCAACAACTAGTTGATGTGTGTATATGTGTGTGTGTGTGTGTCTGCCATCCACTTCCGTCCCCAGACTTTCATTTACATACCTATTAGTCTTGGCCCGAACGACCCAAGGGCTTTAGGGTCTCGCTTACAGATTTGCTGGCTTTCTCTGCTTTTGTCAACCGACCCCAATTAGCTGCTGCTTAATTGTTTCAAAAATGAGCACATTTTAATTATGATTCCACAGCAGATTAGCAGTCTTTCAATTTTCCAACAAAATTCCCACAGTCCGCAGAGTAAATCATTTGACAAGGATTAATAGAATTAATAGATTCATTTTTAATTATATCATATTTGATGTTCATAATATTTGAACTATATTTAAGATGAAAGTGAAGTCTAGGGGAATGAAAGGCTTTAAGATATTTGAGAAGTTGGTTAGAGTAAATGAAATCACAGCTGTAGTTGATATTCTGAGCGATCTACGTATGTAAGTAGTACAAGTCTATCGTATCTCTGCTGATTTTAATGATTAGTCATAAATCATAGAACAGGAATACCAAAGAAGGTTTGGATGTTCCAAAGGCACAGTAGCTTCAATAAATCTGTTCATGATTTCAGGGATCTATCTACATATCTCCAGAAACTTTCAAGGATCAATCAATCTGCTGATATATGCCTATAAATTTTCAATCAATCGCCGCTCTACAGGAATACCAAAGATGTTAGCTACAGTGAGTGCAATAAGTCATCGTCAAACATGTTGGTTCCCTAATAATATGGACTGACAGATGGAGACCACTTGAGCTTCATTGAACCAGCTAAGTCTACAGCCCAGTGAGTGTGTGTGTGTGTGTTTGTGTCGATTTAAGGGCTGCAACTGCTGCACTTTCCCTTTTCGGTTGGCCCTGGGCTCGTCACATTAGTCGCATCACGGACATTACAAAAACAAACATTGCATTACGCATTATGCATTGATGCCCCCCGGACGCGCAAGATGGGGCTGGTGCCAGGCTAATGACTGCGGTTTCAGCAAGCGTCCAAATTAAACCATCATAATTTGAGTAATGATTGAAAACCCAAGGGTATTTGCGTATCTGTAAGGGTATTTTCGAGACTCCAAACTGAAACTGGAATTGGAACTGGGCGTCCGGATGGCCAGGTGTCCGGGAGGGGGGAAGGAGCAGCCGTGACTTCCTGATTTGCATATGTAAATGTGTTTGCTGTGGCTGCTGGTCCTCGCCCGGTCCTCGCCCGGTGCTCGCTTGCATTTGCTTTTGGGCCCATGCCCGGACTTTTCCCTAACTGAATGAATATCGCAATTTGCATGGCGCAAGTGTTAAATAAGTCGTTTATTGCATATTAAAAGACAGCCAATTTTCATTAAATTATGACCCCATGTGCATGATAAGTATATCAGTAGCTAACGAGACGCTGATCAATCAAACAGCTGTCGATCAAGGGACTGAGGACTCGCTTCCCATATGCGAATGCCCATAAATAGAGTGGACCACACTCTAACCTAGCCTAGCCTAGCCTAGCCTAGCACACTCTGGCTTTGATTTGTGAGGTCTTACTTAACTTGTGATCTATATCAAGATCGCACTAATTGGCAAATATCATTAGCAGCAGATTGGCACATCGATTGCATTTGACTGTTTCGTCTAGCGGTTGCCCCATCACATGTTGCATGCGGCATGTGGCATGTTGCATGCTGCATGTGGCCATTGCCGTTACTCGCCACTCAACTCGGACTCAACTAACCGCCAACAACAACAACAGCAGCCACAACAACAACAGCAGCAATCATTGCCGCAATACCCAAGGTGGTCAGTATTTGGCTATATGACTATGCCGATCATTTTGCCGTTCTCGTTGAGCTGCAATCGTGTTGGCGCCGTCACCAGCACCGCCACCGACACCGTCACAGTCACAGTCACCGTCACCAGCACGCGGACACGGACTCGGACTTGGATGCGGACTCCCTTGAGACACCTCATAGCGGGCAGCGTTCGCTCAAGCGTTAACTTTAACTGCGCGTACTCGTGTGCAACTGCGAGAGAAAAAACAATACTTACCTTACCTTACCTTACCCCGCTCCCCCACGACGACAAAGCAGCACGAGGCGCTGCCGACGCCAGCCCCAGTTCGCCAGCTCGAGCAATTGTAGTGAGAGTACCGTTTTAGCGGCCCCAACACTTGCTGGTTTCAAGTGCCAGTTAAACACACACACACACACACACGTGTGTTTGGCAATGCATCGAATAGCTCAGCCGAAACCTTTGAGCCAAGGTTTAAGCATCATATAAATTTAGCTTTAGGTCCAAGCGGTGCACCAAGGACTCAATTTATGGCCTTGCTCGCGTTGACATTACAGCATTTAGCCTACATTTTGACATATGGACTACAAAAAGTAATTCTTGAAAAGATTTTAAGTCGAGATTTGCTATCTATATCAATTATGGGTTGGGTTAAGAGTAATAAAATGATTGGAAAACGCTATATGTCAATTTGTTACGCCTTTGAGACGTAAAACAACCCAGAAATCGGTTTACCCCACGTAATATTGAATGAGGGAAGCAGCATGTCGTGATTGCTTTAACTCTTAGCCAAATCACCTGATATTAGCGTTCTAGACTGCTTTAAATAGGGGATTTTAAAGTACCGATAGAAGCTTCACATTGTAGAAGCCTTAAAGAGCATAGATGGAAAGTGAGAAGCTGACGTTTCAAAGAGGCATCGAAAATGGGCTAAAAACCAGGCACGTCTTCAAATTTAGCAGATATCCTTTTTGCGACTTGATAGATACATAATGAATAAATTCGAAATCATTCAATTCGCAATTTTCGCAAGTTAAACCAATGTTTGCTATCTGTTCCCTGCATTCATATTTCTATATTTATGTTTCAGAATTTATACCGAGAGTTCCCGCTTTTAAATAGATATTCCTTAAACTGAAATTCCCATGAATAATCTTACACACTCTGCACTCTATCTGATTAGATATATTGCTAAATATTGAGCTCTAGACATGAGTTCATTTATCTGTTGAACTTAGGAATAATTTCTTATATCAAATACGGCTCAAGGCAAATTTCCATTGAATTCCCTGCACTAGGGTAAATTGAACCAATTTCATTTCTGATTCAAATATAGTAACAACAACAATTATATCAACTTATACTTATATATATATATATATATATATATATATATTGTTGCATAGTTTTAGCGCTGGAGGAGCGAAAAATTAATCATGCTCGTGATTCAGCTACGTCTGTCAAACGCAAATGTCACATTGATGAATGATTATCGTAATTAAGCGGATAACGACGTCAGGGACTTAACAAGGACTCACACACGCATTGCCCATTTACCACTCCCACTGACCAGGCCGCTGTCTGGACGGACGGTGACATTGCGACATGTGCGACTCAATGAGTTTGTCTTCAATCAAAAGTCAGCTGACTCGCAAAATCTGAAACAACAACAACACACACACACACGCTTAATATTTCGAAAGCTTAGCTACATATATATAGTTCGTAATGTGCTTGGGAGCTGGGCGAGCGAATGCTGCAAAGTGATTGCCCGAGTCGATTTCCAGTTATTGCCCATGAAGCTGGTCAAAATCTGAGTGCTTAAGGTCAAAGTGCGCTCTTAACTAATTTAATCTACATTCTCGCATATGAATGAGCTGCACTCACGCACACACAAACACACACACACATACAGAATGGGGCACAAACAGACAGCGAGACAGCGAGACAGAGACAGTCTGAGAATAGGCACCGGAACGGGGAATGTCTTCAAAAAGTCAAAACACAGACGGAATAAGTCAACTCGATGCCATTACGGCAGCCGAGTCGAGCCATCTGCAAAATTAAATTGTAAATTTTCAAAGCTCCTGGGACAAATTTCTATCTTTTATATGTTTTTACGTCTGCGACGATGAAGAGGTAACGAATTATGGCAACGACTACGCCGTGAGCCTTAAGGGCGCGTGCTGGGCTCGTTTGGCCTCAGTTGAGTTGGGTTCCCGCTGTTGTTGCTGTTGTTGTTGTTGTTGTCGATGTCGTTGTCGTTGTCGCTGCTTGTCTCACAATATCTAGCCAAGCACTGGGTGGGGCACCCACATTTATGTGTGCGTGTGGCCACATTGTCTTCTTCCGCCTGTGGCAGTGGCTCACCTCGGCGAGACGGAAACTAAAAAGCAGCTACTAACGGCATCTGTCCCAACCAAGCACGAGACACGGTGCATGGTAGAGCACAACAACAGCAACATCAACAACAACATCAACAACAACAACAACAACAATGGATACCCAAACTCATATTCATATACTAACTGAGACATTTTGGGTGCCAACTGGATGTGGTCCCATCTATAGCTCAGTTGGGTCTCCTCTTCAGTTGAGTCAATTACCCGAGACTCCTGAGCTGGACTGGGCAGCTATTTAATAGGCGCCAGCCAGCACACAAGCTGACTAGGAGGAGCGTAGAGAAAGACAGCGAGAGAGTGGCAGAGTGGAAGAGAGTGGGAGGCTGGCTGCGAACAAGTCACATGAGTTGGGAGAAGCAACAGGAGAGGACCTCGGGGGTCGGGCGTCGGACGTCGGGTGTTGGGCGTCGCAGATCGGGAATCGGAGGGACAGATGTTTATGAATCGTCTTGACATTTGACAGTTTGTTTATTTTATTTCGTCACATTTTCGTGATGATTTGTAGGCGGTTTAGCGCCAATTACTCCACAACTTTTACAATGCAGACTGTAAACGAGTCTTTAAAAAGAACATGTTGGCGCCGATTCCATAATAGATGCAGTCGCACATGTATATTTTGGTAATACTCTAACTAGCACAGAATAGAAGAGAATCTATCGGTGGATCGAGAGATAGAGAAAAGCTCTTATAGGAAAAATAAATTTATATTATTGGTTTTCTTATTATATATATTCTCTGTAAATATGTATGAAACAGAAAAACAAGATAACAATTATTTTATTTCCTTAAATCTAGAAAGGAAATCAGAAACTAGTTTTAATGTTTTCTCCTCTCTGGAATTTCCTTTAATTTCTTCATTACTTTCATATGACATCATGTGATACAGGGAAAAAGTGCAAGATTTTCTATAACATTTTTGATATGTTCCTCCCCAATTTCTCATCATTGCAAGATCTGTGATCTACCTAACCGGAATTCTCTCCGCAGCTATAGGGTATTTGTACGATGGCGTGTCAAATATATTTTTTCTGATTTCTCCTCTCTCTCTCTCTTTTTCCTTCTATACATAAACATTCGATTGTATACACATACGGCATACATCCCAAATGCCGCACAACGTGCAACGTGCAAGCGACTTAGGGCATGGGCCTATGCCCGACCATTTGCGAGCGTGCAGCCCGGGACACATGTGCCCACTGCCAAGTGTTAAGCTTCGTGTTAAATGTGTCGGTCAGTCAGTCTGACTGTCTGTCTGCCGCTCGGTGGGCAGTAATGAGTATAGGAAGGCAACTAATGCCGCAGTTATTGGCATTTGCCAGCTCTGATTGTTGGGGATTAGGGCAATGGCAAGGGCAATGGCAAGGCGAGGGGCTTTTGGGGGCGACGCTTTGACAATAAGTAAATTGTTGACATTCAATTAGAAGCGAACGCGTTTGACAAGCCGTTTTTAATGGGCAATTGGAATTCGTGAACGCCGTGCCATAGCCGAGACCCGGATCGAGGCAGACGAAGAAGTTGCCATTTTACTTAATCCAACTTAATGGTCATGTATTGTGTGGCAAGGGGCGCACTTGATCGTGTCAATTTAACTGTCAAACGCGTAGTCGTTTAATTTCTGTGACAGAAACGCGATTCGTAACGTTCCATTGTGCCAGCAACAATAACAGCGACAACAACAACAGCAACAAGAACAACGACAGCAACATCAGGTGAGAAGAAACAGCTTCAACAATCACAAATTGTTGCGCTGGCGTTGACGAGCCAGAGCGAGTGAAGGAGTCAGGTGTCAAACCAGCCAGCCAGCCAGCCAGCCAGCCAGCCAGACAAAACAACATGGCCAAAATGCCAGAGCGATGTCTGCCTCAGCATCGCTGTTCAAGGCTAATTCTGTCAGCTGTCAGCGCTGTCAAGTGTTGTTCGGCGATTCTCTAAATTGTCACCGCTGCAATCGTTTGACACAGCTGCTGCACCTCCCCCCAGCCCGCAACCCACAATCCACAATCCGCAGCCCGCAGAAACGAGTCTGACTCGACCATGGCCAACTGACAACAATGGCAACAGCGACAGCTATAACGGTGTCGTTTCAACCGAGCACAGGTGTCAATCGTAAGTTAAGCCACAGCTCAAGCTATAGCCACACCCCCAATGCATAGCTGCAATCGGCTGTAATCGACTCTGTCATTCTTTCAGCTTAAGCTAGAAGCAAAGCAAGTGACTCGGAAGTCTGTGACTAGGAGATACCCTGCACATTTTCAATTGCACTTAAAATCGAAATCAGGTTATCGATTATTATCGGAAAATGTCGATGTGTTTCGCAAATCGCAAGTCATCAGTTTTTGCGGCTTTTGAGGCTGCCTAAATGGGTTCTGCCACGCCCTCTTCTGCCCGCGGGCTCAACGTGCAAACAGTCAGAAATAAATTTGGTTTCTTTATTTCACCTTTTTGGCCGTATGACAATATTGTATTAAAAAATAATTTCATTCGGCTGGCGCTCTTTGGGTCTCGGTCGATCTCTGCTGGCTAACGTTAGATTGGCTTAAATGGCAGCTGCTGCCGTTCGGAAAATTTAAAATAGCCCAATAAAACATTTTGGTGTGTTTTATATGCGTCTCTGCTGGCAATCTGTGGTCACTCCAAACAATCCAATAAGATGAAAAGCCAAAAAAAAAAGGAACAGGAACAAGAAATACATAGAAATAGACCGTAACCACGAAAAGGAATAATCGCTGGAGTTGGCAGCTGAAAATGAGGAGGCAGCAGGAGCAGGAGCAGGAGCAGGAGCTGAAGAGCCTCTGCTGGCTAACTATGCATGAACCCAAGCATTTCGTCCATACTTACGACACCCATGGGAGCAGCCAATAATTTCAAATCGGACACACAGAGAGAAGGAGAGAGGGAGAGAGAGAGAGAGAGGCACACCCACACGCACACCCACTGCTGGTGGCCACACCCATGCACTCATGAATCAATGGCACATATATGAGTATCCTTGGAAGCATTCGCATTCACATTCGTATTCGCATTCGTATCCGCATTCGCATCCGCATCCGCATCCTTGAATGCCTTCCCGCAATAACAAAATAACAACTTTGCGCCCCAGCCTGAATTCTAGATTCTTTTCTTCTTCTTCTACTTTTTTTTTCCACGTCACGTACCGCTACTAGAAAGTCGAGAGCAGAGCTCCGCTTTTCAGTTTTCCCATTTATATAAATGTATGTATATATGTACATGCGATGCCTTTATATACAGAGCATATGCATCTATATACATATGCGTATGTATCAGTTATATATGTATATAAATTTGTTGCAACGTTTTCCGAGCTGAGCAGAAGAAGACACCACTTGACATCTAATCCTCTCTCAGTCCGAATAATTTATCTCTCGAACTTCGTTGAAAATGCTAAATTTTCGTATGTCTAAAAGTTTTTGTGCTTAAAGCCTTCCAGAGCTGAAGTTGAAGGCGAATAAGATATATGTATATGATATTTAACAAGAAATGATAGAGAACTCATACGAGTTCCGCTCAAAATATATCTCGAATTTTTGTGTGTTTTATTTTTAATATAATTTATAATATAATTTAATTTAATTATTTTATAATATATACATTTAAATATTTTTCATTAGTTAAAATATATGTATATATTTAAATAAATATATCTGTGCAAATAATCAGAAGTAAAAAAATTCTTGAAATTTTTTAAATGTCTAAATCTCTTTGAAGAAACCTCGTAGAAAAAATTATAGTTTATATATTAAATTTTTGCCTTGCCTTTAGATTGGGATTAATACTTTTTCTTTCCGCTAATCTCAAGGTATGTGATTTAATATAGCTTAAATTACATCCAATATCCACAATAGTTAATAGAATCAACTCTATATTCCCTTTGATGTCATACGATTGGCAATATAAAATCAACTATATTGAATCCTAGCACATAAAACTCTTTTCTGCTGATTGATTGACTGACAGATTGATCGTAATAAAAGATGATAAAAATCTTGGCACGAGCTTCCTTTAGGGTCGAGCCGCTATAGACAATGTGTGTACGGAGTCTAAATATGTATTCTAAGCAAGTATTATTACTGTATGAGATGCAAAGCTGCTGCTGCCGCTGTCTGTCGGCTATCTCTCTCTCTCTCTCACTCTCTGTCGTTACACCTTTTCCTCCTCTTGCTGTTGTTGTTGTTGTGAAAACTGAAGCGAAATAAAATGAAATATTTGAAATGACCACGTCTTGGCTATTTGCCGTTACATTATGGTAAAATATTACTGTGGCATACGCTCTCGACTGGCCATAACATGCTCTCGTGTCCATTGGCAGTCCCACAGCCGAACGGTCCAACGGTCCAACGGTCCAGTGTTCCGTGCAGCGGCCTCTTGTTGGGGAAAGCGTGAAGCGTATAAAGTCATAAGGGTTTATGCATGAATTGATTGCAGCAGCCACAGCAGCAGCAACAGCAGCAGCAACAGCAGCCGCACATGCCACAGCCATAGCAGCAGCAGCAGCACCACCACCACCACCACCACCGACGCCAAAAACGGCACCACCAAACATTCAGACACTTGCTGGCAATATACTCGTAATAAAAGAATAAGAATTATGTGCTTTTGTGTAACATTTCGCTTTAATAATCTATGAAGTGGCTACAGCGGCAGCTTCTTGGCTGCGACCAGCTCCAGCTTGGCCAGAGTTGAAGCGGGGCAACCGCAGCTGGACGGCCTGGCTTGGCTTGGCGTGGCCTCACTTGCCTTGGCCCGGCTCGATTGCCTTTGGCTGCACATTGTCTGGCTGCATGCTGGACACAGAACTGCGGCGATTGGAGGGAGGCATTGACTCTCATGCCCGGCAGCTGCATTGACAAGTGAAATATTTGACATAATTAAATTTTGATACAAGTCCATAACTATTAGGCATTCCTAGGCCGGCCATCTCGTTAGCCCCCACACCCCGCCATGCAAACACAATGGGCCAACTTGGTAATTTCTGCGTGGCTGTGGACCCATGTGTGCGCAGCGTCAGTCAAGGCATCCTTCATCCTACATGCTTCGGCCTGGACGAGTCCTGTGGCGTGTCAGGACGAGTGACATTGGGTGCGTTATTTGTTTACTTCGTGACTGACCAGCGGGCGTCTTGAGACGACGACAATAGCCAAAGACTTCCATGTCTCACGTACATCACTCTGACGACCAGCCAGTCCTGGTCCAGCCCCTCCTCCTCCTCCTTTTCTTTCTCCTGCTGCTGCTGCTGCTGCGACCAGTTGTTTGTGCTGGCATTGCGGCTGTCTGCGGGCATTCCACTTGTCATTAACCTTGTTATTAAAACACTTTTGTTTATGGCCATAACATCTGATGCGCCCAGCAAAGGGGACAAACTGTACAAATAACTTACGTGCCGCTCATTTGTCTCTTTTGGTTCCGCAAAACTACTTGGGCTATTGTAAATGTGTTTGGTTAGTCTTAGGGGCTTGACCATTGCCACAGTGGACTGACTGGACTGGGACTTGGCGCCAACGACAGATAAAAGACACCTTGCCCGACACCATCCACACCACTCCACTCCACTCCAGTCTCGACTGGACGCGACTCGACTCGGACTCGACTTCCTTGTTTCAGTCCTTTGTGCTGGGCCGTTAAAGCTTCCGCTGGCTGCCACTTGGCGGCCATTTGTTTTCCGGTGATCATCGCAATGTAAACGAAATGAGTTCAATTTGTTAACGCTGCAGACACACGTATTAAACACACTAATTTGCGGCATCGCTTCTGGACATATCAGCAATTTGTTTCAAGCAGCTGTCCCCAGGACTCACACACTCACACACTCACTCACTCTCACACAAACACGCACACACACACACACACACATAGACAGACACATTCGTAACTGTAAATGCCGACAAGTCCAGTCCAGTGGTTGGTTGATCCGTCAACAATATTTCATACTCTCCACACTCTCTGGCTAAATGCCAAATTGACAAAGCCCATAAAAAAAAAACGAAAAACAATTTGGGTCGAGCTGTCAGCCAGCACCAGCAATTGGTTTTTAATCTGTTCTAAATTATAACGAATTGGGATGACGAATCCTTTGCAGGGTATCTAGAAATTCAATAATAAATATGTACGAATATAGTCTTATCTGATTTAGCCAATCTTGAGAAAGAGTCTAAGGTAAAGTCACCAAGACTCACGCTCTAAAACTGTGCAGCTTACAGGGTATTTACATATACACGTCTTCAATGCAAAAGATCAAATATTTCCCTAGAACCTAGTTTATATAAGCACTTTATCTAAGACAGTGAGTTTTAGACTCCTGCTAAAACGAAATCTGCAAATCTTCAAAGTCTTTCAATGAAAAAACTAAGGCTCGCCTTATTAGCAGTTATTAAGCAAAGATCCGTAGTTCATCAAGTTCATTTGCAGGAATTCTGGGCCATTGTTGTCGTTTTGTCGCAATCTACAAGCGACATGACATCTTGGGTCGCTATGAAATCTGAGACGCAGCACGATTAAAAACCGCATCACAAAGCCCAGGAGCTGCCCACAAAAACTGTAGTAGCTGCAGCCACATGATTAAGGCACCCAGGACGAATGCTCATGCTTTCCTGTCCCCTCTCACTCCTCATGCCTGATCTCACAGCCAGCTGATGATCAACAAAACAAATCAAATACAGAAGAAGCAGAATAAGCAGATGAAGATGAAGAATATGAGGAAGAAGAAGAAGAAGTGCAGTGCAGTGCAGGTACGAATGCACGATGCCCTGTCCGAGGCCGAAATTTGTATATTTGAATAAATGTAGAGCTCACGCATATCTGGAGCCGGGACAAAGGGTAACTAAAAGGGTAGCAATGAGACATAATCATAATACAAACTCATTACACATTTTGATGGACCTCAACTTTGGATTGTCTCGCTCCGAAAACCGCATTCATGAAATCGTGCCCGGGAGCAAATATTTAAACGCAAGCAAAAACCAACAGGCGGAGCTCAAGGCAAAACAACGAACATGAAATACCCTAACTGAAGTTGGGCAAACGAATAGATAGCCCGGGAGAATTTCGACAAAAGTGGGTTAAGTCGGAGTCTAACCTCTTATTTCCCAATGTCTAAAGACCTCTGGTAAAGCCAGCGAATCTCGAATACTTTATCAGTAAAATTTGTCTGACTATATGGCTATTCCCGGAGTTATACTATGGTATAATGGGGTAAGAACTAATTCCAAGTCCGATGTCCTCTGTGTTACGAACAACCTCACTTCGTTGGGCGACCCGTGGGGCAAGTGTATTTAAGCTGCTGCCCTCGATCTAATCTTTGCATGCAACAGCTCCACTTGGACGGTGGTCTCATTTGCCACGGCAGCTGTAGCAGCAGCTAGTTGCTACCGGCCAGCTAGTGGCCCTCGGCACCAGGTGTAATATGATGCGCCTTTTGATGCCAAATGACAAATCAGATACAAGTCGCGGCTCACGAATCGAGCACTGGTTATTGCATTGACAATTCGCCACTCCTGGTCTAGTCTTACCGGATTTGCTGCTAAGCCATGCGATGAGGGACAGATGAAAGGGGTTGGGTTGGACAAGCATGCATTTTATATGAGCTGTTGCCTTTGCTCTTGTAGTATCTGCTCTGAGCTGCATAATAATTTGGTGGGGTCTTTAATAATTCTTGCTAACGAAATTGCGTAGAAACTCATTAACGAGCTCAAAGGGCCCAGTTCCGAGCTGTGTGGGAGGAGGCGGAAGACGAGAGGGCAGGAGGAGGAGACTCAAATTGAATTCCATGTTTCAAGTGCGAGCATGTTTTACCCGAGCTGCTGCTGTTGTTGTTGTTGTTGTTGTTGTTGGGTGTTGTTTATGTAAGAACTGCTTTGGAATTATTTATGAACCCGATGGGAAAAGCTTTGAATGTGTCGCAATGCTTGCCACGGGCCCTGCCTGAATACCTAATTCCGGGTGCGTCCCCCTTTCGCAGCACCAGCATCAGCACAAGGACGAGCACCAGGTCCTGGGGCCGCACAAGTGGGAATACATTTGCTGGCAAAGTGGCGCATCGTGCAATAAACGAAAGTGTTTTCCAATATAAGGAGCGCTTTATCCTATAATGTGGTAATCGCTCGCGTAAAAGGCGACAAATCATTTAAACCCTTTCCCACCCACTGACCGGCGCAGCCAGAACTCGTCTGGCCCGACCGTCCGACTCGCCTAACGATGTAACGCTATGTATCCATCTAGTACAAGGGTGACAACAATAACAAGCAACAGCAGCAGCCCTCGCTTCCTGTGCTCTGTCTCGCTTCCAGCTCTCGCCCCGTGCCCCCTTGCCGGGAAAAACTGTGCCATGCATCAGAGCCCAGGGCGGAGGCGAATCACACACCCCATTCCCATGCCCATAGCCACCACCACTCCCACTCCCAGTCCCAATCCATTTGGGGCCCCCTCTTAAAGAGCTGAAAAATGTATGCACACGTTAACCCTTTGAGCATTGGGCCTGAGTAGTCAGGTCCTTTGGACGCAACCAGAGCCCGTAGGCAGCTAATGCTAATGCCTCGTGCAGTCGTCCTCGTCCTCTTGAAATTGGGCATCAGCGTTAGCATCATCAAGGCAATAGATGCTGCCTGTTGGTCTCGCATTTGAGTATATGCTATATGCTATATGGCAACTGGTAGCTGGTAGCTGGTGAGCTGGTAAGCTGCTGAGCTCCTGGGCTGGCACCCCACCAAAAATGTGTTAGATTCCCTTACCGCGAATGTTAAAGGCCAATTCGAATGGGCCATGAATCTCTTCCGCTCTGGCCGTGCCAAAACATAAAAGTGAAATTTGTTTTTTATGACATCTTTATTCAGGCTAAATAAATACAAAGTATTATAGTGCCAGGGGACATTTGCGAGTGACCGTTTGCCTTCCATTCCATTTACCCCTTTTTTCTCGCCACCGTCAAACGCCCCTGCCCCCGCCCCGCCCATATTGATTAGCCAGCCGTTCATGATAAATAGACCATTATGCAGTTATCGTAATTGCGTGGATCCAGCATATAAGAGCGGCGTGAAATTCACTCGCCGCAATAATGTTGCCAACGAATGCGAGTAACATATCAAAAATGCAAATGATATACAATTCATTACCTCAAGCATCGTCAAAGTCCCCGGAGTACCATAAGCATCCAAGACATGATCTAAAAAAAATCTATAAGTTCAAAACGAAAGCGTTTTCGTATTGACTCTAACTATTGTCAGTTAAGGCTAGTTAGAGTCAGTGCCTAACGACTCTAAGTTGAATATTCTCAGTTAAGGCTAGGTAGAATCAGTTTATATAGACTCTGAAATGTATGAGTGAAACTTTTGTCAGTTAAGGTTGAGTCGGTTTCTAGTTAAATCTGGGTAGAGTCAGTTCCTATTGACCCTAGAATGAATACTGTTAGTTAAAATTGGGTAGAGTCAGTGCCTAACGACATCTGGGATGTCTGAGTGAAATTTTTGTCAGTTGAGACCAGGTAGAGACAACTCCTAAAGACTCTAGGATGCATGAGTGAAACTTTTGTGATATAAGACTAGGTGGAGTCAGTTTCTAATGCCTCTGGGATTAATGACTGAAGTTACGTTTTGCTAAGGCTAGGTAAAGTCAGATGGTAACGACTTTAGAATGCATGAGTGTGAGTGAAGACTAGGTAGACTCTGTTCCTATTGACTCTAGGATGAATGACTGAAACTACTGCTAGTAAAGACTAGATAGAATCAATTAGACTAAGTAGAGTCAGTTAAGGGAAGGTAAAGTCAGTTCTATTGACTCTACGTGAAACTACTGTCAATGGAAGCTAGTTAGAGTCAGTCCCTAATGCACGACTAAGACTACTGCAATCAAGGCTAGGTAGAGTCAGATGGTAGATGACTGTTACGCAGAGTCTTGGGGCGAGCTATGTTGTCGACTATGTGTAGGAATTTCAAATTTGCTTTTAATGTGGCTTGTTTCCCTATGAAACTCTTATCTAAACTAAGTGACTTAAGCTCGAGCAGTTATCGGTTATCGACACAGCTGCCATTGCTATGAGCTCGATTCGCCCACTGCTGCTAACCCCTCGAGTCTGCTCAATTGGCAAACGGGAAGTATCCGAAAATAAACTCAATAGACTCAATAGAATAGACAGCGCCAGTGCCGCTGAGGTCCATTACAGAGCACAAAACTTCTGTGTGTTTGCTTGTGAAATATCTACAGATATTCGTGTTAAGATATTTAATGGAATTTTCTGTTAGAGCACTTCCTCTCCGCTCTCCCCACATGCCTACCTCCCTCCCGCCCTTAGCCACGCTGCCTGTGTGTGTTTATGAATTTTCGATTAATCAACGCTTGACTTTCATTTGCTCCGAGTTGTGATGACATATCTGACAGAATGAAAGATTGTGCAATGGGACGAGACGACGGCTGGCTGTTGCAGGGTTTTCGACAATTTCATTTATGGTAATTTGCATGTTCAACAAAGGTCGTGAAATAAATAGGGACAACAAATCAGGACGGGCCGGGCCGTAAGCGTCATGTAAATTGTATCTGCCGCCCTCTGGTAATTGAGCAGGTTGGCTAAAAGGCAGTGGCAAGGGGCCGCAGCCGGGGACACGCCCGAACATGTCGTCGAGGACGTTGCCGTTTAGCCAAGCAAAGCAATCCAGCTACAGCAACAGCAACAGCAACAGCAGTGTCAGTGGCAACACCAGTGCCAGAGCCAGAGCGTCAAGTCCCATGTGAGCAGTGAAGTTTTTTAATCAAGCCGCCTGTCAAGTGTTTGCAAAACAAATACCGCGCTTATCCATCAATCAAAACACGCAATATGGCAGCGTGACTTTCCACAACTAAGCAGCCGTAGCAGCAGCAATAGCAACAGCAACAGCAACAGCAGCAGCAGCAACAGCAGCAGCAGCAACAGCAGCAAGTGGTTCTTGGCACTTGGCTGCTTGGCGAGTGCTAAACCATATGGAACGAAGCGGAACAATAAAGCGACACTGTCAAACATTTGCATACACGACACCCGGCGACGGCAGAGCGAACCACGCACTTCGTGCCCCACCCACCCACACCCCGCACAGCTTACACAGACGCGAGCCGCACGCACACCCAAGTGAGTGGGCTGTGGATCATTTTTAATTGCAGCTAATCAAGCTGACAACTTTGTTACGTTTGACATTATTTATAAGTATAAGTATAAGCAGCTTGTTGTTGCTTTTTTTTTTTTTTTTTTTTTTTTTTATATTCATATTCCCATTCGAATGGAGCTGTCAATAGTTGGAATGGAAAAGTAGAGCCAAGGTCGCAAAGGGCTCCAAAATCAACTGCGTGGCGAACAACCCACAGACATCAGCTGGAGCCGTCACATCGACAGAGCTTCACGAATTAATCCAATGGCATTTGCATGCCGGGGACAAAGCCCCTGGGTAAATACTGGTAGAGATGGGGAGACGGTGTTTTTTTGTTACTTGTTACTTGTCGAGCGTATTGTGTTGAAATTGATTCTTAAACGTTTTGAAGAATGATGCGAACTTGACTTCGGCTGCCACACACACAGAGAGAGCCAACCAGTCAGCCACCCTCTCTAACCAACCCCCAGCTAGCTGGATGGACGGCTGCCAGCGGAACGGAGCTGCGATGCGGACAGAGCGGGACCCGGGGGCCACAGGAACAACACATTAAACAACAGTTCCTGGTGTAAAACATGCACAGCAACTGCGGCGCGAGGCAAACAGCAAAAAAAAAAAAAAAAAAAAAAAAAAATGTAAATGCCATTGTATAGATGTAACAGAAAAAAAGGATACAGATATGGCAACACCTACAGTAACAGATACAGCACACAGGATACAACATATTGGCAAAACAATGAGTGTGAACCACACACACACACATACACACACACAAATAGGCAGCAACAACCCCAATGAATGGCGAACGCAAATGGTGAAAAATATGCGCACAGATATGAGTACAGATGTCGAGAGTTTTAAATTGCATTAACTCATTTAATGATGTTCAAATTGAGGCTGACAAATAATGGGGAGTATGTCAGGCGGTGGCGCCCCATACCCAAATCTCACGCCACTTTGTGACACCAGCCACAGCCCCGCTCCTCTCCTCCCCCTGGCAGCCAGTGGAGGCCTAGACTAGACCCAGTCACTGCCATCACTTTAAATTGCTGCTGTCAAAGCGACGGTGTGTGTGTGTGTGTGTGTGTGTGTGTGTGTGTGTGTGTGTGTGCGTGTGTATGAGTGCTGGTGTTGGCAGAGGCTGGGCTAAACTATTTGTCATGTCTGTCACACTCTCGTACATCTTTGTCAACACTATTTAGAAGTTTAATAAATTTTCACTTTGTTGAAACGCCAGTCAAATATTTAATATCCACGCGCTACAACTCAGCGTCAGCAGCAAAAGCAGAGACAGCTAGCGACAGCTAACCCCACCCGGCTGCCATCCCCCCCTTGCTCCCTTCAGATACAAACGTCCAATGTCCACTGGTAACCCAGATACTAACTTGATTTGGATTTGGAAGTAGAGACTAGATATAGATATAGATATATAGGTATATAGATATATAGATATATAGATATATAGATATATAGATATATAGATATATAGATATATAGATATATAGATATATAGATATATAGATATATAGATATATAGATATATAGATATATAGATATATAGATATATAGATATATAGATATATAGATATATAGATATATAGATATATAGATATATAGATATATACATATAGAGATATAGAGATATATAGGTATAAAGATATAGAGATATAGAGATAGAGAGATAGAGATATAGAGATAGAGAGATAGAGAGATAGAGATATAGAGACATAGAGATATAGAGATATAGATATATAGATATATAGAGATATAGAGATATAGAGATATAGATATATAGAGATGTAGAGATATAGAGATGTAGAGATAAAGAGATATAGAGATATAGAGATATAGAGATATAGAGATATAGATATATAGAGATATAGAGGTATAGAGATGTAGAGATATAGAGATAAAGAGATATAGAGATATAGAGATGTAGAGATGTAGAGATATAGAGATGTAGCGATGTAGAGATATAGAGATGTAGAGATGTAGAGATGTAGAGATATGGAGATAGATATAGAGATATAGAGATATAGAGATATAAATAATATAATATATATAGAGTTCGATTATAAATTGCGAGCACTCATTGTGTGAGGCGGAATGCAGCCCAGTCGAAAGTCTCGTATTCTGAGGATCTATAAATAGGGCATCAATATGTTGATGGGGTTCGTGACTAGTTGTGAACACATATCGCCAGTGGTTAATATGACGCCCATATGCTGCAAGAGTCACGCTCCGGAGTGTTTAATTCGCTGAAATAATGCCCCGTGATTGGGAGACTGCGGCGACCCACTTGCCAGATGCGGCCGGCGTCCAGTTGAATGGTAAACCGAATCGTTCAATCGGGCCAAAGAGACCACCGTGCAAAGGAAATGCAATGTGGAATCCGAGACGTACACGCAGACATACATAGCTCGAGTCAAAGATGTAGATGGAGATGCAGATACCCCGAACTATTTCGATTCCTAATAGAGAAGTGCAGTCGACCGCAGATCGGCCAGTGTTCGTGTGTGTGTGTGTGTGTGTGTGTGTGTGTGTGTGTGTATCGGGGATATAAAAGTCAAAACCGCACGCATTTCTGATTGACCATACACAGAAATATACATACATATGTGTATACACACATACATGTGTGTGTGTGTGTGTGTGTATTTATTTATTTAAGCAGTCGTGCAAACGCAACTCCACAATTGGTGGTCCCCATGAATACTTTTAAAGTTCGAGTACATAGTCAAAACTCCGGCACATGTACAGCTCGAAGGGAAATGCTCGAATGCAGTGCAGTAGAAATGCGTTGCACCCGTTGCAGGCCAAAACTGAAGGCTGGCCAGAGGGCGGAGGGCGGAGTGTGGAGGGTGGGCTGTGAGCTGTTATAAAAACGACGCGTCTAAAATCGGAGAATGCGACTAATGGAAAAATTCATATTAAATCGATTATATTGACAAGGGGGGCACATGTAGACCGCGACCACGAATGCGACCGCCTGTGCCTGCTGCTGCTGTTGCTGCTGTTGCTGCTGCTGCTGTCGCCAGCGTCGTCATCAAGAAGGGGCCAATACAGTGGGCCATGTGCGACGTCAAGACGAAAATATACAACAGCAACAACAACAAGAGTGAAGAAGAAGAAAAAAATAAAACACGAACAAAAATATAATGAAATACATTACGCGCAGCTCGAGTCAAATCATAAATTTGTAAGTTATTAACAAGAACAAATACATTTTTGTCAAATTTTAATGATTCAGCGCATCGACAGCGACAGCAACAGCGACAGCGACAGCAATAGCGACAGCGACAATAATCGACGTGGCGACACTCTCACTTTTACACTCTGGTAAAAGCCGTCTGTCACACAAATTGCTGAAAAGCCATTTGACAACTAATTTTTCGAGGTGGCGACGACAACGACGACACCTTGCACGGCTAGCAATGGGAAGATGCGACCCCCACCCCTCCTATACTCCCACTAGCCCGCACATGCTCTCCTCTCGCCTCTCTCTCTCTCTCTGTCTCACATATCGCCTCGCACTCGCACTAGCCTAAACGTACCGCAATCTAATTGCTGTTGGCAGCATCCGCGGTTCTTTAATTGAAGACATCAACACTAGCTAAAAATACGATATATATATCTATGTGTGTGTGTGTGTGTGTGTGTGCGTGACGTGGGTGTGTGTGTGTGTGTGTGTGTGCGTAATCGATGAGGGGCGAAATGGGTAATGGAAGCGAGGAGTTTCAGGCATTGAGAAGGTGGCGAGGCGCAACTTGTAACTGCAATTGAATTAGAGATGAGAGAAATGTATGCGATAGTTGAAGTCGATACAGACAGATAGAAAGTATAAAAAGTATTTAGCAAAAACAGCTTCCCAATCGGGAACAATGCGAGGCGCACTTAGATTAGAAATGAGAGAAATGTATGCGATAGTTAAAGTTGGTCTATAGCCACAGTTGACTTAGAGATGGAACAAGCATAAACGATAGTTAAAACAGCTAGCTACAGATAGATACCCAATGATGAATCTAGGCATCTAGTCTTTGTATTGCAAGTTCTCTGCAACATAAGTTTCCGAGTCTAGTCCATTTCCATGCCATTCCATATCATTCGAAAGGAACTCACGACTCAGTCACGCGATCATCCGCAACTGCTCGCAATAGTCTCTAAATTGTGTACGAGCGCAGAGCATAAGGAAATGTGTGGCAGTGGCATGCTGTGGTGCTGTGGTGCTGTGCACTGTGGTGTAATGCCATAAACTGTTATTTGATGTGGGTTTGTGTGTGAGCGAGCATGCGAGGCTTGCCTGCTGCTGCTGCTGCTGCTGCTGCTGCTGCTGGTGCTGGTGCTGAGCGAAGTTCCCCAGTTCCCAGATGCTTGACGTTTCGGCTGTTAAGCAGCCAACAAACAATTATTGGCTCTGCCTGCCAGCTCTGATATTGCATACAAACTGCAGTCAGCAGCCAGCAGCTACCCTACGCTGGAGCCGAGCCCAATGCAGGTGACTGAGCGGGCGACGCGATCCACCAAACGACAAACGACAAACGCCAAACGGAACTGGCTACGACGACGACGACGACAGCGACAGCGACATGACGCATGGTGACTGCCGCTTGCTGGTGGGAGGAGAGAGACGCGGGTGGGAGTCGCGTCTGCAACTGGGAATGTGACTGGGTATTTGTTTTCTTTGTTTGCGATGTGTTTACATCGCGGGCGACAATAGTTTACATTTGCTGCCATCTAAAAATTAAAAGGTGACAAATCATAACAACAGCCGATGGGTAATACTACAATACACAACGGCTGCTGCGGCCCAAAACGCACAGATAAATGACACAGGAGCAATGCCCTCGCACTGATCGCTGTTCACTTGCTGATGGATGGCGGGGAGGGGGGATAGGGTTAGCCGGATGCTAGATAGCGTAAGCTAGATTTAATACAAACTCATCTCCCTGCATTCACGGCCATCCACATTTAGCTATATGCAATGCATTTAACATGCACTTAACATTGGTTTGACCAGCTTATTATTTACTTGAAGGCCAATCTTAGATAAAATGTTAAACTAATGTTATTGAGTACTTATTGAATTGAACCTTAAAATAAAGCAGACTTCAATTAAGTAAAGCTCTCGAGAGCAAATTATATAAGGATTCGTTCTACACATTTGGTTAGGCTAAGTCTGTCTAATGCTCATACGAAGAGAACTGACGGAAGGATAAAAGTAAGAATAGAACGGACAGACATAAAGACGGATGATCATACAGACAGACGGGTGATCAGACAGAGGGACTGACAGGCGATAGATGTACAGGCGGAAGGACAGACAGACGGATCGACGCACCGACGGCTGGACAGACGAATAGACGAATAAGGCTAATTGTTCGAATAGGGTTAATTGTTCTAATCAAGACTATATTATTCCTTTTGTGTGGTCTGCCACGCCTCCTACTGTCGGGTATATTAATTAAATTCCCATTATCCATAAGTTCAGATTTTAATAACAGAAGTCAATGATGAATTTTACTGCCCTAGATTCCTTTATTTTTATTTTCTACAGATTTTTCGTGGATTGTTAAATGAGAAACTGAAGCCCGTACAGCTCTATTACATCAAGTTTTTCAAAGGAACATAGCTTAGATAGAAGAAAATAAATTTTCAAATATATTTTATTTTCCGTAGTATTACAACAAGATGTTACATTTGTAACATTTGTATGTATATTGTGTAACTTGATATCAGATTCAGATCAAGAACCTAGTCAAACAAACATAGTCTAAGTTTAATTACTCAACTCTGTTGGCCTGTGTAACTATCCCCATGTAATTCTTTATAATAACAGACTCCTATAAAATGCCAAATAGTCTATATAGGAATAGGACTTTCTTGCTGCAGCCTAAGTTGACAGCTCACTTTAGCTATATAACACACTTATGCACTTCTGCTGCTTATATAGAGAATGTATTTGTCTCACAGTTTATATCAGTGTTCTATATTTGTTGCTAGTGTCACAATCTGCTGTTGGCTCTGTTGGCTGTTGGTCCGCCTTTGGCTGGAGAGCTGGAGAGCTGGAGAGCTGGAGCTGGAGAACTGGAGAGCATGTTTAGCCGATAATCGCTGAATAATAAATGGCATCACTGTCCCATCCGAAAGATCATTATCGCCATAAAACTACCACTAAACGTCACTTCTTTTAAGATCAAAGTGTTGTTTGCGCGATTTAAGTATGCGCGCACGCATCTTCAATTAAAGGCATATGCTGAATACGAGAGATGGACCTCGAGCAGATCTGCATCGCGGCAGCTCTAGAGCTGGAGCTGGAGTTGGGCTGGAACTTGAAGCTGAAGCTGAAGCTGAAGCTGATTCTGAACTTGCAACAGTTGCTGCAACACAATTACCAGTTTGACATCTTTCGAGCTGATGAAGTCTGCTGAGAGAGAGAGAGAGAGAGAGAGAGAGTAAGGGAGAGAGAGTGAAGACCACCAGACTCGATGGCAAAGATTTTGGCGGAGTGCGGCTGACGACAAATTAATTTGGCACAGGCTGCTCATTGGGCAAACAATGGACAGAGCAATTGGAATCCAAGCCAAAACAACGAAAGCCATGAAGCTCTATCGAGTGGAGAGGGCCGACGAGCGCGAGTTGAGCGCTTTGGTGTATTGTATGTGTTATCTTAATATTGTCATTGTCACAAATTTGCAAAAAGTTACGCTAATGGATTACACGATTTTCGCATTATCGCTTTGTTACCGCGCCGATCGCAATCGCATGCGATCAGCAACAGCAACTGCTGCCCAGGCTTTGGCTGCAACACCCAGCTAAAGTCCCAGTGCCAGTGCCAGTGCCAGGCCCAGTTCGAGTCGCACTCTCTGCCTTAGTTCTCCAATCCCAGTCGCAGTCGCTGGCGGTAGCCGCATGGCATTGTATGTAAAACTACTGCAAAGCATTGCGACCGCCAACATATCGCGTCGGCTCCTCGATACGTGCCGAAAGCGAGATTAAGGGGCCAGCTTTACAAGCAGGAAACGCTGCTGCCCCCAACGGCTGCCCCATGCTCCACTCTCCACACTCCATTCTCCATTCTGCATTCGCGTACTCGTTTCAGCTTTCAAAGTGCCCATGAGCATTATGCCAGACACTTTGTCTTTGACAGCGCACAGCATTGCCCAGCAGCAGCGTCCGTTCGCTTCGGCCAGAGGCCAGCTCCAGCTCCAGGTCCGGCGCGGTCCAGTGCGACGTTTATCCAGAGCAAAGATGCTCTTATCAGCAGCGAACACAGCACGTTCCATTGTCGCTTCGCGTCGATCTAATCTGAGCATTGCCGATGCTCCGATGCTCCGATGCTCAGATCCTTTCTCTCAGCTGCTTTGCCTTGCCTTGCCTCGGGTTGCCTTGGGTTGCCTTGGGCTGCGTATTGTTGTTGTTCCGGTGGCCTCGGCCAGTCCCAAGTGTCATACAAGCTGCAACTTCACTCAGCTTAATGGCAATAAGCATTTGAAATATCTAAACAATTGGCTAAAAGGGCAGCTGGCATACTATTCGAATACCACCTAGAGCCAGCCGTGCATTGGGTATGCCCATTTGATGGGGCTGTAGGGACTAAGTTGAGCTCTAGATGGTGCTAAGGTATCTTATATGTTGGTAATCAGCTCTGCATATTCCCAAATCCTAAACCCTCTAATGATATTTACCATTCAGCTTGATTTACTCTTATTCTCAGTTAGTTTTCTTCTGTACAGGGTATCTTTGGGTAAAGTTGACTCTATAAGTTGAGCCCCCACCTACCTTTGGCTACTTTGGACATATGGAGCCTGCATATTTTGGACACTGGCCATGGGCTTTGAGTGTTGTCAAATATTGCCGTTTTATGCTAATGAAGTGGTATGGGAAATCACGAAAGGGTTAATGTGCCCGACTGATCAGGTGGTTAGAGCAAATGGCTGCAATGGGGTAGAGCCGGTAACTGTGCTGCTAATCGGTTAAAAGCCAATTGAAAGGCACTGAAATGAATCAATTGCTGGTTGGGGGAAACTGTTTAGGATGATTAAATTTGTTATAGAAATGATTTCGCATAGGCTGGCTTTGTCGTCTGCCCGCCCCGCCGCCCCTTCCACACGCCAAGCGAAATGAATCAAACGCAGCCGAGGCCGAGGCCGAGTGCCCTCTGACTTTAATGTTGCCACATCCATAAAAAAAAAGACAAAACCGAGAAAAAAAAAACGACATGAAATGAAAAAAGAAAAAGCAAAGGAAAAACACTCGCATAAAAAGCAAATATTCAGATGGGGCAGACCAGGGCAGTCCGCGGCAGGGCAGGGCAGGGCAGGGCTGGGCTGGGCTGAGCAGGGGTAAAGACACCAGTAATCAAGTGTATGCATACAAGGGATGCACGGGCCGGCTTTGGTCCTTGGACTGGGTGGGCATGGTTGACGCCCCCCCCCACACACACATACACATGCACACAAATGGGCATAGGACGCCCAACAGTTGGCCGTTGTACATTTGTTTCTTTTTTGTGGTCAAATACTTTTGCATGTAAATGTTAATTCATTGATTTTTATAATGCGCGCACGTCAAAAGGGATAATGCCGCCTGCCAATCTGCCCCAGCTCCACTCCCCGTCGTAGTCCCAGCCTCAGTCTCAGTCTCAGTGCCACTCCCCCAGGCCCTCACTTGTCGCATTCGTCGCAGGACTTAGCAAGGGCTGATGCTGAAGCGAAACGTCGGCCCGGGGTTGGGCTGCGTCAACATTGGAAACAACCAAAAACCAAACAACCGGCTGCTGAGCAGGAGTAGCGAAATGAATGCGCCAAGGCGAGTGAAAGGAGCGAGTATTTGGCTTTGATGTTGCTTACATTTCATCACTGAAAGTCGTCGTTGTCAATAAAAGCAAGTTAATGGGTAAACAGCCCCCGCTGCCGCTACCGCCACCGCCACCATCACCCCCACCCCGGCCGGGGTCAGCTGCCCAAAGATCCACTCCCGAATGCCACAAAACTAAAAACATAACTTCTGGCTAGAAAAACATTGTTTGCGCGGTCGCCCATTCAAATATTTGTGGCCCGAGCATTTACATTGCCCAGGCAGCAGCTGACTCGGAACAAACCGATTGCCACTAACCACCTCCAGACAGCTCCAGCCACTGACACCGCCACCGCCACCGCCACCACCACCGCCACCGCACCGCAGCGCGGCGCACAGAAGTCGCTGATTTGTGCCCCAGACAATTGCCATACTTAAGTGCATATAAATGGAAATCATTTACAAGTGTATACAAACATTTGTCGAGAGTCTTAAGAAGGTATAAATAGTACGATCTAGACAATTAAAATCTATACCCTTGTATCGCTTTTCAATTCGCCCCAGTAAGTGCAGGCAGACTGAGAGAGAGCAAAAATGTGGAAATATTTAAAAGTTTATTTTGCTAAAGCCGATAAGAAAGCAATAAATAGGCGATATAAGAATTCAAGCATAGAAAACATTAAAATTGAAATGGACTTTTTAAAATCTATAGATATAGATTTGAAGGACAGGTCTGCATAGACCTATAGATCTAAACGATATGGCTGTCCATCTAAAGCATAAAATTGTAGATGTAAAGGATTGAACTGTAGATCTAAAGTGTAGATCTAAAGTGTAGATCCATAGATCTAAAATATAGATCAATAGATCAGGCCAGCATAGACCTATAGATCTAAAGAATAGAATATAAGTTTGAAATGATAAACATAGAAGATAGGTTTATAAGTAGATCAAGAGGACAGATTCTTGGATTTGAAAGATGTGCCAATATATCAGATCAGCATCAGCTATAGAACTATAAAATAGAATTAAAATTTTTTCCAATATGCCTTTTATATTGGATAGGAAAGTTCTATAGGTAGATCTAACAATAGATCTGAAATATAATCTAAAACATAGATCAGATCGATCTATGTTAGATGTGATTTCTGTTTTATCTATACTTCTACAAGTATTGGTCTATAGATCCCATGGTTAGAAATTTCTTATAATGCCTGTAGAAATATAGGTCTTTCCTTTAGATCCATAGTCATATGGTAAATCTAAGCGCACATTAAGTTAATCGCCTATATACATATATATATAGAGAGAGAGAGAGACAGAGATATTTATAGTAATAAACTACATGTGATTTTTGCCCCTGAGACTATGCAGTAGAGCGCTAGCTAGCTTTGAATTTGGGTGATTTCTCATTTGTCAGTGAAGTCCGCCTTCAAGGGGGCGTGGAGTCTAAGCCTCGCTGATGCTTGGCCAATTAGGCTGCCAGTTGAAGTTTGTATTTATAATTTGCATGAATCTCTAAGGACTCCCGAGTGTGTGTGTGTGTGTGTGTGTGTGTGTGTGTGTGTGTGTGTGTGTGTGTAGACATCAAACTTTGCAACTGGCATCAATCACTTAAGTTGAATTAAGACATCGCCGCGGGCTGTGGGCCAATGGCAGCCGTTGGAGCACAGTGGCCGTCGCAATTATTCAAGCGTAGCTTGGCGATGAGCCGTGCCGTTGACATATGCCCAGAGACCCCTGGGCGGCCCAATCAGTTGAGACAATATCAGAGTTCAGGTCAAAGTTGATGTCGAAGTCGCAGTCCAAGTCGGAGTTAAAGTTCAGCTATGGGCTGAAGTTTTTCCTTTTATTTCTCTTTTTTTTTTCTTTGGCTTTGATGAGTACTCGCATTCGCTGCTGTATTCACTGGTGTGTTTTGTGGTTGAGCCGCAAAAACATCGTGAGGCACGAGACGAGCTGAGGAGCTGAGGGGGCAACGGGCGGAGGACGTATAGCCGTGGGCCTTTTTCATCATACACCGTTTACCGGTCGCATTTGCCATTCAGCTAGCGGGCGCTGCCCAAACAAACATACACGGGTGACCTTACCGACCTGGCGACCACACACACACACACACACACACAGAAAGAGAGAGAGAGTCCACCCACACCCATACACCTTCACATGGAAGCTTAATGAAGCTTGTGTAATTGATTTTATGTTTGTTAAAAACGGCAGAAAAAGAAGCAACGTTCCAGGCACTCGACTGGCCATTCGTTGATGTCGATTTGCCTCGATATTCATGGCATTCAATTTCAATTGAATCGCAAAAAATCAAGCAGCCACAACAACAACAACAACAGCAATAACTGCTGCAGCAGCAGTTGAATGGATGAAAAAAAAAAACTAATTTTGCTGGCCTGCAGCAACTAAAGTGCATAAAGTGGCCGCTAACAGGAAAAACACAACTTGAGCTTCAACCAGCAATCGGGCTACCCCCATGCCGCATGCCCCATGCCGCATGCCGCATGCCCCATGCCACATCTCCGCCATTCTATACGCAGTCAGGCAGCAGTAGCACTGGCTGTGGCAGCTCTTGATGGGTTCATTTTGGCTGGGCTGTACAGTAGCCGTCAGGGTGCTGTAGGGTGTCCATTACAAGAGCCCAGCTGACTGCAGCCCTTTCGTTCTGGCAAACCCAATTAGCACTTATCTATGAGTTTGTTAGACACGAATTTGTAGTTGTCTTTGCGTGCTGTTTATGTTGATACAACACACAACAATAGAACCGAGAGAGCGAACGAGAGCGAGAGGGACGGAGACAGAGAGAGAGTGAGAGTGAGAGTGAGTGAGCTAAACGACAAACGAAATAAAAATCCTTAAAGTGCCGCGCCGCTTGTCAATTTGGGAAAATCCGAAACGAGGAACGACATTTAGAAACGACACCGCCAGCAGTCACAGATCACAGTTCACAGTTCACAGTTCACAGTTCACAATTCACATTATCATTATCAATATGTTTACTTTGGTCGATGGCTGGCCGTACTCGGCTCTAGCCCCGGATCTCGCAGCACATTTGTTGCCGCGATGTGTTAATTGCACTTGGCGATGTTTTCCTTGAAAAGTGATCCTTTTGCCTGTACCGTACCGTACCGCACCGTACCGCACCGTACCGTGCCGACTACTGCACCGCGCGCTCAGCCACTGCGATAACGATATGGGCTATGGGATATCAGATTAAACAACATTGCCGACACGCACGACCTTGGCCAGATCCCAAAACCTAGAGTCTTCTGCAAACAAAAACAGTAAACGCTCAACTCTGAACAGAGAACATTTCGAATTTGTTGTTGTTGTTGTTGCTGTTGTTGGTGTCGCATGTTTGTTAACTGCAATTCGGTAGCATGTTTTCACAACATGTCGCCCAATTTACCCTTTCACGGTTATCCTTCTGCTGCTTCTACACTTCTATTTATCTATATCCCTATTTACTCTAACCCAACATCCCCTCGGCTCCCTCCCAGTCGCTGTGTGTGCGTGCCATATGAGAACTTCAGTTCAGTATCCAATTAGCATCGTTTGATGTCGTTTAACTTGAACTAATAGAACGAGATGGCATCTTAAGACAATCCCTGCATACGATATCTACGTATTTGGGTGCATGTATTACCTGTTCTTCATGCATCTTATGGCTGTCTACATTTTGTCACACTTCAATCCTCGCATTTGATTGTTTACTTAGAGCTGCGTATGTTTTTTTTTTCTCTTCTTCTTCTTCTTCCTATGCTAGCCACTTATCTCCGGTAGCTACAATCGGGTCGGTCGAGATCAGAGCGCTACAGCTATATATATTTGGGCATTGTGTTTTTATGGTACTGCTAATTACGTAGGAGAGAAATAAGATTGAGCAACTGGTCGCCGTTCCTTGAACGGTTTCCGAGGAATAATCATGGGCATACAAAAACAGAGACAGCATTTACTATGCTTACAAGCTATACAAATCACATTGAACTTGGACTGATGTCGGGGGCAAGAATCGATGGTACAATCTTGCCCTAAGAGACATTTCAATATGACAACTAAAGCCTGTGAATATTAGTTAGCTCTGAAACTTTTGTATTACTAAGGTAAAGATTCGTGGGACTAGATATCTTTGAACTACAAATTATTCTTGCCATTTATAGTTTATATGTTTATTAATGATAATCTATATTTTTATATAACTATATCCTTTGTCCTTATAGAACCTTGTTGCATTATGGAATCATGTTCTTGGCTTGATATTGGGAGGTAAGCATAGATGTTGCCCTAGGAACTTTTTCAATATGGCATATTACTATTTGCCAAACTATTATATTTCATAATGACAATTTATAATATAACTTTGAACCTTGATGCATTATAGAATCAGTTCATGCCTTGATATCGAGAGGTAAGATGGCTCCTTAAACTGCTATCGAAAACCTCTTTGACTATTCAAATAAAGCTCTGCTCTTACGGACATTAGTTGGCTATCAAAAATAGAGCTCTAGCACCACAGACCCCATTGGGATGATTAATATTTGATCTACCTGGAGGCAGCTCGCTCGCCCTTAAAGCAGCTTTAATTGGAGTACATTTATGATTAAAATGCGTACGATAAAGTTATTATATTACGCCGCTCCACAAGCCGAATCGAATGCGGGGGTATGGCCCCGGTCCATGCCGCATATACACCCTTTACCCCTTTGATATGGCTTGGCACACAAGTCAGCAGCAGGCAGGAAATCAGGAGGCAAGTGGCAGGAGGCAGGTGGCAGGCGGCAGGAGGCGCTATCAAAAGGCATTTTGAGTGATGCTACTGTAACAGATCCAACAATAAGTAAGCCATGCGTGCGATAGCTGCTGCTGCTGTGCAGGCGCATGGAAATGGAGTATTGGAGTAACGGAGTATCGGGGTATTGGAGTATTGGAGTATCGGAATATCGCAGGATGAGGATCGTGTGTGGGTTTCGGTATTGGTTTGGTTTTGCTTTTCGTTTCGCTGCGAAGCAATCAGACAGTAACATTCTACCGTTATTGTTACCAAGTGCCCAACTGGTATGAGACTTGGTCTTTTGCCGGTGGAGGGGGAAGGGGTAGGGCGGAACTGCGGTATGCCGACCTCACTGCAATTTGCGCAATGTAATTTAATTAATGACAAAGAAAAAAACATATGTATGTGCATGTGTGTGTGTGTGTGTGTGTGTGCGTATGCAAATCGTGTGTCGAACGGGATGATAGCTCAGGCTGTTGGCCATGTCCAAGTGCCCAGTCCCGATTGGACACTGGTGGGGCGCCATTGGCTGCTGCCCGAGCTGACTCTGTGTGCGTGTGTGTATGTGTGTGTGTGTGTGTGTGGCACAGTTGTTGTTGATTATGTTGTTGACAACAGGCGTTACGCATTTTACGTATATTACGTAAATATTTATATAATGCAGCAGGTAAATTTATGCTGCCCGCTTGCAGGTGTGCGTGTGCATGTGTGTGTGTGTGTGTGTGTGTGCGATTACATATACACATTTATGCATATGCACACACGCCCACGGCCATTCGCAGCCACAGAGGCCGCTGACGTGCTGCCGCATGGAAGAACAACACCAGCAACAACAACAACAACAACAGCAACAACAACAGCAACAACAGGAGCAGGATCCGAGAGAACGGGCGACGGCGTTGTTTAAATGGTTGTTCGCAAAATATTTATTTTGGCTGGCAAGCAAATAGCCATTTAAGTAATTACTGCACTTAATTTTTAATATTGATTTTGCAAATTTATTAAAACTTAATCAATTGTTTAATCACATAATGATTAAGCCTCACCTGCGAGCCGCACAACAGGTGTGAAAGGCAGGAGGCTACGTCAGCAGGCCCACGCCACCTGCAGCTAAATGCTTTATTAATCAATCCAACTTTCAGCCGAGTGCAGCAAATATTCTGCCCGAGCTGAGGTTTTCAATTAGCTTTCTTAAAGCAGTGAAAGGCAACGAGTAGATCCAGATTTTGCTCTTCATTGGAAGGCAAATAAGTTAAAAAAATACGGTGTCCAAGTAACAGCTACTGCTAAACAAATGGCTTGAAATAGATACGGCGTGAGCTACTGCATTGTTCATTCATGATTCCACCTTGAAGCGAGAATCATGCTATTATCTATTAAAGGGCGGCCCGGGGCCACTGCTGCTTAGCTCAAGCTCGCATGTTAACCTCGAGCTCTGCCAGAATGTTGAGCTAATGAATATTTGAACAGCATTATGTTATAGATATGTAGCTGCAACAGCTGCTGCTAAATATCTAACGGAAATAGTTTCACTCTTTCTGGGTCTCTCTAATAGTTAATATATACAAACATGTAATTTAATAGAGTTTGTAAGCTGAAAAACTTAATTTCTTGTTTGGTCATCTCACGTAATACTTATGTATATAGTTCTTTTTGGCGTTTGTAAGCCCAAAAGGCAACATTAAATGTTAATGTTAATGTTAATGCTAGTGTTAATGTTAATGTTATGTTAACGCTATAGTTTCTAGAATTGCATTGCTTTAAATGAAATTTCTTTATTGATTTTATAAAATATTTTAATAGAAATAAATATAAAGAAAGGAAAAAAATATTAAATATTTCAATAATATCGATAACTTAATTATTATTAATAATTTAACTATTATTATATTATTAATAATTATAAAGATAATGTGTTGAATCTGTTTCATTCAAATTTGGATATAATATCACTCCTGCCAAATCATTCTACATGTCATATACAATGGCTATGCTTTATAAGAAGAAAACCCCTTGAAAAACTTTCTTCTAAACCATTCTTGGTCCGACTCTCCCAACTAGTTTCACTTTTAGTTGCTCAGATCAATTAAGCTCAGAATTAGAATGCAATAAAAAGTACTATGTATTATCCATGTAATTGAAGAGGCCATTAAATAACAAAGTTTTTTATATATTTATATACATATATTTCGATTTATATAGAGTAAACAACAGACAACAACAAAAGAAACCAAAGCGAATACAATTCCGTCAGAATAATGTTTAATGCGTCATATTTAACCTTGATATTGACATAAAGAGACAGCGAGAGGGAGGGATGGCGGTGGAGATAAATGTAGAGAGGGGGGGGGTGATACAAAGAGATAGATCTTTGATTCGACTTTCGTAAACTTCAACAGAATTCCGAGTTCGCCTATTGCCCATGCAGATTGTGTCTGGCAGCTGGTAAATGAGCAACTGTCGATGTCTTTTTGCTGCTGCCACTTGTCCAAAAGTTGTTCGTTTACTTCGGGCTGCACACACCAACACACACACACACGCACGCACACAGAGTGTATTAGATACAGTCACCTGTGTCTGCTTCATGTTCCCATGAAATGTAAATTAAAATGTCGAATTAATTGCCCAAGTACTGAGAGCGAGCCGAGGCCGCTTCTTGGTATTCTCCCAGCCTCCGACACGAGCAACTAACGAGATTCAATCAGCGAGCACTTTACCAGCAATTTCTATGTCATTAAAATTAAGTATATTTATTTACTTGGAATCGAAGTTGTCTCTTCGTCGGCTAACCCGTCTGCTCTTGCCAGTTGCCAGTTGTTGCCAGTTGCCAGTTGTTGTTGTTGCTCCTCTTGGCTGCCTCTTGGCAACGACAATTACCCAAATTTGAATGCATTTTACGATGATTACATCTGCATCTCCCCTAAACAGAAGCTTATCAGTCGCGTCGGCCAACCGGTTGATCGAGTGACCCCAAAGCCCGGCATATGACAAACTAAATATCTATATATAGACAGATATATGTATGTATATATAGAGAGGCATCGGCCTGCCACGAACAAGTCTCGACTTGATTCAATTAGGCTAATCACAGTGAACTATCTGAGACGGTTGCACTAGACAGTGAAGGATTTCTGGCAAGAAATCGATTTCCCTCATCGACTCTTAAACATCTATTGAACCATCTGGATAGAGGGCAACAGTTGTTTCTCTTAGCTGAATTCTCTCTAGATTTATGCAAAATGTTGGCCTGGGAAATGACAAGCGTTGCGCTGGTCATTTGACAATGGTTTTCAAATTATCAATGTCCGCTTTGATCCTTTCAAAAGTTACCTCCCTCTCCCTCTCGCTCGCGCTCCGTCTCCCCCCGCAGCCCTTGCCCCTCCTCTAGCTTGAATAGCAAGTTTTTTCCCTTTATTTTTTGGCAGTGTCATTCGCCTGTCAAGTGCCGCACTTGATGTGGCATTGGGCAGTGTTGCGATGTATCTGCAAGCAGCATGCAAATGTGTCTGCAGCTAACTGACTCACACACAC
The DNA here is from genome assembly GCF_018153725.1 of Drosophila mojavensis. Lineage (NCBI taxonomy): Eukaryota > Metazoa > Arthropoda > Insecta > Diptera > Drosophilidae > Drosophila > Drosophila mojavensis. The sequence continues at coordinate 7,539,981 of NW_025318667.1, forward strand.
ACACAAACGAGCAGACGCACATGTGTGCGTGTATTTATATCTATGCTTTTTAGCTGTTGCCAAATGAATTCGCGCTGGCCAAAATTTCTAAGCAGTTGATCCTATTTCAAACGTCAAGTTAACTCGACATTGCGAATCAGCTTTATCTCTCTCTCTCTCTCTCTCTCTCGCCCTGTCTCTCGCCCTGTCTCTGTCTCGCCCTAGCTGCTCCATCTTCGTCTATGTCTGTGTGCCCGCGTCTCCGACTACTTGACTGTCACATCTCAATAACCCTCGAGTGGTTTTCAATTGTCTCCAAAAATAAACGCATTTGCATCCCCCCAGCGACGAGAGGCAGACACACACACACACACACCAACACATACACACACACATCCCAATCCCAATCGCAATCCCATTTGAAATGTTAATTTTTAACGCTTTGTAAATTTTTCTAATATTTCATAAAGGCCAAAAGAAAAGAGAGAAAGAAGTAAAAAATATGAAAAAAAAAATGCGAGGCACGAAGCGAAACCTTTTCCTTTGCTTCCGTCGCATTGCCAAACCACTTGAATACAAAAGTCACCCACTCGCACTCGCACCACACCGCACCGCCCCCCGTTGACGGCTCCCGCCTCGTGACATCATCCAATTCAGAAAAACTTAAAAGTAAATAGATCCCCAGAGATGAGAGCAGCCATTTCACAGAGCCACGTTGTCGTTGTCGTTGTCATTGTGGTTGCCATGTGCATGTGTGCTGGTGTGTGTACGTGTGTGCTGTGTGCTGTGTGCTGGTGTGTGTCTGTATTGGTGTCTCAAGTGACAACGCTGCCAAGGATCATCTCATAATGTGGCAAGCATTTAGCTGTCTGACTGACGCACACACACACACTGACGGATTGCCCGACTCGCTGTGCCTAGCCTCCTCCATTCCTCCCCCTCTCTCTCGCACTCTCTGCCAGTCATATATCCTTTTCGTTTTCTGCTTTTTTTTTTTTTGTCTCGCTCCCCCTCGCGCGACGCCACTTGACATTTTCTTCACAGTCCACACGCATTCATGTCAATTTTGCGGTTTCGGTTTCGGTTTCACGCAACTATGCTCCAGCTACAGCTCCAGCTCCAGCTTCAGCTTCAGCTTCAGCTTCAGTTGGGAATCTCAATCTGAGACTCCATTGAATTGTTTTTTATGTGCCGAATTTAGAATTCGGCATTTGGAGCCACGCAATGTTCTATTCATATGGCATTCGAGTGCCTGCTGCCTGCCTGCCTGCCGTCGTGTAATCTGTTCATAAGTGGCCTCTGCCTAGCGTATACAATAATGATTATGATTATGATAATGATGATGCTGATGATGATGATGTGGTTGATAATGCGGTTGCCATCCGACCAGTCAGACAGACCCAAAAGTAGCCTGGATATGAATGTCACGCCTCCTCAAGAAATGCCACAAATCTGAATATGAGTACGCCCAGATGAGATAGATATACGATTGTATTAGGCAGAGAGGGGGTGAGGAAGAGTGCACTTATGTGTTGATTTTACTCGAATTCCTGATTAAGTTAGTTATCCAAATTAGTTGCATTCTCTTTCTTATTGAGATCGACAATAAAAATCGTATTAATGTCTCTCTCTCTCTCTCTCTCTCTCTCTCTCTCTCTCTCTCACTCTCCCTCTCTGTGTCTCTTATTCTCTCTCTACTTATTTCTATATCTCTATCTATCTATCTATCTATCTATCTATCTATCTCAAAGTGCTATTGCCAACTTAGTTCTAATATAGTTCCAGCAGAGTTCCAATAAAATTCCAACATATTTCCCTAATGCTTCAAATATATTCCCTATGCATTCAAGAATTATATTTAAGAACTCTACGCCAAACATTCAATCAAACTCTTTTGAGAAATATTCATCTATGCTAGCAGTATATAAGATACTATTCATTTCTATTTGTATAATATATGTATGTATCTATCTATTCACACACCATCTATATGAAATTTCGAGTTCCCAAAACCTCTTCAATAAATATCTAATATAATAGACTTTAGTTTACACTCAGTTTCGTTCAATCCCGCCCAAGTGGAAAGACATTTCGTTTTTTTTTTTTTTTTCAATTTTTGTTTAATTTTGTTTGGTTTTTATTGTTCAAATGAAATATCTTTATTAAATACACAATAAAACTCTTAAGGAGCAAATTTTCAATTTTTTCAATACTTCAATATTTCAATATTTCGATTTTCGATAGAGCAATAACATTTCTACTAAACAGTCATGGATCTGATCTATTCGGGTAGATGCAAAGAGTAAATATCTTAGACTTAGCCATGTTCGTTGCGGGCTTTGTAGAATTCGTTTAGTAATCTATGAACTAAAACGGGGAGCATAAACACACGAGATATGTTTTTTTTTTTTTTTTTTTTTAATTTTCTTTTTTTTTTTTTTTTAATAATAATATTTATGTATAGCGGTATATGCCTATATAAAGTTAGTTACAAATACAAATAGTTATTGGCTATGAAAAAAAATTGTTGCACTTAAAATTACATAATATATTATTTGCTTTTTAGTTAATATATATATATATATATATGTATATGTATATGTATATGTGTGGATACATATAAATATGAATACTTCGTTGTACGCCGTACAGTGGATCGAAAGAGTTGCACACACACACGCACACACACACATGCAATCACACACACACACACATACAGGCAAACTCTTTGGACCACACTGGGTGCACTTGCACTGAGGAACGGATTGAATACTATACACTTAGATGTCGCATTATCTTATAATATCAAAAAAAAAATGGTTTATCTATATATATAGAGATAGCAATAGATTTGTTAAAAAAAAAAAAAAATTAATAATAATAATAAATTTGTTTTTATATATAACACAAGTACGAGTAGAAAAGCTAAGTGCGGCACGGCACCAATATAATCATTTCATCAAGATCAAGATTCAGTTTCAATCAACTTCAATTTCATTTTCAATTTGAATTTCAATTTCAATTTTTGGGATACACTAAAAACCATTTCATGGCTGCACACAAAAAAAAATGGGAGGGGAGGGGATGGTGAGGGGGAGCGAGCAGGGCGCTTGGGGTTTGCTGCTTATCAATTGAGAACTGTTCCTATGTTTGGCTCTCCTCTAATTACTTGATCTCTCTGCGTCTCCGTCCATCCTCCGCCGTACTCGCTTACACGGAAATGGCGGCATTGGTGGGCGGCATGTCGCTGTATTGCGCCGACTGCGGCGTCGTTGGCGCCGCTTGGGGCGCCTTCAGGTTGCTGCCGGCGATGCCAGCGATGCCGGCGATGCTGGCGCTGCCGCCGCTGCTGCTGAGCAGCATTGAGCGATAGACCTCGGAGAGCAGATTCCAGGGCGCAGCGGCGGCGGCGCCGGGCGACTGGGCGACACTGTTGCTGGCGGCGGCTGCTGCGGCGGCCGCAAACATCTGCGTCTGCAGCAGCCGCAGATGATGCTGCTCCTCCAGGTCCATGCCAAAGAGCAGCGAGGGCGGCGACGGCGCCAGCGCATGACCGGAGACGGCGAGCGCATTGGGCTGGGGCTGGGGGCTCTGCGGTGTGGCTGGGGCTGGGGGCGCGTGGGCGGCATGGGCGGGATGGGGAGAGCCGCTGCCGCTGCCGCCGGCGCTGCCACTGGGCAGATGTTTGCGTGCCAGAGGCGTGGACAGATCGTGGGCATGGTCGGTGGGTAGATGCACTGCATCGGCACTGTCGCTGTCCAGCTCCAGCTCCATCTTGATGGCCGTCGTCGTCGACTCCTGCGAGCTGGAGGCGCAGCTGTCGTGCCGGCGACGCTTGCCCAGCAGGCGCTCCATGGAGAAGCCGCTGCCGCCGCAGGGGCTGGGCGAACGTTTGATGCGACGCACATCGCACAGCTCCTGCTCTGGCTCGGCAGCAGCTGGGCGTGGCTGTGGCTGTTCCCGTTCCCTCTCCCGCTCCCTCTCCCTCTCCTTCTCACGTTCCGCTTCGGGCTCGCGTCGCTTGTGCAAGCTGAAGTCGAGCGGCTGCTCCGTGCGATCCTCCTCATCGAAGCTGGTGTGACTGTTGGTGTTGCTGGCCAGGCTCAGGCTGCAGTGCAGCTCTGTTTCGGCCTCCGCCTCGGTATCCGCATCCGCATCCGCATCAGCATCTGCATCGCTGTGACAATCCTGACTAGCTGGACTGGAGCTATTGGCATGCATGTCCACATACACATAGACGCCCTCATCCTCGGCATCCGCGTCCGCATCTGCATCGCCATCCACATCCGCGTCCGCATCCGCATCCGCATCGATGTCCGCCTCCGCAAAGAGCCGCTCGTGCTGCGTGCGGCCAGCGAGCAGGCCGAGACTATGCAGACCCGACTGTCCGCCGAACATGACGTGAGCCGCCGCAGCCGCCGGGCCGTAGCCCACGGCCGGGTGATGGGGGTGGTGCGAGTGGTGCGGATGGTGTGGGTGATGTGGCGGCGGCGGCAGGAGGCCCGGAAATGCAGCGGCCGCGGCCGCAGCCGCCGGGAACACGGGAAACTGCTGGGCGGTGCGTCCATCGTGCGGCGAAATCTTGCGGCGAATATGCGGCGAATGCAGCTTCGGATTCGGATTGGCGCTGTGACGATTGCGCGAGCGCCGCGAGCTGAACACCATGTTGCAGCCATCCACCGTGCACTTGTGCATCTCGCGCAGATGCACCGCCGAGAAGTGGATCTTGAGGGCGCCCTTGTCGCAGAAGGTCTTGTAGCAGATGGAGCACTGGACGCGCTTCTTGCCCGTCGCCGGATTGATGAACTGCCCGGCCAGGTTGATTGGCGGCGAGCCCCAGCGCTTCGGCTTTGAGCTGGCGTGTGAGCTGGATTTGCTGTTGTGGTGGCTGCTGTGGTTGTTGCTGCCGCTGCCGTTGCAGCCGGCGCTGCGGTCCGCGGCGCCCGCTGTGCCCGGCGAGCTGGCTGGCGATTTGGCACCCATGTGCGAGTGCGCATGGGGATGGGGATGCGAGTGGGGATGGACATGCGGGTGGCCCAGCAGATAAGCGGACGACATGAATGGATTCATAATGTGCTCCATTGTTCCTGGTTTGGTTTTGGGCTTGGTTCGCGCTGCAATCAAAAGAAGTTGAAGAAAAAAGTCGTGGATTAGATTGGATTGACATTTGTGTATGTGTGTGAGTGTGTGTGGAAAAGATATAAATGTAGCTAAAAGTCGCTTAAAGATAGATGAGAAACATCTTTCTACACGATTAAACGCAGCTAACAAGGCCAAAAGTCTTTAAGTCTATCATCATATCTAAAAGGAACAAACTGTATCTCTCAGATACAAGTGCAGTTGGCACATAAAAGTATCTAAAGGATGCAAAAGTATCTTAAAGGCGTCGCTTCTTATGAAAGTCTATTTGAAATGCAAATGCATCTGTAACTCAAACCAATCATATGAAGTTACAAAAGCTCATTGTACAAAAGAAGCTCAAGCCAAGATACAAAAATATCTTTGACTAGGGAAAGACGTTTCTAGATACAAAAGTATATTTGACTAAAGATGCGCCAGCAAATCACTTTAAGATACAAAAGAATCTTCAAGGCATATCATAGTAGTTGAGATACAAAAGTATCTTTTGCTATTATCAAGCGATTCAACTCGAGATACAAAAGTATCTTTTGCTAAAGGATCTCAAACAAATCAGTTCAAGATGCAAAGTATCTTTTAAGCATAAAAGGACAACGTAGCTTGAGTTGGAAGCTGATTTCAGATACAAAAGTATCTTTAAGTCATATCATAGTAGCTGAGATACAAAAGTATCTTTAAGGCATATGATAGTAGTTAAGATAAGAATATCTTAGTAGTTAAGATGCAAATGTATCTTCAAGGCATTTCTTAGTAGCCGAGATTAGTTTCAAAATTCACTCGAGATACAAAAGTATCTTTTCAGGTTAAATAAGTATCTTTCACTAAGAAAATCAATGCAATATGCAATATCTATTCTCTATACTGAAATGCAGCTTTCTTTCAGTTGAAATTCAGTTAAGATACAAAAGTATCTTTAACTAAGCAAATCCCTGCAAGCTGTGTAAAAGTATCTGATACTAAGCAAAAACGCATTTGTGCCGTCGGATCTTGAGCTGATTTTGTCGTCAATCGCTAGGCAGAGAGAGGCTCCCGACTCGGCTCGACTCGAGTCGCCGCAGCTCCGTTGTCAACGGGCAACGGGCAACGGGCGAGTCCAAAGTGTCGCGGATGTCAATCAAATGTGGCTGAAAGTCACTCGGTCAGCGCAGCAGGGGCAGCCCGAAGGGACGTGGACTGCAGGCGGAAGGAGAGAGAGGGGGCGGAGGCTGTTGCCGGGCGTAATTCAAGGCGATGGCAAAAACCTAATCAGAGACTAATGCGAGAAATGGGCGTCGGTTGAGTGGGCAGCGCAGGGTGTCGCTGTTACAGCTGCAAAAATTGCGCAAGTTTTTGCGACTTTTTGTGTTATCATCGTTGCACGTTTACTGCGCTGCCTGCACCGCCCCCGGCCCCCGGCCCCCGGCCCCCTGCCCCCCGAGATGACAGCCGCAGCAAGCCATGCCAATTACAGATTTGAAATTTGCTGCGCAATTAAATCGTGGAGACACTGCGACACACGCACAGTGGTGCCAATGGAGGCAAATCTGGGCAAATTTATATTGCAAATCGAATCGACATAAATACATATCCATCCTATTGTATTTTATATGATAACTGTAAATCAGATTGGGACTAGCACTCGGCCGTTGGCTACTCGTCTTGCTGGCCGTGAATCACTGTGCTGCCCAGTCGCCGGAGATCTGTATTAAACGTCAGCGGGCGCTGGTCAGCGGCATTTGCTCATTTGCTTGGCCAAAATCTTTTACGGCCTTTTCGGCCGCTCGCCTGTTCGGGGGCCCCCATTAAAGCCGCAAAGACGACGACAACACGCGGCGATCGGCAGCTAGTCCAAGTGGCTTTTTTCTCAGTTTTCAGTTTTCTGTCTTTTTTTTTTTTTTTTTTTGTTGGTTTTTATTGTTGCCGTGTTTCGCTGTAATTGTGACTGACGAGCGGCGCAGAATTGATGGCCAAAGGCGGGGCGAGGTAGCCTAGGCAGGCAGCGGACAACGATGGGGACAATTGTTAAAGCGACGATGGGGATCGCGGCCGCATGTCGCAGCCGCATGTCGAGCGATCAGCGCTGCTGTTAGCCGCCTTTGGGTGCCCCTCTATTGCGCTATCACTCGGAATCAATCTCAAATGTTCAACAAACACATGCGCCAATGTCAGCCATATAAACATACATAAATGAATACACATCTCTGTGTGCGTGTGTGTGTGTGCCCAACATAGCCAACAGCCCAGTTGAGCGGCGATGTACTTGATGTGGCAATACTCTAATCCGGCCAGCTTGGCAGGTGAACGGGCCTCGGCATGAGCGAGTGCATGAGGTCTGTATGAAAATGCAGTTGCTTGTGGCGTCTGATATGGTTTAAGGACTTGTACGATCTAATGCCATGCTGAAGATGCAAAAGTATCTGCGAGATACTAATCAGAGAGATTGTTATATACTAGAGCAAAGCTATGAGACGTTTTTTTTGCATGGAAAATGCCACATTTTTAGCAGAAGATACAAAAGTATCTGTGAGATACAACAGGAGCTGTCACTCTGCATCTCATGTGAGACACTTTTCCTACCATAAAATGCAATATTACTAATAAAGAATACAAAAGTTTATTGTTAAACACAAAAGTATCTATGAATTTTTGAGATGTCAACGAGATACAAAAGTATCTTTAAAATACTAAACACTTTACTGCTAAATACGGGATTTTTATGAAAAGATATAAAAATATCTATCAATTAGAAAAACTAACAACGCTGACAGAATATTCTACAGTAAAATTCAATATATTTAGAAAAAGATACAAAAGTATCTGTGAGATACAAAAGTATATTAACTCATATTTACAGTAATGAAGCGTTAGCAAATAAACGCAAAAGCGATTACTCTACTCTCTCTCTCTCTCTACCGAGATACATATATATTCATTAGATACAAAAGTATCTTTTGATATAAAAAAGAATATTTTCAGATAGAAATGTATCTTTTGAGAGGCATTTGTACATTTGTTAAGCTCACAGTAAACTAAGATCAAATATTGGCTAAAATAGCTGCGAGATACAAAAGTATCTTCTAGATACAAGAGCATCATCAGTGACATTGATTCGCCAGGATCAATTGCGTCCACAGCCAGCTGCACAGTGGGCCAAAAGGCATTCGAGCAATTTCCAATGCCAATTTCCCCAATAATCTATCGAAACTTCTGCTGGGTGCTTGAAATTGGTTCAAAACTTCTCTCTTGTTTTTCACGATTTTATGGCTTCGAGTCATTAGAAACGTTGGTAACAAAACGAAATGTGTAATGGCAGTGGCCAGTGTCTGTCTGTGTCTGTGTGTGTGTGTGTGTGTGTGTGTGTGTGTGTGGCTGTTCGTGTGGTAATTATTTTTGTCAAACGCTTTAAATGTCTTAAGAGACGAAAGCAACAGCAGCAACAACAACAACAACAACAGCAACAAAACCAATCACAAGTTTTGATGGCCAGCGTCGAATGTGTTTGTTGTTAGTTGTTTACTGTTGTTGTTGTATATTTTTTTATTATCGGCATGTTGAAAGTCACAAATTCCAAGAGCTGACGAGAGACGACAACAAACTCCTGTTTATCGTTGCTGTTGTTGTTGTTGTTGTTGCTGCTTGTTGGTTGTTGCTGTTAGTACACATTATAATAACAACAACAGCAACAACAATAAATTGGAGGAGCAATGAACGGCCAAGAGAGATAGAGAGAGAGAGAGAGAGAGATGATAATGATGATGATGATGCCAAAGCCGAGGCTGAGGCTCAAACGGAGGCTGGAGACTTGGTCTAGTGCTCAGCTCTGGGCGCTGCGCATTTGTATCTCAATTTGTATCTCAAGCAACATTTAAAAAGACAAAAATCTTAATTACAAATTTCGTATCTTTTCTTTTTCGGAATTATTTTCGCCCGAAATTTGTTCAACACTTTTTTTTTTTTTTTTTTTTTTTTTTTTTTTTTTTAGCCGACGGCAAAACACATAAAAAAATTGTTCAACTAACCAAATAAATAATTTGTTTTCTTGTACTTACAATTTCGATTGTCCGTTAGAATTTTCACTAAATTTTGCGTTGTTTTTTTATATTTCAATTTGTTTTTGATTTTGTTTTTGTCACCATAAAAAATTTCACATATTTTGCATATTTCATTTAGTTTTTGTTTGTTTTTTCTTTTCTTTTTTTTTTTTAATTTGTATTGTTTTTATTTAAATTGTTTTAAAATTAATTTTTGTTTTTTTTTATTATTATTATTATTTGTTGTCCGATCGCGACGGCGACGGCAACGGCGACGGTAGCTACTTGCAACGTTGTTGTCTCACGGGGCACACAAACAAAACACAGAGACGAAGAACGTAGTAGGCAAACGAAACAGTTATTGTTGTGACTGTGGCTGTGACTGTGACTGTGACGGTGACTGTGACTGCGACAGAAGCAGAAGCAGCGGCAGCAGAAGAGATCCACTCCTTCGAAAGTCGTGGGTGACACTGATTGTCGTGCCGCTGCGAGCAGAAAAAATGTAACGACGACGACGACGACGACAAATGCGACAGCGACAGCGACAACAGCAGAGACAGCGGCAGCACAGACACTCACACACACACGCTCATACACACACGAGCACGTACACAGAGAGACGAGACAAACGCACGCATACGCAGCGGCAGCGGGGTGGGTGACACTTTGCTCTCGCAGCGACGAGCGACGGCAAAGAGCACAGCACAGCAGAGACGACAGCAGCAGCAACAGACACGCAGCAGCGGACAAGTTCAACGTAACTGCCCCACAAATGTCTACCTGAAACGCAACACAGGCCCAGCCAGCCAACGAGCGAGTGAGCACTGTCCAAGTATGTGTGAGTGTGTGTGTGTGTGTGCGGCGAAGAGAGCGAGAGTATGAGAGCAGCGACGTCGCCTGCGCTATTGGAATTGGCCTGCAGTTGTGTTGTTATTGTAGGTGTATTCGTGCGGTCTTTGTGATGCCTTTTGCTGCCGCTGCTGTCGCTGCTGCTTCTGCTGCTCTTGCTGCTTGTTTAGGCTGTGTCACATTGTCGTCGTTGGGTCAGCACACACATACACATACACTCGCAGCAACACTCAGCACACATTTATACATGCATGCACACACACATAGACGAATGCGACAGCGCTATTGGCAGTTGGCTCTCTCTCGGTCGCACCACTGACGCTGACGCGCAGCTGTCGGCTAAGCAGTGCAGACCGAAGAGAAAAACGGCTCTCTTTGGCTGGCTGTTTGATTGCATTTTCAATAAGTTTCAAATATTCACCGGTGGAAAACTTAAAGGCAGTTTATGATGCCATCAAATTTAAAGTAATTCACAAGAACAGTTAGGCCGCCACTGGCAATGGCTTCTGCTGGGGGTGGCAAAAGGTAAAGCCAAAAGCGTAGGCGTAAGCGTAGGCGACTCTAATGTCCCACGCATACGCATGGTCAACGCTACATGTGTGTGTGCGTGTGTGAATAGGAAAAAAATAATTCGTGGGACATTCGACCACGACCACATTCAACTGTGTGTGTGTGGATACTTGTGCGAGCAGGCCACGAAGCATTTTGGGCTACTGCTGTCTCGCTTTCACACTGTCGTCTGAGTGGACGAGTGGTTGACATGCGACGTATTTGTGTTTGCTGACCGAGCGAGTGAGCGGCAACAGCAATAGCAGCAGCATACAAACACACATACAGGCACACGGACACACACACACCAACACACCTGCCCGCTCACGCACCTTTGCTCACTCTCCCTTGCTCTGCTGCTCTCCCGTAGCCGGCCACAGCGTCACACAGTGTCATTTGCTCGCCAACCAAAGAGCGCCAGTGCGCTCTCTCATGGGGCTTGCTGTGTGTGCGTTGTGTATATATAGGTACAGATCTGTGTTTCATGTGTGTGTGTGTGTGTGAGTGTGTCGTCCCATTAGCCAGCCCGCGTGTGACAGAGCTAAAACGAGTTGGCCCCTTCATTTGTTCGAATGAAATGGCAATGGCCAGCCAATTCGTCGTTGTCGCTGCTTATTGTCGCTGTTGCCGTTGCCGCCGGCAGCGACGTCGGCCGCAGCAGCGCTGCTCGGTGTGCATGTGCCGTAGCTTACTTGAAATTGCCGTCGTTTTGTCTTCGTCTCATTATGGGCTATGGCAGTGTTGTTGCTGCTGTCGTTGCTGTTGCTGCTGTTGCTGTTGTTGTTGTTGTCGCCTTCGCCTGCTCTTCGTAGACGTCACACGCTGCCGTTTCGTTCGGTCTTTTTTTTTTCGTTTTGCTTTTTCTCTTTTAGTTCGGATTTTTTTTTTAAATTTTTGTCATTTGATTTCTTGTCCACTGCGCTCCGGCGACGGGGCGGCGGCAGCGACCGAGAGCTGAGAGTGTGTGTCCGTCTCTTTTTAGTAAACACCAATGAATGCCCGTGCCCGTGCGACTGTGTGCGTGTCTATACGTGTGTGTGTGAGTTGTCTCTCCAAGTATTCGTGAGCACACCTCTCGCTTGCTGCAAACAGCGACGGCAGCGACGACTTTGCTTTACTGGCTATGCGATTGCGCCACAAATTTATATAGCTATATGCATATATCTGTGTGTGTGTGTGTGTGTGTGTGTGCTTGTGTTTGTGTGTGCGTGCTTGTATATGTGCCATTGGTGTCACACGAAGCGACACTTTAGCATGGGGGCGATTTTTCCTGTCTCCTGCACCAATAGTAATCGAGCACCGCTCTGGTGACAACGGCACCCGACCCCGAACCCAGGCACGAACCGAGGCAGCTATTGCGCTGCTGCTGTTGCTGCTGCTGCTTCTTCTTCTTTATCTTTTGATATGCTTTCATTTTGTTCATCGCATTTCTTTGCTGCCTATGTAAAGCGTAAACATAAGTACATATGTATGTATGTAAATATGTATGTATTTTTGGTTGTATTTATGTATCTGCGCATCTTCAAGTGTTGAGATACTTTTTGCCAGGGATATATAAACATTACGCTCTCAAAAACTATGTTTACGTATAAACTTATATACGTATCTGTATATGTACATGCATATATGTATATGCATATACACATACTTACATATACTTATATATAGTTAACTGCTCTTAATTTAGTCAGCTTTAGCTTTAAGTCAGCTTTAGCTTTAAGCTCAAGTCTCGCGTAATACATGAAGTAAATGACTCTTTAAACTCTTGAATTTGACTTAAAGACTTTTGATAGCTGAATTGTGAAACAAAAATAGAAATTTAATATGATTTAAAAACTCGTATATACCAAAGTCATCTGGCTGCTTAGCTTCAAAAACTTAACTCAAGTATCTTAATTATCCTCAGCTTCTTAAAGTGCTTAACAAATGCAAAATATATGAAATTTTCGTTCACAAATCTCAATGGAAGTACAAGGAATTGAAATGAATCTCATTTACTTACATAAGGCTTAGTATTATGAAGGGAATAGGCCAATAAATGGTGTCTTACTTTGGAAAAATATGTACCGAAATTATCTAGCATTAAATTCCCACACAACAGATATTTCTCCACGCACAGCATTTATTTTTGCAATATTTTTTTATGAAATTAAATGTGTAAGTTCTTAAAAGGAAAACTAATAACCTTTTTATTTATAAAAACGTTTCTGCATTTTTAAGCAGCTTTACTTTTTCAGTGCCATGTGAAAAATATATAATTGCAATGAAATAGCAAAGCTGATTAAATTCGCGGAAAAGTTCATGAAGGAGGTTTTCTGCATTAAAAGCCATTTGAGAGTGCCAAAAAATTGTATTTGAATAAAAAATATCAGAGTTTTTCCTGGTAACGAGTAGAAGAACCCTTTTAGCACTCAAAAGCTATACAGAAAATAGCGAATGTCTGGCATGAATCAATTCAATGATTAGAATATCTGTATAAGGTCTGTTCAGTAATCAAAAACGCATCGATATTAATTGATATAGTATCGGTTTTTGATAAGTGCATACTCCCAATAATCTAGAGCAGGAGAAACGTTTTCATGCATCGTTCAATATCGAATCTGGAATCTAGTTCAATCTCGAATCATTAAGGACAATCGGAGCTCTGTAGCTTGAGATCCGATCACACTTGACTTTAATTATATTTCGATCAATTAACGATATTTCTATTAGAAATGCGCTTTGAACTCTGGGTGACCCAAGTGAGAATTCGTTTTGCTCTTGGCCGCTCAAGTGGAATCTGACTTGTTGGTGTGTTTGCACAATCAAAAGGTCGTCAGCGGCGGGTCCCAGAGGTGAGACGAATTGTGAAATGGAGTTGGCTATTAGGGGACAAATGGAAATATCTTCTATTGCCAGTCAACACTTTCGTTTCACTTCCTTTCACTTCATTTAGAAATACACGCGCTTGGATCTTTTATATTTTTGATTTTCTTGCTGCTTTCATTAATCAAAAATTGCCTTTATTCAGCTTGAGATAAATAATTGCTATCTTATTATGCCGATTGTCGTTGCTGTCGCCGCCATCGACCCTCGGCCCCCGCTCGCTCGCCTATAGCCTCTCGCCTCTCGCCTTTGGCCGCTGTCGAAGTTCTTTATAAACAGCACGGCGCCCTTTGTGAGTGCTGCACGAATCGAAATCGAAATCGAAATCGATCAATCATTTTTCACACTTGGCCCAGCATCCAGCGTCAAGTGAGAGAGGCCGCCGAGCCCTGTGGAGTGCACAGATACAGCAACAAACATGTGTCTGTATCTGTATACAGGTACATAGATACAATTACAGATACAGATACAGATACAGATACAGATACAGATACAGATACAGATACATATACAGATACAGATACAGATACAGATACAGATACAGATACAGATACAGATACAGATACAGATACAGATACAGATACAGATACAGATACAGATACAGATACAGATACAGATACAGATACAGATACAGATACAGATACAGATACAGATACAGATACAGATACAGATACAGATACAGATACAGATACAGATACAGATACAGATACAGATACAGATACAGATACAGATACAGATACAGATACAGATACAGATACAGATACAGATACAGATACAGATACAGATACAGATACAGATACAGATACAGATACAGATACAGATACAGATACAGATACAGATACAGATACAGATACAGATACAGATACAGATACAGATACAGATACAGATACAGATACAGATACAGATACAGATACAGATACAGATACAGATACAGATACAGATACAGATACAGATACAGATACAGATACAGATACAGATACAGATACAGATACAGATACAGATACAGATACAGATACAGATACAGATACAGATACAGATACAGATACAGATACAGATACAGATACAGATACAGATACAGATACAGATACAGATACAGATACAGATACAGATACAGATACAGATACAGATACAGATACAGATACAGATACAGATACAGATACAGATACAGATACAGATACAGATACAGATACAGATACAGATACAGATACAGATACAGATACAGATACAGATACAGATACAGATACAGATACAGATACAGATACAGATACAGATACAGATACAGATACAGATACAGATACAGATACAGATACAGATACAGATACAGATACAGATACAGATACAGATACAGATACAGATACAGATACAGATACAGATACAGATACAGATACAGATACAGATACAGATACAGATACAGATACAGATACAGATACAGATACAGATACAGATACAGATACAGATACAGATACAGATACAGATACAGATACAGATACAGATACAGATACAGATACAGATACAGATACAGATACAGATACAGATACAGATACAGATACAGATACAGATACAGATACAGATACAGATACAGATACAGATACAGATACAGATACAGATACAGATACAGATACAGATACAGATACAGATACAGATACAGATACAGATACAGATACAGATACAGATACAGATACAGATACAGATACAGATACAGATACAGATACAGATACAGATACAGATACAGATACAGATACAGATACAGATACAGATACAGATACAGATACAGATACAGATACAGATACAGATACAGATACAGATTCAGATTCAGATTCAGATACAGATACAGATACAGATACAGATACAGTCTGTCCGTTTTCGACTTTGATTTCGAATTCGAGTTCGAATTGTCGATTGTACTTGACTTCGTGTCAATAAATCGTTTCAGTTCTTTTTTTAAAACACAATTTACGCCGACACAAATGATATTAAAAATCCATTAATAATCCACAGCGACGCATCGATTGCGTCTGATTCTTTTTACCTATGTGTGTGTGTGTGTGTGTGCCTACTCGGCCCGGTAACCGCCCTCGCCCCGAGCTCTCGTCTAGCCGAAAGACCCAGCGACAAAGGCCATGGGAAACCTCAGCCTCAGCCGCTGCCTCGATCTTCGCTCCAGAAAGCCGCCCAGACAAAGGCGTCACAAACATCTCACATTTAATTACATTTTCCGTACAGTCGCTGGCCGGCTCTGGCCAGCGCTGGCCACGCCCCCTTTTTGTAGCAGCGAACGCCAAGGAGCTGATATTTGTTTACTTATCGAATTTAATTATATCATAAAAATATTAATTTGTATAACAGTTAGCCCCAAGGCTAAACACACAAAACTTTTCCCTCAGCCCTAATCATGAGAAAATTCTTAAAGCCGCCTTCTTTCTTAAAGTTTAATTGGCATTGGATAATACAGTTTGGTGATGAAGAAACTTTTAACTAAATTCGAGTTAGGATATAGCACGATTTGTTTGCTTAAAGTCGAAGTTGGATGAAGGAACCTGTGATAAGGCGACGCTTGACTGTGCTTAGCTAATGATATGCTGCGATAGATGAACGATTTGATTGATAGAAGTCGATGCATCATGTTTTATATATATTTTGAATATATACAATATATTATATAGAATACACATTACATCTCTATTGTAGATGTAAAGTTGCATGAGAAGCTCTGTCGAGGCAAACAGGAGGGCAACACCGATAAGGAGAGAGAAGTATGGAAAGAGCATTTATAAACGCAGGACTTATACGCTTGTGATTAACAGCCTTTTTTGAATCTGCCTAAAGTTGTTTAAGCTAAGCTCAATCAATATATTCTCAATATATTCTTAATACCGTCGAGTCTCGATAATTCGTACTAAATCGAAAATCGCCATAAATCGAAAAAAAAATTCTCGATAATTCTCGATAATTTGAATTTCTGTGTAAATAAAAAAAGAAGAAAAACTAATCCCTTGACATTTCGAACTATCGGCATCATACTGTATGAATTTCATTAATACTTAGAAATTTGCATTAATTGTTACCTATGTTAATCGGCAAATATTAATTGATTGCGTTCATGAAAGTGAAAGGGGTATATTGGTTTGATACCCAAGTCTATATGTACTTGTGCGTCCTTCCGTCCGTCTGGCTAGAGGCATCCAGGATACAACTTGTTTATTTTCTATAGTGAGGAGGAGCTCGTGCTTATGTGTGGGTATATATACCATATGTTTTTGTCATGTATGGTATACAAAAAAAAAAATAATAAAAAAAATAAAAACAAAATATATAAAATACTACCTATTATTATCTATCTATATAGCTATCTATTCCTCTGTCTATCTATATATCTAGCTATCTATCTATTTATATATTCCTCCATCTCTATATATATATATATATATTTATCTCTCAATCCCTCTATATAATTATCTATCTATTTATTTAAGTATCTATCCCTCTATCTATATATCCATTAATCTATCCATATATTTATATATATAAAGCTATCTATTCCTCTATATATCTAGCTATCTTTCTCTCTATTAGATAAGCAGCTCACCTCAGTGGGCCAGGTTAAGTACACTCAACAAAAGCGCTCTGATTAATTTTCGTCTAAAAAGTATTATTAATATATATAATTAAATTTATTGTAAAAGTAGTTTCATTTCCTCACACAAATAAATTCTCACTTGGCTTTAACTTAAATTTAGACTTAAAGACTTTAGGCTTTGGGCAAATGAAATTTTGTGAATGAATCAATTACAGTTGATTATCGCATCTAAAGTAATTGCAGAATATAATCCAATCTATTATATACATATACATATATACATATACTATTGTATATATATATTTGCTTGGGCAATATTGTTAATCAATTAGGATTGCGCAGGCCGAGGCAAAATATTGATTTAGCACTGGTTCTCGGTCTCGTTGAGGTGCGTTTTGGAAATTGGAAATTCTTGTTAGTGCCAAGAGGCTGTGCATCGTTGTCAATGGTGCCAGCCCGGTCTGCCCAGCCTGGCCCTTGGCTCCGTCTCTGTCTCTGTCTCTGGGAATCCAAAATGGAAGAGATTTGTTTACACTTTGCCGTCTGCGCCTGGGCGGCTGGACGCCCGGGCTGCCAAATATGCGAAATAAGCAGGAGACGGGCGACTGAGTGACTGAGTGAGTGAGTGAGTGAGCCAGGCCCAGTTCAAAATGGAAACTCCGTCCTGCATTGGTCGCTGGGTCACGCACATGGCTATGAGCATTGGGTAATGGGTAGGCACACACACACACATACACACATACACACATTGAACCGCTGCCTTTGGGTTTGGTGGTGCAATTATCGCTCAGCGCCCTTCAAATATTTTCTCAATGAATGCGTGAAATCTGCGCGAGTCTCTGCAATCTGAATCTGAGGCTGAGGCTGAGGCTGATGCTGAGACGGGGCGGTCGGTTGGTAAGAGTTTTTGTTGTTGTTGTTGTTATTGTTGTTTTTTGGCTATTGCACAACATTCGCTCGCTGCCAGGTAGCTAGTTTCCATTGTTGCGTCGCGTTGCCATGAATATGTGGCACATAATGTGCCCAATAATTAAGTGAAAGGGTTACAATCAGGCTTCATGAGAACTTCGCCCGGCAACCGGGTGATAAAATGTTGCTCGAGAAAAAGGGTTTACGAACAAACATGTCGTCGAAAATTTCATAATGGCCGCGACTCATAAAAATTGCCAGCTTTGCGAATGGATGGATGGATGGCTGGATGGCTGGCTGGCTGGCTATACAGCTGAGTAATCAGGTAAGGACCATAGAACGGATGCAGCATGCACGATTCTCCGGGCTGGCTACACACACACACACACACACACACACATACACGTATATATACATTTATATGTAGGTAGTTCAATGACTATGCCGCGCGCACACGTCCATCAAGGAAGCTCAATAAAAGTAAGCACCCAAGGCAAACTAAGTACGAAATGCGAGCACAATAAAAACTATGCTGCAGCGCACGCTTCATACAAAGTACAAACAGGATCTCGATAATGCGCTGCATTGTACAGGTACTTAACAGTATCACATACACACACACCTAGTCACACACATGTGTGTGTGTATTTATTAATTTATGAGCCTATCATCAGCGGCATAAACTCAACAATGAACCTTTGCGCTTTGCGCTTTACTCCTGCGCCTGCTTTGTTCGCCTTGTTTTTTTTTTTTAGATATCTTTTTTAATTCACAAATCCAAGCTTGAATGTGAACTCTATATTAAATATGAATAGAATAAAATATATTCTGAAAGAAACAGCATACAGCATACAGCATACAGCATACAGCATACAGCATACAGCATACAGCATACAGCATACAGCATACAGCATACAGCATACAGCATACAGCATACAGCATACAGCATACAGCATACAGCATACAGCATACAGCATACAGCATACAGCATACAGCATACAGCATACAGCATACAGCATACAGCATACAGCATACAGCATACAGCATACAGCATACAGCATACAGCATACAGCATACAGCATACAGCATACAGCATACAGCATACAGCATACAGCATACAGCATACAGCATACAGCATACAGCATACAGCATACAGCATACAGCATACAGCATACAGCATACAGCATACAGCATACAGCATACAGCATACAGCATACAGCATACAGCATACAGCATACAGCATACAGCATACAGCATACAGCATACAGCATACAGCATACAGCATACAGCATACAGCATACAGCATACAGCATACAGCATACAGCATACAGCATACAGCATACAGCATACAGCATACAGCATACAGCATACAGCATACAGCATACAGCATACAGCATACAGCATACAGCATACAGCATACAGCATACAGCATACAGCATACAGCATACAGCATACAGCATACACATACCAGAGGTGGGGCATGATAACATTATATTTGATATTTGAATAAGATCATATATGCGTTTATTTAAATATGATTTCATTTTCAAAATCATATTTAATTAATTTCCCATCAGATTTCAACTGAGTTTACAAACTCAAATCTAAAATATAATTTTCTATAATAATTAAATTTAGTTCAATTTGATATTCTTTTGTCATGTGGGTGGGCTAGAAAAAAAAAAACAAAAAATAAAAAAGAAAAGAAAATCTATTATCTATATCTTTTATCTAACTCTTGGCGCACTATCTGCGGGCATCTATTGTTGCTGTTGGGAGCGGAAATGCATCAAACATATTTTGCGCTCTTTCTTAATTTTAATCTGGATGAAAACATCTGCAGCAAATATGAAATCATATAATATTTGGCCAGATTGAACAACTGCAACAACAACAACTGAGAGATTTGATACCAATAGAGTGAGAGAGAAAGGCCCAGTTACAGATATCTAAACAAGCAGCAAAATGTTCCATTGTTGCTGTTGTTGTTGTTGTTACCCATTGTTGTTGTTGTTGTTGTTATTATTATTATTGCTGTTGTTGGCATTGTCTGGCTGTCAGTTGTAATTATGGCGTAATTGCGCATTGTTAGCAATGGATAATCCTTGAACAATATCGACTTTCGATCTCCATCTTGGGTTTCGCACAGCCATTGCCGCTATCTAAGCCAAAGGCTGCCAGCGACCACGCCCATTTTGAAGTCGCTTATAGTTTTCCACTTCTACTATTTGTTACTATTTTGTTATTTAAATATGTATTTACCTAGCTCTGACTAGAACATTTTAGTTTATTCTATAAATATTTTTTTTCTCTATGATTTTATTGCAATTTTTTAATGGAGTTCTAGATTGTTCCTAATTTTCATAAGGTTTCTTTATTAATATTATCAGCGTATTACAAACTATCAAAAACAAATTCAATTTCATATTTCGAATGCATTCGCCAGCTAGAAATTCGCTCAATCCAAATATCGCCATTGATTGCTACACTCTTTGTGCGGTCGGGCGTAACTGATTGCTTAATGCTCGCTCATTTTACATAACATTCTGTGTTTATATATTATTTACTTAGTATGCCAACAGTTAGACTTTGTAAAGCCCACATACTCTCTTTCATAGATTAAACGGGCAAAGAAATCTTTAGATGTAAAATAGAATGGAATGAAATTTATAATATAAATGTACAAAAAATATATAATGCATATGAAATATATATAATATACATATATGAAATATGGCACAAATATTTAGAATATAGATATCGTAGTTCGAGCTGATCCAGATGCATTCTCTGTCGGTCCTTCAGGCTCCATTTGACTTTCACTAACTTTCATGTCTTATCTCTCCATAATGTAAGTCTTTTTAATGTACGTCTAATAAGTCTACGATATGATTTATATATACAAATAAATACATACATATATTTACAAACAATTCTCATTCTATGAGACCTTGAAATGATCTAAAAAGGCTAAAGTAATTTCACTTGGCTGTGGACTTAAACTGGGCAATCTATAATCTATGCTTACATAACTGCTATATCGTAGCACTCTCTTTATTTATACATATATACAGCTGCATCTGGCAACTAAATTAACAGTTTCTAGCGATCAGAATGGGCTGCAGCAGCTGCAAGTCGCTGCACGTTGAGTGAAAGGCTTGTCGCTTAGATTGATGGAGAGTTCTGACAGGCAGTGTGCTTGAGTCGGCTGAATAAGCTGCGATACGGCTTAGGAATTACAAGCATGTATATAAATATATATTATACACACATATATGTATATGTATATATCTATATAGTATGTATTTTGATGTGCTTTAAATATCCAGGCTGGCAGTCAAGAGCGAGCACAGAAATTTACAAAAATTTGTAGTGAGCAAAGCGTCCTTCATTTTGTAAGCATATAAATACATACATACATATAGTATATATATATATATATACGTGCATTTATATATGTCTCTGTGTGTGTACATTTACTGTACTATGTTGAATGATGAATGCATTGCATTCCATGCCGCAATTCGCCCGTTTTGCCTGTATGTGTGTGTGTGTGTGCCACCACTTGAGTTCACCCCTAAAAATGTTTTTCATCTTCTGTGGCACTCATCTCTGCTCTGCATCCATGTCGCGGTGCATAATTAAAAACTGTAAACCACACAAATAATCCCTTGATAGTAGCATAGACAACAACTCCAACAACAACAACAACAACAGCAGCAACAGCAACACGTTGTCCGCGAACAATGGGCATGCATCTGGGGTTGTTCCATCATTATCAAATGTGAGCGTAGCTGAAAGCTGTGCGATCTGCCATTAGATGGTCTTGTGACTACATTTAATGTCAGCCTCACATCTATCAAGAAGACCAACACACACACACACACACTCACACAGATATAAGTAGAGCTCGAATGTGAGAGGGTGCAGCCTTCTAATGTTTTTTGATAGTTGTGCCGACCTATGGGCAATTATATTACGCCCCTGTCGAAAAACCTACCCCAAAGAATTCATAATTATTACTTGATGTGTGGGTTGCTCCTCAGCATTCAGCTTTGCATATATGTGTGAGTGTGTGCGTGTGCGTGTGCGTGTGCGTGTGCGTGCGTGTGTCTGTGATTGTGCACGAGTACTGAGTAAATAAAATCAAGTCCACTTTAAGGGATTAAAATCTGTTGTCATTAGCGTTCAAATTGAATATATAAAATGGAGTTTTCGATTTGATTATCCCACAGCCAAAGTAAAACTCCATGAGAGACAGAGAGAGAGAGAGAGAGAGAGAGAGAGAGAGAGAGAGAGAGAGAGAGCTACACCTGCTAGTATTCACTATGATAATATACACTAGACAGAATCATATCATATATCACAGCATACAGCATACAGCATACAGCATACAGCATACAGCATACAGCATACAGCATACAGCATACAGCATACAGCATACGGCATACAGCATACAGCATACAGCATACAGCATACAGCATACAGCATACAGCATACAGCATACAGCATACAGCATACAGCATACAGCATACAGCATACAGCATACAGCATACAGCATACATACAGCATACAGCATACAGCATACAGCATACAGCATACAGCATACAGCATACAGCATACAGCATACAGCATACAGCATACAGCATACAGCATACAGCATACAGCATACAGCATACAGCATACAGCATACAGCATACAGCATACAGCTACATACAGCATACAGCATACAGCATACAGCATACAGCATACAGCATACAGCATACAGCATACAGCATACAGCATACAGCATACAGCATACAGCATACAGCATACAGCATACAGCATACAGCATACAGCATACAGCATACAGCATACAGCATACAGCATACAGCATACAGCATACAGCATACAGCATACAGCATACAGCATACAGCATACAGCATACAGCATACAGCATACAGCATACAGCATACAGCATACAGCATACAGCATACAGCATACAGCATACAGCATACAGCATACAGCATACAGCATACAGCATACAGCATACAGCATACAGCATACAGCATACAGCATACAGCATACAGCATACAGCATACAGCATACACAAAATCAATGTATTTCCTATTCTATCTGAAAGCTTTCACGAAAAACTATTCGAGTATCGATATCTTCTAAAGTTGAATTTAGTAAACATTTCATTTGGCTTAAAAATACTTTGAGAGTAAAACTAAAGGCTCCAATCTTAATTTAAAGTCTGCGAGCTGAACTATGTAGAGTTGAGTGAGGAAAAACAGTGCTTGACCAACGGGGAAAACTTTTGCAAGTTTTCCAATGTTGTGGATTTAGCAGTAGCAACATTTTCGGCGAGGACATGGCCTAAGCCTATTTCGTTAGGGCAGGAGACGCGGCTAAGTGTATGAGCAAAAAAAAGTCGACAGAGAGAGAGAGATAGAGAGACAATGAGAGTGAGTGAGGCTGAATGGTAGGGAGGTGGGGTGCAGCGACAAGAAAAAGTATTAAAATTTGTAAGCGAATTCATGAAAATTTCCTTCTGGGAATTCATTAGCGAATGGAAGGAGGCAACCGACAGCAGCAAGGACGCAAGGACACAATGCTGGGCAGGACAGGGCCGTGGAAAGGGGAAAGGGGGTCGTGGAGTTGTCTTCTATTATGTTATTCTATGACCGTGCCGCCCGCTGTATCTAATTTGGCCATATTATGAATTTAACCCTTTCGTGTTTGCTGGATATTTAAACAACTGTTTGCACAAAAGTTTAGCCAGAAGGTCGGCCAAAATTGAAGCTGCTGCTGATGCTGATGCTGCCACTGCTGCTCATAATTTCTCCACCTTCGAAATTGATTCCCCGTAATGCGTATACCCCGAAGCACTGCTCCTGCTCCTGCTCCTGCTGCTGCTCCTGCTCCAGCTGCTGCTGCTGCCCCAAAACAGGCCGCCTTAGACGCCTTGTCTACGTTGTCTGGCATAGTCTGGCGTTGTGTTTGTCTGCCTGAAAGTGAACTTTGCTCTGGGTTTCTCTCTCTCTCTCTCACTTGCTCTCTTTCTCTCTCCCTTTTGCCGTCGTGGACCATTCGGTTGGCCTAGCCTTGGCGCTTGTTCCGTTTCATTAATGGGCGACCCATTACCGTGGGGTATTCCAGCGATGTTTTTCATTTACTTTGCCCTCGTAGTTTTCTTTGTTCTCCGACTGCTGCGGCAGCCAATTGCGAGGCTTTTGCCGATTCTTAAGGCTTTCAAGTGAACACTCCGCCAGGATTTGGCACTGCGACTTCTGCTTACGGCCTGCTAATGATGCCTTTTCCAGCAATTTAATTGTTAAACAATGAAAACGCTTTTGATTACAAGAAAAACAATCGTCGCACCGCAATTTTTGTTGTTGAAGGCGAACGAACTTCGTCTGCGACGCCAACTGGCTTTGTTGGCGGAGAAGTTTCTTCTACTTCTACTTCAGCTTCTTCTTCTTCATGTTGTTGTTGTTTCGGTTTGGCTCTTCGTGGCCGCAGGGAACGGCAGGATGTTTATTAATTTTTACCTGAGGTTATCTATTTGTCGCGCTATGTTTTTATTCAGCCCTTTTTCTTGTTTTTTTTCTCTCTTGTTTTGGGGTTGAACCTGGTTCAGTTCGCTGCTTTTCCTCCTCTTTCACCTTCTTCCTCTCTAGCATCTTGCTTACGTTTCGCTGTTGTTTTTTTTGGCTGCGCCGCAATTTTCATGCTCATTAAATAATTTCAGCGCATCAAAGTTTTTAGCTCCTTCCGCCGGAGCATCTGCCCGTAGCTGGAGCTGCGTCTTGGGCATAGGCTGGGACGTCGGAAAAGGCGGGCGTTAAAAAGTTTTTATTGAAAGTTGTAATTTAAATTTATTAGGTTTCACATTTTAATTAATGCGCACTTCTTACTTGCTCTCCCATTCTCCCTCTCTCTTGCTCCCCCTCACTCTCTTCATTCAATTTGCCAGTTCCTGTTCCTGTCCCTCTTCCTGTTCCTACTCCTATTCCTGTTGCTGGTCATATGCCCCCTCCTAAATCAATTTCAAATTTAATTCCACTTCTTGTTGCTACGACTACGCAATTATCTCTGGACATTCGCTCACAATTGAACTCTGCGAATCAGATTTTCCCGTCTCCCTTGTCACATTACAGCATACAGCATACAGCATACAGCATACAGCATACAGCATACAGCATACAGCATACAGCATACAGCATACAGCATACAGCATACAGCATACAGCATACAGCATACAGCATACAGCATACAGCATACAGCATACAGCATACAGCATACAGCATACAGCATACAGCATACAGCATACAGCATACAGCATACAGCATACAGCATACAGCATACAGCATACAGCATACAGCATACAGCATACAGCATACAGCATACAGCATACAGCATACAGCATACAGCATACAGCATACAGCATACAGCATACAGCATACAGCATACAGCATACAGCATACAGCATACAGCATACAGCATACAGCATACAGCATACAGCATACAGCATACAGCATACAGCATACAGCATACAGCATACAGCATACAGCATACAGCATACAGCATACAGCATACAGCATACAGCATACAGCATACAGCATACAGCATACAGCATACAGCATACAGCATACAGCATACAGCATACAGCATACAGCATACAGCATACAGCATACAGCATACAGCATACAGCATACAGCATACAACATACAGCATACAGCATACAGCATACAGCATACAGCATACAGCATACAGCATACAGCATACAGCATACAGCATACAGCATACAGCATACAGCATACAGCATACAGCATACAGCATACAGCATACAGCATACAGCATACAGCATACAGCATACAGCATACAGCATACAGCATACAGCATACAGCATACAGCATACAGCATACAGCATACAGCATACAGCATACAGCATACAGCATACAGCATACAGCATACAGCATACAGCATACAGCATACAGCATACAGCATACAGCATACAGCATACAGCATACAGCATACAGCATACAGCATACTTTCCCACCTTAGAGCAATACAATTCAAAGGCACAAAGCGCAAATGCTTTTGGAGAGGTGTGGCTCTAGTGGGCGTAACTCGGACAAGCTGCTGTACGCAGCTGGAAAGAAATGTTATTCCAATTCCTATTCACGGCCAGTTACGATTATATTTTAACAACCAAGAAACAAACCAATTTAGTATCGCTTACAATGGACGCTCTCGTGTCAAAAGCACATTTTTTTCACTCTCTCTCTCTCTTTCTCTCTCTGTCTTCGCTGTTAACGGCACGCACCTTCACACAGCACACACACACATATACCTAGGTGAATAATATACGTACATATTATATATATATATAAATATATAATATAAATGTTGCTGAGCATACTTAGCAGCATAGTAAACTGTTATTGACTCTATTTTTATCGTAAGCAAGTTTTGTACTGCACTTAAAGATATTTCAAATAAGTCGCATTGACTGCATAATACTCGTTTATGGGGGGAAAACAGGCTGAATCAGCTTTTGACAGAGCCAATAGACTCTAGAACAGAGTCTTCTCTTGTTACTCGATTTTACCAGAAACTTTTTTAGTCACAATGAGTTTTCGTAAATTTGAATTCATTCATCATTTACAAAGTCGGTCCTGATGTAATGTGTGGAGTGGATCAGCAATGCTTCTATTAAAGATTTGTTGAAATCGTTTTATTATTGCCTTTAATTGTTCTGATGAATATATATATTATTATATATATATATATAATAATGTAATAATAATAATAATAATAATAATAATAATAATAATAATAATAATAATAAAAATAATAATATATAAATAACATCAGCAGATCAATCATCTGAGTACGGTCTTCCAGCTAAAGCGACTACAATCTCAGTGAGGCTAACAAAATCTGCGCTAATATCATGCAAAACTTATAGTATCCCAAAGATCCCAAGAAATATTCTACTGAGAGCTTATAAGATGATATGATATGATATGATAATAGACAATAATTATATGATGATAATCAATATTCTTCCCAAAGGTTATTGTCATATAATCTAATGTCAGACGAAGGGCAGAATGTTGTCGGTAATTTTTATCTTTTACGCCAATCCATCGCTAAAATATACTCCCATTATTTGTTTGTGAACGAGCGTAAAAGAGCTTAGCTTAAACGTGATTAAAAATATTAATATTAATCATTAAGGCGAGCGCGGGACTTTTCGCTTAACATATTGCCGATCAGTTCATCATTTTTTCGTTGGGTTTTCCCAGAGGAAACCCGTTCGAGCCAGATGCAGTCGGGTGGGTAGTTCTCATTGGTTGCGAGGCGCACAATATTATGCCTATATGCCTTTATTCCTATGTTACACACACACACGCACACGCATACGCGCACATGCTTTGCATGTATTCGTGCTGTGATATGACATAATGGCATATGGGGTTAAATTACATTTATAGCGCCGAGTGGTTGTTGTTGCCGCCCTTACCGCCATTGAAGGCAACCTCAAATCGCAATTGGAATTTCAATCAGTGTATGTGCCTGCCTCTCGCCCCATCCCTCTCCCTCTCCCACTCGGTGTAGCTCTGTCTCTCTCTCTCTCTCTCTGTCTCTACCTCTCTCTGTCTTTACTAATATCAGAATCATTTGACTAGCGACAATTGATGAATCGACAGAGACAATGCAGCTTTGTTGGCCCCCGTTGTGTGTTGTGTGTTGCAGGTGCGCAGCAGCAAACAATGTGATGTGATGTGTGTATGTGTGTGTGTGTGGCCTTGTTGTTATCAAAAGCAGCCACAGCTGAAGCTCCCTTTGGCTGCCCTTTTGCCAACCCGCCCAGCTGCAAACCCACTCCAGCCCCTCCCCCAGCCCTTTTTCGTGCCGCAGTCACTTAGTCAGTTAACTGTTTTGTGGTATTATAGCCGTTACATTTGTTGCTGTTGCTGTTGTTGTTGGCAGATTGCGTTGCGATTGTTTTTTTCAACAACAACAGCAACAACAACAATGAAATAAAGATGGTGTCGACGATAGCCAGCGCCTGGTGACGGAAGTGACGCTGAGGCTGCCACCCGGCCTTGCCAGCCTCCAGCTCCGCTTCTCCGCATCTCCGCCAACAAAAGCCGTAAAAATTGCGGATTACAATCGCGGATTTCCAGCGCACAATTGTTTATTATTGCTGCCTTCCTCCAGGACCCCCCCTCCCCCTGCCTACCACTCCTCCTCTCACGATTCATTCACTGATTTGCTTCCTACTTTTTTTCTCGGTTTTATTTTTTATTATTTCTTCTGCCTTTTGGGGCACTTAGAACTGCCTGTTGTCGGTCATCAAGCGCGCCCCCAGTGACAGGCGGCAACGACGCCGACGACGACGACGGCGACGACGTTTCAATTCTTACTCCATTTTTTATTTATTTTCACGTAAAAGAAAAAAAAAACATTTGTGTTTGTGCGCGCCTTTTGCATGTCCTTATTATTGTGGCCCACTCCCGCTTCGTCTCCCACGGCTGCTCCCACTCTAAAGACCACTTTACTCTCTCTCCCTCTCCCTCTCTCCCTCGCTCGCTTTCATTTTGTCTTATTTGTGTTTGTTTTCTTTTTTGTGCGTGTGTCTGCTGCTATTTTTTTTCCTTCTCGTTGTAGCTTTTGATGCTCTTTCCTTTCAGTTTCTCAAATTTGCTAATTTGTGAACTTTTGTGTTCGCATTACAATTCGCTCTTCTGCCGCTCTGCTTCTTTCCAGTTCATTTCGGCTCTCCAGAGTTTAGTTCAGTTCAGTTCAGCTCGTTCCGTTCTGCTTTGGTTCGCATTTTTGGTGTTTGGCATTGGGAATTCGAGCAGTCGCGTCCTTTGCGTGAATCCTTGTGCTTTTTTTTATATTTGTTTTTTTTTTTTTTTTTCGTTCTTTCTGCTCGTGGCGTCCCTTGACTACATTAAGCTGCTCAATTTTGTTGTAGCTCTGGGCGAAAGGGGGGGCGGCGCTCGGCTCAATTCAATTTAAGACGATAACATCTTAATTTGTATTAATAAATACTTGGCCCGTCGCTTTCGCAGCTACCTTGTCAGCATAATTTCGTTAATCATTGACATGCCAGCCCTGAGCACTTGGCGGTTGTCGCCCCTTCAAGCAATTACTCAAAATGGCGCTCTCTTCTAGCCAAAGTCACTCCAATCAAAGACCTACATAGCTCTAATATCTAATCGTTATTTATATTATTATAATGGCATATCACAATGTTGATCTACGGAAGAAAGTGGGCTCGTTTTATGATCGCGAAAATCGCATGGAAGCGCGATTTATCTTAACGAGACAAGAATGTGCTAACAATGGCTCAGAAATGCTGTTTATATCGGTGTTAAGTATATCACACTATTATTCGCTTTTGTATACGAATGTAAGCATTTCTTCACGAGAGTATTAGATTTTCCCTAATGACAAGGCCAAGTTGATTGGCCTGCGAAAGGCAGGCAATAAAAGCGAAATAGCTGTAAATACGGCTGTATGCTGTATGCTGTATGCTGTATGCTGTATGCTGTATGCTGTATGCTGTATGCTGTATGCTGTATGCTGTATGCTGTATGCTGTATGCTGTATGCTGTATGCTGTATGCTGTATGCTGTATGCTGTATGCTGTATGCTGTATGCTGTATGCTGTATGCTGTATGCTGTATGCTGTATGCTGTGTATGCTGTATGCTGTATGCTGTATGCTGTATGCTGTATGCTGTATGCTGTATGCTGTATGCTGTATGCTGTATGCTGTGTATGCTGTATGCTGTATGCTGTATGCTGTATGCTGTATGCTGTATGCTGTATGCTGTATGCTGTATGCTGTATGCTGTATGCTGTATGCTGTATGCTGTATGCTGTATGCTGTATGCTGTATGCTGTATGCTGTATGCTGTATGCTGTATGCTGTATGCTGTATGCTGTATGCTGTATGCTGTATGCTGTATGCTGTATGCTGTATGCTGTATGCTGTATGCTGTATGCTGTATGCTGTATGCTGTATGCTGTATGCTGTATGCTGTATGCTGTATGCTGTATGCTGTATGCTGTATGCTGTATGCTGTATGCTGTATGCTGTATGCTGTATGCTGTATGCTGTATGCTGTATGCTGTATGCTGTATGCTGTATGCTGTATGCTGTATGCTGTATGCTGTCTGCTGTATGCTGTATGCTGTATGCTGTATGCTGTATGCTGTATGCTGTATACAAATTGATAGTTATACTTAGAATACGGACTGATGAACGGACGGACGGACTCGTCCGACGACTCGTCAACCTGATCATACTGTGCCTAGTACTTATGCATCCCTTAGATAGATTCTGGGAGAGTGGGAATTGCTTATAAGTCGAATGCGTAGTGCTCGCTCTGCACATGCCAGACTCATTTGCTTTCACATGAGGAATCGCACTCGCACTTGAACCAATTCAAATTGCGCAATGATGGAACATCCTGCTCAATCTGAAAGGACCTGGAACTGGAACTGGACTTGGGCTCGCTCTCGGGCTGGGGCATGAGTGTTAAGGGGGTGCAGGCACCCCTAGCGCGCTCATTGGTGAGTCAACTGCGGATTAATTAAATACTCATATACAAAATGTTTGGTCGTGTGGCATAAAAGGACGAACGACGAACGACGAAGGCCGCCAGTCAGCTCTCCATGAATAAAAGAAAAGTGTGTGGGCCCGTTGAGCAGGACGTGGCCAATGCCATTGTTTTTTTTTCTCTCTCTCTCTCTCTCACTCTCCGGTTTTTTTTAACTCAATGCACAGCAGTCGGTCAGCACAATGGCCAGGCAGCAGCAATACATACATACATAAATATGTAAATCCCACATAGAGAGTCTCCACAATATAGCAGCTCCCGTCTATACATACACACAGATATATATGTACACACATACACACATATATACACGAATTCCAATTATGTGTATGATTTGCAGAGTTGGCAAATATTTGCATGCTTTTACCTTTCAGATGCAATTTTGTCGGCTTCTTTCATATGGACATTTGCAGCGAACGCCGTGGAGTGGGTGCCATGAATGCGAGCACCCACACTTGAGACACAGAACACACATACAAATATGTGGATGCATACTTAGTAACTGCATCGACTTGAGTCTTGCCAAATTTAATTATCTTACTCGAACTCCTCGCTCAGTCTATGCGAATTCGTTAGCTTTAACTCGTTTACTGTTTGCTTGGCTTTATTTGCATTGACAGTAGCTGCTGTTGGTGTCATTAGTAAATCAATTTTCAGCTACTCGTTTGTCCTGACTCGTTTGCTTTAAGTGATGTCATACGGAATAGGCTAAAGCTCACTCCCTCGATTTCATTCGTTAGTTTCCAGTAAGATGTTCCATAGTTGTAGTTCTATCAAGGTGTTATATAGAAAAGCACTAATTTCACTGGTGCTTACTCGCTGGCATTTACTCGCTCGTTCTTACTCGTTTATCTCAAAGCACGAGCTGCAATAGCACTTCTAGACTTCAGACACAAAAACTCTACTTAATGAACTCGAACTTACTCCCTGGAATTTACTCTCGCTACTTTCTACTTGTTTGCCTTAGCTAGTCTATTCTAATAACAATTCTCAACAGTTAACTTAGCTTAGGCTTACTCGCTAGATATCACTCGCTCGTTGTTTGTATAGAAATAAAAGTTCTATTAGCTAGACTAAATGCTATGCCCAAACTTCAACTTAGTAAGCTCGATCGAACATATACCCTAAAATATACTCTCTCCTCATTACTTGTGTAAGTCTAGTCTTCTTGCATCTTTCATTATGCCTAATCCTAAGTGTCCTTTACGAAGTTCCCAAATGCATCTATTATCTTATCAAGTAGCTCAAGTTTACTATAAAACATTTATAAACACACTTAAATAATACAAATTAAATCCTATGCCTAGTTTTCTTTCTTCAATATCAAACCCAACTAACTATTTGATTTGTCTAAACTTTAAGCCTTGACAGTCTCCAGTTAAACTTCACACAGAACCGCATGATTGTCGTCACGCTTTAATTAGTATGAGAGATAGAGGAAGTCCATTGTCTAGCAGAACGCTGATGAACTTTCTTAGCCACAAAGTCAAATCAGTCAAACAAATGACAAAAACTAAGAAAATAATATCAAATGAAACCCCAAGACGAAGCTGCTCGCATTGCAATTGCTCAGGCGACGTTTCGAAAAGGTCTCAAGCGTAATGACATTCCGTGTCGGCGTGGTAAAAATCTTTTATAGCGACCGCTCTGATTCAGACCAAACCTGCAATTAGCGGTCTTCCGATGACACACAGACAGACCTATATATGTCTGCATGTATGTGTATGTATGTGTGTGTATGTGTATTTGGGTACGTGCTCTAAACCAATTACGGCAAAAGACTGACACGAGTTCCAAAGACCCATATGAGAGACTTGTGGGCTTTTATTGTCCACATTAGTTACCCCAAGCAGATCGTGCGCTTGACTCCATGCTCCATGATGATCGCACTGATAATGACAGCTTCAGAGCTACACACGAACTGAATTAACTATAAGACAGTTAAATACTCTGCCTCAGTCATTGAGTTCTAGGGAGATCTTCGTCTATATAAATAAACTCAAAATATGAACTGGGTATCTTATGATAATATATATATCTATATATAATAATATCTCTTTCTCTCTCTCCCTCTCTTTCGCTCGCCTGCTCTCTTTCTCTCTCTCTCTGTCTCTCTCTATCTCTTCCCCAATTTTAGTTAGTGTATTTGCTTAGATGCCATTCTTTTTATAGCACTTCTTTATAGCGCCTACTGGACCTTTTCTGATGATCATGATCAACTCTTTCTCTATGAGTTTTCATCTCTTTTGTCGCTGGTTTTGTCGTTGGTTTTTCAACTTGATTAATTGGAGAATGCTGGCTCAGCTGGCTCTACTTTGTGTTTTTAGTCTATGCCCTGTTTACCTAATGCCTGCCAGGTGGCACTCATCGTCATCTTCGGTTTACCGCTTCCCTTCAGCCTCCATGTGTACCTTAATTATAACGCCATCGAGTTGCGTCATCATTTACAAGCGCCGCCTCAAATCTGACCAAGCACATTAAACACAGTACATACCTAGATATATTTGGTATTATATATATTTGTATATATAGGGCATGTGCATTAGGGTCTGCATAGACCTACATAAATGTTTATGTATGTAGGAAAGACTAGAATATGGTATGGTGGGTAGATAGCTCGAGAACTCATTCTGCGTATCCTGCTTCGTTCTACCCTGGACCCATTGACCCAATTCAGGGTATATAAGCTTTGCAACGGACATATGTAGATCTGGTAGAGTCCATAAACTATATATTCTTCATGTGCTGGCAGTGTTTGTCGGTTCGTTCCTAAATCCGTTTACCTATCCGAGTGTCTATCTCCGTCATCATCTCATTTCATTTCTTTAATATCAATAGATAGACTTCGATTTTTAAGCATCTATCTTCTAGACATGCACTGCCGGCTAGAGTAGTCAATCTAGATTTCGTTATCTTATTATTTATCTTGGATTACATTAGTATTTTAGTTAATAAAATTATTTCTCCCATATCACATAGATTTTCCCAATGATTCAAAGTCCATATGGATAGTTAGTTTTGTTTTCGCATCTTAAGGGAATGTTCTGGACAACGTAAGCCTAAGACAATTATAATTTTTGTAAAAGCAAAGTAGCATAAATAAAGCGCTGGGCGGACAATAAAACAAAACGAGAATCCACAATGCAAATCCCATCAAAATGGCAAAAAGAAACGCCGGGATTAGCCAAAGCTGAAATCAAGACGCAAAAGCAGGGCGCAAAGCAAACCCGAGCTGAGCTGAGAATTGGGAATTGAGGAATTGAGAAATGAGAAAGGCTAACGCCGGATTTTGGATACGGCTGCTTAACAGCAAGGTAAACACAACAGCCGAACACAATGTGGCCAACAATGGCACAGTGTTGCGAATGAATAATTAAAATAATAGGTTAAGGCAGGTTGAACAAAGGCGCGCACAATGGCTCAGGATCTGCATTGATCCTCGCCTGGCTGCGATGCCCGCTGCCCGCTGCCTGAGCCTAGCGCCATGCGCTTCGCCTTAGCGCACACAACAAAGCAACTCTCTGTGTGTGCATGTGTGTGTGTGTATGTGTGTGTGTGTGTGTGTGTGGAAGGGCAAGAGCGCAGCAGGCAAAAACAATGCAGCAAAGCGTTAAATACTCTGAAAAGCGAAATGGAAAATGGCAAGCGCAAAAGAGCATTCGCCGGGCCCCTTTTCTCAGTTGTTGGCCGGGCCAAGTCGATCCATATCCGTGCCGAGCCGTGCCGTGCCTAGCCGCGCTGAGCCGGGCCGGGCAACGCGAACGGGACTACGGACTACGGTAGCAGGCGGCAACAAAAGGCACAAAGGGCAAACACACAACTAATTATCCTATTCACATCAAGTGTGTGTAATTACTCTCGCTCTCGCTCTCGCTCTCACTCGCCCTCTCTCACACACACTCTCTGCTTTCTCTCTCTCTAGCTGTGTTTGCTTTGTCGGTGATATATGCGTGATCCTGACATGTCCTGCCAAGTGGCCAGTCTATCCCTTTGCCTGCTGTTTTAATTTGCCGCTGCTGCTGCTGCTGCTGCTGTTGGTACCGAAAGCCAATTACCGATTATATCTGCTGGCAACTGTAAACGCCGTCTCATCATTTTTGCAGTTGGCAGTTGTCAGTTGTCAGTTGTTAACTGTTCGCTGTTAGCTGCTAGTGACACACACACACACACACACACACGCACGCACACGCACACACAGACAGACAACGAACTGGCATCATCAAGCAACTGTCGCTGACCAGTCCGTCAGTTAGTCAGCCGAAATGGCCATCGGAACATAAGGTAATCATCAATCAAAATCATAGCAGCACCTCTACCTGTCCAAATTCAAGATCCCATCCCAATGCCAATATCGAAGACATCGGCCCACTTGTAAGCGCACTTTGACATGGTCCATGGGGCACATTGGGTGATCTGGCATGATTTTGGACTCAAGATGAATCGGCCGGTTTGTTCGCACCCCGTCGATAAGCAGTTAATTATATTTATTCTCATCCTGTTTCTGTTTCTGTTTTCTTCTCTCTTACCTTTGGGCGTTTCTGTTCGGGCGGCTTCGCTTTGTGCCGCATTATTTCCAAGTACGCGTGTCTAGTTGCACTTTCCAGCTAGAGCGATATACATATATATATATATATATATATATTGTATATACACAACTTTTGTTCACCCGATGCTGCGGCGCCAGCAATGATTAATCAATGGCAGTCAATATCCACTACACACACATGCGCATACATACGCAACTCATTGCAACCGTTATTGTCTCTCGACATACACGGAATAGGTGTACGCGCTGTACTTTAAGGAAAACCGTATAAATCATAATTTCATTTCTAAATTGTAAATCGTCAATCAACATAATGAAATACGTTTCGTGCCCTCAAAACTATTCAAGTCATCTACTGAAAATGAGCCAGCATTTTTGTTCGATCAAAGCCCAAAGACCATAGCCTCACACACACACATTCGCTCTCTCTCTCTCTCTCTTGCTGTCTCTTTTTCTTTCTTTCTATCTCTCCTTTTCTCCCTTTATCTGCCTTGGCCTTAAATAAATTTGTTTATCTTTAGCAGATCAGCAAAGCTAAGGAAAGCTTTTGTCTATCAAATGAGATCATATGAAGTATATACACAATTTATATACACAATTTGTTTAATATATACATCTATGTATATACCTATACAGATATGTACTAAATATTTCTATGTACTTATAACAAATAACTTTAATATTTCTTCTATTACATTTATAAGCCAGGAGAAACCAGCCTTGTAGTACTAAAAGATACTAAAGATACTAAAATGGGGCTAAAAGTTGTATGAAGTCACGTTTCCCGACATTCTTCAATCTCTCTCAATTTAAAGCAAACCCGTTTTTGTCTAAACTGGTCCTTTACTATTACTAATATATTTTATATATTTTTATATAAAAATACTTCAGATGAATTTTACATCTATGTATATGCATAAATCTTTTAGATTCTCAAACCAGACTACGTCTGAGTTTCATGTTGAGCTGTTTGGTGCAAAAAATTGAGCTTTATGCATTGATATCCCTCTGAATAGACTGTCAACGGTCAGTTACGAAAGAACATATGTATATATGTACATAAAAGTACATATATATGTAAAGCTGCATTTAATTATGTACGTATATATCATATACAAAGCTTATGCCCATCTGGATTATGCGCACATTATGTTTAAAGAAAATACAAAAAAAAAAAAAAATAAAAATAAAAATACAAGAAAAAAAACCCTAATGAGCCAGAGCCTGTAACCCCTTAGTCGAATTCAGCTCTCTCTCTAAATGGGTTACACAAGGCTATCAACCCAGCAATTTTGATGGTTTTATTAATAAATATTTTTTATTCGTAAGCGAATAGGGGTGGACAGAGCCACACCCCTTTTGCAAATGAGCCTCACTCGCATTGAAATCCGTCAGCGTTTCAATGCAAAAAGGGTTCAGTTTCATAACGGGAGCAGCACAAATCCTTGCTCGAATCACATCAAATGTTAACAGAACATGAATCTAGGTTAGATGTACAAATCAAGGCATCAATTGAAGATTTTTCTATTTAAAATATTTTTTGATATTTATTATTGTTATTTTTATTTGCATTTTTTTTTTTTTTTTTTTTTTAATTATTTGTCTCTTCTGAAATATAGCTCAGCTCGGTAAATCCCTCTGACTGCTCAAATTATGAAAATGCCTGTTGACAAAATATGTCAATAGATGGCGCTCTCGTGCTGATCATCGGGTTCGTGCCATTGATAATGCGAGAAGAACAGTGTGACCAGATGAGAAAATTTATGTGCTTGACTCGCATATCCTTGTGAAGGATATTCTGGACAAGTGTTGTAGAATTTTATAGTCATACTTAATAAAAAATAAAAATAAAGAAATAACAGTCTTAGATCTTAATCAATCAGATAATAATATATAAATTATATATATAATATATAATACGTAATAGAATAATAAGACTTGAAAACTCAAGACTCAGTAGAGGGCACTTTCTAGTCTATCTAAAAAACTAGCTTTATGTATATACATATATATATTTATTTATTTCTTAAGAAAACTGAGTAAATTTCAATAAAAATGATTTTTAAATTCTTGTGAAGCAAATATGCAGCAATAACAATCTTAAACCGCCTTTGATAAGCTGCATTCCGATAGTCAAAGCTAACTTTTGTAGTCTAATCCAATATTGATTAAAGGCAAATCCGAAATCCTTCGGCTCGCTTTTGGCGTTAATTTTGCATGTCCTTGACAGGATTTGGCTTTCACTGCCTGAACAGGTCTGACCTTTCCGCCGGGATAGTGACCAGAGTGCAGACCATTGTGAAATAACAATATTATGATGGCATACAATGTCCACATGAACAACATCAAAGCCACGACTGATGCTGATGCTGATGTTGATGTTGTTTATCTAAGGATAATGGATAATGTGTTTGCGTCTCTGGAATGTCAAAATAAAAAGTGTTTCAAACGCAATCAATTGAAATTAATTTGCATAAAGGAATGTCCGCATAGGCAAGCAACAATTTGCGACTCTTTCCGCAGCTGGTGGCTCAGTGGTGCCGTGGGTGGTGGGGGCTTGTGGGTTGGGTGGCTCACTGGTTGTGTGCGTGGCCTGCCCTGCCCTGGCCTGGGGTTAACTTTGCTCTTTGTTTGCTTGATTTGTGGCTGCCTCTTTACAATTAGATTTTAATTTGTGCATAATGAGAGGCGGAGTGGGCGTACGCAAACAGTGAAACAGACTCCAAAAAACTGGCTACCAATACTCGCCTCCATTTCCAGCCAGGCCCAACAGTGACAAACCCATTTTTCCTACACATGTTCTCTGGGTGTAATGGGTATAAATGATTATTTTATACTGGCCGTACATGACGGTGCTGTACCTATGGAGTACTCATGCATATACATACATATATCCTTGAGCAGGTTGATGAAAGTGTTTGAAACGTTTTTGATCATTTATTTCATATCCTCATTATAATAATCAATGGTTTTTACTTGGTTTCTCGGAAATCGGCCAAAGAACTATTTTTCAATAACTCATTTAAACTTTATCGATAATAATCGACATTTTGACTTAGTGTTTCAGGAATTATGTATGCTATTGAGGAACATGTATGCTATTACTTATTAATATCCCATCACATTTCCCAATCAACGATAATAATCTACGTTTTACTTATTCTCCGGAACTAATTATAGAAAATCCTAGCTAGCGACTCTTGAAGTCCGGATACCTTTAAGTCGTATACTCCCGATTGGAGCACTTTCACTTGTTGTTTATTCGTCTTCTTTTTTTTCTGTGTTGCATAAACAACATATTCATTGAGCTGAAGTTCAACGTTCGGTCTCCGGCTTCAGCTACGGTTACGGCTTCTGCCACGGCTGCTGCACACATCCTCGGATGGCCCAGGGGCATTTTCGGCTCGCAGCGTAAGCGTCTGTTGGCACAGCTGAATTTAGGGTTTAAAATTAATTAAGCGGAAGTAAGCAAGTACGTTTGATTGTTTTAGACAGTTCCTGATTTTTATAAAATTCATTCCCATTTAATTTAATATCCGGCATTTAAGGAGCGGCATCTGACTCTCGCCCAGCAAATAATCTTCATAAACATTAAAGCTCATATTTGATGTATAATTAAAGGACAATTTGTACTTGGAATTTTAGTATGCTATGAATATAAATAGAAATTGTAGTACAGGCTCTACTGGTAAGTCGGAGCTTAGAAGAATATATCATAATCCATTATTTATTGGAAAAGAATATATATATATATCTATATATATTTTATATCTGTATGGAACAGTTTCAGAAAAAGATTTCTTTTGGCTAGACATTTCGATTAGCAACGTCTGTCGATGAGTTGACAAAATCGTGCGCAAATTTAAATCAGGTTTAATTAATGAGAGTGACTTGTGCTATGACGCTGCCATATTGTATAATGCTCTCGTTTTCAGCGAATCATCCTGCTCTGTGCAGTTAGCACCTTTATACATATATATACATATACATATAGATTTAGGTCCTTCCGGGTGTGCTGTGCCGTGTTTACTGTCACTTAGGGATTGGGATTTCTGTGCTTATATTATGCGCAAATGACAGACTGTCCCCGTGCAAACACATGGATGAAACAAAGCAAATCACGCAACCTATTGCGATATGGCATGTTGAACCAATAATTGAAAAGTACAAGCAAACAGCACACACACACACACACACACACATAGTATGGAATCACCCCTGGGCCAACGCCTATGACAATCATCAATCATTTAGGTGTTCCTCCGGCTCCTGCTGCTGTTGCGTGTTGTTTTCGCTGTCATATCGAACCGCTGAGCCACTCGCAAGGCCGTAGCTCCACACCCCACTTTTAGCATCGGAAGAAGCGCTAATTTGTTATGCTCTATGTGTGTGTGCGAAATCATAACAATATTGTCTTTAATTTTGATTGTAGAAATGATTAAGTAAGATGTAGAAAGAGATAAAAGGGGAGAAAGAGAAACACAGAGAGAGAGAGAAAGAGAGAGAGAGAGAGGGAAAGAGCGAACCGTCGTCTAAGAGAGATTCGCTGACTGCGCAATATATGCTTTATGTTAGCCGTCACTAACTTGTCTTCAATTATTGCCTTTCTATGCAATTCTCATTCAGTCTTCTTCGTATTGAGGATGACTACAATCCCCTTAAGCATCACCTTATATATTCAAAGCTCAGGGATAGTCTCCATCGAATATGGAAGAAGAAAAAGGAGAATGAAAATGAGAGAGAGTGAGAGATAGAGAGAAAAAAACAGAGAGCTGTACATCAACTGCAACTCATCTACATATAGCCAGCTGCATAAGCAATTCTCACTTTAATCCTTGATGTGAACTGTCGTCAACTTCCACTATCACCTTTCCATGCAATTCTCATTCTGTCCTCCTTCACTTTCCCAGCCCTGAATTTTATTGTAAACCTCTTAGAACGCCTGGAATCGCATTTTAAGTTACTTTGCCGCTCGACTTTAATAATCATGAACATTAGCTAATGCTCAGCTCGGAGTTCTTAGAGTTTCGGTTTTGTTTTATGGGGCTCTCGACTTTTGGCCTTCTAATTGGAAAGAGGTTGAACAAATAAACACAAATCGTAATAAAAGTTTATATGCAATAAATATTTTTTCGGCTACAGTCGAGCGGAGTTGCTTTTGAATTTTTTATTCGCACAAATATAAAAAAAATATATATATCCATATATAAAACGAAAAAACACAAAATAAAATTGAAAATTCAATTTCGCAATCATTTTGGCACCCCAGACACCGACACCAGCTACTATATACCAGCTGCCCTCACAGCCCCACCCCCGCCAGCTGTGCTACCCTTGCTGGAGATTAAAAACGACAAACTCCGAGCGCGACGACAGGACGAGCCTGTAGCCAGGACCAAACCAGACCAAGCCAGGCCAGGGCACACCATGCCAAGGACATTCGGAGTCACGTGATGACGGGATGAATATTGTTGCTGTTGGGTGGTTGTGGATCCGGATCCGGTACCGGCTCTGGCCTCGGAGCGGGCGGCTTCATTAAGAGCAGCCAGCGCTCGGGAAGGCAGATAGTAATTGCCAGGACTTGAAAGTTTACCCGGCTAGATTTGGATACAGCATGGAGCGCTGCATGACAATCCGGAGCCTTCTCGTAATAATAATTAAAATATGAAAAAAAAAAGTTTGCCAGCCTCGAGAAAAAAATATATATACATACATACATATTTAAGATTGGGGGGGGTAAAGGGTGTCAGCGCTGGGAGTTGAAGACAAACCCTTTTAAAGAGTTGCCATTTGCCGAATGGATTCCCAAATAAGTACAGGTTAGACTTTCGGGCCGGAGCATTATTAATTAACCCGTTGTTAGCCCATAGCGGGCTCATTTGTTCTAGCTTTTTTAAAATTATGCACCTATTAATGTTTAAAACGCACAGGGCCCACAGAGCTGCGTTGAGCTCGAATAGCCGTCCATAAACTTTTATGGGAGCACAAACCGTTGTCAAGGAATTATGGCCACTTCGTAAATATGCAGCCAAAGGGTCACGCCCATGTACCTATATACCTAAATACATAAATATTTGCATAATTATGTTGTCATAAAAACAGGAACAAGAACAAGAACCGAGTAAAAACAATCAGCGACCTAGAAAATGGTTCCTGAAAGAAATCTAAGCTTGATGCAAGCAAGTGAGAAACAGAAGAAATTATGGAAGTAAAGCTTAAACTATTCGGCATATCTCTATAGAGAGAGAGAGACTCTCAGCTGTTATTGTGCAATCAAAGCGGAAGAAAAGTTGCGTTAATTCCTGTTTGGGTCTTCCTGCTTCCCTTCTAGATCAATGTCCATTAATTTGAGATAATTCCTGTTTGGGTTCTGCTGTCTAGGATTCTGCTCTTCTAGATCTATGTCTATTTGCTACTGAGTAATTCTCTTGTTAACACATGTCTTATCTAAGTCAGTTAGTCTAATCTCTGTAATCAACAAGCTTTAAGATTAAAGTCAACTTTAAATGCCTTGTCCTTGAGTTCATAAATCCATATTGCTGCTACAGTTCCAGTTTCTGTTCCTATTTTGTGGTACATAAACGCCCACGCATCAAGTTTATTTGTAGTACAAATGTTCTATAGAGTTAATCACAATGAATACTAAAATACCGAAATGCTGGAGCTAAGTTTTGGAGCATTCAACCACAAAGACAACCACCGCAGCAGGCATTTAAGGAAACGTTTTCAATTAAGGCCAAATACCTTAAGGTAATGTTGAAATCACTTAAAGAAAATGATAATCACTTTGTACACACACAGACACACACACACACACTCGTACACACATACAGGCGGGCAGACACACACGTTTAAGTCCTCGGGGCTGCTTGCTCACTTGCTTAGCTCGCTTAGCTGGCTGCTCTAACAGAATGTGAGTAAAGTTCGGGTCCTTGAGCTCCCCGTCCAACTTGGCGGCAGTTCAGTTCACTTGTTTTTGTAGTGGATTAACCCGAGCAAAAGAAATAAATTCACCTGCAGATGCTGCTGACGAGTACCTTAGCGACTGGATAGCGCTAAGCCCCTTCCCACACACTTACACACTTACACACCCACTCACCCGCACACACACACACACACATACACGCATATGGAGGCAATGGGCTCGGAAATGGCAATACCATTGTGCTTTATCAGGGTTAATGGTGGGGCGGGGATGGCGGGTGTTGGCAGGGTCTGATGTTTGCTCGAGCCGGCGGGTAGGGGTAGCTCTTGCCAAAAGGAAAAGGTAATTTAGTAAATAATAGGGTCAAAGACAAATATTGTTGTGGGTTCGCCCAATGAGCAACGCTTTCGGCGTGTTTTGTGCGTGAAAAGCGTGTATAAGTTACTTTGAAGCAATTGAGTCCGATTAACTGGCAGCAGGCAGCGGGGGAGCGGGCATCAGACGACGGGAAGCAAGTATGTAGCTACTGACTGTTGGCTAGAATATTGACCATCGCCTCCCCTTCAAGAATTGCACACATCCCACGCATTCCACACGCCCAGCACCCCAATGAAGGCCTTAACATATGTGCGGGCAAATTTTCAGTAACAGTAACTCGAAAATTGGGTCTGCTTCAATTTATTTCAGCTATTTGTAAATAGTTTATCTTAATGCAATAGGATAATGTTTATTGTGTCCGATATCATTATATTCTATTATCATTATGACTATTATTATGATTATTGTCTTTTTAGATACATATCTATATCATCATTATTAGCAGTATTATTTATCATTGTCATTGTCATTGTCATTGTCATTGTCATTGTCATTGTCATTGTCATTGTCATTGTCATTGTCATTGTCATTGTCATTGTCATTGTCATTGTCATTGTCATTGTCATTGTCATTGTCATTGTCATTGTCATTGTCATTGTCATTGTAAGTCTCTCATGAATCCAAAATGTATTTATATTTATGTGTACATACATATATCTTTTCATTGCACATTCGCTCAAAATCTTTGAATAATAGTAAGAATTTTCAGAAGCTGCCCCACGTCTATTTCGCCAGAAGCCAAGTGATTTAAGATGTTTCACCAAATATGCGTAATTTGGATGTATGTACTTACATCCAAGTGAATCACAGTATTTTCTAATCAAAGCAAGTCAAAAGTAGGTAAATGGAAATGCGTATTTTAAAAGTAATATTTTGTTCCTCACTTATTTTCTCTCTTATATTTTGTTAATGTAAGATTTTGTGGCTTTTAGACAGGTCGCAGTGCCGGGCTGGGCGGAAGGTATGGACAAAACTTGTTCTTTGATGCAATATTTTTGTTTTTTTTTTCCATTCTATTACATTTTTTTTTTCTTTTGGTCGCGAGCTATGGTGTGGGCGGGGGCGTGGTGTAACTGCCAACGGGAATGGTGCGACGGACATTAAGTAGTAGAATGTTGTCTTTATAACACTGTGAACACAAACAAAGGAAAGGTCACAGCATGCCTACAGCATAACAACAACAACAACAACAACAACAACAACAACAACTACAACAACAACGACAACAGCAATAAGGACAACAAGTCAAGAAGACTCACCCCGAGCAACAATTTTTCAATAAATTAGGTTTCTTTACAGATTCCGGCGTCGACGTCGACGTCGTCTCCGGATCCATTTAAGTCGCCGCGACGGCATGCGGCAAAGCAATTCACCCCATATTTGTTTTGGCTTTTGTGTACGCAAACGAGGGCGAAACTTTTAGCGGACCTCCCCCCTCCCCCACGCAGTCGACTCGAGGTCCAGAAGCCTGGAAGCTGGTCGCGAGGGCCGCGAGCCAAATATGCTTTCGGCTGCAGTAGTCGCTGATTTATGTTCTTTTTAATGTGGCCAAAGTAAATGTCATTTAATTACACCCGATTTAATGGAATTTTACGCATCATCGGGAGGTTTTTTTTTCAAGCGAAGAAGCAGAAGAGAATAACTTGCTCCTTGCCCACTTTGCCTAGCCCCTGGCCCTTTTTCACAACTCAACTGCGGTCTGCACTCACTTCAAAGAAATGCCCAGCATTTTTTCCCAAAAGCAAATATTTGTTAACTTTTTTAGTTTACAGATTTCATTATGCATTAAGCAAACGA
Source organism: Drosophila mojavensis (assembly GCF_018153725.1). NCBI lineage: Eukaryota > Metazoa > Arthropoda > Insecta > Diptera > Drosophilidae > Drosophila > Drosophila mojavensis. Next base: position 7,584,138 of record NW_025318667.1, read on the forward strand.
AACTTTAGATCATCATGGAAATTTGTCTTTATACGATAAATGTGAGCCGAGCTTATAAATAATACAATATATTTAATTACACATATTATTCTCAAATCTGATTAGATTATTATTTGAATACTACTGATTTTAGTTATGATGAATCATGAGCTTAAAATGAAAGAAGAAAGAAAATAGAATTAGGGGTCTACGAAATTTAGATCTTAAAATATGAATACCATATACTATAGGATGAGCAAACTAGAGCGATAAAACTTGAACTATGATTGAGTTAGTTTGCAGTTTCTGGAAGAAATCGTAGGATGTCAGGGCGCTACCTCACGATTCATTTTTATGGTGCCAAAATTTCCATATGTAAGACTTATGGTCTTATGAAAACCATATTAGATATTACATGGAAATTATATCAGTTTTGCTGAGTCAGTCTGAGTCAGACCATACCGTAGCTGTAGCTATAAGCTATTACAATTAAACTTGGCTTTATTTCATTATTATCAATAACAATCATTCTCGATTTTCTAATCAACTTAATTACACTATTAACTAACTAATCAGAATTATAAGCCTTTATCAAAATAGATACTTAGACCCTAAAATTAGATATATGGGCAATCTTATTCATTAAATGACGTCTATATCTACTTCAAAAATTTTTCCAAAATAAACTTGAAAAGAAAAGAAATTTCAGGACCCAACACTCAATCTCAATTTGAAAAAAGAAAAGAAATCTGCCATTTGTCTTGTCCTCTTATCTAAAGTGACCTTCAACGCTTAAGGACGCCAATCTCCCACGATAAGCAAGCACGAAATGAAGGAGAAACAGTAAAAGATGCAAGAAGGGAAAAACGTTTTACCAAGGGCTAATTATAGCTGACAGTAGGTGACTAATCTGTAATATTACGAAAATCGGTGTAAAAGCATAGAGAAGGAAGTAAATGGCTGAAACGCAAATATTTCACAGCACATGGCATGGTCACATCTGTCCCAGAGCCAAGCCAAAATTACTTTCGACTCGACTGTGAGAAGGGGGGAGTCGGGGAGACGGGGGCTGAGTTGCATATTTCAACGAGCTCCAGTTTCGTTGATTGGACATCGAAGAGGCGGGCAGGGCTGGGGGTGGCCCTTGTCGGTTGAGTAGGGGATTTTGGGTGTGGTTTGCCCTAAACAGCATTAAAAAGCCCTGTCCCAAGCTGTTAGAAGAAGGTAATTGCTATAAAATTGCTTTGTAATTGCTTACTAGAAACAAATAGCCGTCACATTAATAAAAACACAACACAGAGAACACAAAAAAAAAAAAAAATCCGAAAAAGAAAATACAACGATACAGAGTAAAAATGCGGTCTTTTAAAGTAAAGCAACGACCAGCGACCGCCCTCTCCCTAGCCACTCGAGGTGGTGACGCTGATGTGGGTCTAACACGTCGACCCCTCGGCTAGCGGGCGTGCCAATTCACCACCCACTCGCTGCCCGCTCTGAGAGAGCCGAGCAGCGAACCGCTTTATTTAATTAGACGCTCACAAACCAATTAATCAATTTTTGGGGTTCCAACACCGTCTCACTCCCATTACCCATGCCTCTCTCTGCCCAGTGACTCTGCTCCCGTTACTCGATCAACCCTGCACCCCTGTCCGCTATCCGTTATCCGCTATCTGTTGTCCGTTGTCCGTTGTCTTTCTCTATTGTCAATGTCAAATTATGTACACTTTTATGCTAAAATTAAGTAAGGCCGCGGTGCATCGCCTTTTGGGGCTCCCCCAAACAATTCTAATGGAGAGTATCTACTCGCACAATGTAAATGAATGTGAAGGAGATGGAAGAGGGGAGCAGAGGAACAACAACAACAAATACGCCGAAATAAAATCCCGTTTAAGACCATTTATCACCCGACAATTTGTGTGTTGGGCCCAATTTTGTTTTGTTGTTGACGTGATATTATTTACAGAGGACTGATTTCACCCTCTTGGATTGTTAACCGCATTTACGTAAAGTTCAACTAAGTGTTAGACGGCCTGAAATATTTACAGAGGCGCAGGTCAACAGCCAAATCACTTGCAGACAGCTTCGCAATTTCAATTTTCAGTCGAAAAGCCAATTAATTTCCAGACAAATGTCTGCAATTGAATAGCAACAGGTACAGGTAATCAATATCTCAATATCTATGTATATGTACATGTGAAAATTATTTTACAAACTAAAGAAAATTGCTAAGAAATCAAATGAATCTTGATATTTATTTGCATATTTCGAAATGCTGGGAAAAGCTTAAGCATTTTCGAGTTTCTTCAGTTCTCCCTCAGCTTCTTTATTTCAATTATTATTTCAGGCAAATTAGCTGCATTGTAAATATTTATAAGTCTACTCTGAAGCATACTGATTCTCATTTGGAATATCAATTAGCACAAATCAAAACATAAATACAAATTAATTCAACGTTGAAATGTGATTCAATAGAAGCATAGCTCATTAACCTAACTGATATCTGAAGTTCCAAATCGAAACCAAACGTGTTAGTCCAAACCAATGTCTGCCCCTGAACTGTAGTGGTTCACATTTGTTATATCTCATAAGTTAGGAAGCCTAAGTTCAAGCTTGATTCAGTGTAGTATAGAGACTAAGCTAACCGGATTGAACTAGTTCAAATCGATTTCTTACCTAAAGCATAATCCAAACCTACAAATTCACACGAATCCTAAACGTAGAACAAAGAACTAGTTCAAATCAAAGTCTGCCCTGTACCGGGCCGTTTAACTATTTGTTATAGAAATTCTAAATCAATCCTGATTCCATTCATTCCATATCATAGATAATCTAGACTCAAAATTAGTAACAAAATTGAATAAAAGCTTAAGCAAAGTTCATTGAACTAGTTCCAATCAGAAATATGAAATATACACTATAATATATAGCATATTTTTTCCGCTGAGAGCAAGGAAGAGAGAGGGAGAGAGAGAGTAAGGGAGCCATAGTAAGATCAAGTCGCTATTGCAAATCACTGAAATAAGTGAAAACCATAGGAACCATATGGGAATCTTTCGCCCCCCTTCCCCATGTCGTGCATTACGAATGCGAAAGCAAAAATTGTGCCGAAAATTAAATCTTATTGTTTATTAAAGTGCCAAGCGAAATGTCCTCAAGGAGGAGTCGCAACGAGCGCGCCAGCCAAATGGCAAATGGGGGGGTCGGGGGCCCCAAGTGTTATATTCAAACTTAATATGTAACTGGCCATTTGTGCAGAGACAACAGGCAATAAAATATGCAGCACAAGTGTAAATGAAATGGCAAAGGTGAGCGGGAGGCAAACAGCGAAATTTGCATATTAAAAATTTAGCACATGCACTTGAGAGCTGGATGGCATGGAGGGTGCCATCTAATGGCCGTAAACGCGTGTAGTCAATGCTAATGTGGCCATTACCATCGTGTGAAATTCATGATCTCATGCAAATCCACACAATCCACATGCCGCGCGCACATCCGGCCGATAAAATTTGCAACTTTTTGGTGACAAGCGATGGGCGCACAGCAATCAAAATGTGGATGGCAATAGGGCAGGCATCTGATGGGAGCCATCTGATGGCAAGTGTAGGGGTCGGGGGACGGTGCCGGTGCCGGTGCCGGTGCCGGTGTCGGTGGTAGCGCCGTTGGCGTTGCCAGCCGCAGTGAAGGTGTCATAAAAATCCTATTATGCACATTACAATATCAAAAGAACATCGCAATGGATGCCACGGAATCCCAGGAGGAAATGCGTAACATGCGAAATGCGACGACGACGACGACGACCACACAAAGGGGCGCACACAGTTCGCTCAGCACCGCAAGCAGGAAGGCAACTGGCAATCGAAAAACCGGAACGGGAATACCAATTTCTGGAGTGGGCTTCGAAGCGGGAACAGCAACCAGGCAACCAGAAAGGTGGCTGTGGCCAAGCAGCCAGTGGGTTGTCTCTAACGATTGAAGAAATTTCGACAGCATCAACCTAAACCTATTAGGAGGAAAAATTGATATTTTAAAATAAAAATCTTTATAATAATGAATCGATTCTGATTAGAATAAGCGAAGATAGATGGAAAATATAGAAGAAATGGATAGCTTAGTTGCATATACTAGATAAGTAGATGGAGAAGTTAGCATATACAGCTAGATATAATATGTAGTAGAGGATGGGGCAAATATATAAAATAGATAGATAGAATAGAAGTATAGAAAAGACAAAAAGAATAACAGATACTATAGATGGATAGATGCATAGATGGATTGGTATAAAATACAAGATGGATAGACATATGGAACTGATAGATAGCATAGATAGTGGAGATATAATAGAATAGTATAGATAAGTTAGATATATAGATGAGATAGATACGTAAGCTAGACAGACGGGATAGATGCATAGATAGGATAGTTGGATAAGTAAGTTCTATGAATAGTATAGTGGATAGATAGAGTAAACGCTATAGTTTCATCTAGCTGTCTTTCCATCTATATCTGTTAGTTATAATTTCTACTTAAGCTACCTTCCCAGATGGATAAGATGTCAGATAAAATTCAATATTAAAATGTAAAATAAAAACTCCGTGCAATTTCCAGCAGACTCTTCACTTTCGCACCCTCTTGCTGTACTGCTGTGACAGACCTCGGATGAGCTGAAAATCGCGTTCACAGTGTCTTCTGACGGATATGCCCTAATAAAATGAAGCAACCAGAAGATTTTTAATAAATTTGCGAGCAAATCAACCACTGCTGAAAAAAAAATAAAAGGTGTCCTGGCTGCGGCTGCGGTGCCTGCGCCGGTAGTGCCAATGCCGCAGAAACCGAGACTGGGGCGGAGGCTGGAGCCGGGGCCGGGGCTGGGGCTGTGGCCCGATGGCAAAGTTAAGGCCGAGGCATCAGCAACAACACCCAAAGCGACATAAATTATGACAAAATATGAACCATTGACGACGCTACCGCGCAAGGGGCCAAGGATCAGGGGGTCCTGGCTGCCGCGACTGCTTCCGTATGGCTGGAACGACGGAAGGACACGACAGGATGGGCGGATGGGCGGACGGGCGGATGGGTCGTCAACGTGGACGCAAAGGAGGAGAATGGGAACGCGTACGCGTACGCTTATGCGTATGCAGAGGGTGCGTATTTTATGCTCTGGGTGCCGAGAAAAAGTGGCAAAACATAAAAGCGAGCAGCATGAAGCGCATAATAAGCAAATTATAGAACGTTTAGAAAGGACAAACCCACCTAGGCCTAGGCCTATGCCGCGACCCCAGAGTTCAAGGCAAACATCGTAGTCGCTCCGTCATTATGGCCAGAAGGAAAACTGCTTCTGTTTCTGAATCGAGCAAATTTACATTTATTTAAGCAGCAGCAACAGCAACAGCAGCAGCCGGATGGCCATCATGTAATGGCCGGGGAGAGCTGGCGCCGGAGTGGGAGTCGGCGTACAATAAATTGTTTCTATTACTTATATATACATGGCAATGAAGCGGTAAACACACAAATTTTATAACCCAACGCAATTTTCAAATTACTGCCTGGCTGGTCCACCTAGCCATATAATTCCCGAATTTAAGTATTTTTGGGTAGATGCCGAGCAGCAGCTGTCAAACCACATCTGAATTGCTAACTAAGTGAACTTGATGGTATATTTCATATAGTTACAATACTTGGAGTGTAGGACTGGAATTAGTAATGGAAGCTTGGCAATGTATTGAGTATAGTCGATACGCTAAGAACGGTATGGTATATTTGATACAGTTGCAGGAAGACTAGGTTTACTATGCAAACTTCGAGATATACTAAGTATACTAGATGGACGCAGTATACATAGTTATGAGTGTACTCAATAACTATGTATAAATATAGCTTAAGATTAAAGTCGTATTAAATCTTCGTTTAAGATACGAGTATATAAATATATATAACTTTTAGAGAAGTTTGCATTTATATATCATTCAAAAGCTCAAAGATGAATAAGGGTGATCACACTCTAAAACTAGCTCATACTAATCTTTAATTTATTCAATTATTTTATTTCTCTTTTCTTCCTCTTCTTTCATAACATAATGCTATCCAACAGTTCTTCTAACTAATTTAATGCCAAAAATTGAATGTGAATCAAATAAATCTCTAACAAATAAATATGTATATGCTATACATTTAAATGCATCTAAATGCTAAAGTTTTAAGCTTCAACAGTTTGCAACTGTACAATGTGTAATACTCATAAAATGTAACAAAATGCATATTTATATTATATGCCCTATATAGCACAATCAAAATACCTAATGTCTGTATGTAACTGGTGCATTGAACAATGGAACATAATACAAATGCTGCCAGCAGCATTCACAGTTCGGAATAAAAGCAAACCATAAACCATGAACTAGAATAAATTCATATGCACCAATGCGAGATATTTGTAAATGAAATGTGTGTTTGCGAAAGGGTAACAACAGACTAGAGCCAACCAACCACCCAACACAGTTGAGGCCCACTTCATTCGCACCGAAATTCCTGCAATTGTGTAGTTTTGAAAAATCTCCAAAAATTCTGTTGAAACGAGCAGAGAAATTATTTCCAATTTGGATTTGCTAATTTCGTATTTTATCATTACGAAATTTTGCATAATAGACGAGAGAATCTCGTAATTAAACAGACATAAGTCGAATATAGCTTGATTCCCCTTCAAATTACATCCCATTCTATGCATTAACCCGAAAAGTATGCTAAACACAAATGAATACGAAATGAAAAGCTGAAGTAGCAATATATTTATAAAAGTATTAGAGTAGTAATAGTAGTTGCGGAATAGTAGTAGCTGTATAGTTTTAGTACTAGTGTAGTACAATAATAATAATAATAAATACAATAAGGAATAGTAGTAGTAATAGTATAGTAGTAGAATAGTTGTATAGAAGTATAGTAGTATAACAGTAGTATAGTAGCAGTCGTGGTAGAATAGTATTTATAATATAGTAGTATAACAGTAGTAGGATTATAGTATTACACCAGTAGTTGATTAGTAGTAGTATAGTAGTACAATAGTGGTAGTAGTAGAAGAATAGTAGTACAGTAGTAGTAGTATACAGTAGTATAGTATAGTACAAAAGTAGTAGTATAGTAGTACAATAGTAGTAGTAGTAGAAAAATAGTAGTACAGTAGTAGTATAGTAGTATAATGGTAACAGCAGTAGTAGTATAGTAATATAATAGGAGTAGTAGTAGTAGCATACTAGCTAAATGGTAATAGTAGTAATAATATACGATTAAAATGGTAATAGTAGCAGTAGTATAGTAGTATAATAGTAATAGTAGATTGATATAAATATAATAGTATAACAGTAGTACAATAGTATAGAGTCCCCACAGAGTATTTAAAGAGTATCTTTAGATCATCATGAGAGATACATACTATGTGGAACATCAACAGAGTTATATATTATATGTAGCATCTATAGAGTATCTACCTATGTATATGCTATAGTCCAGCATTTTTTGAATCGCATTTTATTTATTTAAACTTTTGTTATCGTGCTTGCATATAAATTCATAAAGCCGACTTGATTGGGCCACAGCTATGTATAATAAATTGAAAAGAATCCCTTAAAAATCGAATACAATTTTTATTTTTTTACGAGCTTACATATGCGTGTTTGTGTGTGTGTGTGTACGGGCGTGGGTGTGTGTGGGTGTGAGAGCTAACCACATCAGGCGCTCAAGTGTCGTAGCTCTTACCTAGGCATCATTGGCATCGGCCACACTTACCAATATCCCATCGATGCGGCATGTGATGCGCATACTAAACATTTCGGTTTTGGCCTCTGATTCGGATTCTGGCCAAGATTTATACTTAACGGCAAAGTGGCATTTCAAAGACCCCCAAAAAAAAAAGAAGGACCGCATGAAACGGAATGGGTACGGGTGCAAAGTACGGGTCGTACGGCTGTCCAAGTGACCAACACCCGCTTCCCCAGGGTGTCGTAATTTCCGAGATATGAATGTAAAACAATTTTTGCGCTACGCATACTGTCGAATGTGCGTTACTTTTTAATTTGTTACTCTCTCGATATTTGGCGCAGAGAAATCGATATCCATAAGTGTATCCACGTACAGTTGGTATGTATATGGGAATAGATATATTTCCAGCACACACCCACGCACACCCAGACACTCGCATGATGTATGCTAATGTTTGTGCAGTGCAACAAATTGTTTCTCTATCGCTGGCATGAATCAAATGAAAAAACAATTACAAAAAATGAAGGAAAAAAACTGGAAGGGAAATGGGAGGGCAGGCAGAGCGCCCTGTTGGCATTCCACAAGAACAAGTCACGTGACCCAAAAATCACAATAAATCCGTTAAAACTCCATGAAAATACTTTACCTAAATTTCAATAAGCAACATGCGAATGAGTCGCAAGCCAAACGACCCCACTTACCCAGCCATTTGTTTCGCCTTTCGTCCAACGGAAACGAAGGAGGCGAAGGAGGCGAGGCAGATGGAAGGCGGCTCGGCGCCTGGGCTGGCACATTATTAACTTGTCATACAAAGATAAAAATTTATCAGCGTAGATGCGTGTGCCGCGTTACTTCACAGCACGAGATCAACATCAACGTCGACAACATTCCAGCCAACCAACCCACGTTCAAACCCAAACCCAAACTCAAACACAGCCCAGGCCCAACCCGCAGTGAAGCCCAAGCAAAAACCATCCCAGTTGCCGTCGCGTCCTTTCGCGACGCAACGGTCGAGCCGGTGAAAATATGAAAAATTACTATAAAACGTTTTGTGGCATTTTAATGTCCACAAAATACGCTTTGCGCTTCGTTATGAAAAATTCAAAGGAAAATAAAAACAAACAACAACAAAATGAGACGGACACAGCCCAAACAGCGCGTAAAACGAGTGGAAAATATATTGTTCTTAGGCATTAACTAGCTTCACTTCTTCGTAGATTTGTAAAATGATAACAGATGACATTTATAAGCAGGAAATCCGGAGATCCTGAAAAAGAAATATTTGTTTATATAATTTTATGGAATGCAAACTAGGGCAGCAAAGGTCGTAATATATTAGTTAGATAACCAGAAAAAAGACCAGAGCTTTTATTGTGGTATACATATATCGTCTCTCTATAAGAGAGAGAGAGGACGTGCTCAACAAGAAATGAAAACAAGTAAGAAAGCTCTAGTCGAGACTGCTCGACTACGAGATCCCCTGAACCCTTGGAGCAATAGATATTTCAATACTTTTTCGCGACTTTCAGCTTACACAAGAAACACGCACACACACACACACACACGCACGTACGCACACACAGGTAAACATACACACACACGCATATAGACACACATACACACACACACGCATACAGACACAAACGCATCACACACACACACATACACATACAAGCAACCACGCATAAACACGCATGGGCTGCAGTGTGCGCTTACTATGAGAACTTAATTGTTTAATAACTTTTTTTATGGACGTACGATCTTCATGAAACTTTTAGATTATGATTATAACATGAATATGCATGTACTTGCCAAAGCACAAGTCTCTAGTATTTGAAATACGCTTTTTACAAAAGTGAGGGTGAGGGGGTGAATTTAGAGGTGGGGGGTAAATTTTAACAAAAACCGAAATTGTATAAATTGCATATAAGCATACATTAAAAATTTGGAGACTCTAGCAATAAAGGTGTAGAAGATATAATTTTATGACTGGGTTTCGATAAGGTTTTTTATCGATAAAAAAAGATCGGGATGAGTTATCGATTTTTAATGATAAACTTGATATGCGCGCTGTAATTACGGACATTTTAAAAAAAATTTGAAGTCTCTAGCTCTTATATCTTCTGAAATCGACGCGTTCATACATACGGACAGACGGACAGACGGACAGACGGACAGACGGACAGACAGACGGACAGGGCCAAATCAACTCAGCTCGTCACCCTGATCAAGAATATATATACTTTGTGGGGTCTGCCACGCCTCCTTCTCCCTGTTACATACATTTCAACAAAACCATTATACCCTGATTTCCCATTGAAAATGGGTTCAGGGTATAAAAAAAAACTTAAATAGAATAAAAATTATCTATTATTGGTTTAACGTAATATTAAATAAATAGCTTAAAATTTATAAGACGATCTCATTGAATATTTTGTCATGTTATCGATAACTTCAACAGCTACTCAAGTGTAGCTACCGGATACAATCTCAAGAACTATTCTTCCTTCCTTAATGCTTCCCAAGCATGGGAGTAGAACCTCAACATCTAGAGTCTCGAGCTATAGAATAGTCTATATGTACTCTACTAGATATTATTACTGTATAAAGGCATAGATATCCATATAGATATTCTCAGCTATACTATATTAAAAAAAAATGATTGAACTTTCTTCGGACATTTTCCTAATCACTATCGAGAGTCATAGAGTTCGATAAGAGAATTAGATAAATAAATAAGAATTCATAAGTCGATAATCACTGAATTTTTGTTACATATTATCGATAACAACATCTACACAAGTAACGCTATCGAAGGCCTTTACGGATAAGATCTCAAGAACTGCTTTTCTCTTCCACGGAAGGGAGTAGAACCTCAACAGCTAGAGCCTCAAGCTATAAAGGTATAGATATTTATATTGTATATATATTCTCAGATATCTATACCAAATCAAGTTAGTGAACTTTCGTCGAATATTTTTCAGATGTCTATCAATGGTTATAGAATTCGATCAGAGAATTACCATGCACATCTCTAACTTAGCCTCAAACACCATTATTTGTATATCATACACAAGTTTATGAGCTATAAAACCCGTTATAAATCACGTCTTTTTTCATTGCATTGCTCGAGCATAGATAATTAACCGTTGTCCTTTCATTGGCCTGTTGACTCGTTTTGCATCGCAATTAACCGGACTGCCCATATGTTGTACTTAGCTGCTGTTGAAGTGGCCTAAAAAGATGGACCAAAGCGCCTTTTGGTGTCTGGCTCATTGGTATGGATGGCAGCATGGCGCTCTGGCTTCTCGGGTCTGGAAATCAGGCATTATTCATTAGCCGCTGCCATTCAATGGAAGCTCAATAGTTTTCTCGCCCCGGAGTTCATTTAAAGAGCTGAGCATTCGCTACATTTTGATTGAATCCTTGGCTGGGCTGCTTGGTTAATTGAGAGCCACAGATAAAACTGTGGGAAAACTAATTTCACGGGCGGGGCGTGTGGGCGTGTTGGGCGTACTGGGCGTTGGCGTTGGCTTGAGTGAGTGGCACACAAACGGCTGTTAAAAGTTGGACATGGGCTTGGGCCTGTGCCAGCTGATAAGCATTTCATGTCACATCCTTAAGAGCCTCACAGGAGGACGACACATACATCAGAGTTCACATGCAGTCCCCCTTCAACTGCTGCTCCTGCTGCTGCTCCTGCTCCTGCTCCTGCTCCTGCTCCTGCCTCTGTCATCGTTACTGTCACCGTCAGCCAGCGCTTAAGATTGCTTTCAACGTCCTTAATTGCTTTTTTTTGTGCTCTGCCTTGCGTGTGTGTGCGTGAGTGTGTGAGTGTGTGAGTGTATTGCCATTCTTTTGATGTGCCTGTGTGTGTGTTGCGGGGGGCTTGGCGCTAGTCAAGCTTTTGTCATGGGACGTGAACGTGAACATGGACATACGAATTGTAGGTTGCGACTGCTGACTCTTTGGACGTGCTGATGCTCGCCTGTGCGTCGTCCTTGTTTTCGCAGGAAGCGTTATTTCAATTTCCGCCTTTCCGCTTTTCCTTTTGCTTTCCTTTCCTTGCCTTTCCTTTCCTTTCCTTTTGCGCCAAACAGCCAGACACGCCATTATTGTTTGACGTGTCAGTGTTAATGAGTCATTGTCCATTAAGTTTGCTCATTTCAAACGGGCAATTAAATTCGACTTTATTGCACTTCAACAATATCGAAACGAACGAACGGACGAGCGAACCAACTTCGACACACAGATGGACACCAAAGCCGACATTGAGACCGCATCGAATCTGAGCAGCACATGATAGAGCAACACACACACTCACACACACGCACTCACATACCTCTATCCCAAGCTTGAATAGAGGAGGCGTGGAAGGCGACTCTTAACTAAGTAGAGCAATAAATCAGCATCTATGTACAACTAAATTATAGAGGTTCGCCTAGCTAGCAATTCTTATGTACATCAATGAAATGCACACAGTTTCAAATGAATTTAGAAATAAAAAATATATATATATTAAAAAAAAAAATAAAATTTAAAAAAATATAAACAGGTATCGGCAAAAAAAAAATAATAATAATAATTATAATAATAATAATAATGAATAACAAGTTTGACAAATAATTTGGTAATCTTTTCTTATTAAACTCATTGAATTTGGGAGTTTGTGATTTCGTGGAATTGATAGGAATGGTTAGAGATAGAAGTGTTGTATATATTTAGGAATATTATGGCGAGCTGAGAGTCCATCTAGCCATGTGCAACCAACAATCTGTCTGTTCATCCGTCCATCCGTCCGTAAATCAATCCGTCTATCTTGTTCATGCTTATGTCATCCGTCTATCCATTAGGCTGTCCATCTATCTGTCCGCCTGATCGTCTGTATCAATTCATCCCATTGCCCGATTATCGATAAAAGTAGATATCTGTGTTAGGTACAAATCAAATTAACTAGCTCAAGTAATACGATTTCCCATTTTCAATGGGTTCCGGGTATAAAAATCGCTTTTACCCAATTTGAGTATTTTAAACTTATTCAAATCAATTTATCTAAATATTGCGAATATAAGATGTGAGATAAATAAATTCAAAATTCATTTTGCTCATTTTGCCGAGCAGCAAAGCCAAAGATCAAATTAAGAGCCGTAGTTCAATGATAACAAATCTAAGTGAAACTTTCAGGTCCCCAAGGAAACGCAATGTCACATGTCAGACAATCTGATACATATAACATATATATATATATATATACATTTTAGATATATATGTATGTGTATGAGTGGATGTCTCCGTTGCCATAAATCAGCTGCAGCGGGCAGCAAAATATGAAACATGGCAGCATAAATAATTAACAAACTTGGCTCAAATGATAAATTTTTTCGCAAACAAAGACGAAAGAGATAAGTTCGTTTAATATTTATGACAAAAGAGCAGAGCAGAGCACATACGCCACTGGCCGACTTCATCAGCCTACATCATGTACCAGCTATATATATATATGTATATAAGTATGTATATATATTCGGAATGCCCTTGGCACTTGACACCAGTGTGCTGGGCCGGAGAGGAGTTTGACTTGTAGTGCTCTAATCAGAGCCAGAGGGGTGTTTGCTCAGCTCGGCTCGTTTGGCCTATTGTCAGTGATTTACGAGCGCCCCAATCATACGGGACAACAGTGGGACAACATCGTAGCCAAACACTCACACTCACACTCACACACACGCACACACTCCACATTGTATCATAATTCGTCATTGCATATGATTTTATTTCGGCGTTATTTATTTGAATTATTTATTTATCCTATTATACGTACTGGGGCCCCCGTCTCACTGGACTCTGCCTCTGCCTCTGCCCCTGCCCCTGCCCCTGCCTTGCCCTTGCCCTTTCATATCTTTTGACAATAATACAACTAGCCAAGCACTGCCCATCCATATGCATAATATGTTTATCCATATGTCCATTTGCGTGTATTCCACATCCCGCATTCCACGTTTCACGTCCCCACAAACCAGGCTATGGCCAGCGCCAATCAATAATGTGTGCTGTATCAAGATTTATAGGTTTTGCATTTGCTAGCACACACACACACACACACACACACGTAGACACACCCACACTCATTCGCATGCCACACCCCCTTGGCTATGCGCACGCAAACTAAGGCTGACCAAGAGGGTAATTGACACGTGTTCTTCTTATCAAACTCTCATATTACTTAACAACACTGGTTTGCAGTGCTCTTTAAGGGTTACCATGATTCAAAAGTCAGCGAAATTGCAACTTGAAGCTTAAATGTATAATTTAGCTAAAAGCCTTCAATGTGAACCATAATGAACATACATATGTATATTGTACAATAATATGGTATTATTCTACGAATATTCTGCTTTTATAGTTTAATTTTATTACGCAAAAATTGAGTTGTATTTTAATAATATTAATGTACAAAAGATATTATTAATTTTTGATTATTAAAAATAATAATTTTATTTGTATTCCCTGAATCTATTTAAAATGGGAATTTATATGGTTTTTTTCAAAGTGTGGAAAATCTCATAAAGTATATAAATTCCTGATCGATCTAGCCTTATGCTTGCCTATCTGTTTTGTGAACAAAATACTGCTACAGGTGAACAGGAATGTCTCTTTTCCTTTTTACCAAAAAAAAAAAAATCGTAGACAAGCCAAAACATGTCCAAGTTAAACAATTGTCAAAAAAAAAACGTAAAGCTCATTATGGCCATATGGAGAGGCCTAATGTCACGATTAAGTCAAAAATGTATTACAGCAAACTCACGTAAATTCCCTATAGGCAATACTTTTTGAACAGACCTCGTAAAAAAAGATCAACTTTTTATGAATAAAAACATTTATCTACGGAAAAAATGAAAAACATTAACATTTGCATTCACTAATTACTTGTAGCATATAGCTATAGCTAAAGGCATCTATATGCATATTTATATAAGTATATGCATCTGTATGTGTGCGTCTGTCTGTGTGTGTGAGTAAACTGTTTGCATAGCACAAATAAATTTGCGGTGATTTGTAGAGTTGCGTTGGCCAAAGCGCATTAAGCTGGCTGCAACCCACATAAATACAACTCAACAGCATTTAACTACTCAGCGATTACACACACATGCAAACACACACACATACATACATAGGTATATAAACATCAACGCAAATACTTCATGTGCGCAAACAAAGGACATCTTTGTATATGTATCTGTGTGTCTGTGTTTGTGCTTAATGTATGTCCCCACCGAAATGCGCCCAAAGATAAAGGTAAGCACTTCACTAGAGATGAGAGCGTGACACGAAAAGGGGGGAAAAACATTGCATACTTAACAGATGAAAACAATTGAGGGCTGTACCGGATTGCTATAAAATTTAAATAAAAAAATAATAATAAAAAAAAATGTAAAAAAAAATAAAAAAAATAAAATAAACATAAATAAAAAAAATTTAATTTTAATTTTTTTTTTATTTATGATGCCAAATGTTGCGTGTGTTCGAGAAATAAAATTTAAAAAATAATTATTATTTTTATTAATATATAAAGCTATACAATAAAATAGTTTACAACAGCTATAAATATAAAAAAGAATTATATTTTTTTTTAAATAAAATAATATTAATAATAATAATAAAATTAATAATAATAATAATAATAATAATTAAATTAAATTATAATAATAATAAAATATATATGTCTTTGTATATTTATAATCAAAAATTATAGTATTTTTGAATTCATATTTATTTAAAAAATAAAATAAAATAAAATTTTTAAAAGTGTTTTTTTTTTCATTAAAAAAATGTATACCCATTATTCTTATATTTTAAAAGATTTCTGTTTATTATTTAATACAAGTAATAAAATTAAAAATATTTTCTTTCAATAGTTTGTTTTTAACCAGCTTAAAATTAATTGATTTTAAAATAGCTCCACAAAATATGTGTTTGTAAAAAAAATACCAAATACTTTAGATATTTGAAAGTATCTACGCCCATCTCTAGTCTCAACTGAAGCTACTAAACGGAGCGGGCGAACCCATAAAAAAAACGAACTTCATTTATTCGCAAAGAAATAAATCTTTTAATGCACATCGGAGAGTCGTTATTCGGGCATTGTTTTCTCATTTGCCACAACACCTACACACACGCACACACACAATCACATATACATATGTCGTGCGGCGCGGCCATCGAATGGACACTTTTGTCCCGTGCTGCCTCACTGAGCAAATGAACCTTGAATGGTTCCATGTATTTCAATGATTCTAATTATGGCGACGCCCCGCCCCGCACCACCCACCGCCCACCGCCCATTACCCCACTACCCCATTGTCCCACGCCCTGTTGCTGGAGCACAAAACTTTCTTAAGTATCGCGTGCATCATTGTTATTGTTTTTGTCCTTGGACGAGCAGACCAAATTGCTTTGTTGTATGCCTCGCCATCCTACCTATACACACACACACACATCAACATAGATATATGTGTGTAACTGTTTCAGTGCGTGGGCGGTACGCTCATTAGGTTTCCTGTGCCGCCATCGCTTCGCTGCGGCTCGGTTATGGCCCATGCAAAATGTCCCACAAGGGGCAGCCAGTTGTCGCGTTTCTCCTGTTCCAACTTGATGTTATGTGTTTATGTGTCCATTTCTCTGCAAGTGTGCGTGTGGGTGGGTATGTGTGTGTGTGTGACCTGCGAAAATGTCTGTGTCAAGTTGTGAGTAATAATGCGGAAATGCCAAAGAATAGAACAACCAAAATAAGCTCGTAAATAGCCAAGCAAGATGGAGATGATTTCATGCTAGCCGAATACAAGATACTCTAAGAATTCAATGAACAAATTATATATGTACATCAAAAAAAGATGTGACGAATTAGTAAAATGTAAAAATGTTAAAATTATAATAATAAAATATTTTTAAAAAACTCTTTAAAAATAACCGAATCATTTGTATATATACATATATATATATATATATATATATATATATATATATACATAAATAACCCAATCAGATGTATGTATATATATACATAAAATACACTATAGCATGAGCTTTTTGAAAAGTTCCACTGAAATTTAGCAAAAAGCTTTTGCATGAACTTTAATCTGAGCCTTACAATGAAATGCATATGTATCAAAAAAGTTCTCTAAGAACTACACAATAAACTATACAAGGACAACTTTAAAAAAACGTTACAAGGATCTTTAACATAAACCTTACCACAAGCCTTTTGATTAAAATTTACTACAGAACTTTACCATGAACTTCAATTTTAACTTCTCTTTAAAGTCTATTGCTTATATAACATGAACTTTAGCTCGAGCCGGTTACAATGAGCTTTATTAACTGACATGTTTTTTTTTGCAATTTTCATTAGTATGCCAAACTCTATTGTGCCCCGAATTCATAAAGGACACATAACACTTCATAATACTTCATGGTATTTTTGCCAGCTGGCACGTAATACAGCATATTTACCAGCTGACATGTGTCGCAAAGTGGATGACATATGCGATTAGATCGCTTAATTCGCAGCTGACAAATGTGGCGGGAATGAAAGGCACATTAATTAGCTGTACGTGTCCATGCATTACAGAAGCATTTGTTGTCCTTTTTGTGGCCATTGTTGTTGTTGTTGGTGTTGTTGTTGTTGGTGTTTATGCTGCGGGTTTGTCAAGCCGAACCAAATGACTAAAAGCTGTGACCCAAGCGCGACGAGGCGAACGCTTTCTGATGCCTCTCAGATGGATGTGTCCATGGACCACGTACATAAGCACATAATTACGAATCTTTCTTGTTCTGTTCATTTATTTTATTTCGTTTGTTTTTTTTTTTTTCCTTTGTGTTTTCTGTTTTGGTAGCGGGAAAGTTAAATTGCAGAAATCGCAAACTTTACTATCTGCAAGCAGAAAAATAATGGAATTGTGTAATTAACGAGACTCCAGGGTAAAGACTTGATGAAATGCCTTTGCCAAGAGTTATGCTCGTTGGCCAACTTGGGCCATTCTCTCTGTGTGTGCGTGTGTGTGTGTGTGTGTGTGCAGAAATTGTCGCCATTCAATCTTTAGTTTAACTTTAACCAAAATGCCAAACAGAATTTGCAACGGGAGAAGGAGCAGCAAGAGAGAGAGGGGAAAAGGAAGAGGAACGAGAAGAATAGGAAGGAGGGAAGAGCGAGACATTTTTGGTTCAGCATACAGCATACAGCATACATCGTACAGCATACAGCATACAGCATACAGCATACAGCATACAGCATACAGCATACAGCATACAGCATACAGCATACAGCATACTGCAAAAATATTTATATATGAATATTTTTATATAAATATATTTTTGATTTATTTTTCTGATAATGCAAGTGCTACCGTAGAAAACAAAATTTTTTATAAAAAAAAAACTATTATAATTTAGGTTAAAAATTGTCTTAAGAACTAAACTTTAATCTCTGCCAAAAAAAAAATGCATAGATATTAAAAAAATCATGATAAATTGAAGTACAATTAAATAAAATATAGAAAATTCTAAAATAGAAAAAAAAATATTTAGAGTAGATTAGAGGTATCTCTAAGCAAAAAGAATGCCTTGAACAATATTCGTGGGAAAGAGCATAGGCCAGTTAGAAGATTTGCTTATAGTTGGTCGAATTGTCGCTTCGTTGCAGCGTCTTCAATTTCTTCTTGTTGGGCTTAAAGGCCGCGGGCTGTGCCACGAGCGCTGCGGCTGCGACGGTGGCTGCATTGCGATCCTTACGGGTGACGGGCATGTCGTACGGCGTACGCACGATTTCCGGCAGATGGGCATAGTAGACGACTCGCTCGTTGCGGTTGCGGGGCGACGACAGCTGCTGCGGCAGCTTGGGCGAGACATATTTGTTGCTGTAGGAGTCGAGCACGGGCATGGCCATAGCCATGGGATCATCGATATAGCCACGCCGCGACTTGATGTAGTCTGCCGGCGGTGGGGTGTCCAGATGGCGATCGGGATACATGAGATAGGGTTCCGGATATTGGGGCACTCGTGGACTGTAGCTATCGTAGGGATCGAAGCGCTGCCGATGCACGTACATGTCCTCATAGTACGGCGGATAGGCGCGATGGTACTGCTCATCAAATCTGGGGGGGAAGGGAAAATGCCAAATTAAGGAAATGCCTTAGGGCCCACCTGTACTCACCTGTCGTAGCGTCTGATGTACGGGTCGTACGACCTGGATGGATACATGGCAATCGATTTGCCCGTATACTGTCCATACCAGGGCAATGGATTGGCCATCCTCTCGTCCGCGGGCTTCCGTACGTAACCCAAGCTCTGGTCTCGCCCAGGTGTGCGTATCGCTGCAGCGCCACTCAGATCATTCTCACCTGGCACCGTGTCCATTGTGCGCCGACCCGTTGTATAGTAATCGTAGTCCGCATACCTGGCCGAGGATTTGCCAGCCACTCTGAGCTGTTTGCCCGTTGCTCCATGCTCCACAGACTCAGCTGCCTCCACGTCCAAAATGCTGTCCGGACTCTCGAGTTCAGCATTCCGATTGCTATGCTCGTAGCCAGGCTCCGCACTCACGGCTAGCATCTGCAGTGAGCACAATATGAAGAGACCTTTCAGCTCCATCTCGATGCGATGCCAACTGCAGCTGCCAGTTGGCCAAAATAGACTGATGCCAAGCTGCGGCCCCTGGCGAAATAGACGAAGCCACGCAAATGGCTAACAATAATCCGGCGACATGGTAAGTTAAACTTCAATAGGCAATTGTATTATTTGATTTGGCTCGTTCGTTTTTTTGGTTCTATGGTCAGTCTATTGAATCAGTCAGTCCATGAAGCGCAAGAGTGCACAATTCAAGTCAAGCAGCAAACTACCCACTCGAATACCCACTAAAAAAGAGCAAACTATGCGCTGAGAGAGTTAGTGCCTGCTAGTGCTGGAAATATCAGGGCGAAATTGTTAGAAAAATATTTGCAATACAAACGACTCGGACCCACTGAATAATACTGAATAATACAGTTATGTTTATGTGAGAAGCGGCTCCACATAGAAGCTACAACTACAGGAGCTCAAAATTGTAGTACTTCAGCAGGAGCTCAGCCTTGATTCTACTGCCATACGTAACTCTAAAACTAAGACGTATAGACGCCCCTATGGACGGACTATATAATCCAGCCAAACAGAAGCTCTCCATTGATTCTACTGCCATGCTTAACAATCTTAACTCCAAAGTCTAGCAATGCCCAATTTTTCTTCCGCTGTACCAAGCAAAGGGGAGACTATATATATGATTCCACTATGGGTCAATATTGGATATTACATCCAATTACAAAAGTTTGTAAAGTTAGCGGTACGGCTATAGCCGTATACGTTTGCTATGACCTGATTCTATTTTATTTATATATCCAGACATCAAACATCGAACCATTAACCTTAACTCAAATTATTTACAGAGTAACTCAAATCAATACGCTCATTGAAGTAGCGATGCTCCACCTATATTTGATGTCACTTTGTATATATCTAACACACATACACACTCACACGCACACGCCCATCAACACAGCATAAAACTGCATTCTCTTTGAAGTTCAGAACAATAGCAGCTCGAACTTGTCCAAGCTACGCTCCGTTGGCTGCGACAAAATGCATTTTGTGATTTGCATTCGAAAACAATGAGAGTGAGAGAGAGAGAAAGAGAGAGAGGGAGAGAGAGGGAACAGGCAGGGGCTCGAGCTAACGGCATTTCTAAGTGATTAACAATATGGTCAGGGCTTTTAAGCTCAGCAATTCAACAAGAATTCAATTAATTGTGATTTTAATTATTATGAAATTTGTAATACAAATATATATTTCATAAAATTTCATAAATTAAATTATCAAGTCTTAAATTTAAAAATGATATAAATTAGTTTTGAATAACAAATTAATATATGTATATATATATAGTATGTATGTAAATCATTTGTAATGCTGGACAATTGTTTTGCTTTTTAACTTTTTTTTTTTTTTTTTTTTTTTTTAACTAGGTTTTTTTTTTTTGCTTGTTAAAAAACAATCATGTTTTGTAGCTGTGACAGCGTTGACCCAAAATGTATCGATTCCGGCAGATTTTTGATTTGCAACAGCCATCTTTGGCATTCTAGACACTTCCGCTGGCGATCCTCGCGTGTCACATCGACGCCCAGCCCGTTGGCAGCCCAAGAGTCCAGATTTTCTTGGATCATTGGCAAGAAGTTTGATAATATGATGCGCAGCGTATCGCAGGCTCTTGTGAAATGACTGCAAATGATGAAATGATCAATCAATATACATATATGATTCAAATTATGTATATATGCAATTTTCCTTACAATTTGTGTTGACTTTGCAACAGTTCATAGAGTTCTGGTAATACAAATGTACAAAAATCCAAATTCAATGAAGACCTAAATGAAAAGAAATTTAGAAAATATAGAGAAAATAGAGAAAAAAGCGAACATCAATATAGGGACTTACGGCTTCTCCAGTATTGCACCTAAAAGATCTATAAAAATGGAGCGTCCAGCTGACTTGGCCAACCTAAGTGCACTTAGAACATCATTAACACTAAACAAGTGGTAAATAAATCTATAAGTATCTCTGTTAAATATGGTAAATCTGATAATGCTCACCGTGTCGAATTGCGTAGCAAATCGAGACTGGCTTGACGATTGCTCAATTCCTGGAGCACAGCTTCGTGTGATCTCGAGAGCATATCAAAATCGTATTGTTCATCAATGAAATTACGATTCATATTCTTGCCCGAGGTTGGTATCAAATCCGGACGGTAATTCATTGGCGGCTATAATTCAAGATTTATCTTAGAATAACTGAAATTTGTTTGTTGTTCAATTCAATAATACATACATGGGTAGGCTTCTCCTGGACCTTTGTCTGATGTGCTGGGGTACGCATATCGAGGGTCGTACGGGATCTTATTGGTGGCTTCGTAATAATCTCCACACTTATATTCTTCTGCTGAGCATTCTCTTTGTAGTACTGACTCTGCGAGCCCATCATCGTTCGCTTGTTCTTGTTGACAACCGTTGTGGACGTTGACTTCTTGAGTACCATATTATCGTCGAGCTTGTGCAGCTCCATTGAACTAACTGAAGACGTCTGGCTCAGCTTGTTGTTGCCAAATATTGACGTCGAAGTCTGTTTGGTATTGCCCATCGCAGTGCTCCGTTTGTGCAATGTTGTCGTTGTCTTTTTAATTGATTTCGATGAGGCGTTTATTGTTGATGCAGGTACTGTCTTGTAGTTGCTGGCTGTGTAGTTCTGGTTGACTGGAAAGTCTTCGGCCATCTCACAGTTATCATAGTTATTGAGTATTGGCGGATTGCTGTCGTTAGGACTATACTCGACGTCATTTGCAATTGCAGCCTTATCCAATGGGTAGAGGTTGTAATCGTCTGGCACGTGCAATGAGCTCGGCTGATACACGTTCAGTACACGGCTGGAGCCCATCTCTATGCCATAGTTATAAGGCAGATTGTGTAATGATGACATTGACGATGATTCGATATGTTCCAGTGCAGCCTCATTGACAACCTCCAGACTCAAATTTGGTGACGATTGCTCGTCGTAAGTTTGACTTTTATTGTCCTCCTGCTCCTCCTCCACTTTGGCCGGCTTGGCTCCGCCCATCGATATTCTAAACTTTTGGGTACCGCGTGAGAAGCTCTTGCGATTGGTTGAGTTATGCTTGAAATTGGGCTCAGCATTTGCCGGCTGATAGAACGGTATCACACAATCAAGGCTAACTGTATTAATTGACACGGTATCAATTTCATGGCAGCCACAGATCTGAAAGGCAATCAAATACGAATTAATGATGCTATAATTAATTAATAGCTTTGTAGATAGCTTACAATCTTATTTTTGATCACTTTCATGTCATCCAATGAGACCCAGTTACCTTTGATGTGATCTAATTCACGGTCTGGTTCCCATCCAATCACAGTTATTCCGGCAGCGCTGCCCACAAACAGACACTCGCCATTCTCGCTAATGGGAGAATTGTTGTTATTAAATATTATAATAGATAGATGATTGCCCCCAATGGCTTACCTAAATGTAATGCATCTGATAGCCTGACCATAGAAATGAGTTGTTTGGGAGACAAGCAGTTGATGTTCCAAATCATAGATAGACACAGTGCCATCCACTCGGCCCGCTGCAAGCAGAAACTCAAATGGATGGAATTGTATGCAAGTGATAGCCGTAACGGGTGGCTCGGCTATAAACTCCATTATCTGTTTGCTCTTGCGTATATCCCATATTAGGATTGATCCTTCCAGGCCAGCGGAAGCGATCCAAAGTCCATCAGGTGAAAATTTCACAGAATTCACATGTGATATGTGTCCTTTGCAAACTTTAATGCATTTATTTTCGTTTTGAACATCCCATAATCTAAAAATGTAACAAAATAAACACAAAAGTTAATTAAATAGGAAAAACCGTTTAAACATAGCTCCTAACAATTGAGTCGACTAATGTAATTTGCAGAACAAACAAGTAAGAACGTTGCAGTCGGGCGATACCGATTGCAGAAGACTCATTCACAGCCCAAACGCTGTCAACCAGAGTATATAGTGCAATTTTCAAGTCTAGTGCGCAGCAAAAAACACGGCATTTTGCCATTAAAATTGGAAAATCATCGATAGCTATTGCATTCAAATTACATACATATATAATTTATACAATTTTGATTTTTATTATATATGTATTTATATCCATACATTGGATACCGGCTTCAAGCTAACAGCAGATCAGCGCGATTTTCCTATGCTTGTGCACACACTCATCGTATATTCTATGCGTACAGACAGAAGCGCGCCTTTTCTCACATTCTTAGAATTTCGATTGATTTCTGGACTTTCTAGCCGTTACTGTAGTTTTGTCTGATGACGCTCTCTTATTAAGCTATTCTATTTTAGCAACTGATTTCTCGATCAAAGCAGTGGCGCGGGTGCTAAGGGCGACACAAGTAATGTTAGAGTAGGGGAGGTTCGAACCTCTACTATGTTATTATTATTATTTTTTTTTTCATACATATTTCGTTTTTTATAAAATAGATATTTTATTGGGAAGGTGCGAGCTTGACTGAATGGCACTTAATACTTTTCATTTTCTTAGTCGAATAATTTTATAAGTTTAAATTTGTTCTTCTTAAATAGCCCTCAAATACATATACGCAAATACATACATATGTATATATAATTATATATGTTTGCCTGCGCGCATAGCATCAAGCATTCCAGCCTTATACACGCGCTCATTTGTATGTGTGTATGTATGTACACATAAATGCGTGCTCTAGCATATTCTAAGAATCCCGTTGCGATTGATTTGTCTGCATTGTTTTTGAATTTCCAGCCACCACTCTGGCTTTTCTTTGCTATGTGGCGTCATAACAATAATGTGATTTCATTTTAACTACTATTGATCGAAACGACGCGGTGGTGCTGTAGGCTGAAGCGCCGGCGATCTTTATTTTAGCTATTTTGACAAACATGCTGTTTGGGTTGGGTGCGAGTTCAAATCCCGCTGAAAACAATTTTTTGTAAATTGCAAATTTTTGTTATTTTAGCTTTTTTATATTTTATTAATTTTATAAAAATGTTTCCTTCCGTGCTATCAATGCCTATAAGCCTACTTATGTGTACATATACATAAATAGATGACTGACGCATATAAATGTCGCAATTCGGGCACTGTAAATGCCGATTGCCACGCCCCTAGTGGCCGTCGACTCCTCAATTTTAGCCAGTTCTTAGAACGAGCAACCGGTTACCTAAATGCAAAATTTGAATTCTTACGCTCAAAAAATGTGAAAATTACAGGGTATTTTTCGATATGCCACGCCCCTAAAGAGGCTTAAAAATTATTTTTGGGGCATCGATAGAGGAGGCCACCAGTAACTTAACTATCCAAATTTGAAGCTTCTAGCTCTTAAACTGTAGGAGATATAAACTTTTGCGGTTTGCCACGCCCCCTATAGGCGGACATATATCTACCATAGCTCGTTGGACTTGGGTGATCAACTCGCGTATATATACCAAATTTCAGATCTCTAGCATCAATAGTGCCTAAAATATAGCAGAATTCGAAAAATCACTATATCTTCAGGTCCGATTTGCCACGCCCCTAGTGGGCGTAGATATATAATTTTTTCACCCATCTTCATAGAATTAAAACATTAGCTTACGTGCAAAATTTCAGCATTCTAAGTTTATAACTTTAGGAGATACAGTTTTGTCCGATTTGCCACGCCCCTAATGGGCGGAGATATATCCGCCATAGCTTGTGATCTTGGGTGGTCGGCGCGGACCTACATACCAAATTTCAGCTTTCTAGCTCTTCAACAAACATGATTTCTGGTATATCGGAAAATGCATTTTCCGATTTGCCACGCCCCTAGTAGGCGGATCGGGAAAATTTTAACACTTTATAAATCGGAGATATACACGAGTATGTGTTCCAAATTTCAAGTCTCTAGCTTCAATAGCGCCGAAATAGATTGCGTTCATACGGACAGACGGACAGACGGACGGACAGCAAGACGGACATTGCACAAAACCAATATACTCATTTCACTTTCGTGAATGAGTCTAAAAATGCAGTTCAAAGTCGGCGGTTTATCGATATCGATATACTCGCTGCAGCCCTGTATAACTCCGTGCGATACTATCGACTAAGAAAATAAGCAACAGAGTGAACGACAATCGGCTAACATTCCACCACTTTCAACTGTCTGGCAATATAAAAATTGCTGTGAACCTCTGTTCATAATCCAGTTTTTGTTTTCATTTTGCAATAGGCTTATCGATAATTAAAGTGCCCTTTGTACCGGTGATACAAAGATAATTCCTAACTTAAGCAGCCAATATATGAGATAAAGGTAAAATATTCTTGCATTTGACATTATTAATATATGTTTTGTGAGTGAGTGTGTCTTTGCCGTACAACTATGTATATATATATATGTATGTGTATATAAATAAAAACTAAACAAAAACGTATGTTGCATTTATTTGGAATATACGAGATTGTTTACTTGTATGCGACCACATCGAACCATAGGACTTCGATCAAACATTAATCAATTTAAATTCAGACACGTAATCAACGTTTTCTCAATGGAAAGTAAGACTAAACTTTAAGTGCATCAACTAACACACACACGCACACACATACATATATACAAACAAGTCTGTGTTTTCTTAATGTATGGAATCTAATCTAACGCTGATATCCTATCAGTAAATATATTCATATGTGTATCTGTGACTGAGGTTGAAAGTTCGTCGACCACTCAGAGCTAAGCTAAAATTTTTCATTTATAGACGTCTCACAGCCGAATTGACAGTTGATTGCTTCGGTATCCGAATTGCAGAGAACAAGTTTATACCACAGACAAGTCTC
Source organism: Drosophila mojavensis (assembly GCF_018153725.1). Classification (NCBI taxonomy): domain Eukaryota; kingdom Metazoa; phylum Arthropoda; class Insecta; order Diptera; family Drosophilidae; genus Drosophila; species Drosophila mojavensis. The sequence continues at coordinate 7,610,334 of NW_025318667.1, forward strand.
TAACCATATACACAGAAAATGCCTTCAGCTGCGAAATTGCGATTTGATGGCCGTGTGGCGATTGTTACCGGCGCCGGAGCTGGCCTTGGCCGGGAGTATGCATTGCTGCTGGCATCGCGCGGCGCCAAGGTGGTGGTCAACGATCTGGGCGGCAGCCATGTGGGCGAGGGCGCCTCTCAGCGGGCAGCCGATGTGGTGGTCGAGGAGATTCGCAAGAACGGCGGAGAAGCAGTCGCCGATTACAATTCAGTTATTGATGGTGCAAAGGTCGTTGATACGGCCATCAAGGCATTCGGACGTGTTGACATTTTGATTAACAATGCAGGCATATTACGTGATCGCAGCATTATTAAGACGACGGATCAAGATTGGAACCTGGTGCTCGATGTGCATCTCAAGGGCAGCTTTAAATGCACACAGGCCGCCTTTCCGCACATGAAGGCCCAGAACTATGGACGCATCATCATGACGGCGTCCAACTCGGGCATTTACGGAAACTTTGGCCAGGCCAACTACTCGGCGGCCAAGATGGGTCTGGTTGGCCTGGCCAACACGGTGGCCATTGAGGGCCAGAAGAACAACATTCATTGCAACGTTATCATTCCAACTGCAGCCAGTCGCATGACTGAAGGCATCTTGCCCGACATACTCTTCCAGGAGCTGAAGCCCAGCCTAATTGCGCCCGTCGTTGTGTATCTGTGCCACGAGTCCTGCGAGGATAATGGTGCGTAATGCTCATCATATAAATATTCCCCTAATCTGATTGTCTATATCTTCTTTAACAGGCAGCTACATTGAAAGCGCTGCCGGCTGGGCGACCAAGGTGCATACGGTGCGCGGTAAGGGAGCTGTGGTGCGACCATCAATAGATGAACCCTCAACGCTTGAGTACGTGCAGAGTGCATGGAACAAGGTGACAGACATGTCGCAAGCGACACACATCAATTCCATTTCCGAAGCCTCGGGATCCCTGCTGCAGGTGCTAGAGAATCTGAAGGCCGGCGATAAGGATGCCATCGAGGATAGCTTTTCATTTGGCAACAAGGAGCTGATCCTTTACGCCCTGGGCATTGGCGCTTCAACCAAAAACCCCAACGACATTCGCTTCTTGTATGAGAACGATGGTGACTTTTCGCCGATCCCATCATTCTTTGTGCTGCCTGGCTTGCTGCTGACCATGAGCAGTCCCCTGGTGTCCACGGCGCTGCCCAATAGCAACGCCGATCTGACCAACATTCTGCACGGTGAGCAGTATTTGGAAATTGTTGACGACTTGCCCACCAGTGGCACATTGGTCACCAAGGGCAAGGTGTTCGATGTCATGGACAAGGGCTCCGGCGCCGTGGTCGTCACCAGCTGTGAGTCGTTCGATGAGAACGGTCGCCTTCTGGTGAAGAATCAAAGCGCCATTTTTGTGGTTGGCGCCGGCAAGTTTGGCGGCAAAAAGGATCCCATTGCCGGTGTTGTGCCCCTGGCAGCTGCTCCCAAACGGGCACCCGACGCCTCCATAGAATACAAGACCAGCGAGGATCAAGCTGCCCTGTATCGACTCTCCGGTGATCTGAACCCACTGCACATCGATTCGAACTTTGCACGCCTATCCGGCTTTAAGACACCCATTCTACATGGACTTTGCTCTCTGGGCTACTCGGTTCGTGCGGTGCTCAGCAAATACGCCAATAACAACAGTGAGCTCTTCAGGGCGGTGAAAGTGCGCTTCTCGGGCCCCGTGCTGCCGGGACAAACCCTAAGGATCGAGATGTGGAAGGAGAGGGCACGCATCCACCTGCGCACTGTAGTCGTAGAGACGGGCAAGGAGGTTATCTCGGGCGCCTATGTCGACCTGAAGGAGTCTACGGCCAAGCTGTAAATTCATATTCAAGGCTGCCTGAAGCGAGGCAATCATCACTTATACATACATACAAACATGTATATATAAATATACACATATATAATATTACAACATAACCAGGCGGTGGTATAAAAATATTGCAATCAACACACTTATAACTCTGCTAAATGTAATTGTTCTTTTGTCTAATTTTAATAAAAAAAACACAAATCGATGTCTACTTTACATAATACTCTGGAACAAAGAGTGCAAATCATGATCACAGTTCCGTAATTTCTACGGCGGAGTTAAATTAATAGACAATTGATATTGGCGAGGCATGCATTCAATTTACAATAACTAGAAATAGGGTAAAATAGATAGAGCGAGCGTATACAATAGCAGATAACAAATGATTAAGAACCGGATGGAAGCTAAAAATTATGAAGCGGGGAAAAATAAAATGACTGAGGGATATAATATATCATATCATATCATATGATATATACATATATATATAGACTTTTCGGATTAAAATGTGCAGTCTAACCCTAGAACCCTATTCAAATTTGTCTTGAGTACAAACTCTATAAAGCAATCGAAAGCAAATGAAATTGCATGACGCATATACATATATTAATATATACACCTATACATATGCACATACATCTATAATATATACATGACATAATGAAGTACAATCTACGATATCAGTTCAACCATATAAAAAAGATTTTTGCTAAACAATTACATGAATGACAGTGAGACGCAAGATGTTGTTGTCGCACTTCAAACTAAATCTCGGCTCATATAACAATTAGAGAATCGAAATGATATTATTGTAGAATAAACCAGATGTAAAACGATCTGTGTTAAAATAAGAGCTACGCGTACTTACCTAACCGTTGTATCATTGCTGCCCGATACTACGTACTCCCCGGATGGATTAAAGTCCAAGGTTCGCACACTCTTCATGTGCCCATTCAATGTTGAATAGATTTTCTGGGCATTCAAGTCCCAGCGCCGTATGATGCCAATATCATCGGCTGAATATACAAAATTATCCTTATATGCAAAGCGAACGCATTCAATCGAACGGTTGTGGCCAGTCAAAGACTTTATAGGGAGGAAAAGTGATATGGTTGTGAATGAAATATATATATTTGATATTCACTATAGATCTTCATATACAAACCATGAAGCATTCATCTTGCCCAATCGCCCATAGATTGACATTCCGATCTTCGCCTCCAGTGACCAGCACTCGACCCGTTTCACCCAAATCGAGGCTTGTGACTCTGCCATCGTGTGCCTTAATGTCATCTGTATATAATGAAATAAATAAATATACATATATATTGATTACAAGAAATGTTTGGATTAGAGTCAAATGCGAGTTAAATGTTTGCTTATAGCTTGTCGTTCATTTTACGTCTACGAACAGCATTCGATTTCCTTACTCAGAAAACATATGTATGTATGCACCGAATCGAGGCTAGGCTAACTTAATGGGAAATTGAAAGATATATTGTTTATTTCTTGGGCGGAAACTGACTGACGATCGTATTACTCTTCTAGTGATTTATTGATGATTCAGTGGAAACTAGAATCAAAATTAAATTTATTTCAATTTATGAAGTGAAATTTAAAACACATCAAAATATAATAAGTTATAGATTTATTTTAAGATCAATTCAATCTATTGGGTAAAATAATTGAAGTACATTATAAAGGGTGATGAAATCAGTTACAGATTTATATGAGAAGAAATATTAATACTTTAAGATCCGTTCTATCTATTAAAAAAATATTTTAAGTTAAATGAATTATAAATTTATATGACGTCGATTAGTGGAAATATATAGACATATATTCTAAAATCTATTCCATCAATTAAAAAATCCATTCAATACATTTAATAAAACTACTTAAATGCATTTTAAATAGTTAGAATTTATCATTCTATATTTATATAAGATCAATCAACGAAAATATATAGATTTTAAAAGTAAAGTGATTTAAATATATTTCATAGATATTCTAGATTCATGATACATGAGATCCATTCCTGAATATAAACAAATGTTCCATACATGCACATACCCACACATACATGTGTATCAGTGTATTATATGCAACAGATACGGCATGCTGTAATGTTTTGCCGATATTTAGGAAGTTGTTTATGTTAATCTATACAATAGTGGAATGTTTATTTTAGCTTTTTATGGTTGTTTGATGTCGTGACCTCATCTTAACCTAACTCCAATACTTTTACATATATTAACACACGCACATTACACACGCACGCACGCACACACACATGCAGCGGCACACATGTGTAACTGCATGGCTCCTTACAAGGGCTGCATCCCACATGCAATTATTTGCATGTTATTGGCCAAAACCGTCTGACACACAAAACACAAACACACACACATCCTCGCACACATGTACGCACTCACAGATAAACCGCTCGGTGTGCAAGTGTGTCGGCCAATAAGTATGAGAACTACTTTCATAGAGTTGAAATTCTATTTTACTTACATATCTTTGCCACAAGATTTCTCGGCAGCGCCATTTCCAAGAAAATTACCGTTACAGGTGTAAGTTTAGGTTGAGCCCAATATTATATGTTTAAAGCGACAATATTATGAATATTTTATTTTATTTTGTCGCAGGTGTGATAATTTTAGTGGGTTTGAGTTAAGTCGGATCAGCTGTCCGCTATCTCTTTTATGAGCCTTACAGACAACTTTATTAAAAAACACAAGAAATCATAAACGCATATGAACAGACGTAACTAAACCGTTTTACATGATTAATACCGTATTAATATTATACAACCGTCACATCAAATAACGATAAACTTTACAAAATTCGTAGACTAAACAAATGCACATCATATATGTATGTAAATACACACATATATATATATATAAGACTACCAGGGCTGTATAGCAATTTTTTACTCATATGCTGTTGCCACCTCGTTTTTGGTATGATTATTGAAGGCAGAATGTGGCCAGTCATTGTCAACAGTGCCAAAATGTTATCGATACCTTGGTGAGCATAACAACTCTGTGGTTCTGTCAGGCTTTCCTCAAAAAAGCATCATCATTGCGCTGTCGAAAATTTGCCGACTGCATTTAAAAGTTTTATTAAGTTAATTTACGCTGCGTGTTTAAAGGGAATTAATTAAAGATGTCTTCACGTTACGATCGAGCTGTTACTATTTTCTCTCCCGATGGTCATTTACTTCAGGTCGAATATGCTCAAGAAGCGGTTCGCAAAGGCTCCACAGCGGTATGTTAACAACTTGTTATTTTCATTGATAGTGCTCAAATTTATTCATTAATTTCTGCAAAAGGTTGGCGTGCGTGGTGCCAACTGCGTTGTCCTGGGCGTTGAGAAAAAGTCGGTCGGCAAACTGCAGGAAGATCGCACAGTGCGCAAAATTTGCGTTCTCGACCATCACGTACTAATGGCATTTGCTGGCCTCACTGCCGATGCACGCATCCTTATAAATCGTGCCCAAGTCGAATGTCAGAGCCATCGTCTCAATGTTGAGGATCCCGTTACACTTGAATATATAACCAGGTACAACAAGCACGATGCTCCAACATTTGGGATTCAATACTGAAATTGTTTTGTTTTGCTTTGCAGATACATCGCACAACTGAAACAGAAGTACACCCAAAGTAATGGACGACGTCCATTTGGTATATCATGTCTAATTGGAGGCTTCGATGCTGATGGATCGGCACACTTGTTTCAAACCGAACCATCGGGCATATTCTATGAGTACAAAGCCAATGCCACCGGACGTTCGGCAAAAACGGTGCGTGAGTTTTTCGAGAAAAACTATCGTGAGGAGGATGTCAGCACTGAGCATGGCACTGTGAAGCTGGCCATTCGCGCTTTACTCGAGGTTGCTCAATCTGGTCAAAATAATTTGGAGGTGGCCATCATGGAGAATGGGAAACCGCTTAAAATGCTGGATCGCGAAGTCATATTAGAATATGTGGCTATCATTGAAAAGGAGAAGGAAGAGGAGCTGGAAAAGAAGAAACAGAAAAAGTAATACCAATTCCAATTTCATGTTAAGTCATTGGTATTGGTATTATCCTGTGTTATTCTTTAACTACAATAAAAACGAAAAAATCTTTTTAATTTCATATTTTTATAAAATTTAAAAAGGTGTACAATGGAACACGAATATTTAAAAGATATGTATCAAATACATGGTCCTCAAAAAAAAAAACGCAGCTTTATATACTTAATGAGCAGGCAGGCATACATTGAAAGATTCTACCGGCTGTAAATTAATAATAAATTAAGAGAACTATACTTGGGGCCACACGCGATACATGATATTAAAAACTTTAAAAGGTTTCCAGCTGCAATTCACGTTGACGGACTCTTCATAAAATATATGCTACAAAACAAAATTGTACATAAAAATAATTTTTTTTTTTTTTTTTTACATTCTTCTCCTTATCTTAAATTAAATTAAGAATACCTCGGAGGCATTTAATTTAGGCTCGAAAGAATTTAAAAGGCAAAGTCGATATAGTGTTAACAGTGACGATAGTTGGAGAACGGCAGGCAACGATAACTGGAGCTTTGCGCAAAGTTCATATTGAACGATACTATTGAAACCCATCCCTAAGGCAAACAAGTGCTTTAGAACACTGGCAGCAACAGTGCTGCAGATTGCACGCCTAAATTCATATGAGAATTTCGCTTAGTTTACTACTACCACTGTCCGGAGTCGGAAGTTTCGCCGAAGAGAAACCGAAGCAATAATACAAAAAATACAACAGAAAAAAAGAAACTATTGAATTGAATTGTATAAAGCGAATATCGAGAACAAGAATATTAAACGCTTCTGCTGCTATACGACAACATAAAAAGAACAAAAATTAACAAAACGCCAGCACTGTTTCGCTTTTCATTCCCTTTGCCTGTCATTCCAAACCAAGCAACACCATCAGACTAAAATCAATAATTTAGTTGTGTGGTTTTCGCGGCTTTTTGTGTTTTCTTTAAAAAACAATCAATACCCGAAGGTAACGTGTGTAGTAAAATAACAATTCACCTCAGTGTGCGTTTGCATTCGTTGACGCTTGACATATTGGTACACAATTTATTTATTTATTTAGTTTTTCTATAAATCATTTTTGTTCTCTTTTTTTTATTGTTTGTTTTATAAATCATACGAATAACATGAGCATTATGAACAAGATAATTTTTGGCATCCTTCAAATCTCGAAGCACTTAGCACCATGTTAAAAGGCTGCCAACCCTTCCGCCCCCTCCACACACACACTCTCTCACACACATACACACTTACACACTACACACGCATTAAGTATAAGAAAAACCACGTACTATTTATGAAATGTATATAAATACATATGTACATGCCTCTATGTACATACATGCATACATGCAGCATACATATATACGCATGCACACACACACAGACACATACGCATTAACTTAAAGTTTTTATTTGCGCTTCCGCATATATTGGTAGAATGCGTTAAGCAGAAACAAGTACAAAAACAGAACTCAAATCGAAACGAATCGAATTCAATATATTGCTGCATATAAATGATTTGCATATATTAAATATACACATGCATGTATATAATGTAAATGTGTAGAGATAATATACATACATATATATTATTTTCACTTCGAATATAATTTGTTTATACGTTCGGTACATACATGTGTACATATATGACTTTTATAATGCACCAAATTATGTATATGTATATGTATTTGTGTGTATACACATGTATCGGTATCCCTATGTACACACACTGACGCTCCAATCTTATCTTTGGCATAAGTGGTCCGCGACGGTTGGAAAAGGCCTGTCCTCTTATCTCTGTTCAGTTCAGACTGTCACAATCATCCAATACACCGTATTACGAACAGAGTCATATACAAACATACACACACACATACACATACTTATAGATACTTTGGTTGAATTCCATTAGGATTTACACTTGTTAATCGAAACTCTGACTCAGTATAACTCTGTCTAACTCTCCTCCCCTTAGGTATCAAGATCTCAAGATTTCAAGCAAGCGCATCAAAATATATCAAATCCATAATGAACTTAATCAAATATTCTGTAAATATATAAATACATATGTATTGTAAATAAGACAAAATTAAAAACTGTATATAGAACTTTATAATGTATTATATGTACTTTTGGTCTGTAGATTTTCTCATTTCGTTTTTCATACCATGAACCATATTCGGTTCGCCGAATAGCATAAAATTTCCCAATTTTCTGCCCTTTCCTTTTACTTTACTGTCTGTGTGTGTGTGTGCGTGTGTTGACCCGACCTGACACTCTCCGTATTTCACATATAATACAATAGAATGGGCACAGAAACGAAGAGCAACAGTTACACAGGACAGATTTCAACAAGTGGCGGCAACCCTAAAGTGATGAAAGATTCTTTATCTTTAGTTCGTCAAGCGGTCAAACAGCAGCAATCGAATCAAATCAATTTGAATTCAAATTCGAACACCAATCCGAATCCGAACTCCAACTCCAACACCAACTCCAATTCGATAACATATTCAAGCGAACAACAACAACAGAACAACACGGGTGATATTGATATACGACCAGCCAAGCAGGAGGATAATAACACACGAAGCATAGCGAAAGATACGGTTGTGCCATTCGTGCCAATATTTGTGGAAGAAGCCGATGTTATACAAGGTGCTAAGGATATACTGAAAGTAATACGACCTAATTGGGACCTCAATCACGTTGACTTTAAGGTAATTTAAACACATATGTAAATATATATGTATATATTCTACGGTTATTTTAAGAGTAAGATAAGAGCCAGCTAAAATAATATTCTTCAGCAAGATATACCTCATGTATCATTGAGATAATCCATTGTTGTATGTATGTATCCAATTAGAGCTGCGCCTATTGGTAAATACTACATTTGACATTCACAAACTATTTGCGTCTTATTCTAAACTATTGAAAAATATAACAGGCTATGTATGTATATATCCTTAATTATAGATCTATAAACAGTTATGGTCATGGAAATAATAGTAAATAGAATTTACTGTTAAATACAAAAAAAAAAAAAGAAAAACAATATTGAAACACATATTAAAGTGCACAGATTTCTCTTTTAATCTTTCTTTCTTAATCATCCTAAAACAAAACCCAAATTTCCCATTTTCAATGGGTTTAGGGTATAAAAAACGAATATATATTCTCAACGAAAAAACCGTTAATTTTTATAATTTTTCTAGATTGCTTTCTACACTAATCAGAAAGTGATGATTTTTTAATTTTCCTATTTGTGTAGTGCAACACTATTATTTTTATGACAACTGTTCAGTTAATATATGTATATTTCTATATAATATATTTATATACCTATATATATATATATATATGCACACAGCTGTAATTTGTAAAGTGTTTTTTGTGTGCAAAACGCGTTGAATGATTACAATGCATAGCACGAGGTTTCAATAACTCATTAGTTAGTTATTATTTGCTCGTTAAATCGCGACTCAATAACAACTTCCCACACGTATTTTTTGTATGAATATATGTAGCACACAGATGTAAATATATATGTGTTTTACCTAATATATATAAAGGTACATATATATGTATATACATATACATATATATAAATCTTTGTTTATAATCAATTTAAAATGCGTGACAGCTTGACTGTTGTTTGACAGAATTGCCTGAAACGTTGAACTATTATTTGTACATAAACATAAACATATAAATCAGTTTCAAGCCTCGCACTTTGTGCTTAATGGTTTTACTACTGAATATATGTATGTATGTGTGCGGGTGTGCATATATATTTATTCAGTAATTGAAGGAAACCAGTTTAACTATTACTATTCGCTATTTTTTTGTTATTGTTGCTAATTGCGTTGCTGTAAATTAGATTTAATTTAATGCGAAACTCAAAATGCGCATACGTCTGCGTATACGCAATGTATATAAGGCTTAGCCTGGCTATATAGCATATCAGTTTATGAATTTATTGATGTTGATAATACACTATATGATGATAGCACAAACACACATACACACACACACAAACGCACAAACACACAGCTGGCACTTAAATCACAAGAATTTCATTAAAAATTGTTCGCTTTTGACTGAAGGCTTATCAAAACGATTATGTCTGGACCCCCATAAGCACATGGCTTTATTTATGTGCATGTGTGTGTGTGTGTGTGAGCGTGTATTTGTGTATATAATATAGTTTTAATGAGCAACTGCAGAAGTATTTGTGTGAGTGCGCGCGCTTCATTATTTCAAAAGTCACAAAGTTTATCAAATTTGATTACTAATACAGAAACACACACACATGTGTGTATATGTGAGTGTCTTAAAATCCGTTTTAAGCATTCAAAAACATGGCTGATGCTTAGCTAGATTAACTGCACATTTAATACAAATTAAATTCAGACTTTGAGCATCAAATACTGGACGACCTATAAAATAAAATACCCCATATACACGGACATGTACATACACACACACACACACACACACAGAAATACATACATACACAGCTATCGGAACTTGCTATATATGACTTTAGCTTAGGAATTTTTTAATCTATTTGTAAATCAATTAACATCTTTGTTAGTTAGCAAGTTCATATTAGTTTTCTTTAGAGTTAAATGTAAAAATTACAGCGAACAGTTTGAGACCATGTAAATATATATATATATGTGATGTATATACATACGTATACATATGTATGTACGTAGTATGTAGAAGTAAAGCCTTTTCAGTCGGGCATAACCAACTGTCTAACACTCATTCATGTGGCTAAATTTGGACTCACCACGCCCATGAAGGGGGCGTTTTATACAATTTGAAAGCAGGTCAAACTTGACATTCGTAGCACTGAAGCTGTGGGACATATGCCCAAGACGCAAAGCTATATATACTAATTATTTTTAGCTAAAATAGGTGTACGAGAGTGCATAAATAAATACAAATATCTAAACTCTATTATTTAAGGTGCTACACCGTTGGTATATGAAATATAATATAAATGTTTAACACGTTATATACTATGTATATATGTATATATGACTGTATATATATATGACTGTCTAGATTCAATAACAGTTTAGATAATAGAGTTTTACTTAGGTACGTCAATTTATAGTAATAGCTAATTTATGAGGTCGTCACGCTTGAGACTCCAGCTGTCTAACTCGATCGGTCTAGTTTCAATAGGATTTTCCTACCTAAGAGATAAGCTATATATAAGCTATATGAATTTGAAGTACAGAATGCTTGAAATACTTTCACAGTCATAAAGACATATAGAGATAGACACATGACACAAAACAAATATAATCGCATTTTTGCTGAGCAAACGAGAATGACTATTCTTCTATATAATGAAAGTTAAAGTGGAAGTAATACGTTTCTATGTAGCAAATATTCACTACATTATGACCGTAAGCCGAGCTACAGCCCTATGTTAGGAGGCGTATATACCCAAAAAAGTTATCTCAACTCCTCATCAATCAAGCTTTTTCCCAAGCTAGCAACTCGTATTGCTTCTGATACCATATTTGCAGAGATCGTAACTTTTTAGTTATATTATATATTACATAGATCTCTACTAAATCAGCGAATATGCTCCCTATAAACAGTAATCATATTAATGATTAGTAAGCCCAAACAACTTCATTACTAACTTTCTATTATATATACATATAGTATAAATATTATATAGTTACTTTTACTATACATACCTGCATTAGATATACTTCCTACTACTACCTCCCTCTCAACATGCACTTCGCACACTTATAATATACCCATTAATCCTCGACTGCAGTGTACGAACTACGCCCCAAAAAGTTAGATCAATATTCTTGCAATTACACTGTAATCTTTAGTATCTTTAGTATACAAATATACATATATAGAGAATAAACACTCTTTTAGATTATCTCTTGTTATTTACTCATTGTATGGCTTTCCATTTGGTCTTTCCAGAAATTTACAGATGGCATAACAAATAAGCTAGTCGGCTGTTTTCACAATTGCTCCAAATTGGGCAACGACAATGACGAATCCTATTTATCAATCAATAATGCGACGAGAATTTTGCCAGTCCAATCGGAGGATCCGGTTATCCTATCCGATGAATTTACGACAATTGATGGCGAGACAACGGAACAACAGAATGATCTACAATTACCTATACAATACTCCGATAACGTAGTGCTTGTCCGAGTTTATGGTAATAAAACGGACCTACTGATCGATCGGAAAGCTGAAACGCAAAATTTTCAATTACTGCACACGTACGGCTTGGCGCCATCCCTCTATGCGACATTCAAAAATGGGCTCGTCTACGAATATGTACCTGGCATTACCTTAAATACAGAAAGTGTGCTATGCCCAGATATTTGGCCACTGGTCGCTCGCCGCATGGCCGAGATGCATCGTGTGGTTAGGAAGACGAATGTGGATGGCAAACCGACGCCAATGATATGGAAGAAGACGCAAAGCTTTCTGGACTTAGTACCTGAACGATTTAGTGATGCTGAAAAACACAAAAGGTACAAATCAAATGCAATACGATACGATACAATAATATATGATCTCAATATTTCTATCTATCTAAATCTCTTTTTTCTATCTTTGCCTTGCCAGAGTGAAAGGAACATTTTTACCTATCGGACGACTGCGTGAGGAGTTCAATAACTTGTACAAATACTTGGAGGCACTAGAGAGTCCAATTGTTTTCTCACACAACGACCTGTTATTGGGCAATGTCGTCTATACGAAATCAAAGAATGCTGTTAACTTTATCGACTACGAGTACGCCGATTACAATTTCCAGGCCTTCGATATTGGCAATCATTTTGCGGAAATGTGCGGCGTCGATGAGGTCGACTATACGCGTTATCCGAAACGCGAATTTCAGCTCGAATGGCTGCGCGTCTATCTCGAGTGCTATCTGCAGCGGAATAATATCCAAAATGAAGAGGTCGAACGGCTCTTTGTCCAAGTGAATCAATTCGCCTTGGCTGCCCACATTTTCTGGACAGTTTGGTCTCTACTACAAGCTGAGCATTCCACAATTGACTTTGATTATGTTGGGTAAGACAAATGATGCATCTATATATTTACATGCATATAATAATCATTTTCTTTATCCTTTATACAGCTATGCATTTCTTCGTTACAATGAATATTTGGCTCGCAAGGATGAGTTCTTATCGTTGACTGCTTCAAAGAACAATAAATGATTTTTTCCCAGCAATATGCAAATAATAATATTGAAACGAAATACACACAATTTTGTGTCCAACCCCAGTGATGTACTTATATATATTGATATATATGTATATGTATATGTGTATATATATGTGCGTGTATATACATATATATACATGTATCTATTCTATTGTATAAACTATGGCTAGCATTGATATACTATATATGTACAATTATACATAGTATATACATACATACATTTATGCATGCGTATTTGATGTATACAGATGTATATAGAGAAAATGATGTGTTCACAAAACTTCATTAATTAGTGCCGTGGCCCTACCAGCCGTAGTCTATGCATATATACACACATATATGTATACATATATATAATGAATTTGTATATGTTCTTTAATTTGTATATTGATATTTTGTAGTCATAAATAAATAAACATAAATATTTAGTTTTCATATTAATGCATCTATACCCTACAAGTTCTCTCATTCTCTAGCTTTATAATACAATGTATATATACATATACATATATGTACAGTTATATGTATTTCGAACCAAAAATCACCTGTACATAAATGTATCGTTACAGTGGGAAAATGTACAAGGTGTAAATCACAAGGTACATTCTAGTCGAATCCCATTTGTCAATTAGCGAATATCCCTCATTCAAAATTTCACTATATATAAGCGCTAGAGTTCAGCGTGGAGCACATGATGCAGAAAGGGACGGAAGATAATATTGCCTATCTGCTCACTCCGCTGGCAACAAGTGCGCCTTAATAGTAAAGCCTTTAAATAAGAATGATGGCAACGTTATATAAACTTTTTAAACTAGCCCAATTATGGCTATCTTTTTCGGTTTATTATTCTTAATGATTGTGAATGTTTAGCAAAAAAAAAAAAAAAATGTTTATAAATGTATATATATAATATACATGCACTCCATAATAAATACTTAGGAATATATATGTATTTACATATATTTTGGGCGTTTAACAAAAGGTTTTACACAACAACGAATTTATTTAATTTATACAACATTATTGTATAATTTCAAATACTTCCTAAATAAGGTTTAATTTTATACAGTTGTCCGATTCCCATCGCCACCAAGTTTTTGAACAATCTGAAATATAAATATAAAAAAAAAAAATACAAGAATCAGATGATTTGAAATAATTATTGAATCTAACGATATTTTTCATTTGAATTGCTGTTGGCCGCAATTCGATTTTGACAATTTAGTTGGCTGTACAGCACTGACACTTGAGTGTTTCGATTGTCAAGCAAAGCATATCGATATATTTATTTTTAGGTGATTGCCATCACCAGTTTGTCAGCTGTCATACCTAAAATAAAGGGAAACTAGAGTCAAGCGAACGACTTCCTAAAATTACGATTTATTATTAATCATGAGCAACTATATTGCTAGGAAGGGACCTTTGGTTTTCTGTAAGTATACCCTCATTCTACTAACCAATATATTGCGAAATCATAAAAGGCGCAACCTTAACCGCTGCGCATTTGGCTGATTACGTAAATTTGTAACACAAACTTTGCAATTCTACATTCCAGCTAACTTGGGAAAATGGGCCTACAATCTGTCTGGATTCAACCAATACGGTAAGCGCTAATTGGACAGCACAACTTATTTGAATGTTTCATGAATAATGTCATTTAAGGTCTGCACCGTGATGATTGTCTCTATGAGAACGAAGATGTTGCGGAAGCAATCCGCCGCCTTCCACGCAAACTGTACGATGAGCGCAACTATCGCATAATTCGTGCTTTGCACTTGTCCATGACCAAGACCGTTTTGCCTAAGGAGCAGTGGACAAAGTACGAGGAAGATGTCAAGTACTTGGAGCCCTATCTGAAGGAAGTGCAAAAGGAACGCGAGGAACGTGAGGATTGGAACAAGAATCACTAAAATTCTTCTCATTGTGCGGATTTGTAAATGTTGGAAAATACATAGATTAGATTCAAATTAAAACTATTCTGAGAAGAAATCATTAATTCATTGATAGCTATGGGCAAATTCGATGACATATACATATGTAACTACAATTTATTTATAGGTATTAATTAAGTAAACTGTAATTTGAATGCAGGAATGGGGCAAAAGAGCGATTCTATTGCTAACGCTTATAAAGAATTTTGCGTCCTATATAATACTGGCGAGTTCCTTCAGGCCGCACTTGGAACAGTGCTTGAAATGTTAACTTATGTGTCGTTAGTCCTGTTTATCTTACCTTTTGCATAAAGGGTAGATTGAATAATGATCCTAATATGGGCACACGGCCGAGGAAATTGACGGCTACAGGGAAGAAGCCACTGAAAGAGGGAAACATGAATTAGCACGTGCTCCGGCAGGGTTCATTTAGATGTTTGTGTACGAACCTGAATAGTGCGAAAAATCCATAGGATTCAATGATCATGCCAATTATGGGGAATCCAAGCAACACAATAACAATTCCACCAAAAAAAGCTGTTGTCCCTTTGACTTTGTGGCGCTGAAAGAAAAAGCGTAGAGTTCGCTCAACGCCAATGACGCAGCCAAGGCCGGATATGAAGAGAATCTGTAACAGAAATGCAATTGCTATAATATCCATGCCATAGATTTCTTATATATGCAATATAGCCATCTCACGCACATTGCCAATGGCAAGCAAGCCCTTGTCAAATAAAAGCAACATGCCAAGAAATAAAAACGATATGCCGAAGCCAGCCAAGCCGATTCCAATTTCTGCAAATAGTGTGCAATAATTAATATGAGCTGTGTTAATATGCCAATAACGAATATAACTTATTGTCTAACATACTTTGGAGATCTGTTATTTCAATCATTCTGCTTTATTTGGGATATTTATGCTTAAAAGGATAAGAAAGTGCATTGGGTGTATTCCACGTAAACACCAAATGTTTCATTATTATGAATATAAACAATCATCGCAGGGTTGCATTATCAAAATCAGTGTTGAGAAACACGCAAAAAAGAATGTCATACATACCTCGATTTCAATATTTAGACAATACTTATATCAATATTTTCAGTAAAAAACTATTTACAAACAAAATTATGCAATTGAAAGAACTTGATCAAAAGATATTTGAAAATCCAGTTAACTGAGAAAGTCGATTTAATTTTGAGGTTCTTTCTTTTTGTTCAATAATCGTCCTAGGATACAGCAAAATAAATGTTTATTGTGATCTAAAATTTGTTTCAGCGCCAAAGAAATCGCCGCTATCTTGCCTCCTGCTAATCGACTAGGTGTTCAATTCGTTTTCGATTGCTTGACAGATGGGCGATAAATAAATTTCTTACATCCCTAGATTCACACGCCATTTTTACAATAAAAAGTCAAGTCGAATTTTCGACTGACGCTGGTGTTGGGAAAAAGAAACGCAAGAAGTGAAAGAAGTTTGAGAAAAGTAAAAATTTTTTCCCACAAAAAAAGCAGTAAACTTATTCGTGTTTGAGTAATGGATCGTAAGTGGACAATAGCAAAATACGCTGTTAAAGTTGAAGAAAAATATTGAATGTGCAATTTTCAGGTGGCGGTTATGGTGGTGGTGGTGGTGGTGGCGGCGGCGGCGGCAGCGCCGGGCAGTATAATAATTTTGCTGTTCCTCCGCCAAATTACCAGCAAATGCCAAATAAAACTGGTAACTATAACGAGCCCCCTCCAAACTATAACAAGCCAGGCGGAGGTAAGTACTATCCAGAAATTCAATCCAAATAGCTTGCAGCAAAACAACAATATTTTTCTTTAAGGTTATGATTCAGGCCATCGTGGTGGCGGTGGCAGCAGCAGCGGCGGCGGCGGCGGTGGTGGCGGTGGTTCATGGAATGATAGAGGCAATTCTTATGGGTATGTTATTATTATTATGATTCTACTAAAATACAATGGGGATAGTGTACAATGTGGCTACGAGTATTACAAATTCAGAGTGTGTTGCCAAATAAGAATTCCATTAGAACAAAAAAAAAAAAAAAAAACAAATTTAAAAAAACAAAAAAAAAAAAACGAGCATACATACGAATACGTAAATATCGTAAGAGAAAAGAAAAGAAAAACGAACAAACTTTTGCAAATAATATAACATTCTTTTCTCAAATTGGACTTTGAATGAATTTGCCAAGAATAAGCACAGAGAGAAAATATCCTTGTGAGTTTATCGTAATAAAGTAGAGCCAATTTTTGTTATTTATATATATATTATAAAGTCCATGTCGCATACAAAAATAAAAAACTCGTATTATCGTGATAAACAAGATAATGCAAAGACAATTAGATTCAAGCTGGTATTTCAGATGTAAAAATGATTATTTATTTTGTTCGAGCGCACATTGAACTATAATGATGTACATTTGGTCCTCACTAATGAAATAAATTATGTGTCCAAATTAAAACTAAAAGTACTAAGTACAAATATAATGACAACGAATCAAGGTGGTTTCCCATATATATACATATATATAGATATATAATAATTGCATGGTTGTATATCCAAGATGTTCCAAAGCATAATATGCTGTCATCTACATAGTGTACAGATCGTTAATTGATAATTACAGAGTGATGAGGAGAGTAATTTACAATTCTGAATTGATCTTCGAATGGTCTATCTGAATGTATACGTACTACTGATATATACTAACATTTAATGAAGTCTCATTTGTATGAAATGCTTTGATTTTAAGCTAAATTAAATGGTGAACGAAAACGATGATTTGCTCGATGCGACTTATAACAACATGATTTACAAATATAGCTCTCTCTCCCGAATTGTTGAGACGGACGCCCTCCAGCATATTGAATGGGATCGATTTTACTCGCTCTCTCATACCTTCTGCAATTGTCTCTCTCTCGCTCTCCCTTTCTGAATCCAGCAAATAATTCATTATTTGAGCACACATTCTGCATATTTCGTATAGATCATCCATATAAAACTGCGTTATACTTTAAGCATTTTAACAAATAATTAAGGAATTAATCATTGGCATTTGTAATAGTTGAAGCCGTTTAAACTGCTACTGTTATACACAAAGGTGTTTGTATAACACTTGGGATGTTAAGTACTCTTTTAAACTTAGTCGTAGTCGCAGCAATCAATTGTCGATTTATCGATTGTCACATTCAAATTAGAACGCAACTGGAAAGTTGTTGTGTTTGCGCGCTTTTTGGATTATACAAAATAAAAAATATTAAGTAGTTTATATCGAATTCGTACATGTTTTATGTTAAAAATATAATGTGAAAATATATATATATATTTAGTATTTGAATATTACAATTTGTGTGTAATCAATGCCTAATCACAATCACAATCAATATAGTTATAATAAATGTATGTACATGTTACTAATAGTATGTTAAACTTTAATAATATTAACGATAAGTAGCAAAAATAATTATTGAAAATGTATGTGCTTTTCTATTATTATGCAATTCCTATAAAAAGAGAAAGCAAAAGTCGAGCAAAATGTTGTGTACGTTCAATATATTTAAGCTGTTTTAGTGAACTTGAATGATACTATATATAAAAGTAGGGGTTATGTGTGTATATATAACATTGAAGAAATCAATTTCGTATTTTGGTTATTATAAAATGAAAACATGTAGTTTGTTTCGAAATATGTTTCATATATGTATGTATGTTGATCATAATTTGAAATGTGAATGCAAAATGTATCCATGCAGAGCCAAGAATAGATTAACGACGACTTACATCTGAACAAAGAAAGAAACAAATCATAACCAAAAATATAAACGACTTTTACAAATTATAATCATGTTATCTATAAGAACTATGTAATTTATAAAACATATTTGAGGCGCGAAGGAAGCGTCAACTGTCTGCATGGTTACAGTGAAGCCTCGGTGCACCGATAAAGCTATATGCCATAAATACGTTTTCTCTGACAAAATCCAGGCAAACGTCGCACATTATAATTGTAATATGTAAATTTGAGGGTGGCACAGATGTATTCAGCATTTGAGTAAAACTAATTACGTAGCTTTTAAAAGTTGTAAACATTTCTGTTCCAATGGATGATTATTTACCAGATCACTTCGAATGTCGCTGGATTATCGAATGCGCATCAAAGTGCGCTGGTAAAGATCATGAGACCCTTTTTTTTTTTGTATGTTTAAATAATTGATTTAGTTAACAGTACACACATACATATTTGCATGTATGTGTGTGTATATGTACGTATGTATGTATATAGTCACATGTTGTTGTACGATGATACTAGCGGAGACGTTCGTGGGCGTTAACTTCCATCATAATGCATTACAATCCAAAAACAAAACAAAAACAACCATCAAAATCCAAAAACATTAAATAAGTTATTCAATATCCTCTTTTAGAAATGGAGGCGCCAGCAAGGACAACTACAACAAAGGTAAAATAATGCAAAACAATTTGCAACCATATCGAGTAATGTATAACATTAATTTACTACAAATCAAACAACAAATTAATAATAACTATGCAAAAAAAACTAGAGAGAAGATGAGTAAATTTCTGGTACTTAAGTCTAAAAAAAACGCGAAAGAAACGAAATAACAGGATAATACGAAAACAAAAATAACAAAAGTAAAATGAGTTCAAAGCTTCGTCATTTCGAGTTGTTTAGCTTCTATGCCAAGCTGAGTGTTTAAGTGTGTATATTCGAACGTTAAACAATTAAGTTCAATATGCGGCCCGGGGTCATTGGGTCAAGGTTTACGTTTATCTTGGTTTTGGTCACTGATCACTGGTTTATCCTGCTTGCAAAATATGTAGGGCTATTGGTATAATGTGTGTAATGAGTGTGTGTATGAGCGTGCGTGTATGTGTGTGAGTGTGTGTGTGTGTGAGTGAGTGTGCCTACGGTTGTGTGTTGCGTCAAAATATATATATTTATATAATATTCCTAGCGACTTATCACATCTGTCTGAGACAGCAGCTTAAGTAATATCTATAGGTAATACGAGTAAACGTAAAGGTATACAACCTGAAATCGGTACTTATATATATATATTTACAGTTCTACAGGTGTTTCTGTTGAAATTCTGGTTTCAAATGCAAAGCAATACCTTATAAGATTATCTGTCTATCATCTAGATGAAGAGCAAGAGTTATCCTCCATATATTTATATATATATACTCTTAACTAGATATATATATAGAGTTTAAGCAAGTGTATGCACAGCGCTGTTGCTGCCCTAAAATTGATATGATGCGTGTAATGTTGTTACGAGTGTCCAGCAGTTCCACACTTCTATCGATCTAAGGGTTTTTCATCCGTTTCTGAACTTCTAAACTTGTCTTTCTAATGCGATTTTTCGTTTTGTAGGAGGATATGGTGGTAACAATAGCAGCGGAGGCGGCGGTGGTGGTGGTGGAGGCAACGATATGATCACACAGGAGGATACCATCTTTGTATCGGGCATGGATCCATCCACCACTGAGCAGGACATTGAAACCCATTTCGGAGCCATTGGCATAATAAAGGCAAGTGAAGACAGCATATGCTTAGCATTGTAAATAACTAATCATTGTTGGTTACCGCTTGCAGAAGGATAAGCGCACCATGAAGCCAAAGATTTGGCTGTACAAGAACAAGGAGACGGGCACCTCAAAGGGCGAGGCCACGGTCACATATGATGATGTGAATGCGGCTCAGTCGGCCATTCAGTGGTTCGATGGCAACGATTTCAATGGTGCCCAAATCAAAGTCTCGCTGGCCCAGCGTCAGAACAACTGGAACAAAGGCGGCGGCGGCGGTGGTCGCGGCGGTTTCGGTGGACGCAATCGCGGTGGCGGTGGCGGCGGCGGTGGTGGTGGTGGTGGTCGTTTCGATCGTGGCGGAGGCGGCGGTGGCGGTGACTTCGATCGTGGCGGCGGCGGTGGCCGTGGTGGTGGTCGTTTCGGTGGCGGCGGCGGCGGTGGTGGCGGCGGTGCCGGTGGTAATGTCCAGCCTCGTGACGGAGATTGGAAATGCAGCAGCTGCAACAACACAAACTTTGCTTGGCGCAACGAGTGCAATCGGTAAGCCGGCGTAAATCGTGACGCATTGCATCATGGACTCATTGAAACTCTTTTATTTTAGCTGCAAAACACCAAAGGGCGATGATGACGGCAACTCTGGTGGCAATAGTGGTTATGGAGGAGGAGGCGGCGGCGGCGGTGGCGGCGGTGGTGGTGGCAGCTATGGCAATATGAATGATCGTGGCAATGATCGCGGTTCCGGCGGTGGCTACCAAAACAGAGACAGAGGCAGTGGTGGGGGCGGCGGTGGCGGTGGATACTCACGTTACGGCAATGACAATGGTGGCGGCGGTGGACGTGGTCGCGGAGGTGGCGGCGGCGGTGGCCGTCGTGATGGTGGCGCCATGCGTAACGATGGTGGCATGCGCTCTAGACCATATTAAGGATGCTGCATGCCATGCAAAACTATTTTTTCTAACTTACGTATTAATTATACTACATAGCAAGTACTCAATTTTAAATGTACTTTTATATTACGCTCCACTCTCTTTTCCCAGACCACCACCCCCCACCCCCCCTCCCTCACAACCTCACCAGTCAAAACAACAACTGCAACAACAAACAAACAAAACAACCAAAATGCAGATCGTGCATTCAAGTCATTTATCCATTGATTTCCGATTTCAGAACTTGTTACAAACTGTAGCATTTTATCACTCGTTTTGACTCTAGCATATTATAATATGTATATGTAATCTAATTTTACAAACAAAAAACAAAAACATAATTGTAATAGATACATACAAATAAAAATTAATGAAAAAAACAAATTATATATATGATTTACAATATGGGTTCAGTGTTTCGGTTTCTGAAAATAAGTTTAAAGAGAGCCAAGTGGATTTTAAAGCAATCCGCTCAAAATATCTCGCATGTACTAGAGAGAGACGGATATACTGAGAGGATGGATATGCTTAGAGAGAGAGAAATAGAAGGAGGAATATACTTAAAGAGAAGCATATACTAGAGAGAGCGAGAGGTAGGTATATTTTAAGAGAGAGTAAGCGAGAGAGAGGGGCATACTTATAGAGACAGAAAGAGAGCGAGAGGGAGGGATATACTTGAGAGAGTGAGATGGAGGAAAATACGTACAAAACAGAGCGAGAGGTAGGCATATACTTATAGAGAGAGCGAGAGGAAGCTATATGCTTCGAGAGTGAGAGGGAAGCAAACACAAAATAGAGCGGGAGGAAGGTATTGCACCTAAGTTGCTAGGTCTAAAAAGTCAACATGAGCTTCCTGCTGCAATATTATACGCTCCTGCACATATTTGATCAAACTCAGCAAATTATACATACATATGCTCAAAGTCAACTCCATTTATATACTTACATGTGTATGAACTGAGTTCCACATAAAAATAAAAACAATAACAAATAAAATGTATGCAAATTTATCATTTCAAAGTTCAGTTTTAATGGGACATTAATAAACTATTATTCCTGATGAGCTGGCTCTCGATTAATATGTATTTATTTATAGTTAAACGGTGCCACTAACTGGCACGCACACTGAGAGAAATTGGATTTGGAGTGTTAGCTGCGTCATAAAACAGACGATTAACATTTGACTTGAATTTTATAAAATTTTAATAATTATATTTAAATGAATATACATTTGTAATATTACAGTTCATCTTTTTCCAGCAAGGTATAACGGTGTTTCGATGGACCCAGTTCCTTAAATTTAGACTCGGGCGGCGATGTACCCTTACCATTGTCCGACTGGATTTCATTACTTGTGGGATCCGGCCCATAATGAAACTCTCTGCAATTAAGTAGTTATTAGATATCTCTATATAAATACAGTTCATCAATTATTGCATACCTGTGCAGTTTCCCACTGTAAAGATCCTGCAAAAATTGCTTTAGCTTGCCGGGCGTATACATATCATTGAAGTGGGGGAAGAGGTACATGTGCTTGAACGAGTCGATGGCTATGACCGGTAGATCATCTTCGGATTTGCCCAAGTGGTGTAGCGGATGCGCAAACCGTTTGCCGTCCGCAGTTAGGAAATTGACATTCTCTGCATGGAATAAACAAATACAGATGTTAATTGATATAGGAGATCAAATTAAAACTTGAGCAAACGTACGCTTTTCGTCCATCAACTGTTGCTCGATGATTGCTTTGTAATCTTTAATGGAATTCAGATCATCGGGCTTATAGAAGAGAATCAGGAACGGCAGCCCTTCCTCCGTTAGCTCCTCAGCGGTCTCGAATGTGATCTCCCTGACGAGCGGCACACATTTCTCCTGTATCCACACCTTCAGCTCATCGAAATTGGACAGGCTGCCCGTATAGGTTTCATCATTTTCGTGCGACAAGGCCACATCTGGTCTGAAGACGATAATGGGTGTGCCTAAAGGAGTTAAATTGCATCAGTTAATTGTGTGAATACAACCAAGTACTTCCGACACTTACCAGGTGGATGCATTGCCTGCGATGCTTCACCGAATCCAACATGAAATTGGCAATCCTCCTTGAGGTTGGTGGCCACCTTGCGGAATATATTATATTCGGCTTGATCGCGCCTATCGAAATAGCCTATAATACTACGCTTCTTGGAGTCGAGATTCTCCAGATCCTTCAGTGATTTGAACTCCTTGATGGGGTCCTCCAGCTGTTTCTTGACAAACTCCAAGAACGCCTCGGCCGACCGCTGGCCCCGATACTCCCGCTTGCTCAGCTGCCCATTGCGCACAATCTTCAGTGTGGGATATTTGCTAATGTGGAAACGGGAGGCAATGGCCGTCTCTCGATCACAATCCACTTTGCCTAGCACCACCTTCCCAGCTTCCGGGAATTCCGCTTTAATCTGTAATTCATTTGATTTCGCAAAAAATGAAATAATCAACAACAACAACAACAATAAGAATTCTACATTTTTCGTTAGTTTATACAGCTTGAATTGAGATAACATGCGCCTAATTTAAACAACAGGCAAAATTCCCCAGAAAAGACTAAAATGTTTTGTGCTCCACATATTTTTGTTAAAATTCTTCTTCTGTTTTTTCCTCCAGCTGTTTCATTGTTTATGCCCAAACAGCTGGTAGCATATATACTTCAATTCATTGTATATATTCCGAGCTATTGACGAACTTTTTGAGCAGACCTCGCCTGCATACACAATTATTACTATCCCATTGTTATCAAATTTAGCTTAGAGTATTTTCATTGGAACTAACTTTCCATATAGTTATATGACGTTTTCTAAGGCTTTATATTCGCTTATATTTATGTTTATAAAATATAAATTATATATAATTTGAGTATCGCTTACCTTATCCGCCGCTTCATTGAAAATTGGCGCTAAAATATTACTAAAACGACACCATTCCGCATAAAAATTAAGGAAAACCAATTCGTTAGACGCTGCAAAACAATAAAATAAAAAATTAATTATTATTAAATATATTAAATAACGTATTTACATATTTATATGTCAAAAAAGATATACATATAATGTATATATGTACATATTTTCACAATCTCGTGACTACAAAAACATATTAAGTCAAGAATTGTTTATTTTCTTTAAACTATTTTTTTTTTCTTAAAAGTTATCAGATGCCAGCGCTATCTTTATCTATAAATTGGTCCACAAACAGTTCCTCCAGACTGGGACTCTGATTTTCGTTTACCGTGCTCCCACGGCAGCATTCTTCTTATAGATCTTCCATCATTAATCAATTGTAAAACAATCCTGGGATTATTTTGTTACATTATTTGATTAATGATGATAGAAATCCTGTCTTAGTTTTTCCGATCGTGTTAGATCGTTTCTTTTACTGTACATATAATTATTCTCTTTATCATGCATTCTATTTTTCCTTTCTCTCCTTTTTCAACTTTCTTTTAGTCTTCACTTTTATACTTTCTCTATTTTTTAATAATCATACTTAAGATTTTTTAATAAGTACTTTTTGAGTTTCCTTTAACACTCTAAAACTTATCAGATGATAGCTTTATCTATAACGTTTCTAACTGTTAAGACAACAATATAAAATTGCCAAAGAAAATATAAACATTTTTGTATTTTTAACAATTTTTGACTACATAAGAAGGAAGTCAAGAATTGTAGAATCTTTGACAAGTTGCTTCCCTTAAAGAATTGGAAAGCCAGCAGGTGACAACTTTATCTAAAAGATAATAGGAATGAGAGTATAGACAGATATACATAGATACATACATACATATGTACATAATATTCTGTCTGTATTGTAACACATTAATTGCTACTCTATTACTATTACTACTGCCTGGACCAACAGCAATTAATCTTATCAACCCGTGGCAGAGCGTGTAATTGTGCCTATCAGAGTTTTCTATGCTTATTAACTGATAAGAATTACTATTAGCAATATTAGTAACAAATGGGAAATGTTAGTTGGTTAGGCTTTTCCCTATTCGGCGCGAAATATTGGCAAAAACCCACATTAAAGGACACCGCATTGCAGCTGATCATGCAGCAAAGTTAAATTAAAGCTCTAACTATATATTTACATATAGTTCGTATGCTGTTTACCTGTGCTCACTCGAATGTCAAATTGACTATGACTAATTACAGTTTATTGAGTCTTGTGAGCGTAACGACTATATTTCTGGAGCAGCGTACCACCACGCTGGCAAATTCTGTGAAATTTATCGAGCTTCAGATTTTCAATTTGTGACACGTCAAGCGACACTCACACACGCACGCGCCGAAGCTCGCGCGTGTGTGTGAGTGCGTGTGCGTGAGCCTGTTTGTATGTATGCATGCGTATTGGTGCACCAGCTGAGTTATTAAGTAAATATGCTTGGATGCGAGATGTGTGTATGTATGTATATATGTAGTCCATGCGGCTTTTAATGCACTTGCTCTAGCTATGTTTATGTTGCACCAGGTGCTATCATTATCGGCTTACCTAATGTCATATCAATATTTTCACTGGTCAGGGGCAACGCACCACCAGTCGCATCTGTTGGCTGGTAAAGGACATGTAGAACCTGAAATTAGCATAAGGCAGAAAACAATAACCACTCATTCATTAGTTGATCATATTCCAGTGAGCTCGAATATGTATTGATTCACAGGTCATTTGTCACATGTCGCTTTGGTCATTGGCCACTGATCATTGACCAAACAAGCTTGAGACATTTCCACGTCTTAGCCGGCCGACTCACCGTCGCTCTGATTCGAGCGGGTGCGGGTAGAACACGTCGACTTACCGCAACAATGGCTAAGCAGGAGACCAGCAATGGCTTTATGGATTCGGTCATGTTGGTGCTGTGGGCGGCAGGCTGGGCCAATATTTATAAACTACTGAAAACTAATTTATTTAATTTTAATTCACTTTTACATTAGGTGGAATGAAAACGCAGTCACGACGTATCTATATATATAATAATTATAACAACTTCGTTGATTATCGTATAGTGTTGGTTAATGCCTGAAAATAGAAGTACCCGTACAGAAAAGTATTCGTTTCGTGTAACGATTATATCCCAGTCGTGACTACACAGGCTGATTGATTATTTATGTTTATTCCAATCAAAAAATACAAGTTATAGTTAATAAAAGGTCGTCACTACATTTTAAGCTAAATAAAAATAAATAATAACAGGCATTAAATAAGTGCCTACTTGTAAAATTAAATTTAATAATAAAAATAAGATTATTAAAATTATTAATATGTAATAAATTGATAATTTTAATAATCTTATTGACATAGAAAATCCAATTGGGAGACCAATTTAGCGTTAGGCCAGCCAATTCAAACTATCAAAGTCAGTTCGATAACGATAAAAAAGTATTCGATTTTTGTAAGTGACAGAAGTAGTCGGTTTGTTAACGAATACCTATTTATATGTATGTGAATTATTGTACATCGACATATGTATAAGCAACAATATCTGCGAATCTTTGTTTATAATAGCTGACGTTTATGGAGTTTATGGTGCTAAATAAAGAGGAAAACCGCAAAACGGGTCATTTGATTTTAGTGCAAATATCAGGAAACTAACCACAATTGTTATCTAAAGGTGTTCATCGCAGCAATGTATGTATGTTTATATGTTTGTTTTGGTGTTTTTGTTTTATAAATATTGTGGAATCGCATACATATATGTATGTATACTCAAGCGCAAGTTTAAGTGTTTGTGTGCTGGTGCCTAATTACTTTGTTTATAAAACATATTTATTTATTTTTTTCCTTTTTTTTTTGCTTGGCATATGTCCCACGGCAAGGACTCAGCGAAAATCCAAATAATATTGTTAAAAAAAAGTTCACCCATATGCAATGCACATATACATACATATATATGCATGTATGTGCATAATAGAACGCTGCGTATTATACGCAATTGTATTAAAATGTATGTGTGCATTTGTACAAAAGTACATATGTATGTATATATGCATACCTACATATATACTTATTATCTACACTGGCAACCACCACACACAAAAAATTGTATTTGTTCATATCTAGTATAACTGCTAATAAGGTGTTTGGATGTTTGAAACATTTTGCATTTAATTGCTTTGCCTTGAGTTCTCGTTTCGAGATATATATATGTATGTATGTATGTCCATACGTGTGTATGTACAATTGTGTGTGCGTGTGTATATATATAGATGCATGTTTATATGTATGCGACGTCCTGTTTAACTGGTGTCATAAACGCATAAACAATTTATGTACGAAATTTTTCCATTGTTGCGCTACAACAATTAATTTAAATAGTAACCCTGAGAGGATCTCAGGTGTTCGAACTCGCGCTCTATATGTATATTCATATGTCTTATGAGTCTTACATACATACATATGCATGTTTGTGACTGTTTGCATTTGTGTGGGGGCTTTCGTGATTGTGTTTGTGCACTAATTGAATCTTTTATTGCAGTCGCAACACATGATGTCAGATGGATCGCCGCCCCCATCGATTTGTTTCATTCGAGCCGCGGAATCATATCCAAAATCACAAATGGAGAAGGAAGACTCGCAGCTGTCGGTTCCCTTTCAAGAGCGTAAGTTGATTAAATATATATTATTGATACATGAATAAATAATATTGAATTTCCGATACAATAGTTTCCGGCGAGTCAACTAAATACCTGGGCCGCACCGACGATGGTGTCCTAGCTTTGTCCAATTACCGCATATGCCTCTCAAAGAAATCAACGAATGAAACTTATGTGCCGCTCGGATTGATTGAGTCGGTGCAGGTGCGTGATCCCTTCCAGTTGATTGTCAATTGCAAAGATGCCAGCACCGTCCGCTGTTCGTTTCCCACGGCGGAGCAGTGCCTGGAGTGGCAGCGCCGCATTCAGCTGCTAATTGGTGTGCCCGAAACGCTTGAGACAATGTTCGCATTTCCATTTTACTCCTGGACATGCGACATTATTGGGAACAAAGAGCGTGCCGCTCTGACCAACGGTAACAGCAACGGCAACGGCAACGGCAACTTCAGCTTTAACAAATCAACACCAGCGCCTGATAGTTCAAGTCTGCAGACGGCAAGTGAACATTTACATCGCCTACAGCGGGAGATCCGGTATGAGAGCGACTTCAAGAATGAGGTTGCACGGCTGGGATTCGATTTGAAGGGATCGTGGCGCATCTCGACGGCGAATGCTGACTTCAAGCTCTGTCCATCGTATCCGCAAAAGCTACTTGTTCCGTGCTGCATTACCGACGAAATGCTCCACAATGTTGCCAATTTTCGGGGATCGCGCCGATTGCCGGCCGTCGTCTGGCGCCATCAGAAATCTGGCGCAATTCTGGCCCGTTGCAGTCAGCCGGAGGTCGGCTGGCTGGGCTGGCGAAACTACAAGGATGAGCAGCTGCTGAAAGCGCTTGCTGATGCCTGTGCCTTCGATCGAGGTGAACATGCGCGACGACAGGCCAAGGATACCAATGGAGAGGCTGGATCCTCGGGCAAGAGCTCTCCCTCACTGGAGGACTCCTCGCACGAGGAGCTTGCCTTAGATGAAATCAGGGTAAGCTTAAGTTCAATTTCACCATCATGTCATCCCAAGTGAAGAACAAGAAATACATATGTATATATATATTGTTAATGCCACATAATCAACCATTAATCCGCACTTTCAATTATATTTTTAGAAAATTCTTATCGTCGATGCACGCAGCTATACGTCGGCGGTCACAAATCGGGCACGCGGCGGCGGCTGCGAATGTATTGAATACTATCCATGCGCCGAAATCGAATTCATGAATCTGGGCAACATACATGCCATACGAAAGAGTTTTCATGCCGTTCGCCAGTTATGTGCATCTTCACCCGACGATCCAAAGTAATTATCTATACATAGATTATAGCAATGTGTTCTTCACAAACTTCTACTTGACAGTTGGTTTGGGCAATTGGAGAAAACGATGTGGATGCAACATCTGTCGGGTCTGTTGGGCGCCACAATGACTGTCGTGCATACGATTGAGAAGAATGGTCGTCCAGTTCTGGTGCACTGCTCCGATGGCTGGGATCGCACGCCCCAAATTGTGGCAACGGCCCAACTTTGTCTGGATCCATTTTATAGAACAGTTGAAGTAGGTTGAGACATTAATAGATTCCCCAAAGTCTACATTAAATGTCTATAATTCTAGGGTTTCCGTGTTCTGGTGGAGCGTGAATGGCTAAATTTCGGGCACAAGTTTGCGGATCGATCCGGTAATGGTCCCAATTCGGATGAGGTGAATGAACGTTGTCCAGTGTTTCTGCAGTGGCTCGACCTGGTGCACCAAATACACAAGCAATATCCGTGCAGCTTTGAGTTCAGCACGGGTTATTTGGTAAGCAGATTGGATTTGCTATGAACGAGCAATTGACTAATTGAGCTATAATTCATATTTTCAGATAAAACTCGCCCAGCACTCACTGTCATGTCTGTTTGGCACGTTCCTATGCAACTCACTGAAAGAACGAATTGAGAATTCGGTATTTGACCGAACATTCTCTGTCTGGCCATTCTTAGCCGAAACGATGTATAGAAATCCGCTCTATAAACACGAGACTGAAAAGGTGAATTCAACTGCAATTAATTATCGAATCGCTTGAGTTTCCAATTCGTTCATTTCAGGTACTTTGGCCGGCGCACAATGTGCGCTATTTGCACTTCTGGTCCGATGTATATCTTGGCAATTTGGGCAATAAAAACGGCACCGATCTTCCCTTACAAAGCAATGAACGGCAAAGTGTTCACAGCGTGAATGGTAAATGGAGACAATGTCTGAATATTATTATGCTTAAAGTTGATATATATTTGTTTATTTTAGGAGCGACCGTGAAAACTCGTTCGACAGAAAACATTGCAACAAATGAGCTGTCACAGAGTACGATATCGAGAAGATCAAGTGATCCCAATCTGACCGTGGATCCAATGTACTTATATATTCGATATGATATTACTGAACAATCATTAATCAAGTTCAATATTTGCAGTGTAACGGAGGGAATCAATTTGAGTGCGAGCAGCAATTCCATGTTTGACATTCGGCTGGAGCCAAAGGAATGCATAATCGATGCGAAATCAGATGTCAAATTGGACAGCGATTCAGTTGATAGTCCAAAGCTGGCGGAGCATGCACAAAATGGTTCCGCCAAATTGTTAACTGAATTCAAAAACAATGACCAAAGCACTACAGCAGTTCAACGTGATACATTGAGCGAGAGTTCTGCATCCATAAATGGCAAGATCACCATTCAGCGCATGGACTCCAAGCCCATTGACTTAGCAATACATACCCCTTGTGATTCCCCAAACGGTTTGTTAATTAGCTAAAAGTCAGTTGCCTTATCTATAAATGATTAATTGAAATTTTCGAATATTTAGACTATGCTCCCTCCATCTGTGAAAGCTTTAGTGATAAGAGTCAGACTCTGTGTCAGAGTGGTGGCCAAATCGATACTAGTACGGATACCTTAATTCCTATAGAAGCGACACAGCAAGAGACGCTTGTGGTGTCGCAAGATCCAATTAAAGACAGCGACGTGCCTTCAGAACAAGATGCCGATGTCATACCTCATGAAAAAAAGACCGAAGCAACGACCGTTGCGCATACCAATAAAATTAGTCAAAGCTATAGCAATTTGCCTCGAGTTCACATCAAGCCCAACAATCTGAGATACTTTCAACAGAACGCCAGCGCAGCAGCTTTGGAGAAAAGCAATGCATTCGAGCAGCCGTTGGAAGGCCACAAGACAGCGAACGGGGAGAGCAGCAAGGAGACGAATGCCACAAAAGATATTTTGAATGGAACAGTTACCTTAAACTATGGCAGCAACACCAGCGAATCCTTGCCGCTATCACCTGAGCATCACCGATGCAATTCTCAAACGCATAATATGTTTGCGCCCTTTGATGAGTCGGCGGCAAGTAGAAGAAACACGCTCTGGTCGAATCTCAATCGGGAGCATACGCATTCGAAATATGCAGAAAACGTTAGGTAAATATCGTAAATGGAAACTCATTAAATAAAGACAATTAATTAATTTCTATATATATATATATTGCAGTGCACTTAACTTCCCGGCGTCTGGACTTATATCATTGCCTCCGACCCCGCAAGGCTCGCAAGAGCGAACACAATTTACAATATCCTGCCCAGATGGCCTGTCCCATGGCTTAAGTGAACAGAACATACGCCTACATCAGATCGTTCAAGAGCACAAGGTTCTCATATATATATTTCTATGGCACTTGAATGTAATGCAAATTGCTAATCTAAATGTTATTTCTATTGCTCCAGCTACGCGAGGAAGTCCTTTTGCGCGAAATTCACGGAATGCGTTTGGCGTTGCTGCAAAAAGGTTGTCCGAGCTGCAACAGCGTCGTATCGACAAATGTGGAGCATGTAATTATGTCATTAAATGTTATATAAATTCCATATGAATTACGCACAACAAATTTGCAAACATAAAGAAAAAGCAATATTATGGATTGCCAAATGTTTGTAAATTTGTTCATATGTTTACTCTAAACTGAACACAAAATGAGATGAATATATCCAGCCATATCTGCGCATTTACCACATGTCATGTCATCAGTTCAACTCTGGCTGGATAGTTTCGAGACATACTATACTATATATAATATAGAATTGCATAAATCTAGGCTAAATCCTTTAGATTTAAATGTTGAATTCGGGGCAACGAAATTGTCATGTGAATGGTTTGTGTTGTTTTTCGTTGTTTGGTCTAATTATTTACATTTCTTTAGGAAAACGGATCGGATATTGTTGAAAATGCATCAACATGTTCATGGGAAGCCGTAGAAGAGCGTAGTGGTCCATCATCGTATGCCACATCCACGATACAAGAGAAAAAGGCTTCCAGTGTCCTCTGGGTGCCCGATCATGCCGTTTCGCGTTGCTCGAATTGTCAAATTGAGTTCTGGCTTGGACGAAGAAAACATCATTGTCGGTGCGCATTTCAACATATTCTTTTTAATTTGTCCTGTACCTGTATCTGTACCACGTATCTGTATTATGTTCATAACATGTCTTAGTTACCTTAGCTACACACCCACAAACACACAAACACACACACACTTACTCTAACTGTATGGGCCAACAGCCATTTCTAAGCAATCAATCTGGCAGCAGTTCGTAACTAATATCTTATCTTATCTATGTACTATATTATTATTCTATTTTATATATATGTATTACCATATTTTACTTTCATCATCAGCAAAGCTTTTCGCTCAATTATTAGTTTGCTATCATAAGGTCCTTTATTTGTTGCTGCTTTATTCTTTCTAGCATTGGTTCGCAACAAGACGACGATGTCAGATTTGAAGACAGTGAAAGTAAATTACAAATAAATACGGAACTAATGTCAGATTGGCTGTGATAAATATTTGCTCATTTTGTAACAAACTCAGATTAACATATCGTATTCAATGCTAAATATGGTTGTGTTCAATTTGCGATTGTTTTTCGATCAAACAACAGAATTAACACGTCTATTTCAACTAGTATATTAACAATTTCGATCCCGATCAATATCAAATGAAAAATTTTCTATTTATCTCTCTCTTTTCAGATCATGTGGCGAAATTTTCTGTGCTGACTGCTCTGAATTCTGGGCGCCTTTACCATACGAAAAGCTTTTTAATCCAGTAAGACTTTGCGGCTCCTGTTATACGACCGTTACGGCACAAGTGCACGATTGTAGCGTTCCTTCCACGACAAATTCAAATGCAAGTTCAAATTTAAATACAAATTCGATGGCAATTGCAATTGCGAGCGATGGGGCTACGCTGAAGCCGGCTGCAAGCTCTCAAGAGTAGTTTTCCACTAGCTTTAGGATTCTGACGTTGAAACAATATGTAAATATAATATACTCACATATTTATTGCATATATATAAATGTTAACACTATTATAGCAGAAAGAATTATATAAAATAAACAAATTGTGCGCTCTTGTAGAAGAAACACACATGAAATTATACAAAACAAATTTTGTTAGACATCTATGTGGATATATATATATATATATATATATATTCATATGTTATATGGACACAATTGTAAATTCAAATACCAAACTAAAACAATTATAATAATAATAACAACAAAAACAATGTTTTTGACTTATGATTGAGAATTGCATAAAAGAGAGAGCTTTATGCAAGGAGCGATCAAGAGAAAAAGAGAGACATGTTTATCATTTAACATGTTATCTATATTTTTTATGTACATCAATTATATTACATATAAACACATTCAACAACAAAAACATATTAGACGAGCTTTCCGTTTTGAGTATTTACGAGTATTCCCGCTCGAAGGCTACTCGCTCACTCTCTAGCTTCTACGTGATGATGAGGTAGTTTTGGCGGCAATTTATAGGGTCGTATATATTTGATATTCGTTTTGAGCGTTTGAGGCATTGCATTGGATAGCAGGCAGCGCAGAAAGAAATATGTCAAGTAGCCCGTGACTCCCCAGATGCGTAGCTCATCCACCACAAAGACGGGATTACTGTAGCCGCTGCGAAATTGCGTGTGTCGTGCGACTGCTGGAGAGATTAGCGTGTTGATCGGTATGCTGAAGGCCTCCTCCACTTCGTCTAGGTTGAGCTTCAGCTCGGACACATGAAAATCGGGCACCACGCCCACAACTGGTACGATGGCGGCGGTGCGTGGTAATATTATGGGACTGGCTTCTCCCCAAATTTGGATGCGTTCTCGTGGCAGACCAATCTCTTCCTCTGTTTCGCGCAGTGCACAATCAACATAGCTCTCGTCAGTCTCATCCCTTTTGCCTCCCGGAAATGATATCTGCAGACTGTGGCTACGCAAGTGCCGTGAGCGGCGGGTATACAACAGTGAAATTTCATTCCTATGTGATTTGAGTTTTATTAAATGCCTGATGAACCAGTCGTAAATATATTTACTTACGTTTCGCGCTCCTGGCATAAAGCTATTAGAACCGAGGCTGAGCTTTTCTCATTCCTGTTGTGCAGCAACATTTTAGGACGAGAAAAAGGCGGCAACTTGCGTAGCAGATCCAGACAGCGTTGTCGCTGCTCATCGCCCAGAAGTACCGAAAAATCGTCCGCTGTTAAAACTTTTACGTTGGCAGCTGTTGCATTTCTACTCTTGTTTCTCGTTTGAGTACATATTAGTTGCTGCAGCCGACGACTCCTTGTCAGAGAGCCCATGACGTGAGCTTTGGCCAGGCATATTTCCGCAAGAATCATGAACTAATAGGTGAATAGGGGAGAGTGATGTAAACAAAACCGAAACGGATTTGAACTTTGTATTTCCATCTGCACGGTCAGCTGTTTTTGGTTCAATCTGTGATGGGCGCAATGCAAAATTCTATCGCATAAAACACCTATCGATATTCGTTTGCCTAATAGGTGAATATTTGTTGTGTACTCTATCGATATGTCGTCGAGGCTTACATCTCTAATCGGCAAGGCTTTTGCATAAGCGTAAGTTAATAACAACATAGAATTCGGCAATTTTTTAACAAAGCTCATTAACGCCGTTAGGAAACTAATACGCACTTGACGCGCGTGCGTACAGAGTAAGCCATTATCTTCATCGTACACAGCTAAATAAATTTGGCAGTGGTGTTTCATGCATTTTCATTACGTAACCCAAGAAAACAAATAATAAAATCGCAGACTTTTAACACGTTCTTGTTGTTGCTCATTACTTGTCTGTTTACAGTTTCATTCGCATTGACCAAGACACATACATATGGGCAGTAGCATCATCTCGCATCTGGCGCGAAAGTACGGTGCAGTGATATTCTTTCCAACTGTTACAGTCGGCTCCATTTACGCTGATTGGTCCCATACACGCGAGTGGAAGCGCCAACAAAATTTAGCAGCACAAAGCGCGGCGCTGAAGAGTCAAAGCTAAAAGCATAAACAAATCATCAACATTGAGGATGGTTCTCGGTCTGGACAAACGTGCCTTGTGGGCAGCACTGCCTCTGCTTGGATTTGCGATCGGTCACTTCTTGGACAAGAAGGAAACGGAACGCATGACCATGTTCCGGGATAAGAGTGCCCTCTATGGCCGCCCTGGCAGCGAGGACAGGCCACCGTCTTGGTGATTAGGCATTAGAATCACAACTAATTTTTTTTCTTCTCACTGTCGTTAAAATAAATTGTAATATGGCTATGTGAAATGTTCGAAAAAGTGATCTATGGCTTATTAAGTGGAATTTTTTTTGTTACGTGTGTGTGTGTGTGTACCTGCACCTCTGGCAGTGCATGTCCAGAAACCCAGAAATCATTACAAACCAATCTGGCTGACCTAACGTCTTGCGGTGGCTTCTACCAGTGCTGACAACTTTTTAGCTGCAGCAGGATAGCAATGGCAGCTACTCTAGACTTGCCTAGAATTGTGGAAATTCATGCTAGATTTTGAATAATGAGTTATTAAAATTCAGTATTTAGTTCAGCGTCAGTTCCTTACTTTCTAACGTTAAGAATTAAAAACCGCTAAAAGTGACTCAAACTACCGCAGTCTGGCTTTTTTTTTCAAATACGCCACTTCTGCTGCTAGCCAGATTGGACAGCAAGCTAAAGGATTTAGCAACACTGGTTTGTGCACAAACAATGGTAAGCAATAAACACAAACCGCGGACCGTGGGCCAGTCGTAGCGAGATTTGTTTGTTAAGGATTACGTCGCTGCCTGTTTCTTTTGGCCATTGTTTGTTTTAGACATGAAAAACCATAAAACCATCAACACACGGGCCAACGATAAGCCCACAGATAACTCGTTTACTTAGTCTTCTACCTGGTACTGACACACACACACACGCACAGTCATTCACACACACACGCATGGGAACGAAAATCACAGCTAGCATAAATATTGCAGCTTGTGCGCAAGCGAGATAGCACGAGCATGGTGTTTTTATGCGCAAAATCCGTTAGGATTTAAAGCGGCTCGAGTTTTGCTGAATGAAAAATATCATATTGAAATTCATAATAACTAAGCTCTCAAATAGAAATTTTCCTATGTATGTGTGTGTGTGGCTGTGTAACATAATCCGTTTGAGCGGCGCAAACGCAGACACCGAGCGAAACAACAGACGCACAAATTGAAATACCAATGCAACAAAACTAATTTATTTTTATGGTCACCAAGCATAGACAATTGTTAAAATTGCGGGCGTGCTGTGCCAAAGGACCCATGTCCTTAGACATAGCCATCAATGCACATCCAACGGTTTTTATTTTGTACACAGGCTCAAGGCAACAGAGCGACGGCGCAGCGTGCAAGATTTGCAAAGTGTGTACTATTGTCGCAGTCGTGCCCTTCTCTCTCTCTTTTTCTTTTCGTGTGTGTGTGTGTATGCTTGAGTGCGACAGCGATAGCAGCAACCTTCTAGGAACGTAACAAGATATGCAACTAGTGATGAGCAGCGCTGTGATTTTTGAAGGCTCACCACGATACGTGACTATTGCTGTGACTATAGTTTATGTACGTGTGTGAGTGATTTTTAATGATTTTCTGAATAAAGTTTAACTCCGATAGAGCTAGATGCTATATTTACTTGCATTATTATTATTGTTTGTTGCTATTTAATACTATAGTTATAAAATATTTTTTTTATGCATATTCTTTGCCGTGATCTTTCGGTGTGTGTCTGCGCTTCCTTCGGTCACAGTAACACGTCCACGCCTGCCGCTCATCTCTAATGTGTAGGCAGTATGCAACACTTGTTTGGTATACGTGCTGTTGTTGTTTTTCGCAGGTAAAATTGTGTGTGTGGGTGCGCATGCGATGTGTGTCAGTATGTGTGTGTGTGCGTGCGTGATTTTGCCGAAAAACTTGTTTGCAGGAGCAAAGCCATGAAATCAGTTAGTTTTCGGTATTCAAAGCAAACAGAACGGGAGCACGGAGCTGTAGAAATTGAAAAGTGGAAAGAGTTTTTGAAATAAATGAATAGCAACAGCTCCTCTACTGGAAATCACAGCCCCAAGATGAGCAAAGAGCAGCAGGCCGAAGGTGGCGGCTCGACAATGAAATCCACCTCAGAGTTTGCAAACAAGACGCTGCAGGATTACGAGGTGCTGGCCGTGATGGGCAACGGAGCCTTCGGCACCTGCTACAAGGTGAAGGATAAGACCACTGGCGT
This sequence comes from Drosophila mojavensis, assembly GCF_018153725.1. Classification (NCBI taxonomy): domain Eukaryota; kingdom Metazoa; phylum Arthropoda; class Insecta; order Diptera; family Drosophilidae; genus Drosophila; species Drosophila mojavensis. Next base: position 7,648,153 of record NW_025318667.1, read on the forward strand.
GCTCTACGCCTGGAAGGGCATGAACTACGATGAGCTGGACGACGAGAAATGTGAATCTCTTATATCCGAGATAACTGTGCTCCGACAGCTGCAGCATCCCAATATTGTGCAGTACTATCATCACCTTGTCAATCGCGAAGCCAAGTCCATTTATATTGTGATGGAGTGCTGCGACGGCGGTGATCTCGCCCAGCTCATACAGCGTGCCCGCTCACAGCGGAAGCGTTTCGAGGAGCCGTACATCTGGCGCGTGCTCTTCCAGCTGTGCCGTGCACTGCAGGTGTGCCATAATAAGATACCCAGTGGAACGATTCTACATCGGGACATCAAGCCGGCGAACATCTTCCTGGATGCCTGTGGGAATGTGAAGCTCGGGGATTTTGGCTTGGCGCGTGTCCTACGCCGCGATCAGAGCTTTGCGGCCAGCTTTGTGGGCACGCCGCACTACATGAGCCCGGAGCTGGTCAAGGGCCGGCAATACGACCGCAAGAGTGACGTCTGGGCTGTGGGCTGTTTGATTTACGAGCTGTGCGCATTGCGTCCGCCGTTCCGGGGACGCGCCTTTGAGCAGCTCTCGGAGAATATTGCCCATGGCCAGTTCAGCTGCATTCCGGCAGTCTACAGCGCCGATCTGCAGTCGATAATTGGCTTTATGCTGGCCGTGGATCATGAGCAGCGACCGGGCATTGAGGTGATCACTCGACATCCACTGCTGGTGCGGAACATCAACCAATTGCCAGCTGAATTTCCGCGCCTCGTGGATGCTGGCGAGGATTTCCAGTTGCCCGGTGCGGGCAAGCTATTTCCCGACTCGCCCGAGCTGTCCAGCACACTCTTCACGGAGCAGTATAGCTTCAATGAGGGCTACGGCCAGCGGCGTCTGAGCGTCACGGGCGTCTTTACGCCCGATCTGCGCAACGAGCTTTTCTACTCAGCTAAGCGTCGCATCTTTGGCAGCAGGCAGCTACTCAAGTCGGATCCATCGCTCTACGAGAGCATCAAGCGTGAGCATAGTCCGCAACGCATCACCCAGAACATATTCGATGAGGCGCTGCAGAAGCGTATGCATGCCATACGGGCTCAGGAGTCGCTACTGGAGCAGCGCGCGAATGAGCTGGCGGCGGCCGAGCAGCGCGTGAAGGCAATGGAACGCGAGCTGCGGCTTAAGTTGGAGCAGGTGGAGCAGCAGGCGCAGGCGCAGGTGCAGGCACAGGCACAGTCACAGAAACTGTGCACTTGCCAGATGGTGCCGCCCGTGCCGCCACGCAAGCCGCTGGCCAAGCACCACGATGACACCTATTGCAGCATTGAGCTGAATGAGACGTCGCCAACGGTGGCCAAAATGAATCTGGCCCTGATGACGGCGCCCAAACAGCTGCAGCTACAGAGCCAGAGCAGCACGTTGCGCAAGGTCACGTTTCAATCACCGCCCAAGTGCAGCAAGTTTGGGCCGGAGCAGTCAGCTGGTGCTGCTCCTGCTCCTGCTCCCCCTGTGCTGCCCATGCAGACGAGTGTCTCCAGTAATGAGTCTGCCCAGAGTGAGGCCTCTAGCACGCGTCGCAAGTCCATTCTGTCTCTGTTCGGGCTGAGTCGAGTGAGCAAGGCGCCGGCCAAATCTACAGCAGCAGCTGCAGCTCCAACTTCAGCTGCAACCAAGCAGCAGCAGCGACGCCCGCCCTTGGCTGTTAAGCTGCCAGCTACGCAGCAACTGCCGTCCCAACAGCAGCAACAGCAACAAAAACAACCGCAGCAGTTCAACAACATGTGGACTAAGGAGCAAAAGCGAGCAGCCTTCGACCTGCTGGCGGCCATGAATGCTGCGGAGAAGGATTCAGCCAGCGTGGTGGCCGCGCGTCGTCAGCAGCTGCGGCAATCGGTGCGCGAGCGCAACAGCAGCATGCAGCGCAATCGTGCAATGAGACGTTCCCTCGTTCTGACAGCTGGCGGAGCACAGCCGAAGCCATTAATGCTTGGCTCGCGTGAACAAATGTTGATTTAAGTTGCAATCGAGGAATCCGTTTCGAGTGACTGAAGGGGGCACTCAAAGTGGCCCGCCTTGTGATGTGGACTAAGTACCAATTTTTTTGTCAATCTTTTTTTTTTCAACTACAATCTTGTTCCTACTTTATGTTTAAATCGTGTATTTTATAGTTGTAAGCAAATACAAACATATATGCAATTTACAATTTAATAAAAAACAAATTAGCCGTTAGAATTGAATTCCTTGTTCAGATCGATATATATCGGAAGTAGGCGCAGCAAATAATTGTTGCGATTTAGTAAACGTGCGTATCAAGGATTAGAAAGAAAATTGATTTGGTAAAATTATTAAAATAATTGAGTAAGTGAATAAATTGTGGGAATTGTGCAGCAGCTATAATTGAATAATTGCATTCGCAGTGCTGGCCAATGACTGACCAGCGTTTGATAGGTAAATATCGTAGTGAATATCAGTTGCACTGCTCATCTCTAGCAAACGATATTTAGCGGGGTTTTGTTATTGTTTTCTACTTGTTTGTTTACATTTAAAATTGATAGTAGTGCTGGTTAATGATTGACCAGCGATTGATAGGTAATTATCGATATTAGCTGCAGTGAATATCAGTTGCACTGCACATCTCTAGAGCACCACATTTAGCGGGTTTTTGTTTTTGTTTTCTTTTTGTTTACATTTAACATGTTTACGCTTGTCGATGAGGATGTGCCCGAATTTCTCTTACAACGTGATACAGTCGCTTACTGCAGTCAGCTGCATGTCCAGAAATCCAAATCTAGCCTTGTGCTGGGACGCAATCTTAAGTTCTATGAATTCCGCAAAAAGGAGTTGTTGCACTACATCGATCTCAAAGAATCGAGTCTCCAGCAGCTGGCGACAGAACTTAGATCGTACAATGGACCGCTCAGTAGATTTCTCATACGCGATGATGTGGCCGATATCAGCGGCGATGCCACCAGTTACAATATGCTGCATGCCCCCGAAGATCTGCCCCTGAGCATAGGCAAATACGTTTGGCTGGGCGAGCACATATACGTGCTGCTCCAGTGCTGGCAGAAGTTGCTGGTGCTGCAGCGACCGGCCGAACAAGGCGCCAGTTTTAAGCTAATAGCGCAGCATGATAATCTGCAGGAGTACCGGCTGGTCAGGGGCCCTATCAAGTATCAGGCCTATGTGGAGCTGGAGTTCACCAATGGAAAGCGATTGCGCACAAATTTTCAAGGTAGTGAGGCGCCAGAGAGTCCTTCAACTAGTAGCGGCAGCACTGTTGTTGGATTCAAGCGGTTGATGCAGCGCGTCCACTGCGCACGCGCCGAGCTGCATTCGCAACGCACACAAACTCAGCTGGACTTTATGCAGTCACGCGAGCTGCAGGCCTTCGGCTTGCCGGGCCAGCGTTCGTTGCTATTGGAGGAGAAGCAGCTGCTGCGACGCTGCGGCGACATATGGACACGCATCTGCGGCGACTCTCTGGTGCTGGGCATCCTCCTGACCAATGCGGCGGGCAGCAATTACAACAGCACGTTGCATGCTCTGCGCCCGCTGCTGCGCCTGCCTCAGGGTCCTGGCCTAAACTACGTGTATCGACTGTACGAGCTGCCGTTGCAGGCTGATGGCCAGCCGCCGGAGGATTACGACCAGCTAGCCCAGTTCTGGGCCCTGCAGGAGCAACAGTCGAGCAACTCGGGCTTAAGCTGGCAGCCCGCCTCTCGTGTTGACCAGCTGTCACCTGAGCGCAGCGTCGTGCTGCTGGTGCGCCTGCAGCTGGAGGATTTGCTAACGCTGGACAGCATACAACTGCTTGCCCTGTACGAGCTGCAGGACGAATGCCGGCGGCAGCTGCAGCTGCATTTAGCCAGCATCAATGTGGCCGCCTTGCTGCAGCAGCAGGAGCTGCATGTGCCCAGCTTTTCGCCGCGGACGTTGCATCAGGATTTTCTCGCCGTGATCATGACTCAAGCCGCGCACTGCGCTTTGCGACTGGTGTTCCAGGACGTCGATCAGCAAACCCAATTCGAGCAGCTGCTGCTGACCAAACTCAACTTTGTGACCACAGCTGTGCCGCAGGAGAAGCAGCAAGGTCAGCGGAGAGATTGTGAGTAGCTCAGCTCCTTTATATAAGTGAATCTCTAAAGAATCTCTCTCTGTCTTCTACAGCTGTACAACTGCTTGATGACTCTGGTGCGGAGCAGGAGTTTGCCTTTGGCCATAGCAATATGAATGGCAACAGCAGCTGCACTGCACCTACCCAGCGCATCTTCTATAATGGCCCGAAGCAGCTGCTTCTGCTGCGCAACGATCCTGGCCAGCATTGGCAGCTCTATGCCAGCACAGAGACGCAGCTCTGCCTCCTGCTGCGCCGCCTGCTACGGGATCTCTTACAGCTGCACTGCAATCTCTCGCTGCTCGACCTGCAGGCGGAGGCGTGCAGTGCGCCCCCAAATGCAACACTACTCCTGGAATCCGCGCTGCGCGACGAGCTGCAAGCCCGAGCCGATCTGCTGCAGCTGCAGCCAAAGCGAGCGCAGCTTCAGCGCCTCCATCAACTGGAAATGGCCAGCGATTCGCTGATAACTGTGATAAAGACCCAAATGCAGTTAGATACTAGCTAGCTGCTGCTTGGGGCAACATTTAATATTCAGTGTTCATTAGAAAATATTTTTGTTTTACCTTTTATTAAAACATCATTTTGTATACAATATATGCGGGCATTTATTATTTATTACACAGTAGAGAAATGTTTCGTGCTTAAATATAAATCAAAAATAAAACTTTTAGCTTGGACGGACAGTTTTATACATGAAGCTTATCCTGAATAGGAATATATATGTAGGTCATATATGCTTTTTAGGATTACACTTGCATTACACTTGCCTCTTATGCAATTTGCAGAATTGCACAAATTGTTAAGAAACATTTACAATTTTATACACAACAAAACTTAAAACTAATTTAAAGCACTTCAAATGAATTTTGTTATGGAAAACTTCGAGTATATAAAAATATATGTATATATAGATGTAGATATCGAGAGCCTAGAGTTTTTCCGAAAAGTTTCGTGAGCTTCGAGCACTGCAACTGCTGCGCCGCTGTTGCTCCTCGCCTTTGATGATATTGTCAAGGACATTCTCCAGATTTTGTGTAGCCGCCGAGAGCTCGGCATTGTCGCTGTACGAGTCCTCGACAATCTCTTTGACCTTGTTCAGCAGCAGCTTAAAGTTAACCATTTCCGTATCACGCATATCCACATTGACCGACTGCTCCAGCAATGCGCCCAGTGGCAGCTGCTGTTGCTGTTGCTGCATGTTGCTGGCAGCCGAGTGCAACAAACTGGAGCGTCGCTGATCGAACCACAAACTAATGTCGCTCAGTGAGTAATCCGATTTGTTGGCCTCCAAGTAGCTGCGGTTCAACTCGGCGCCATTGACTAAGGGGGGAGTAGTTTTCAGTTATAATTTGTAGGATATTACAATATGTTACAGTTCTTACTTGAATGTGTTAAATTGGCGCCCACAGGTGCGTACATATCGTATGCAGCTTTTGCAGCTGGCGGCGAGGAACGTTGCGGCGTGCTGGCGTTGAGGAACGTGGAGCTGATCAGCGGTGCAGCAGACGAAGCGCGCTGCATAAGCAAAGGAAATCATCAGATATATATGATCAGACTTGTATATATATATAGCTCACCGATAATTGTCGCATGTCCTCAATTATTTGCAGCAAGAAACTTTGATGGGCGCTCAGAAAATCACATATTTGAGCGCTCGATGTGCTCGGCAGCTGTTTCAGTTGCATCTCCAGTTTGCTGCAAGGAATGAGTATGACAAGCTATTGCAAAGGTAATACGCGTTCTATTACTCACACATTCTGCAGTAAAACACGGTCGATAATGGATTGTAAGCGCTCCGAGGCGCTGCTCGCCAGCCCAGTTAAGGAGCCTGCAATGTGTAAAGGGTATGGGTTGAATTATCGAAAAAATTGGTTCAAATACTTTTCCAAGGACGTACAGAGTTCCTGTTGTGGTTGCTGCTGCAGTTGCGGCTGAGGCTGCGGTTGCGGCTGCGCCTGGGGCTGGGGCTGTGGCTTCTCGTTTGGCGACGCTTTGAGACGCAACGTTGAGTTGCTGCGAATGCTGCGCGTTTCGGCGGGGATGGGCGCCAATTCGGTTGCATTGCTGGGCTGGCCGATGCCCGCGCCGCTTTCCTGTGCATTGCAGAAGCCGCGTCGCTCCTCCTCCTCGGCATCGGCGCGCTGGCCTTTCTGTGCATAGGGAAACCAGCTGCAGAGGCGTGCCAGATGTTGGGTCCAGCGCTTCGGCTGCGGCTGATCCTCGACAAAGACTTCGCACATGCGATGCGACGGCTCATGCTTGCCACTCACATGCACGGCCGAGGCAAAGCAGGGCAGGCACAGCGACAGATCACGACACACTTGGCACTTGAAACGTATGCCAATGATGTGCTCCATGCGACAGCCGGCGCACTGATTGCTGTGTATCAAGTGCTCCGTGTCCTCGATGCGCTTGATCAGAGCCAACAGATTGCCATAGATTAGAAAGCGTGTCTGGGTGTGCGTCCACAAATTGTGAAACTGCTGCTCGCCAAGGCCGGCGAGGCCGTGCGGACAGCGGGCAAACGACTGCTCCAGCATCGGCTGCAAATTGTGGGGTCCATAGGCTTTCGACTCGCCCAGATAGCTAAATAGCTTGCTCAGCGTAAGCAGAAGCTGCTCAAATGCATAGCGCGAAACACACTGAAATTTGGCATCGGCCAGCATGCTATAGAAGTCGCTAACCATGTGCTCGCTGCTGTACAGCTTGCAGAGCAGCAAAAAAGTCACCTTGATCTCCAGCAGCGAAATGGAGTGACGTCGTTGCCTGCAAAGGAGAAACAGGGAGAGACAGAGAGAGATATGGATAAATACATCTATCCATAGCACAGACAAAGGCAACTCTTACGGATCGTAGATATTCCAAAAAAAGTTGGCCAACAGTGCAGTGGCCGTGTCGAGTTGATAGTTTTGTGTTTTGGTAAAATGTCCCAGTTTCTCGCAGGCGAAATAAATGTCGTGCAGCAGCGAGGTTAGCTGAAACGGCGGCACCATCAAATTCAAATTGCAATTGCTGCTGCTCACGGGCATGCCATGGCGTTGCAATATGGCCATCACAAGTTTATAGGGTATTTTACTAGCTGCAAATGCCAGAAAATTGCGAAATCAGAAAGAAGTCAAATGCGATGCAAATTTAATAAAATTTTAGCTTACTGTGAAATATCTTCTGCAGGGCGACAAATTTGCTAGCACATCGATAGACGGTATATTTGTAATTGCCATAGTCCAATTGCAGTTTGCTTATAATCTCAGTCAGGTTGCAGGCAACTTGTTGCGGCACCTGTTGCTGTTTTTTGCTTTCGAGTTGTTGTCCTTTGTTGTTCGCCAAGGACGCGACGGCGGCGGCGCCTGTGCGCAGCGTTGTCAATGGTGGGTTTACTGCAGTACTCAGCATATTGCACAGTTATTCTATTATTCCTGGTGTGATTTTGTAATAGTACTTTATTTATATATATCTATTATAGTTTTCAGCGTCGTTTTCTCTTGATTCTGGCGTTCTCCACGACGTTCGTTAGCGCAAAAGTCAAATTTGAAATGAATGTGTGGCAACGCTGTTGCGCATGCGCTTAACAACACTGCAGTGCTGCCAGCTGATACAACATTCGGCCGTTGCACTTTGAAATGCATTTTAATCGAGTTGGCGTGTTCCATCAAATTTTTTTCAAAACAAATGATATTTGTGATTTATATAATCATCTAAATATTATTCTGCTATTTCTTAAAGCAGCATAAATGATAATGAGCCATATAACAATTTGATTGACCGCTTTTAGCTGAGTATGTAGATCATTAATCACTTGCAGGAAGCGTCATCGATATTTTTATCGATTATTTTAAGTTAAGTCAATGGGTGGCAATTTATTTAAGTAACTGAAACGGGCCTATGGAACGAATGCGTGTAAATCATTTAATAAAAATATGAAAAAATAATTGAAACACATACATATATAAGTTATACAACTGCTTATAATGTGCAGCCGACCTAACAGCAGCAGTGCAGTCACTACATGACATTCTAAACACTATCTTTTATCATCATACCTTCCCTACTCAGCTATTCTCACATAATATTAACCGTTTCTTCTTGAAATACATGCGCTCGTATGAACATACATACATACATTTGTATATGGTTCAGTGCCTGTACGATAATCTAAACTAAGTATGTGACGCCCACTCTCAAGTCGCTGATTGACTAGCTGACAAATTGTTGCAGTCATATCATTGCCCCACCCATTTCCCACCTGTGCAAAATGGTTCAAATGTCATAAGAAGATGGAGCACACATGTCATGCCAGCACAAAGCTCATGCATGCATACATACATATGTACATGTATATATGTACATGTATATACATACAGACACAGCCATAGATACTTGGACAAGCACACCTACATACATATATGTACATATACAATTGCAATTGCATTTGCATGCACAACGTACAATGGCGGACAGAGAAATGGGTCTGGGAACAATGAGAAGCATGTTGGGCATCGTTGGCGTCCAACTGCCTGCACCAGGCAATAATAATTCGCCAGTGCCAGGCCATTGACAATGTCGGTGCCATAATGGCTCTCCACTGACTGACTGACTGACTGCTGCAGAATTTCTTATACCCTGTGCCGATAGTTGTGTCAAGGGATATACATATATTTACATACATATATACATATGTATGTATATAAAATGAGAAGCTGTTATGTTGTCGATGTCTTCAAAGTTCCAGACTTAATTATAAAGCTAAAGGATTGAGAGAGAGATTTAATTTATTAAATTTCGTGTTGCTTCTTATTTTATTTTGTTTGATTTTTTCTGATATTATAATTTACTTCTGGTTTATTTTCATTTTAAATATTACTTAGATTATGTTTATTTATTTTGTTCTAAATTGATTTACATATCTCTTAGATCATTTCACTTTAGACAGCTCTAATTACAGGGTATTGTAAAGTGACATATGCCAATTGTCACATTTGCTGCTTTTGTTGTCAATGCTGCCGACAGAGGGCGCTACACCTACAATTGTGAGAGTCGTCTAAATGAATGAATTAAGTCAGCCATGTGACATAACTGGAATGACCGCCCAGCTGCTGCTGCTGCTGCTGCTGCGGATGCCCAAAGTCCCAGTCTCAGTCGCTGGCTTACGTTAAGTCCCTTAGTCCCCTGGCTAGAGTCGCAGCCGAGGCAACTGCTGCCAACGCCTCACGTTGAACATTTGCCACATTGTTTTGTTGCTGTCATTTCTGACGCCTTCTCTGTTGCTGCCGTTGCCGTTGCTGCTGCCGCTGCGGCTGCTACTACTGTTGGTGCTGCCGTTGTTTGTGTTGTTGTTGTTGTTGTTGTGATTACGTATTTGCTGGCCGTTGCCAAAGTTATATGGCGCACACGTACAACAGCAGCTCCCGCTGCAGGACAATGGCAAATGCCAGAATGCAAATGGCGTGTGGACGTGAACGAATCGCGCACACGGCGCAAAATGTTGTTGGCCTGCCCTCTTCAATTACATATGCAGGCCGTGGGAGGCTGAACTCATCACATTGCACTTAGCGATGAGCGTGACACGTGACACGAACAGAAATTAAAATGTGCTATGCAGTTTCAAGTGCACGTGTATGCAGATATACGGAGATAGTATGAAAGAAAATACTAATATGAAAAAATTGGCTATAAACGTAATTAAATGAATTAATTTATTATTTATTCAATAATAATTTGCATAATGGATTTGAATAATTAAATGCATATTGCATCGATAGTCGTTTGCTTTGAGCCAGATGCACCCGAGGCTCATCTCTAAATCGAATAACCAGTTACTCTGGCCTAGTGTTACGGGTCTGCCGTCCAGCGCGCCAATTAAGCAACAAAAGGCTGGCCGCTTTGGGGTGGGGCTGCGCCTCCGCCATTACCGTTACCGTTACTGTTGGCATCGTCGGCACGGCGATGTTGACGACTTGGCCGCCATTAAAACGAAGCGACGTTGTGAAATGTTTTGATGAAGCCAATGCCCTGCCCACTCGCCCCCAAAAACGAGCTGTCTCTGCGCAACTTTTAAAGCGATTGTTGTTTTTTTTCTTCTTGTTTTCTGCTCCTGTTTGTTGCACATTTTGCAACAAAGTTTCCTCTGAGATGCCGTTGCTCTGGCGCACCGGCCAATACGTTTGCCAAATGGCTGCAGCGCCCAGCGTCCGACTCCTATGGCCTAGGGCATTCAATTTCTCTTAACATTTTCTAGTTGTTGTTTTCCGTTTATTCTTTCTCTCTTTCTTCTTTTTCTTTATTATTGTTTAAAGAGGGAAGCAGGAAACAACAACACGAATGGGAGAGTGGGGAAGCAGAACTTGAAGTCGGTGCGCACAACAAGTGGACATAGAGTAGGAGCCAAGATGGCCGCCTGCCTGCCTGCCTGCATCCTTGGCTGCCTTTGCTTGGTAGGCTGCTTGGCTGCTAGTTCGTATGTAGCTCGTTAACGGTAATGGGAGCAAAGGCTGGTCTATTACGGGTCACGTGGATGGTTTAATTATGACTTTCAGTGCTTGCACTATTATCACATAATAAAAAATGCATTTGCTGCTAATGATGTGAATTTCATGAAATGTGCAGTATTTCAATTCATTAGACGCATTGAAAATTGAATAAAAATTTTAGCACAATTCTAACTTTAATTTAACATCTAATTGACATTCAAACTGATTGCCAAAAAAATGCTCGACATGCTGTGAGTCGAGCACGTCAACTAAGCACATTGTGATCACGTACATAATTACTAGATTAAAGTCGTTTGTCATTTTAATCGAAAGCGTCTGATGGAAATGAATGCATATGTATGTATGTATATATATATATATATATATTTTTTTTTTTTCATTGAAATGTTTGCTGCTCTTTGCACTGCCAGCGCGTGTGCAAACAGACACACACACACATCGACTATTTATTTACCCACGAAATGCACACCTCAGCAATATGGCCGCCATTTATTTATTTATGTGACAATAAAGCACACAATGTTCGCGCCGTTATGTCACTTCCATTTATTGGGACTGAAAATGAAATGGAATGTAAAAATAAAACAAACAAAAAAATGCATTGCGCTGTCCATTGTAAATATCGTTCGTGCACGAATAATATCGATAGGCGATCTCCTGACACGCGCCCACCGCTGCAGCTGATCGGCTCCCATTTGGAAACAAAATGGCTGCTGCTGCTCATTTCAAATCGAACAAATTTTAATGGCTACTTTTCGCATGTGTGGGAGGAAAAGAAAGAGAGAGAGAAAGAGAAAAAGAAGAGCGAGCGAGGAAGAGAGTAAATATTAAAACGTCTGGTGACTGGCGCTCGTTGCTGAATGGCCGACGTCAATCCAATTAGTTGCGGACAGTGCAAACACGCAGCGTCCGGCATCGTCTACTCAGTTTCACTTCGAATGTGGCTGCCGGGCAATAAAAATGAAAACAGCAACAAACAACAATATCAGCAGCAGCTAGAACAGCAACAACAGTAGCAGCCAGCAACAGCAGCCGCAGCAGCAGCAGCAGCCGCAGCAGCAGCAGCTGCAACAATAACAACAGTTGCCCAAGTGGTATGAAGAAGCAAGCGAAGGGACATGGAGCCATGCCGAACGGGGCCACATTCACACGCATTGGCACGTGGACAGGCAACGTGTGTGTGTGTTGTTGTTGCTATTGTTGCTGTTGCCATTGTTGCTGTGCATTGGTAAGTTGATGCGGGTGATGGACGCGCACGAAGAGAAGCTCTTAAATACCTCGCACTGTTGCAGAGGCTGTGGGGTATGCTAAGCATATTGAGATCTTATCTTTTTGTATGTGCTACTCTCTCAAAGAAGAAAAGTTAAAATTACTATTATTGGTGTAAAAATATATATATTTGTTCGATAAATCTTCAAAGCTCTTGATGTCAAACATTTATCGATAATATGCTGAATTGGAATTTTTTTAAAATTATACTTAGCTTGGAATTTAAATATATATTTATATAAAATGATACATAAGACTTATAAAGACTTGTAAAATGTTGATAAAAATCGATAGTTATCGATTAACACATATTTATATTTCCTATTATATATTCCATTTGATGTTCACCAATTTTTAGTCAGAAAAGAGCAGAATACTTTTCTTTTACAGCTAATTACAGGGTATTGCGTCGTCCATTTCTAAGAATCACTTCACTCACACGTCCATTTTTTCCTTGGGCTTTCAACTATTTATGAGGTTGAGCTGTTTGCTTAGTTTTTATTATATTGCAAAAGGACTTCTGACTTGTGACTTGTGTCATAATTTAATTTTGTCCGAGGGCTTTCACTGAAATCATTGTGAAAATTTAATAGTCGTTTAATTTTAATTGGATTTCAAATCGAATTCGAAAATGCTTGGAGAGTTTTATTTCACTAGACGTAAAGTAAAAATAGCTTTTAAACTTGAGATATAAATATTTTGTTAATGGTTATATATAGCATTATTTCATCTTTAGCTTAAAGTCAGCTGAAGCTCTCATTTTCTCGTCTCTTGATCAATTCTGTTGGTATTCCACTTTAAATTCCATGTCCTTTGTAATAATTAGAAATTAATGTGTTATAGCTTATGTTATTTCGTTAAATTGAAATATAATAGCAATTCCGTTTGCGTAAAACATTTTCAATGAATTTATTTCAAATTGAGATGCGAATTTTTGGCCCAATCAGCTTTACGCATTTTAAGCCAACTAGTTAATCAATTGTATGCCAAACGTATGGGTGATGGAGTCAAAGATACCTTGTAAAATTTTGCACTCTACGATGGCTTGCTGTAAGGGCAACCTTTTATTGTTATATTATATTAAAGAATTTATAGTCAATGAGAATGTCGAATTTGAAACGTATTTTCTGTTATCGATTGCAGTAATCGATAACTCAAAACAGATATTTAGGCAAATATCGATGCTGAATATACGAACATGAGATGAGATTATTTCATTACAAATTTGTCAAGATAAAATGCCCTTCATTAGAGCATTTTTTAATGGGTACATACAATAAATGTGTGTTACATATATATAAATATATATATATATTTGAATACACATTTGTACTTAAAATTTCAATAAACTAATCAAATATGTGAGAATGCATGGAAATGCAGGCATGCAATTTAACAAACGATGCATTTTGGCTAAACCGCACTCTCGAGTCCAACAACGCTCAAATGGCCAACAACAGACGACTGACTGACTGCTGTTGAAGATTGGGTGAGTCGATGGGCGTGGGCGTGGACTGGCGAAAGGTGTCTTCATTGGCAGCAGCTTTAATTAAAAAGTTACCTGCAAAAATGTATAGCTATTTTTGCCCGCCAGTCATTGCAAATGTTTGCCCGACCAGAGGGAGGGGGCAACGACGATGAACTGAGAGGCCAACCCCAAGCAAAGCAACCCATCGAAGTTGCCAGTCAATGGAATTTTGCAGGTTTTGCGGTGCTCTAGCTAAACTTTCAATTAGATTGTGCCAACACTCGATGGCCTTGCACCCGCTGCTCAGAGCCAAGAGCCAAGCTCGAGCCCAAAACACGTTTTCATTCCCAATTGCAGTTGCACTTGCTGGCCCCCTCGCTCTCGCCCTCTCTCTGGCTCTATCTCTACCCCTCTCTCTCTCTCCCTCTTTGCCTTTGTCTTTGGTTTTTAGTTGTATCCGTGTCCATATTCCGTTCAACTAGGTTAGCATAGCCAGGAGGCATTTCAGGCCAACTCTTGGCCCCTCGCTGCCCGCTGTCCCCTGCCCGCTGCCTGCTGCCCACTGCTGGCTGGGCACTTCCTCCTGGTTAGCCATTTGCCACATATTTCTTTATCAATTTGCGTTTACATATTGCATTTTAATGAATTTTCTGGTGCCATTTAAAATTGCTTTAAGCCTTTCCGCTTCCAATTCGAGTCCATTCAAAGTGTGCGCATCGAGCATCCCATTGCCACTCCCTGCTCTCCTCTGCAGCATCTGCTCTGCTTTAATGCAACGCAAAGGCTCTTCGATTTGCAATTTTCCCAGAATTTCATCAAATTTTCAACTTTTGCATTTTGATAGTCAAAGTCTTGGGCTAAATGGAATTTGTATTGGCTTAAATCGAGCTCGATTTCAATTCGTATATTAGCAAACGCAAGAGTCCTTTTCATTTTCATAGTTGATCTTTCCATCGAAATAAAAACTCAATTACCGAATGCTTAAATATTTTATCTAGAGCCCATGGAAATTTGCTTCACATAAATTAACTTGCATTTGAAAGTATTGCCTAATAGGACTCAATACATTTAACCTGTCATATGCTCAAGTGTATGGGGTAGGGTATGCTTGGCGAACAAAATACCCCTTCAGTCTTAACTAATTAATTTATCTATAGTTTATATTATATTATATCGTATTATTTTATCATACAGAAATATATAAAATGTAAAAATATGTAGCAGGCTACTAGCCTATGTATACTGTAGCTGGTTACTAGCCTATGTTATATTAGATTTAAGTTAACAGCATTATGGTTAACCATCGATAGATACACATCTATCGATAGTTAACCATATTGGTGGCTGAGGAGGCTGTCGATATGCAACATGCCATTTTGAGTAATAGAAAGAGGAGGATCGATACATTTTAAGCTTAAAGGTGAACAATAGCAGACGTGTGTATATCAAGAAATTATGAAATAAAGAAATTAAACAAAAGGCCTACTACAATCTCAGAAGTGGGATAAAGTACACTAATTTTTCAAATTAAATAAAATGAATTTAAGCATAAATGAAATTAAGCATAGACGAAGTATCTGTGGTGCAGTTAAAGAAGTGGCTAGCTGCATTGGGCTTGTCGACTCAAGGGTGCAAGACTGAACTTGTCGCTCGCCTCAATGGCGTGCCCGCAAATTTGCGCGGCAGCGCCCCCGAAGTGGAACAGGGAGAGGAGGAGTCAGATCAAACTGGAGTATCGCAGACAGTGCAAATGCAACAGGAGGAAATAGACAGGAATGAAAATATTTTGCGAGAGCTAAGTGAGCAGATCGACGCAGCAAAGAAGCAGCTAAAAAATTTTCACACACGACAATTGGACAGAGACGGCAATAGCAAGCGTGCCGAAATTAGCGCAAATGGCGTCGATGCAGAAGTTGAATTCGAAGAACGCGCGACTGACGCGCGCCAAAAGGGCGCCAGTGAAAATTGTGTAATAAATACAACGCACAATGATGAAGTGATGTCAATGATGTTTAAACTAGCTAAAGAAATTATGGTGGAATTCACTGGGGAGGAGTCTATTAGCAACTGGATAGCGCAATTGAATAATGTATCTCAATTATATCAACTAACGGACATGCAAAAAAGTTGCTATGCATGGCCAAATTAAAAGGGAAAGCCATGCAATGGATACATGATGATTCATCGAGGATTGTGCAACCGTTGGGCACATTATTGGATGGATTGGCAGCAGCATTCGGAAGCAAGATATCCAAGGCCGAAATGCGTCGCAAGTTTGGGGCACGTATATGGAGTGTCGATGAGAAGTTCACCCAGTATTATGAAGAGAAAATACGTTTAGCAAGGGAAATTCGTTTAGATGTAGACGAGCTACTGGATGGTCTCATTGAAGGAATCCCAAATGCAGTTTTACGCGCGCAGGCCAGGATACAGTGCTTTGAAGACCCCAGCAAATTGGTAAGGGCTTTTGCAGAGGTGCGTTTGCCACTGCATCGATCTACTGGAGGAAAAGGGACAACAGCAGTGGGACCAGGGCTCGATAATGCAATGAAGGAGACGCGTTGCTTCAATTGCAACTATAAGGGGCATTGGGCAAGAGATTGTCAGAAGCCCAAGAGGGAGAAGGGTACGTGCTACCACTGCGGCGCTAAGGATCATATGGTGGCACAATGCACGAAGAGGAAGGATGATATTGGAAACAATTTCGTAAGGTTAATCAGTATACATTTTAAGTCCAAAGATAATGCCTCCATTATTGCAGAATGCCTCATAGATTCAGGAAGTCCTATTTCGTTTATTAAAAAATCGTGTGTCCCAGTTGGAATAAAACTTAAAGCACACGCAGAAAATTACTTTGGGCTAAATGAAAGCCAGTTAAATGTGATTGGAAAAACATTTGTTCATATTTTCAAGAAGTTTGAGAAAATAAATTTTTGGTTAATAGTTGTCCCTGATGAATCTATGAGGTCTGAAGTAATTTTAGGGAGAGATTTCATGGAAGCTTGCAATTTATATGTTGACCCAATCGCCTTGAGAATGATTTCAGTGGAAAGAGCAGCTGGCACGTTAGATAAATCGTTAGAAAATACATTGTTAGGAAACACATCGTTAGATAAATCGTTAGAAAATACATTGTTAGGAAACACATCGTTAGATAAATCGTTAGAAAATACATTGTTAGGAAACACATCGTTAGATAAATCGTTAGAAAATACATTGTTAGGAAACACATCGTTAGATAAATCGTTAGAAAATACATTGTTAGGAAACACATCGTTAGATAAATCGTTAGAAAATACATTCTTAGGAAACACATCATTAGATAAATCGTTAGAAAATACATTCTTAGGAACCACATCATTAGATAAATCGTTAGAAAATACATTAGTAAATAAAGAAAATGAAGAATTAGGAAAGAAGTTAGTAAATAAAGTGTTAGAAAATGAAGAATTAGGAAAGAAGTTAGTAAATAAAGTGTTAGAAAATGAAGAATTAGGAAAGAAGTTAGTAAATAAAGTGTTAGAAAATGAAGAATTAGGAAAGAAGTTAGTAAGTAAAGTGTTAGAAAATGAAGAATTAGGAAAGAAGTTAGTAAGTAAAGTGTTAGAAAATGAAGAATTAGGAGAGAAGTTAGTAAGTAAATTGTTAGAAAATAAAGAATTAGGAAGGAAGTTAGTAAATAAAGTGTTGGGAAATAAAGAATTAGAAGAAAAATTATTAGACAAAGAAGAGATCGATAGGTCAAAAGAGTGTTTAGAAAAGTCAATGGAAATAAATAGCAAAAGCGTTTTTGACGATAATTTTGAAAACAGCATGCTTCAAATTAATGTGGTAGACGGAGACAATGAAAAAGAGATATATATTATCGGTGAAAATATTAGTTATGATGTGCGGAAAAAACTAATTAGATTGCTGAAAGTGGAATATGTAGATGCTGTAAGGCCAGTGAAACCTAAAAAGAAATGCGAAATGAATATACGAATTGAGAAAGCAAAACCGTTTAGCTGTTCACCAAGAAGGTTATCATACACTGAAAAGGAAAAATTACAGATAATGTTAGACGAATACCTTAGAAATGGCATCATACAACCTAGTTGCTCAGAGTATGCTTCACCAATAGTATTAGTAAAGAAAAAAACAGGAGATTTAAGAATGTGCGTTGATTTTAGAAAACTCAACAAGATCATGATCAAAGACAATTATCCTTTGCCGTTGATTGATGATTTGTTAGACAGACTAGTGGGGAAGTCTATTTTCACGAAGCTTGACCTGAAGAATGGATATTTTCATGTTTTTGTAGAGAAAGAGTCAGTAAAATACACATCGTTTGTTACGCCGTTAGGACAGTTTGAGTTCTTGAGAATGCCTATGGGATTAAAAACAGCTCCGCAAATTTTTCAGAGGTTCGTTAATGATATATTTGCAGATTTAATAAAGGAAAGCAAGGTAATTGTATATATGGATGATATAATGATTGCCAGCAAAGATGTGTCCGAGCATCTTAAGATACTAGAAGAGGTTTTAAAACGATTAGTAGAGAACAAATTAGAGTTGAGGCTGGATAAATGTGAATTTTTGCAGAACAAGGTTAAATATTTAGGATTTGTAATATCAGAAGATGGCATTAGAGCAGATGATAAGGGATTAGAAGCGGTAAAGAATTTCCCAATACCTAATAAAGTTCAGGCGGTGCAAAAGTTTTCTCGGGTTGTGCTCATATTTTAGAAGATTTATAAAAGACTTTTCAACTCTGGCAAAACCGTTGTATGACTTATTGCGGAAAGATAGAAAATTTCAATTTGAAGAAAAGGAACTAAATTGTTTTTTATGCTTGAAGGAGAAATTGTTAGAGGCACCAGTATTAGCGTTGTATAATCATAAAGATGACGTAGAATTGCATTGTGATGCCAGTGCAATGGGATTTGGAGCAGTGCTTTTACAAAAGAAAGAAGACGGAAAGCTGCATCCTGTATTTTATTTTTCAAAGCGAACGACAGAAACGGAAGCAAAATATCATAGTTTTGAACTGGAAACTTTAGCCATTATTAATGCACTTAGGAGATTTAGAATATATTTGCAAGGCAGAAAATTTAAAATAGTAACGGATTGTAATTCTTTAACTTTAACTTTGAATAAAATAGATCTTAACCCTAGAATTGCAAGATGGGCATTGGAAATGCAAGAATTTGATTATGAATTAGTGCACAGGGCTGGAAGTCAAATGCAGCATGTAGATGCATTAAGTAGATATAATAATACCATTATGGTAACAGAAGCAAATAGTTTTGAGACTAATTTAATTATTTGCCAGACGAAAGATGCAAAGTTACAAGAAATTAGAAAATTGTTAGAGAAACAAGAGCATAAATTATTTGAAATGAGAAATGGTGTTATATTTAGGAAGACAAATGATGATAGACTACTATTTTATGTACCAGAAAAGATGGAAGAACATGTATTGTACAAATATCACAATGAATTAGGGCACGTTGGAAGGGACAAGATGCTTAATGCAATAAGTAAATCATATTGGTTTCCCAATATGAAAAAGAAAATTTTAGAACATATTGAAAATTGTTTGCAATGCATAGCATTCTCGCCTAGAACGGGCAAAGCAGAAGGGTTGCTGCATAGCATTCCAAAGGGGAATAAACCGTTCCAAATAATTCATATTGACCATTATGGACCAGTGGATAACGGCAGATCAAAGAAATACATTTTTGCAGTAGTAGATGGGTTTACAAAGTTTGTCAGATTATTCACTACTAAAACAACAAGCACTAGGGAAGTTGTAAAGGCATTGAGAGAATATTTTAGAACATACAGTAAGCCAGAATGTATTATATCAGATAGAGGAAGTTGTTTTACGTCAACGGAGTTTGACCAATTTTTAGAAGAAGCAAAGGTAAAGCATATTAGGATTGCAACGGGATCGCCACAAGCGAATGGTCAGGTGGAGCGAATAAACAGAAGTTTAGGTCCGATGATAGCTAAACTAATAGAAGGTGATAATGGACAGCATTGGGATTCAATAATTGAGAGGGTGGAATATGTTTTGAATAACACTCAACATTGTAGCACCAAGCAATTGCCAAGCGTAATGTTATTCGGAATAGCGCAAAAAGGGGAAATTAGTGATAGTTTAGGAGAGCAATTAGAGAAAATAATAGGATTAGATATATGCAGTTCACAGAATTTAGAAGATATTAGAGAACAAGCACAACATTATCAATCTGCAGCACAAACACGGAATGAAGAGAACTTTAATAATGCTAGGAAAGCTGCAAAAGTATACAAGCCAGGAGATTATGTAATGGTTAAGAATTTTGACAACACGGTGGGAATATCAAGGAAATTAATACCTAAATCCAAAGGACCATATGTCATAGATAAAGTACTGAAGAACGATAGGTATTTGATAAAAGACGTTGACGGTTTCCAATTATCCAGGAATCCTTATCAAGGTGTTTGGAGTGCAAGCAATATAAGACATTGGATAAAAGCATAAGAGAGATAATAACTTATATTTTAGATATTAATTTCATAACTAGTGTGTAACATTTAATTAATAATTTAATTTTTATAACATGTAAATAGAATATCGGTAAGAATTTTTTTTTTGTATCAAACATGTAAACACAATATTATTTTTAGGAAGTTAAGTATCAAATATTATATAAAATTAACAGAGATAGAGGGCTATCTCAGAGTCAGGATGGCCGAATTGTAGCAGGCTACTAGCCTATGTATACTGTAGCTGGTTACTAGCCTATGTTATATTAGATTTAAGTTAACAGCATTATGGTTAACCATCGATAGATACACATCTATCGATAGTTAACCATATTGGTGGCTGAGGAGGCTGTCGATATGCAACATGCCATTTTGAGTAATAGAAAGAGGAGGATCGATACATTTTAAGCTTAAAGGTGAACAATAGCAGACGTGTGTATATCAAGAAATTATGAAATAAAGAAATTAAACAAAAGGCCTACTACAAATATAACACACATTTCTCATATACATCGTGTATATCCATTTCCAAAAATAACCTTTGGGTATACAATCAAGTAGAGTATCTTTCAATGCATCGTTTCTGCTGTGTCATTTCGCATAACGGAAATACTTAATCTCAAGCAAGAGGATAACTCTTTCAAACTCTCGCCACCTTATCTCTCACTGAGTGTCTCTATCCATCTCTGTCGCTTGCTCTGCCCTTAGCTCCTTACGTTTTCTCAGAAAGACATTCACTTAAAACATATTGCACTTTTATTTAGAGCGAATTCAATGGCAGTGAACATAATTTGAATACAAATCGTTGCATATTTGTTTTGATGGTCATTGCACACTTTTTTTTTTTTGTTTGTGTGTGGGGAAGGGGTGGGGGGAGTACCCCAGTGTCAGAGGAGTGGACAGCAAACTGCTTGGCAAGTGGCGTCATCCCTATCTGCGTCAGAGTCAGCGTCAGCTTCAGGAATCCTTTTCGTTGTGGTTGCGGTTGTCATGCATACCCTGTGTACCTAGATTTTGCTTTTTCGGGTAGATAGTTATTTGGACTAAAAATTAAAAAAAATACAGAAATCGATAAGTATCGATAAATGATATCGAATGTAACAAATTGAGGCATTTGTGTGAGCGTAAGAGCTGAAAACGTTTGATTTGGATTTTATTCACTTTCATTATAGATTAGTTTATGCATTTCAGCAAAATCGATAAATATCGATTGACAGAAATACTTAGATATTAATAACTATGGAAGCCATATAGTGCTGTATATTTGTTAGGCTATGTGCGCCTTTTTAAAATGATTCATATTCAACAACAAGGTATCTGCCAGTCGTGTGCACCTCTTATAAGTATTATTCTCTATTGATGTTCAGACTACTTTTGGTAACTCGCAGCTAGTTCAAAATATACAGGGTATCTGCCAGTCGTATGCTTATGTGTGTTGAGCTCACTTGTTCTATTAGTTGCCTCAAGGCTTTTATCTGTTTGTGACATTTCAAAGGTATTTCAGCACGGCTAAGGAAAATTGTTAGCTCCAGACTGGGTATCTCAAGCTCGAGCAGGCAAGCGAAAAGCAGACTAAAGTCTTAACTGAGCTTTGCCAGAGGGGTTTCAGCTTGAAAAGTGTCGTGTAAGGTATACTCTAGTCGGGCATGCTGAACTGGTTGTTGTTGTTGTTGGTGTTACTGGTGCTTGATGTATTTCATGAATTCTTTATCTAGTTGGTTGCCAGTTGCCATTTGGCAAGTTGGGAAAGTGAAATGCGAGTCGCACCGCACGACAGGATGCAGAGCCACGCCCCGCACCGACCGCCAGTCCCTTGGCATCTGCAATTGTGCAACATTATGACGGCTCGAACTTGGTTTATGGCTTGAGTGAAATGAGCAGCAACAGGAGCAGGAGTAGCAGGAGCAGCAGGAGCAGCAGGAGCAGCCACATTGGTAGCATTCATCAGCTGTGGGCGCTCGATGCAATTGTCAAGTGCTGCAAATGCTGCAAGTGCGGCATGCGGCATGCGGCATGCGGCATGCGGCATGTGGCATGTGGCATGCGGCAAATGTAGTCAACGGGTATTTGTGGCAACAGTGAAACCTGTGTCATGCACAACATGCGCAAATATTTAACGCAGCTGCGTGTTGCATGTCGCATGTTGCATGCTGCATTTGGGCCATGTTGCGTGTCGCTAATGCGGCGTCAAAACGTTTGGCAAGTGTCGCCGCGTTGCGGCTTAACATAAACATTGATCAATCTCAAGCACGCTC
Organism: Drosophila mojavensis; assembly: GCF_018153725.1. Classification (NCBI taxonomy): domain Eukaryota; kingdom Metazoa; phylum Arthropoda; class Insecta; order Diptera; family Drosophilidae; genus Drosophila; species Drosophila mojavensis. The sequence goes on from NW_025318667.1 coordinate 7,670,249, forward strand.
TTGGGAGTGCACACTCCTCCCCCCCCCTCCCATCCCTCTCTCTTTCTCTCTCTCTCTCTGCACACACATTTGTCTACAATGATGATTGAGCAGCTGACAAATACCGTTATACGCGCAATTCATGCATAATATAAACTAATGCTCCATTCGAAGTACAGTTGTGCACGTTTGCATATCGTTTATCGTTATCGATTAATTACAAAATTTAGTTTGATTGGCTTGTTAATGTCTGCGCATCATTTGCATAGATGTATTTACATATACCTAATGCCATATATCATCATAGCATTTATCACGGTTCCCGTCAATGCGCCCATTTCCATTTCCATTTCCATTTCAATTTCCATTTCAATTTCAATTTGAATTTCAATTCACTTGACCGCAATACTTGCCGTAAAACCAGCAGCCGGCAGTAATAATGCCATGGATTATGTTGACATATGCCGAATGTGGGGCAAATGGGCTTTGCAGCAGCATATTTTATATTTGCATTACATATATACCTACATACATATACATATAAATATATGGCTGCCTTGTGTGAGGTGCAATAGAAATGCATAGAAATATTTATTTATTGTACAGCTTTAAATGTCAAAGGCATTTCAAGTTTCTGGAGTGCGAACGCTCGTTTAAGTTTGGGGGTAGCTTTGCTATGCGAGAGAATACTGTACCTCTAACAACTTAAATGTGCTCTTGAAATGTTCGTTTAAATTGAGTAAATATTCGAGTTAATTGGATCGTAGTACATATGATATATGATAATGATATATCGATGAACGGCTTTCAATGGATAAGTCACTATATATGAATATCATACATAATTGATCGATAACTAGTTGCAGTAAACAAATAAGAGTTATCGATTATAGGTCTCGGTAAATTTGTAATTGACAACGCATTATCGTTTATCGATTGTTTATTATAGCTTAGAAGAACAAGTTAAATTCATATCGATAAAAAGAAAGAAACTGTCGTAAAGTACTCAGAGATAAGGGATTAGTTATCGATTAATTCTTGTCAATTTAACATAGATATCCATTTATCGTAATTTGTTATCGACTAGTTCCAGTTAGTTTACCATACATATCGCATTACCGTTTATCGGTTGATGCGCTTATGATTGATAGCACACGTATATTAATCGTTTATCGATTGTGATTTATAATGCTTATCGATTGTTTATAGTAAAATTTGTCAGTTACGTTTCTCTCTTCTATTTTAGCTGCCTTTCAGGCAATACCTTCGTTAGCTAATTTGTCAAGGTGAGAGCACTCACCTGGTTCAGAAGGACAAAGGTGTTGCAGCTGCTAGTTCTCCATTCTAATTTTAAATTATGCAATGCCGAAATTTTTTGCTGTTCCAATTCGTTTGACTGCAATTTGCCTTGAAAATCATTTATTAAAATCCATTTGCATCTCGAAAAGAAAAGGGCGAACTGGACAGGAAAAGGACAGCCGGAAAATTAAGTGTGGAAGCTCTATTATCGAAATATATGCATTCAGAATTGTTAAATGCTGAAAATACTCAAGGAATATACAGTAGAGTTCCGATAATTCGAAATGACACAGAAATTCAAATTAACGAGAATTATTGAGAACGAATTTCTTTCAAGGGGATGGAATTTTTTTTTCGATTTATCGCGATTTTCGGCTTTGCGAGGTACGACTTATCGAGACTCGACTGTAATTTGATTTTTCTAAAATCTTCAACTTAAAATATAGAAATTTTTAAGGCAACTTAACGAGGTTTCAGACAAATGAAAAATAATATAGCATACTTTTATGGGCTTGGGAAAGATAATATTATTGGGGACAGACACTATCTTCAGCCATACCAATTAGAGCTGAAACTTCCCGGGGCCCTGCTCGTGAGCCAACACTGTGCAAGGTGTCCACGGTCGGTATGTCAATACCTCGGTTCGATGGGGGAGCTGCGACCTGTGAGTGGAATGCCCGTAGCTGAACCTACGCAGCTGACATCGACATGCTCCGCATGACTGCAGACATACCTGCATTGCTTCGGGTGTTGGCTCAAAATGCAGGTGCATCCACCGTTAATGCATACACGACTCGGCGCGCATGGGTCACTTGGAGCCCGAATTCCGAATGCCACTAGAATCGCTCCCAACGGAAGGCTGACTTTTGAAACACGCACATATGCATAGCCCGGCGAGCAGAACAGGCCCAACATAATTAAAAATCTGTATTGCATGCCGAGAGCTTGTTTAAACAGCAGACGCATCATCCGCATGGCTATGGTTGTTCCAACCAATATCTCATTGGGGCTCTCACAACGATCAAATTTGGGTTATACTAATGAAAGCGCTACATGGATCAACGGGAGTTGATTAGTTTGTGAGGAACTCACTGCTGTATCTGGGTTAAGCGACTCATTTTATGGGGCCTGCCACGCCTCCTTCTACATACATCTCAAGAAAACCATCTGATATCCCATTATTGATCTGTTCAGGGTATTAAGACGGTTGTCCATCTTATAATTTTCTCAAGTTATTTTGATCAATAAAAAACAAAAAATATTTTGTTTTTACTTAAATTAGTAGCTAATCTCAGCCTAATATGTCAAAAAAGAAGAAAATAAAATAAATAAAAGGAAAACGATTTTAGAGGAAATAAAAAAAATATTGTAGCATACTTTTGTGGGTTCCATATGTACTACATACATATACATACATATTATTTATCCATTATGTCAACTATTTTATAATTTAAGCATGAATTTACTTGTATAAAAACCAGTTTAAAGTGAACGGAAAAGTCAGATTTTATCTCTGATTATTATAGTTATTAGGGTATTTGCCATGTGGTTAATCATGCGCTTAACGCTACATAATTAATTGCTGCATTGATGGTTTTTTATTCGTTTTTATTTTATTTTTTTTTTTTTGTAAATAAATTATTTCATTTAGCTGACACGCACACAAGTATATAACCTTACATATGTACAGGTGTTACGCACAATTGACATTGGTTAAATAATATTCAACATATGCAATTGCAATTGCATTTTCCGTAATTACCAGAATAATCGTAATTACGCGTATAAAAGACAGCTACGCACACATACACACGCACACACACACACACACACACACGCGCACACACACACGTACAAACACACGTGCACATGCAGACAGAGTTCGGCCGGACAGATAGTTAATTGAGCTGTTGCAGGCTTACAATTGTTCTTGTTGCCGTTATTTGTAATTGCTGTTGTCTTCTCCTCTTCTTCTTCTGCCTTTTTCTTATTGTTGCTGCTTTTGTTGTAGTTGTTGCTTTTGTTGTTATTAATGCGAGTGTTGGCACTTTCGCACGCAGCAAGCAGCTTTTTGTCACTCCGCCCTCTACTCACCTCTCACCTCTCCTCACCTCACCTCATCAGCAACGGCATCGGCATCGCATCGCATCACAAAATTCACCCCACTCCAGGCGCCGTCCGGCGCCCATTTGCTCGCTTACACCCCAGCAGCCAGCATTGTGCGGAAAAGTTTGCTGGTAAACACATTCATAAAGCAAATATGCAGGCCACCAACCAAGCAGGCAGCCAGCGAGCCAGCCAGCCTCAGCCAGCCTCAGCCAGCCAACCAGTCAGTGCTGCCAGAGCATCGCTGCCGGCGTCGCTGCCAATACGAACATATGCTAAACGCTCAGCAGAACAACAGACAAGTGTCGGGCAGCCGTCAGCTAAAGCGAGCCGAGTCGAAACGATTTGTTGCGTAGCAGCCGAAGCCAGCAAGCCGACATAGTCGACGGCGTCTTGGTATAAAAGCCGCTGGCAGCAACAATCTCGTTCAGCATTCTACGTGCGGCAGGCGTAGAGCGCACAACATACACTGAGCTTTCGAGCGGCAGAGCGGAGCTGAGCTGAGCTAAGCAAAGCAGCGCTAAGCGGAGCAAAGCACTTTCAAAAGACACAGGCGCGTTATTCTCAAAAGCGCGCGCAAAAGCATTTGCTTGAACGGTAAATGTGAAAAAAGTAAAAAGTAAAAAAAAAAAGAAATGTATATGTATAAAAACGGTAAAAAGGAGAGGCACAAGAGTCGCGCGCGAATTGAGCGCTGTTTACTTTGCCATTATAAATCCGGCGAACGCTTTGTTTGTGTTTGTGTTGATGTTGGCTAAACAAAAAAACAAGCAAAAAAAAAAAAAAAAAAAAAAAAAAAAAAAAAAGAAATCACAAAAAAAGAACACACTATTTCCTTATCTTCCTTGCACTCTGTGTGTCTGCTTGTTGTTGTTGTTGCTGTATTTTTTTTTTGGTATTTTTGTTGTGGTTGTTGTTCGTGTGCAAAGTGCATAGCTGAAAGAAATAACGGGCCAAAAATTGCAAACGGAAAAGGAAAACGGAAAGTGTTGCATTTCCGTGTCGCCTGCAGTTCGCTGCCGCTGCTGTTGTTGTTGTTGTTGCAGTCATTGTTGTTGCCATTCATGTTTACCGTTACCTTCGGCAATCTCTTTTGGCGCCGCATAAAATGGCCGCAGGTGCTGCCGACAAGTCGCATTGGCCATAAACAAATTCTCGCCAATATCCGTTGACCTTTTTCAAAATGGTCCGAGACCGAAAAGGAAAACAAATTGCAAATTGCATCGTAAAATCATTTAATTCATGATTTACAGCCAATTCGTGATATCAATACAAGTTATATATGTATATGTATACATTTATCTTTTGCATAAAATCAAGACCATATTGTGTTCCATACACTGTGCAAAATTTGTGAGCTTGATTCAATTGCTGCAAACAATTTAAAATATTTGAAATATTTAAACCAAATCTATTAAGTGGAATATAACTGAATTTTTAAAATAATAATTATTGTTTTTCTTTTACATATTAATTTCTTTTAAAATTCGTTTTTAAATATACTACAGTAGAGACTGGTTATAGCGATGCTCAAGTGACCGTCGGTATAGCCGGACCGACGGACCAGAATTTTTGTCGCAATAACCGTATGTTATAGCCGGATTCTATTGCATTTCTAAATTTCGATTATGTAGAAATAGTTTTCAATTATTTTCCAAAAATTTCTTTTTGATGAATTCATAAATATAAAATTCCTTAGAGCTTCAAATTGTTGTTTTTATTGTTATTAATATTATTATTATTATTATTATAATTATAATTATTTTTATTATTAATATTATTGTTATTATTTTTATTATCATTATTATTCTTATCAGTATTATTGTTATTATTATTATTATTATTATTTTTTTTTATTATTTTTTTTTATCAATATATCAACAAATCTCATATAATAGAAAATTTCTGTATCAGTATCAGTATTATATTTGTACATAGTTTTTCTTTCGGCATATTTTGAATACACAATTCGCCTAGGTAAATCAGCCTGCGTATACGTAATATCTAAAAATTCCAACTTTTTATGGGGTAAAAACATTTCATACGTAAATGGTTATATTCATTAAACACATGTTTTTTTTTTTTCAAAACTTCATAATCCATAAGTTGGGTAGAGATTTATGAAGGTAATACGTAAGCTTTTGAATATATGAAGAACTTAATATAAGCAATACGTAAAGTTTATATATGTAGTAAGAGAGGGTATAGAGACTTGGTATTACGACATGCTATTGCTCATAGTTAACTTCAAACTTAAATTCACTTAGTTATTTAAAGTTATTTGAATATTCAAATCTGTGGAAAGAGAGAGAGAGAGAGAGAGAGCGAGCGAGAAAAAAACAGAAAGAGAGAGAGAGAGAGAGAGAGAGTAAGAAGCTGAGGATAATCTAAATTTTTGGCACTGTGTTCCTTAAGCAGATTTGGCTCTTAATTTATATGGCTGCTGCTGCGGCAGCTTCATTACATGAAGAACGTATATACTTTCCAAAGAATTTCCACTTTTGTGGCTGCAAAAAAAATATAAACAAGCAGAAGAAAAGAAGAGAAGTGAATGAAGATATATATGTATACATATAAAGCACCGACCACAGAGCAGAAGAGCAATTGAATTGAAGTCCCTTTTAAGCCGGGCCAGCAGCAGACGGCGTTGGCAAGGTTGAGCCGCATTACTGCACAATGTCTGAATCTGTCACATTCGCTGGCAAATCTTCCTGTTTCAAAATGGAAATTGCATTCTCAGCAGCACGCACAGAAAGTTGCCAAGTTTTGCCTCAAATTTAAGCACTTTCGAAAGTATTTCGTTTCGGCCCTCGCCACTCCGGCCAAAACAAAAGTTGGCCCAAGTAGCGGGAGAAAAAAATTGCTAAGAGAAAGGGAGAGAGAGAGAGTGAGAGAAAAAATTAAATGCGTTAGAAATTGCATTTTAATATGCTTTCAATTTCGTTCACTGTATACCAGTTTAAAAGTAACGGAAAAGCAGGCGAAGAAGAAGCAGCAGCAAAAAAAAACTTAGTTACATTAAGCCATAAATGGCCTATATCGAATTGAGCAGGTAGGCATTTAGACCAAACTAATTGTGTGGCGGAATAGCAAAACTTGTTCAAGTGTAACTAAATGTGAAGCTTTACAGCAAATTTGCCATAAAAAAGTTGTTAAACTCTGAAAAAAAAAAAACCGCTTTTATCCACGTACACTTGCAATTTTTCAACGATTTGTAATCGACTGTGCTTTGATGATTCAAAATGTAAATAGTTTCGAAAACCGTTTGACTACAACTTGTGCTATGAATCGGTCTTCAATCAATCCATTAATCAGGGATAGTGATTACAGATTAGTCATTTATTCAATTATTCATGCAGTTTATATTCCTATTCATATACATAAAATTTTGTATATAACTTAAAAACCTTTTCCAATTATATTCCACTCTAACGGGTGAAAATCTAGAAATACATATATACATGCATATACATACATATATGAAAATATATATATGCTTACATAATTAATTAATCAATTAGTCAGTCAGCCAATCAACCAACTGATTGATTGACTTAATAAAGTGATTCGTCGGTCAATCAATCATTAAGTCAATCAATTATTCAGTCACTCACTTACTCAGTCTATGACTCAGTCAATCAATCAATCAGCCAGTCAATCAACTAGTAAAACACTTAGTCAGACAGTCAGTCAGTAAATCCGACAGCCAATCATTCAGTCAATCCTTCGTTCTGCCAGTCAATTACATAGCCAATCAGTTCCTCAGTCAGTCATTGTAACTCTTAGGTATATCTTAGTATATAGTATTAATAAATCTTAGTCTAACTTTTACTAATTAGTTTATTTCTTGCAATTATATAGCTATAGTTTGTAGTGTATACAAGTCTTCAACCAATCAATCAGTGAGTCCTAACGTATTTAATCTCATTGATTAATTACGTTTCAGTCGCGCATGCAAAATGCGCAGTTCAAATGCGAAGCGATAAATTGAAACTCATTTTAATCAAGCTCATATTCTATTGCCATGGCAATAACAGATAAATGTAAACACACACCATTGTATATATATGTGTGTGTGTGTGAGTGTATTTGTGTGGCTGCACTTGATTAGCAAAATTTAGTCATGATAAATGTATCGCTACACTCGACATGGCCATTCAGTTGCAACTTTTGGGTCCATCATACGCCCAAATGCACCTACCAAAAAAAGAGACAGCGAGAGAGAGAGAGAGAGAGAGGGGAAGAGAGTTGGTGAGTGAGTGAGATAGTGAAATAGAGAGGCTGCTGTCCGTGGTTATTTTGGTCATAAAATGAGTTTCACGTAGCTCTGGCACGTTGAAAACTTTTTAAATAAGTTCAAGTTAAAGTTCGAACGAGAGTTCAAATTCAGGCTCGTAAAGTTGCGGGCGCTGCAAAGTGTGCTGCACAAATTGTGCTTGCAATGTTACCAATTGCTGAGCTATAAAAAGTGTGTCGCAACAACAATCAAACAAACAACAGCAACAGCGTCAGCGACAGCGACAACAACTTCGTATAATGTTAAATTTGATTGCAACTATTTGAGTGCTTACAGAAGGAATAACAACAACAATAACAACTTCCAGAGCCAGTCAACGATAACGGAACGATAAACGATTAACGATCCACGCGACAGTGAGAATAATGTCGCTGCAGCCAAGCGTTCAGTCGGCCAAATGCCCAATGGATGTCGGCGCGGGACAACAGCACAAAGAGAAGCAGCAACAGCCGCAGTCGCTGCCGCCGCAGCCGCAGTCGCCGCAGCAAAAGCCAGCGCAACGACAACGTCGCTCAATGCAACTGCTGCCGGTCATGTTGATGTTGCTGCTGCTGACGCTGCTCACGCGGCCGCTGAGCGTTCACTCAAATCGTAAGTACAACAAAAGCAAAGAGTTGAGGGGAGGGAGTGAGAGTGTGTGACAGCGAGGGCAAGTGAAGAGAGCGCACTAGTTGATCGACTGACAGTGACATGAGTGAAACCACCAAAGTTTTCTTTGCCTGTGCAGCTGATTGTTGCGCTCTCTTTTCCGCCTTCATTAAATTAAGCCAAGCTTATTTACCTTTGCGTTCTGTTTGCTATTTGCTCTTAAGTTGCAAAGGATACACAATTATAATTAAATTCTTAATTTGAATTTTGTGCATTGTCTGCACAAATTTTTGAAAGCACAATGTAAACAATTTGTCTTAAATATAATGTAAATTTAAACAACGGTAACAGTGCAAATACATTGTGTGCTGTGCAGTCAACAATTCCGTTTTCAATTAGCATCTCGTAAATTTCATTAGCTTTAAACAAACTCACCATCAGCTTAGCGTCGAGAGACAAAGAGAGTGAGAGATAGAGAGACGCTAACATGCATATATACATATGTACATGCATACATGCATACGTATATGTATGAATGTATATGTACACTCTCCTTAATTGCGAGTAGAGCTTCGCACTGTGTGACTTCGTAGTGCTGCTATTTTTAGCTCAAGATTTACAGCTAGAATTAACTAACTGTTTTAATTTCGCGTGCACTATGACATAAGCAAAGCGAACGAGGGAGGGTGAGCGTGAGATTGAGTGGCAGGACTGCTAAATAAGTGAGCGCCAGACAATCTCACTAATTCACCATACGAGCGAGCTGGGATCTCATTTAGCACTTACTCAACAAATATAAATAAGAGCGCAGCTCATGTGCGCCCACAGAGCACAGCTGACAGTTCAAATTGAGAATTACCGTTACTATACATTAGCTCTTAAATATTAACAGCATAGTGGCATATGCAAAGCCAAATAATGTGTGCAAGAGCGTTAAAAGGGAGGCTGACAAAGAGAGAGAGAGAGCTTAGCTGCGTAATAAGTAAGCTCTAGACAAATTCACCATTCTAAAGAGTGGGTTCGAGTGGGATCGTCTTAGCACTCACTCAACAAACACATACACATATGAGCGCAGCTCATGTGCACCCACAGCTTAGTTGCGAGCAGCGCCAACCCGAGTGCTGTTTGGCTTACTTTCAATTCTGTTGCGTTTCTTTAGCTTGTTGTTCCGTGTTTATGGCGGCTGCCACTTTACGATAGCTGCAAAGAAGGAAGTAACGCATACGCCGCATTCATATGCAAAAGCATGCGTTTGGCATTAAGTTATCACAGGGCAATGCCAATGCTGAAAAGGACTAGCCCGACTGCTTGTGTCTTCCGTGCGAGAGAGTGTGTGTGTGTGTGTGAGTAAGTTTGTGACACGTTTGTTTGTTTGTTTGTACATTACTTTTTTACAAGCACTAAAAGATACACTCCCACACACACACACACATGCATACACCCACACGCACATACGCGCGCAAGCAGTGCTACTGAAGGAGCTGCATGACAGCTTCCACAGCAGGCGAAGTTCAAAGTAGTTGGCTCCGGTTTGCCCAACGGCCCAATGTCGACGCGATGGCTTGCTTGCCAGCAAGACGCGTATTAAAAATCAATAGAACCTACAAATGTATCCCTTCTTCGGCTGTAAAGGACAACATGACTACAACTACAGCAACAACAACAGCAACAATAGACAGTTACATGGCGCCGTCTTTGGCTCGCTGCACAGCAAGCAAATGTAATGAAGCTGTGCAGGTGCGGCTGTATACATATACACATGTATACATGTGTGTGTGTGCCCTTTGACATTGATCGATAACGATTATAGGGCGATGCAGTTGCATTTCTGCCTGTAAAGTCCTCTTCAAGTGTTGTGTAATGGAAATTGCATTCGGTTAAGTTTGTAGAGCTGTAAATACTGGTAGACCTTTAGCAAACACCTGGGCTATCGATAACGGTACTGATACTGTTATTATGGCTTATTGATAAACACATTGTGACGTAGATTAATAGCTGTTATCTATAGATGCTAAGCTATATAATCATATTTGTCTAGTTGATTGCAGCAATTACTTAATGAGTAGGAGGATATAAGTGTTATGTAAGCAATGCATGTTATCGATAACTTGAGGCTGCATACAATTAACAGGAAGATATATCTAATTTAGATATTAAGATGTGTTAGATGACACACATTTGATGTTGACCGTCATAACAAATACTTACTTGTATATAGTATACATATACATAAAATATATGTTTTATCGATAACTTAAGACTGCATAGGATTAGGATTAGTATATTGTATTAAGAGAGTTGAACTTGTGTGATTTATTAGCGATAAACATGCACGTATTTGGGGCAATTACTCTTAGGGTCGTTTACCTTCGAGATAAATTTATTGAAAATTATTCAGCATATTTATTTATTTATATAATCCTTTGAAGGATTATAAATGCAACAAGTTTTTATTTGCGCTCTCAATAAGCCATTAATCTAAAAAGCTGAGCATATGCGTGATTGGCTGATTGACAGATTGAAATAGAGCCATCTCTATATAATAATATATATATATTTTTATATATATCACATATGCTTCGCTGCTTTATTCATCGATTTATGAGCACATCAATTTAATGTCTAAATGTAAATCGAATGGATGTGTATATATTTATATATATATGTTCAATATCGTTCTCTATCTCTGCCTGTCTCTGTCCCTGTGTGTGTGGTTGGCCTCATAACAAACATTTTTATAGGTTCGCAAGCTGAATGGGACATCACTAATGCCCACTAGTTGAGAGCGAGCGACTGATTAGTGTCGAGCAACGGTCGTGCGGAGTGTTTGTCAAGCCAGCAAAGTGCTTCATAAACACAATAACATGGTCCTTCAGCTAAAACAAAATCACAGACTCTTCGTCATGTGGCTTTGGCTTGCTGTCCCGCTGTCCTGCTGTGCTGTCGTCCTTCGCCAGTTGTCCTTCCCGCTCCATTCTCCTTTGCCATTTTATTTGCCTGTTTTCGTTACGTTTCATTCTTTTTTCTTTCGGTTTTATATACCCTATAAATACGCATACATCAAATGGGCGGTGTGGGTATCATAAAGTTTCGCTAATGTCCTAGCATTCCAGTCTATAAACTACAAGGACTTTAGTTCTTGGCTAGCATTATCAAACGACTCTGCGTAGCCAAAAAATAGAAGAATCTATTTTAAAATTGAAATGAAATTGATTTCAGAACGGCTTTATGGGTATTGCTCGTAGCTTTTTGTAGTTTCATCAACTTGATTTCTTAATGATCTCACCTTATCTATAAGACCAAATATGTTTAAATGCCATCACAAATACTGAGAGCAATCCATATTGTATGGAATGTTTGGAATGTAATAGGAAATGGCTTGCATCAACTGTTTTACAACACTTGGAAAGTCCAAAAAATTAAGGTCTATAAATTTTCAATTGGGTTTTATAGTATTTCGATTCAAATATTTCGATATATACAAATGTAATCGATGTATATATACATATATTAATCGATAAAACTTTACTAAAATCGTGAAACAACTATAAACGAAAGGGATAACAAATTATCATATTTACACTTAAGTATTATAAATATTATTTTACAGCACTACAGAGACAAAGAAAGATCTTTTTTTTTTTTTTTGGTAAAAGATTTCATCTCCATGCTATAGGGTATTCTATAGCCGCACATCTTATTTTCAATCAATCTTGGCTATAATTCGATGTGATTCTAAGTAGACTTCTAGGTTTGTTACTTAATGTGTAACGCAATGAGGCGTGTGTCTGAAAGATTTAGACATCCTTATAGTGTATATAAGCCTCCATTTTCAATCACTCATAATAAATTGTAATATGGTCATGAACTAACCATCAATTATTATACCTTCGGTTTTATCTTTACATAAATTAAAAAAAAAAAAAAAAATACACAAATTTAATTAGTTTAAAGTCAACTTCATATATATAGTGAGAGCATTCTGAATTTGATTTTGACCTCTGTTTTTAATCATTTTGACAAAGCCTTGTCGCTTGACACGCCTAGGGGATGGGCAGAGAGCAGTCCATTAAAATTACACTACTATCATATAAACTTTTTTTTTAAGAAAACCAAAAATATCGATTTCAAATGAAAGTCTCAGTTGAAAGAACTTTATATACAATATAATAATGTATATCTATATACAGTCGAGTCTCGATAATTCGAGCCCCGCTAAATCGAAAATCACGTTAAATCGAAAAAATTCTATGCCCTTGAATGAAATTCGTTCTTGAATAATTCTCGATAATTTGAATTTCTGTGTAAGTCGAAAAACTTGCCATTTTGAATTATCGGGCTTCTACTGTATATCTAGCATGAATTCAAATCAATCTCTCTGCTGTCGCTAGGGTATTTAGAGTTCGGCTTGTCGTTGCTAATCCAGTTTACTTGTTGGCTTTATTTTATTTTCTTTAGGTTTTCTTTGTTTTATTGACTTGTTTGCCAGCTTCGCTTTGGCTGCTTCTTGTTCCTAGCGAATTTTTGCTTCTCTTGGTTTCTGTTTTTGTTGTTGTTGTATTTTTTTTTTGCTTTGCTTTTTTTTTTGTTCTATGTGCATCGTCGATTGCCCTGGCTTAACTTGGCTTTGTTTTTCTTGCTGCCAAAGCCAAGGACCCACAGCCAACAGCTCTGGATGGGTGTGTGTGTGCTGGTGTGTGTAGGTGTGTGTAGGTGTGCGTGTGTAGCTGTTTAATGGCTGGGCCCACTTTGTCCCAAACAATTCAATTTATTTAAGCCTGTCGCTGTTCATGTTAATATGCTCAGCCAAGCTATGTAAATAGCTACAGATATATATGTACATATATATATATATATATATAGAAATAAATTTATATATGTATATACATTTAAGTCAGTCGAATTGTGCGCTTCAAGCGGCCACGCCCACCTGCCCTGTGTTTATTTAATTCGCGTAAATTTTTATTAATTTTAATTGAAAGCTTTACGAGCGCCGCGCCGTGCTGCGCCTTTGTTTATGCTTTAGTTGTGGCTTTAGCTTTTTGTTGATGTTGTTGCTATTGTTGTTGTTGTTGCTTTTGTTGTGTTTGTTCGCTTAGAGCGGCGCCCAGCTGCAGTATGTGCATGGCTACTACAATTATAGCCAAGTCAGAGCAACTGCCAACCCAGTCCCAGCTGGGCACTTGTTGTTGTTGTTGTTGCTGTTGTTGCTGTTGTTGCTATTGTTGTTTGCAAAGTGTTTTTGTTTGGACTGACGCTAAGCTGGCTGGGCGCAAATCCCCGTTAAAGTTCGTTGCTACACAACTTTGGGCCAAACAGCACTGAAAGCTTACTCTGAATATGCCCCACCCCCTTCCCCCCCGGCCCTCTGCCATTACACTCCTACTGCTCGTCAGCTGCCCCTAGTCGCTCCTGCCGCCCCTGCCGCCCCATGGGGTAGCCGTGACAGCTGAGGCTGCTCAACTGGCTGCCAAGATTTACGACTGATTGAACTGTGTTCTCTATGCATGTACTTGCTTTTAGTTTACTGTTGTTTTCCTTTGGTTGTCGTTGTTGTTTTTTGCTCCTTCTGATAGACAACTAGTGTAATAAAAAGCACATTTCAATTGTGTTTCAGTTTTGCTTTTAGTTTAGATTCAAGTTCATAAAAATAAAGTAGCTAAATGGATTTCCCGCTAGGCGAATTGAGCTTCATCGAGCTGAGAATTGAAGAAGCAATGAAAATAATTTATTTTATATAAATATTGTGTATTTATTTAACAATATATTTCATTTGCCTGATAGGATGATATCATAAAAGACTTAAAACTCAAATACGTCATCAAGTTCATTCAGGACTCTAAGCACTCATCCCATTCCAATCCACTCGCACCTTTGGTAGTCCTCAAGCTAAGCAGATTCTGCTTCCAGCACGAGCTTTAGTTTCTATAATTCTTGGCTCATTTGTGCTTTGTTATTGCCGCACTGGCGTCGCGAGTCTTGGCCAAAATGCTCTGCTTGTTAGCGCTGTCCATGGACTAGTAGACCATAATAAACGAGGCTCGTCCTGGGCTGGCTGAGTCATCAAATGGCTCCCACGCAGATTGCAGCAGTGCATCGCTCGTTTGCCATTTAGAAGTTGAGCAAAAATTATTATTTTCATTTATTTATAGCAGTACCTATAATATAAATTAAAAAACTTTAATTACTTGCGAACCCTTGACGACGTCAATAATATCAATGTTATCGATAGCCCAAACGGCTGCTGACATACAGTTATCGCTCTTGCCTGGTCAGTTAGCATGGTAGAAATCTGATGTGGTATCAAAACAAGAGTTGTTTCATTACCATTTCATCTATATTTCATGTAATTGTTTCAATTCCACTGTTTCAATGAGCGAAAGCTGATCTGCTAATATCTCTTCTACTTATATTACTGTTTTGACGTCTTTTATAACAAATTTTACATTCTTTACTTCAGAAGTTTCATTTCCATTGTTTCTCAATTTTACTGCAATTCCACTGTTCCACTGCAGCATTTCTTAGCTTGTTTTCAATTATTAGGTTCATCAAACAAAAGCTGTTCCATTGGCATTCGATTTCTATATTGATTTTTTATGTTTCAATTCCACTGTTTCTGTGAGCGAACACTCAACCCCTTATATCAATTCTACTTATTTTACATATTGCCTCTTTTTGTGGCAGCTTTTATATAAACTGTACCTTACTTCAGTTGTTTCATTTCCATTGCTTCTCAAATTTACTGCAATTCCACTGTTCCACTACAGCATTTCTTAGCTTGTTTTCAATTATTAGGTTCATCAAACAAAAGCTGTTCCATTGCCATTCGATTTCTATATTGATTTTTTATGTTTCAATTCCACTGTTTCTGTGAGCGAACACTCAACCCCTTATATCAATGCTACTTATTTTACATATTGCCTCTTTTTGTGGCAGCTGTTACATAAACTGTACCTTACTTCAGCTGTTTCATTTCCATTGTTTCTCAAATTTGCTGCAATTCCACTGTTGCAGCATTTTCTTAGCTTGCTTTCAATTATTAGGTTCATCAAACAAAAGCTGTTCCATTGCCATTCGATTTCTATATTGAATTTTTCTGTTTCAATTCAATGAGCGAATACTGAATATCTGTTATATATCAATATATAAAATTTCCCTTCACCTCTTGCATTAACTCGGTTTCAATTTTTTCTTCACTTCCATTGTTTCAATGCTAAGCTTTTCATTATTTGACCATAAAATGTATTTCCTGTTTTCATTCGACCTACTCCTGAGCCATTTTGATCGCTCATAACTTTCTAGTTTCATTTTCATTGTTTTTCTAAAGTTGATAAATTTGTTGCTGCCATTCGATTTGATTGTTGTCTCAGTTTCTTCGCCTTGAGTTTGATCAACTCGGTGGCTGGGAAGTATTTATGGGACAAGACTTATCACGCCGTGACCTTTTCCTTCTATTTATCTGCTGTAAATTAAGGTTTTGGGCCAGTGACGAGTATGGCACGAGCATTATGTCAAATGATTTTCACAAAATATACGCAAACACTGGGACACCGAGACACCTAAAACTTGCGCCCATTTGCTCGGGCGAGCGGGTCCGCAAGGGGGACTGGGACGGCAGCCCGCAGCGACTTTTAAAGTTATTGCCGTTCTTATCGTTCGCATCGGCTGTGTTTGCCTGTCAAAGCCAAATCCCCTGACAGTCGACCAAATAAAATGAAAGTATTTTTTGCTTGCTCATAACAAGTTTTGGAAAGAGCTTCGCCATGCTGAGCAAAACAGTGAAAGAGATAGAAAATGGGAGAGATAGATAGAGAGAGAGAGAGAGAGAGAGAGAGAGAGAGAGAGAGAGAGAGAGAAAGAGAGAGAGAGACGTTCCCAACTTCACGTGACATCGGTAAATACTGTCTAATAATCATGTCCCATAATCTTTGGGGACTCCCACAGTCCGCTGTCCGCTGTCCACAGTCCGTGGCCCATGGCCCATTGCCTAAAAGTATGCAAAAGTATTTGCTGTGCGCCTGCAATCAGCCGACAATCAAGCGAATTACACGCAAAATGAGCCGCCGCATTTTGGCTAATGAGCCGACCGGGCCGAGCCCTGCCGAGCCAAACCCAAAAGATGCCGACCATCAATGGGGCCCGGCCAAATAGACCAAAGAGTCCACACACTTAGCTAATACATACAAATCTATTTGGATATGTGAGAATGTGAATTCAAATGACTGTGTGGGCGGGCGTGTGGGAGAGAGAGAGATAGGGACATAGACCGACAGCCCCTTACATGCTGCACCGATAGTGGGAGAGAATGATGTAGAGACCGAGATTTTAAGGATTTTGGTGTTGGTTAGACTTTTCTTTCGTCTTAGAGAATTTTTCATATTGATTCATTCAGTTCTAGAGTTATTAGTCTGCTTTTGCTCGTCTCTCCGGTACTCCCTTCCATAAATGGATTTTTCCTGCATCAATAACTCGTTCTTCTACAGACTATCTTTTTAAAGAATAAATTATAATATAATATAATATTCGAATAGAAAATTCCCTTTATGGATTCTTCCTTTCTATCATTCTCATTGCCTATATCCTTTTCCTATCCTAACCTATAAACTTTTCCCTCTATAGACTTCTGCGACTATAGACTCTCATCTACAGGCTCTTTAATAATATGCTTTTCCAACTACAGGCTCATTCTTCTCAAGGCCCTTCACATCAAGATCTTTTAAAGCTTCTTCCATCTCTACTTTTCTCTCCATGCAGAGAGAATCTAAACAGTCATTTTAAATACAGTTTTCTGCTCTCTTCTTCATTGACTCTTCCATAGACTTTTGTACTCACAGATTGACTCTACCTCCTTCTGTAAGCCCTTCACTATGCACACTCAATTTATTAGCAGGCAAGCTTCATTTCGCTCCACTGTACCAAGTGAAAAGTTGACTAAATAAATAATATACCTAAACATGTGTCCGCGTTGCTTGACAACATTTCGGTTATTTTGTTGTTGTGTTCCATTTTTCGTTGCTGCTCGTTGGATAAGAAGTATTTGGGGTAAAGTCTTGTGGATCTCGTGTCGACAGAGCCATTTTGATTTAGTAGAACGTGTTCGGTAGGATTTCGTGCTCCAGATTCCGAGTGTTGAACGTGTCAGTTGCCCTGATGATGTGCATGTAGAACGTGGTGCTCCAATAGAGGCCAATAATGTCCATTTTGCGACGTTTGCCAATTTCGAGTCGATTTATTTAGTGGAAACCAATAAATAACCAATGATGCACGGGTACGACGAGTTCATGTGTGTGTGTGTGTGTGTGTGTGTGTGCGTGTGTGAGTGTGTGTATTCGCAGCTCGTTCAGCACCTTGTACCATATCTTTTAATATATGTATATATGTATGTACATATATGTATATCCATATGAGTTTATATCGTATCTAGCGTCGTTCATCCCACTCGCTCGCTTTTAGCATTGGCATTCACGTCCGTCGGGGGATTCCCCAGAGTGCATCGCTGACTGCTGCAACCAGCCCATGCCCATTTCTCGATTTTCATTCGATTTGATTCCATTCCATTCCATTTCCATGCTTTTTTCTCTCCCTCCGCTCCCCTTTTCTTCTTATCTGTTTTTACACGTTTTGTGCTTTGTACTCTAGCAACTCGAGCAGTGGCAAATTGTCAGCGTTTGTGTTTCATGAACTTGCATCAAATATTTCTTAATAAATTTCCATATTTATAGATATACCTTGTACATATATTGAATTCACTTGAAATTTCTAGCTAATTAGAATATTAGAAATTCAAATTGGCATTACTGTTTATCACTTTTTATAGAGAACTCTCTGCTTTGGCTGAAAATATATACAAAATGTTAGAAAATACCAGGCCTTCATAGCTAGCGAGTGGCATAAAATCAAAGCTACCTCTATTATATATATTCTCTATATAATATGGTTTAAGTTGTTTATGTCGGGTATTTTGTAGTCGTGCAACCGCAACAACATAAATTCCACTTATTTTGTTGACGTTTTTCGATACACAAAAAACCATTAAAAATGTTTTCTAAGGGGTATTCTTGTTTTAAGTGCATACAAACATAAAGACAACTTCTGTGGCATATCTGATGGTGCTGTATGCATAGATATATATATTTTGGAATATTTTTACCTTTGGCTTTCAGTATATTCCTCTTTGAATTTATTTATTATTTTTTCAAATATTGATTGCATATATTATTATTATTATTTTTGTTGTACTATTCTTTAATATTTGCTTTTTTGAGCTTAACTGGAAGACTATTCGAGCTGGAAGATATAAATTTGAGGTGCGGGCTCTTGTATTGAAATAATAATTTTTTGGATAGCTGTTAAGCTGAATACAAATAAATATTGGAAGAGGATGAAGGAGAGAGAGAGAGGGGGAGCGAGAGAGGGAGAGCGAGAGAGAGAGGGAGGAGAGGGAAAGACAGAGATAGAGTGAGAGAGAGAGAGACAGAGATAGAGAGAGATATAGTAGAGCACAAAGAAAGAGAAAAAGTGAAAAAGATAGCCAAAGAGAGAACTAAAGAATGACAGAGAAAGAGAGAGAGAGAGAGAATCAGAGATAGTCAGAGAGACAGAGAGAGAGAGAGAGTGTGTCAGAGCGAAAGAGAGGAAGAGAGAGATAAAGAGAGCGAGAGAGGGAAAGAGAAAGCGACAGAGAGACAACGTCTGTTCTCACAAATAAATCTAAAACTTTTAAGGCCACCTCGTTGCAGGGTAGCTCTTAGTCAGTCACATTCTCACCCACCGCGCTATGAGCCATTTATTTTTTTTTAGCAGTATTTTCATTTAGCGCCAGAGACAAGCGCGTTCGTTCGCTACACAATTTAACACTTTGCTCTTGCTCTGGGGTATTTTAGAATAAGCCAAGCCAATTTCAATTTCAGCTGGCAGCAGCAATACCTAGCCCAAGCCACCCCAACGTGTGGCGTATATATAACACTCATATATATATATGTATATATATATATATATATGTATGTATGTATCTATATATATATATATACATATATGTGTGTGTGTGTGTAGAGATTGCATGTTGCATGTTGGATGCTGTTAGCTAGCTGCATGCTGCATTGCCTTCCCTGTGCCGTGCTGTTCGTGCAACGGATTCTCGTTTCGGCAAGATGGCGTCGTTGAACGCATTTCCGTTAACATTACATGCTCATTTCCGCTTCGTGTGGCTTTATTAAGCGCCAGTCACTTTTTCCCAGGCCAACCAAACACGCACGCACACACACACAAAGCTATACACCCTATCTATGTGTGTGTGTGTGTGCCAACATGTGCCGTGTCTGTCACTTAAAGTGCGCTGAAGCAAATGCTGTCCAAAAAGATTTCCCTCTTTGAATTTTGCCTTTGCTTTTGGCAATCGATGCGCAGTTGGGCAGGTGGGGAGGTAGGTAGGTGGGGGGGGGGAGCTTAGAGGAAACCACTTAGCTGGCAGAGCCAGGTGACATGTTACATATGTATCTAATGCTCACCTTCATGGCATTATCCTGCTTATTTGATGTTTCCTTTTCGCCCGACAGGCAGCGCCGCAAAGGGCGCGGAGGGCCAGCTACAAATTGAGATTTGTTTAATGTGGCGCAAGACTTTTCATCGGACTGGTCACACTTGCGAGTTATGTCGGCTTTACGCTGCCCGTATGAATGGGAGCTTTGTATGGGTATTACGTGCGCTTTACGCAACAGCTCATCTAACTGTCAAAGTGCGTAGGTCTTCAAGTCGAATCAGTTGGCACAGGTGGCAGCACTCTTTGTCGCTGGCGTTGCCACACAATTCAAAGTTTTATTAATCATTATTTTACGCCACATTAATGAGGCCCCAACAGCTGCGCCAACGGGCTGTCCAAAATATTAACTTTACTTCAAGCCAAATTTCTTGATTTAGCCAGATGTGCCACAAATATAGCCAAGTGGTAATGCTTGAAGGACATTCGCTGAGAAGGGGTTAATTGTGAACTTTTCAACTAAGTGAAATGAAATAAGTAAAAGACTAGGAATGTGCCTTCAATCATGTCTTCAATGTATTTTTACTGATTTGTAATACAAATGGGAATAGTCTAATGGAGATGCACTCTCTTTAATCATAGCTTCAATCATAGCTTCAATCGTGTCTTACTTGACTCATTGCCTTCATGTCAAGAGATTCTTGGTATGATATTTAAGCACATTGTCAATCATGCTTGAATTTAGTGTGTGTTATTATATTTTGTGTTATCAGTGCTATTTTTAATCAGTCTTCAATCATATGCATTACATCATGTGTTCAATCATAGCTTCAATCATACCATGTGCATCAATCATAGTCAATTTCAATCATGCTTTAAGCAATGATTTGAATCATTATGATTGAATCATGCCGTCATTTATGCTTTCAATCATGTTTTCAATCATGTCTTCAAAAAACATTAGCTTAGTTACGTTAGGTCCAACATTTTTCACAATTTCATCATTGAATGCATCACATACATTTATATAATTACTCAATCAATCAATCAATCGAGTGTAAGGCATAAATTTAAATCATAATAAGGAGAGAGAGAGAGAGAGAGAGAGAGAGGACGAGTACATTTCGATATCATCAAGTGAATCCTATTCGAATTTCAAATGATGTTAGATATTTGATACATCCAAATATGCCAGGTTTGGTTAGCATGGACTGTCCGATGTCCTCGAATTCTTAACGTATGCTTAGCTCCAGTCCAGAAAGTCGAGTCGAGTGTATTTGTTATCTCTAATTATAACTATTTATCTTACATTATGCTCGACGGCGTGCGGCAAAAGCTGTCAATGAAATTTGCGCAGTGTTGTAATTAACTAGTTGATGTTGTTTTTGTTGCTGCTGTTGCTATTGTTGCTATTGCTGTTGTTGCTCTGTGCTGGTGTTACGTTTAAAGGACCATCAAAGGATCCAAGGAGAGCCGCTGGGCAAAGTGTCAAAACGTTGTTGCCACGCAATTTGCTTATGCTCGACAAAATGTCTTAACGAAAACATTTAAAGCCCTTCGCGAATGAGCCGAAAAGTGTTTAATTAGCTGCTTTTTCTGCTTCTGTTGGCTGTTAGCTGTTGGCTGTTGGCAAATATTTGTTAATTAGCCGGCGGCACATCAATTAGCGGCCAAAATGAATCTATTTTAAATTGATTTTGGCTTGATTAAATTTGCCACACCAACAACAGCTCATTAAATGCCCTGCCAGGCGCATTCATAATTCCATAAGTTGCGGCCATGCACGACTTGAGAAGTATTGAATGGCATAAGGTCAATGAACTCGGCGATTATTTTAGCTGAAATTCTGTCACTTGGTATGCGGCTTCGCGAAGTGTTTGAAAATTAGCTCTACCTATCATGGTTATTCACTTATTGCAAATTCTAATCATCATATTATATAAATTTAACTCTTTGCAGGGTATATTCTAGTCCACTCATTCGATCATCTATTTATCAATGCTTCAGCAAATTTTTAGACAATCTCTATATACATTATGCATGTACTCGCTCTGACTACGAACTTCTTAATATTCAAGCACGTATTTTACAGGGTATTTTCAAGTCTATCGATCTTTATCAAAATTAATAGTTTATTTACTGCTGTTTAAATATCTTTTCTTGGCATGTGCATATCAGTATTCAAGCCATCATTTTACAGGGTATGTTAAAGTCTATTATTTTGAGTACATAGGTTAAAGTGAGAAACATATCAAAAATATATGAACATTTATCAAAATTAGATGTTCATATATTTTTGATATGTTTCTCACTTTAACATCTAATCTAGATATGATATCAACTTACTAGCATAAATATTACGGGGTATATTTTAGTTTATAAAATTTCATACACATTTTTTTAGTTATTTGCTCATACTACATATGTATTATATGTATATATGGTTATCTAAGAAATAATCTTTTGAGCTAAACATACACAAATTTACAGGGTATATTCTAGACTATTTATATTTAAGCAACTTTTGAATTACGCTCTCTTTACATTATTACTATTTCATACATCCACAAAAAGTATTTACTCTTTCGCGCTTTCAACAGGGTATTTGCTAGTCTATACATTGCCTGAAATATTAAAGCTGAACTTTGGATTCCACTTGAATAGTTTATTTCTGTTTAAATACTCTTAGCTTTTACGCCAATCTCGACAGTTTCATGCCTTGCTACAGGGCATCTGTCAGTCTATAAAACACACATATATATATATGTATGTTATGTTATATACATGTCTATATATATTCCATCTGGCCACATTGTGGCATAATTTAATTTGATTTTCACTTTCATTTTCGTTTTCATTCTTGATTCTCATTTCATTCTTGCCTGCCGGCCAATTATGAAAGGCGCTGTGGGGCTTTTCTATTCAATTCTCATAAAAATGACATTCACACAAAAATAACTAGGGAGAAGAGAGAGAGAGAGTGAGGGTGAGCGAGTGAGATAGAGTGCGAAGCAGTGAAATGTGCACAACTCATTAGCTGCGGCTTACCACAGTTGTTAGGCTTTAGGACACTCCTTTGTTCTGCGTAGGTGCTTAGCTTCTCCGGCCGTCGTGGCCATCAAGAGCATGAATAATGGTTCTGTGTGAATGCCAAAAAAAGAATAGCCGAATAATCTACTCTCTTGCTGTCTCTCTCTTACTGCCCGGCTCATAATTTTTCATTTAAATTTTGGATGATTGCTAAAAAAGTTTTGAGCATTTCAAATTTGTCTATTCAGGATTGGGCAAGAGATAAGAGACCTTAGATTGAGCTGTGTTTCAGTTGAGTTGGCAGAGGTGAGTTTGGCCCTGAGGTGTGGTGAGTTGAGGGTAGCTAAAGTTTAGACGTGCTGGGTCTTACGGTGGCTTAGGTGAGTTATTCGAGCTGCAATTGAAAGAGTGAGACTTGGACTAAGTGAAGGCAGAGCGTGGTGAGTTTTAGGTTTGCCGAGGTGACTTTGCTCAAAAGCTTAAGTTACACATACATAGGGATTATCAGGAATTATCAGGAATTAGGATTATCAGGAGTGAATTTAAGTTAAGTCCAAGCTTAGTTGGTAAACTCAGTTTGGGTCAAGTTGAATCAGCTTTACTTCTTCATATGAATATCTATTCTAAAGTGGTTGGATTAGCATAGATCGTCTTGCTTAATTCATTGAGTTCTAGTCAACTTTAGGGCACATATCTCACTTCTACCCCCTTCGTATATATCAAAAAGGGATTTGCTAAATCGAAGCACTTCGATTGTGAGCTGCTTTCATTTGGGACTTGCTCTCGACATATTTAAATTTGGATTTATCGCTTGGCGTCTGTTTCCGTTTGATATTAACCAAAAAATATCGACGAATTGGGTCAACGAGCCGCTGCATTAGAAGTGAAAAAGCGATAAAAAAAAAAATTAAAATATAATCAAAAAAAAAAGTGCTAGAAATTGAAAGCTCTTCAGATTCAGCGCTGAAGTGCAATGCATCAAGTGCCAAGTGGGGAAGAGCCTCAAGTGTGGCGAGAGCGTCAAGTCCTTTTTACATTTGAAACTCATTAGTGAGAACTCAGCTAGTGTGTGTGTGTGTGTGTGTGTGTTGGTGTGTGAGTGTGTCTGCTATCATCTTAGGCTTGACTGTCGTGTGGGTGATAAAAACTTGAGCCAAATTGAATCAAAGTGCGGCATAGACGATTTGTATTTACATATAGAATATTTACACATTTCGTATGTGCCAGTCTGAGTGTGCGTGTTGTATATATGTATGTACATAAGCTATGCTAATGTTAAACCATTATTAAGGCACTAACGCGCACTTGCAGCGCAGCAAAACGCAGACCACAATGAGAGAACAATGCTGTCTACGTCTATTGAACAATGTGAGAAATGATGCTGAAGATAGTAGAAGAAATAGAAGATAGAAATTAAATGAAAAAGAAGCTAAAAGTAGAATATAGAGTATGGAAGATAGAAGATGAGGGATAGAAGATAAGGGATAGAGGATAGTGGCTATAGGATAGAGGATAGAGGATGGAGGACAAGGGATAGAGGATAGAAGATGAAGGATAGAGGATAAAAGATAAAGGATTAAAGATATAGGATAGAGGAATAGAAGATAGAGGATAGAGGATAAAGGATAAAATTTATAGAATAGAGGATAAACGATAGACGTTAGAAGATAAAGGATAAAGGATAATGGAATAGAGGATAGAGGATAGCGGATTGCGGATAGCCGATAGAGGATAGGGGAAAAAGGGTAAGGATAGAGGATATAAGATGAAGGATAGAGGGTAAAGGGTAGAAAGGATAAAGGATAGAGGATAAAGAATAGAAGGATGGAGGATAGAGTAAAGAGGATAGAAGATAGACAATATAGAGCCAGATGATGGAATATGGAATATGGAACCTTAAAGATAGAATATAAATGACAGAGGTTACAGGATGAAGGGTAAATGAGAGATGATGATAGTAGATCATAGATAATAGATGATAGCTTATAGCTGATAAGAGATGATATATGACATTGATGATGTTAGATAAATTATAGTTGAAACGCTGAAATGGAACACTCACAAAACGCTCAATTTGCATTTTCAGCGAAACGTGTCAATTGAAGCGGCAAAAATTTGCGATGCGAATGCGGCGGGTGGGACGATTATTTTGACAGCGAGTGTATGCAAATGTGTAAAAGCAAGCTGTCAGATGCTAAATACACACACACACACACACACATTGAAGGAGAGTGATACACATATACACACATATACCCAGCGACAGACACACATGTAGCACACACCGCAGCCGCCAGTTGTGGCAATAGCAACATTTCATTTCATTTCATTTAGCTACATTTCCACAATTTAATTTGTATTTGTATTTTTTTCATTTTTAATTTAAAAAAATGTATATTTCATTTATATTTGTATTTTTTCGTTGTGCGGCTGCTGCTCCAAGTGCTTGCAGGCACATGTGGCTGACGGGTTGGTGGGCAGGCGAGGGGGCGTGTTGGCCGTGCCACATGCGGCATTAGCACAAAAGCTGGCTGGCGCTCAGTCTGCGGCTAAAATAATTCAAGCAAAACGCGCAAACGGCCAGCTGCAAGCGCAAAGCACAAAACAACAGTTAGCCAGCGAGGTGTGTGTATGTGTGTGTGTGTTGAGTGGGCATGGCCAGGGGTTGACTGTGCCCACTTGACAGCCCGTGCAGCAGAAAAAAAAAAAAATAAATAGAAGGCAAACTAAAGTTTATGGGCGAGGTATGCAAAAGTATCTTACAGATACTTGCCGCGTCAAGCTACTGTAACTGTGTGTTTTTGTGTGTGTGTGTGTGTGTGTGTGTGTGTATGTGTGTAACTTTTGCCGCAGCGGCCACCACACAATGTCATTAACCAAATGAATGGCTGACGTTGCAGATTTGGTTGAGTCAAAGGGCAGCGGGAAGAGGATGGGGAAAGGGGTTACGTGGTGGAGGGGGGGGTGTGTGGTGGCAGAGATGTCGTTTACTTGTGATTAAGTCGGTTGCCCGCAAAAGCTAAGCGCCTGGCTCAGCCCACTCTAACTAGGCCTAGATTACCTAGCTTGGCTTGTGGCCCCAACAAATTTCGTCAGCTAAACCAGAGCGAGAGAGTGCGACAGAGAGCGCCAGAGTGAGTGAGAGGGAGATGTAGCGAGCGAGTGGTAGATGAGACTCAAAGGAATGTCAGAGTGATGACAACAACTTAATGGAAATAACTGCACATTTATAAGTGACAACTTTGTTGTTGCCAGCTCTATCTCCATCTCTGTTGCTGTCACGTGCTCTCGCTCGCACTCACGGTGTGTGCGGGCGTGTGTGTGCGTATCTTTGGGCATCTTGCCGTGTTTTCATTGCCTGGGCCAAGAGCGTATAATTTATGGCCAAGGCGTGGCAGACAAATGGCCGGCATATGCAGGAGTTGCCTTTTGGGTTTGGGATCCGACCAGATAGATATATAAATATATATACATATATATGAGTGTGTATGTGTGTTTGTGTGTGTGTGTGTGGGGGTATGTGTGTGTGTGTGTGTGTGTGCACGCACACAATCGCAATAACTAACGGTAAATTAGTTTGCAAACAGAGTGAAAAAGGCAACTGGCAGATGAAACCTAATTTGGACCCGGCACACCATAAGCACGCACACACACACAGAGAATGAGAGGGAGACACCCGCACACACACACACACACTGACCCACACACACGCACACATGCTGCGCTGGCCACAAGCGAAACTGATTGAGGGGCAGCTAAACTGGCAACAGCCTGCAACAATGGCAAACCCAGCCAAACCAAACCAAATCAGACCAAACCAAACCAAACCCAAGCTGAACCAAAAACCAAGCTCAACTGAGCGTCGAACCGCATCAGTTCACAACTGCAGCTGGTCACAGTGCACAGCGCACCGCACACAGTTCATAGGCGGCCAAAGTGTTGCCAAACTAATGCAATTTAAATATTTATCGATATGTGCATTTAGAGTCAAAAATCGATCAAAATGCTGTTATGAAAAGTTTCGGCATAATGGTAAAAGCATGCCACTAAGCGAGCTAGGCATACATAGGTATAAAGCTAGAAGCGTTTGGTGCCCATGAAAGTTATCGATAGTGCGGCTTATGGCTTGAGATCTTTGTGTCTATGGATTGGACTCTTATATCTCTTATTTTTGCCATTAATGATAGCAGCATTCAACTAATCCTAGGTCTTCTTATATTAGTAATCGATTTTAGTTTGAACAATTATCGATATGTATTTTGTAATATTTATTTATGTTAAATCGATCAATTAATTTGAGCAGAAATTTTGAACTACATATTGAGTTAATTAGACTTTATGCTTAAGGTACAGCCTAATTTTACTGATCTTGAATAAAAAAAATTATGGATATTATCTTAGTGAAGAGAATGGCGTACCTAAGTCAATAGAGTCCAGTTCTGAGAGTTCGAAATGGCAATTTTTTTTTGTTTTTTTTTTTTTTTTTTTTGGTTTTTTTGTTTTACACGGAAGTTTTAAATTATCCAGATCGATTTTTTTCAAGGGGATAGAATTTATTTTATTAATCGCGATTTTCGATTTAACGAGGTACAAATTATCGAAACTCGACTGTACATTAAGTTCAACTGGAGTCTTCTATTAAGCTTTACCACTGTGGTTAGTGGCTTTACATAGTCTTAACGTCTTAGCTTTTGATTTTTAGAATAAATGTCGATGGCTATCGATAGCTATGACTATTAACTAATCTTCTATTCAACATATTTAAAAGTATTGCGAAAATATTTATAGAGTTGCGCCCTAATTTTCATATCTCAAAATTCTGGATAAATTCGCGCTCTATGCTGATGGACAACATTTTGTGCATTTGAAACCGATAATTAGTTTTGTTAGTTCCTTTTTATTTTATTTCGTGCTCTCAGGTGATTATGCTTAATATTATGGATTATAGTTAATGCATTCCAAATCGATAATTATCGATAAATATCATATGGCTCATTGTATTATCTAAGCAAAAATATTCCTTCTAGCTTCGACCGTGACTTAAAAGCAAATTAAATTTCATTGAAAATCTACAAACGTGGCTTGTCAGGGCTAGTATAGCATATCGATAATTGTTGGCATTGAAGCCAGGCTCAACTTTAATTGGGTAATTTCTCATTTTGCTCCCGTTTGTTACGCACAAATGAAATCCCAGCGCACATGCCGTCGACTTCTCATCGAACAACCAACATTCCGTAGCCCTATCCCTATAGTGTTTCACCTCTAAACTGAACCAGCCCGTCGCACTTCCTACAGCTACGACTACAGCAACGACTACGGCCCTGTGAAGTTCAGTTCTTCATCTATTTTCTTTTTTTATCAATTTGGTTTCGGGCTATGTGGCTTGCCAGCTCACATTGCGCTGGCTCGTTTCCACAGTTTTGGGCCGGAGCGTGGCCACAAAAACCGCTGGATTTTATTTTTATACTCATTAGCAAAGTGCGAAACGGGTATATATGGTGGTTGCTCCTGACCAATGGCCAGTCTCCAGAGTGTAGCGCCTAGATTAATGGGAGCAGGTTGAGCCATGAATTACTCAAGATGCTCTCTCAAATTAGCTACCTTCGAGTCGTAATGAGTCATGTGCATTGGGCAGTCGGTGAGGCTCGACTGGGTTGTTTTGCTGTATATTTTTTCATTTTGTTTTCGGTACGCATTCGCACACGTGTGCTGGACGGTAGACGGTCGACGGCCCAGCTGCCGTCACATGGCGTGCTGTGCTGCTGCTGCGTGGTCAGAGAATGGTCAGGGCATGGTCAGAGTCTGGTCAGGCCCTGGCCAGTCTTTATTAGGCTGCGTTTTCAGTTTTTTTTTTTTCTTTTTTTTTGGGCTTCCTGCTGTTTCGCGTGCGCCTTTTAATTTATTTATCACTGGAGCCGAAGCTGGAGCGGCATAGCCATAGCCACAGCCGGCGCACCGCAACTGGCGAATATTTGTATTTTTTTTTTTGTTGGTATTTTTGGCCAGGGTCAGGGATTGCAATTGGAGTCGGGGCTGCCAATTTTCGTTGGTTTCCTTTTGTCTTGTTTGGCTGTTGTTTATGCAGCCGAGTGATGTTAATGGCGGCTCGCATGGCTTGCAAATGACCATACGCACAACCTACACCCACACACACACACACAGAGACTGCTTCGAGCAGATTAATGTGTGTGCATGTCCACTGCACGTTGCACGGCCCTTGGCACGGATCACAGCTGTCCAAAATGTGAGCAATTTAACTTGATTTATATGCGAGCATACGCTAATGTGTTACTCATGTCCTCCACATGGTAGATACATGTGCAATAATCAATTAAAATTTGACCATGCTGTAATAGGTTTTTCATGTTTGCTTAACGCTTATTGAATAATTGAAGAGAGACGCGCTAGCTGTTCGATTTTAGATGACATAGGCAGCCATAGATGACATTAAACAAGAGAGAATTGTTAGTTTTTATTAAAATTTATGAATGTTTCTCTCTGTCACTTTAATTATAGCAAGAGTATTATATCAAAGCAGTTTTTTGCTTCTCTTTTGCTCTTCTCTCCAATTAGGCACTTTTAATTGTGACTTTCTCTATTTCTCTTAGCTTGTTACTTCATTGTTATGTGCTGCTTCTCGCTTCATTTTGCTTGCTTTACTTATCATGTGCTCGCCCTTTTCATTAAAGAATTTTAGCTTTTTGCTGCTCGTCTGGCTACAATTTTCTGGCTTTATTCCTCTAATCAAACACATCGGATATGTGACTTTCATTCAGGTTTTGTTGCTCTCTTTTCTTTTTTTACTTATTGAGCTTCATCAGCTCTCAGTTTTTGCTTGGCTTCTTTTTTGCCGGACTTCTTGGATCACTTATTCGCTTGACTGCTTGATAAAGCTGTTTTTCGTCTATTATTCAGAATTTAACTTTATCTCTTGCCTTGCATCTCAATTTGAGTTAGTCAACTTAGTTTTTACTCAAGTGCAAAGCAAAGCTTCTCGCCTTACTTTTTACTCTGCTTTTTATTAAAAATTCTAACATTCAACTTTTCGTAATATTTAACTTGTAGGAACTTTTTGCTTGGTGCAGCTAATTGCTTCTCTCTGCTGACTTTACTTTTCTGCTCTCTTAGATATACATAGATGTAATAGTGCTTATCCGTTTCCTGTTTGCTTCTTCCAGCTGAATTATGCTTTCACAATCTCTTTCATTTGATTGACAAGGATGTAACAATGCTTATCCCATAACTTATCACAGCGCTTCTCGCTTCTCTCGCGCGCTGCTTTGTCTTTGTCGCAGTGTAGTCTTTGCATTGCTCTTCGCTTCTTCCTGCTGAGTTTTCCCATTCCGATTCCTCTCTATTATTTGATTGCTTATCTCATAACTTATCAGAGCTCTTCTCGCTTCTCTCGCCCCCCTCCTTGCATTGTCTTTGCCTTTGTGTAGGCATTGCAAGCTGCATCGACTGACAATCTCGAGAGCTTCAATATATTTTCCTGAGCTCTTCAGCTAAGACCTGTCGACTTGAGGGCCCATTACTCAAAAATGTCAAAGCCAAGTGGCAAGTGTCAGGGGAAACGGCGAAGCACTTGGCGCAGCAATTATATCAACCTGCCCATGAAACGTGAGCTCGTTTAAGGCAGTCCATCAAAGGGACCAACGGCTTCAATGCCAATGTATGAAGATCTATATATATATGTATGTATGTAGCTATATATATATACATGTATATTGCAGCTGATTTATGTAACCATTGGCCACAATAAATCCTCAATAATTTATAGAGTTGGGCGACCGCAACATTGACCCCAACGAAAGCAAAATTTTGTACAAATATTTGTCTCAATCAAGCGAAAAACCCATGCGAAAAGTGTGGGAACAATTTACGCCATGCCACGCCCCCTCACCGTCTCTATTCGTAGCACAATGTGACAAGAACCGGACAACAGGGCAGTCAATTTATATTAAGAGACTTTCTGCGTAGCCCTCGCCAGCAGCAGTCGGTGGACAAGGCAATCGGAATGGAGCAAAGCGCTAAAAAGGGAATTCAATAAAACATTCAGCGAATGGACGGTGTGGAGAGTGGGTGAGAGAGAGAGAGAGCGAGAGAGAGGGGGGTGAGGATGTGCGGGCACGTTAAGGGCAGCTCAGTGCTGAACTGATGTTGTTCCCCAGATGCCAGCACTTGAGCAGTAAGCAAAGAGGGGGAGAGAGAGGGAGCGAGCGAGAGAGAAAGCAGCTGAAGGCATCGAGAGCGATAGGGTTTAAGCAATTGAAGATTTGTGCAGCTAAGTTAGAGTAATTCCGTTCAACTGGTTGGGATTATGCACGGCGTTTATACAAATACTTCAAATATTTTCTAAAGCATGTCGGCCCACTTCCGAGGCCGAGCAAGAGGCAGGGAAGGAGACAGCGAGAGTGCGAGAGAGAGCAAAAAATATTTGTACTCGCATGCAGCGCATAATAAGAAAATTCCTGTACGGCTTGGCATGCCAAATGCTCATCATCCAGCCAAGCTGTAGTTCGTGAGTCGGCTGTCTCTTTCTTCCAGTCTACCGTTCTCTGCCTGGCACACTCATTCACTTTCTCAAAATGGCAAAAACGCTCAACTATGCAGCCAACAACTCTGCATCGCATTCACGTACTACATTGAGGCTAACCGCCAACACTACAAACAACGCGGAATGTCATAAACTCATGCTCTTATAGCCAGCAGGACACACACGCACACACATGGACATATACATGCTTACACACACACACACACACACACACACACTCCTATACACTTCAAAGCCAAGCGTCAAAAGCTGACTTTCAAGTTCAACGTCAAAAAAAAAAAAAAAAAAAAAAACAGAAAGTTTTTCATGTTTTCAAATAGGCAGCATCATAGGCTATATTGACTAAAGGGTGTTTTTGTTAGCTAACTAGTATAGGGTGTACTTGAAATACTCTAGAGCTATGTTGACTAAATATTGATGAGCTAACGGAACTTAGCTTTCAGATTAGTCGCAAACAAATTGAATGATATAAAACATTTTTGAGCTGACTTTGAATATTATACATATATATAAATTATTTATAATATAATATAAATATATAGTATCTGGAATTAAAGAGAAAATTTGGTATACAAATTTATGGATGTATAATACCTTTGATTAACATCATTATAGTATATATAAGAGATATATATAACTATATATATGTATGTATACTCGGATTATATCTTATATCTATTTCCCTTCAATCTATAAATTTGATATATGCATATAGACATAATACATACTTATATTATAGCTTAGAGCTTATCTCCGTTCATATTTTATGCAATTGAATTTTTCTCTTTTCTAGTCATTCTCATTGTAATGCTCATCCATATATTTTTCTTCTAGCCAACAGTTCAAGTTACAACACATTTTGTAGGTCACCTCGATTAATAATAAAGTTTTTCAATTAAAGCAAATTTATTTCACACATTTACAGCGCGTTTGGCAAGGTAACTGAAATTCGATGCCACAAAGTGTAAAAACTATTTTAACTTGGTTTTGATGCTCTGCTAGCATTGAAAGGGCGATGGAGTATATTTGCTTAGGTCAAGGCAGAGAAGGAGAGAGAGTGAGAAAGAGAGAGAGAGAGGGCGATTTAGTAGATCAGATCCATAGAAGTACATATAGGCGTGCTTTATACTAAATGATATATGATGTATGATGTATGATGTATGCATGATGCATATATGACGTATGATGTATGTATGTTTCTATCTATTCATAGAGTCATAGATGTATATACATCGTCTATATAGACGAAATGCTATATCTAGCAGCTCGTCACATATTGCCGGGTATTCATGGGTTGGGCATACTCCACTAAAAAAAAAAAAAAAATATATATATATATATATTCGCAATATATTCCTCTTCCTTTTGTTTATTGGTATTTTGAGCTGAGGGCCAAGGAGCAGTCAAGCAAATGCAATAAACTCGGAACAAGTTTATTAAATTTACAGTTATGCGTGCAATGTATTGCAGCTGTTGTTGTTGCTGCTGTTGGAGCTTAAATTGCCGACGGGATAAAAGCTGTTAAGTGTGAATGAAAATGCAATTGAAAAGTTAAGACAAAGCAATCGAGAATAAAGCAATTGAAAAGTGAGTCAAAAAAAGGTAGGGGAAAAAGAGAAAAGAAGTAAGAAAATCCAGTAGCTGTCTAGCAAACGATTTTCCCGATAGTTTTTCTCAATTTTCGTACCTGGTCGTATTTTATTTTTCTTTGGGACGTCAGCTGAAAAGTAGGCAACACACAAATCGAATTTCCAGAAAATTAAAACTTTTTCCGCTGCGTCTTCAATGCACTATGGGGAAAAATCCAAATTATCGGGTATTAATTAATAACTTAAAAACTAAGCCAGATTTTTTGATCCGGTTTTTGTATTATTAATATGTATACCATCAGAAATATATTTTAGAAAAATGGGCGTGTCACCGCCCACCCAAAAAAAATTTATTAAAATTTTGTATTAAAATTTTTTTTTTTTTTTTAAGAATTTTGCTTGTTCATACTTTAAAATAATAATTTTAATTGAAAACAATCGAACTTTCATAAAATCGAAATTAGTTTTCTTCAGTTTCGAGTTCCAAATCAGCCAGAAATATTGATCCGCTAAAAAAATTCGGGTTCTTCAACTGATTTAATTGTGCCTTCAACTTTACATAATACAATACGTACAACTTCATTAGACAGCGACCTTTATGCTTTCAAACTCTTTTCTAAAGATTTGCCGAAGAAATAATCTGATCAGATGTATCCATTGTTAAAAACCATCAGCGAAATTATGGATTCTGCTCTCATGCTCTCATGCATGATGAAATTAGTCTGATTTATAGACCTGGTTGGGCAAATCAGACGCTTCCTTACCAAAAAAGCCTACAGGATGAACAGTACTTTCCATAATCTGCCTCAAATGAACAATTATTTTTATAAACATTTGCTGTCATAGGCAGTCATTCATAGTTGTCAGCTAGTTTTTGTTCCTGCTGCATTTCTTCCATTTGTAATTTATATTTTGGCAAAAAAAGCGGCTTTTGCTTTTTTAATATCATTTATAAGTTGAATCAATATTAGTCTTATTTAGTTTCAAAATCACAATTACTATTTCTTGGTTAGAGTTGCCTTTTTCATTGAGCCAAATATCACACAGGTCAGCTCATAGTCACCTGCTAAAAATTGATTTGCGCCGGTTGTGCGCAAAAGTGCACATTGAGACAAAGGCACTAAGATCCCAATTGATTACTCTATAACATGCAATTGGAATTACACTGGTGCGCCCTGGTGGCTGTTTTATATGTCTTTGCAAAGTTTAATTTTATTTACAAGAAATGAAATTTGACAACATTTGCTAATTATACAATAAATGATTAAAATAAGTTCAAACATCAATTGGTTTTTAAGCCAACGCATAGTAGAAGCCCTAAAAATTCATATCCTTTTTAAATTTCTCAAAAATAATGTCTGGTCATTGAATAACGATGATTTGAAAATCGGCTAACACAAATTGTAAGCTGAAGGCAAATGCTTTTCGAAGATAACAGCTGACTTTAACAGCTGTTAGGCTTAACAGTGGACTGTTATTCAACATTTTGGGTACAGTACCTTAAAGTTTGGAGTTTTATTAAGATGTTAACATAAAAAAATTATAAATTTTCATACTTCGCAAAAATGACTAAATACCCGAAAAACGGCAAAATTCCCCATAGTGCAATGTGGGGAATGTCAGCTAAATGTGTGTGTATATGGGTGTGTGTGTGTGCATGCCCTCTTTCTGTGTTGAGATTAAACATCTTGGAGAATTGGAGAACAATAACTCATTTGTTTAATTTGTAGGCTTCTAGGGTCGCTTGTCACGCCTTAAAATGGGCGTGTATCATCCGTCAAATCTTTTTAATTAATTATCAACGTGAGTATTTTAAATCTCAACTGGTTTCTGATATACTGGAAGGGACATATTTCGATTTACAATGCACCCATTGTGTGTAGAGAAGGTTTACCATGAACATATATTCTAAATTTCCGGTCTGGCGAAAACTGCCATTGCACAAAACCAATATGCTCATATCATTGTCGTGAATGAGCATAGCTTGAATGATATACAAAATGTTCAACATTAATGGAGGACGAGGACAGGGCGCACTATTCTGATGAAACGCAATACCCAAGAGCTCAGCTCAACTATAAATTTCTGCATATTATGTATATTAAGCTTCCTCTCTCTCTCTCTCTCTTTCCTTCCCCTCTAAAATTGATACATTATCCAGCTACTGATTGGAATTGTTATGCATAGCAAAATCCGAGAATATTCCAGTTGAGCTATCTTCAATAATTATGTAGATTCAGTTAATATGCTCGGCATTTGCATAATACAAACTCAACTCGGAATGTATTATATCGGGAGCCAATGCAATCATATGTGATAACAAATTGTGAATATTTTTCAGTTATTCGAAAGTTAAGCGAATAATAAATTGAACAGATAAAGAGGAGAGCCGAGATGCAGATGGAGATGGTGATGGAGATGGAGATGGGAATGGACGCAGAGGAAGCTGAACAATGAGCGCAATTTGTTGTCTATAAGCGTTGTTATTTCCACTCGAGTGAGTCGACAATGCCACTGAGTAGAAGAAAAAGAAGAAGAAGAAGCAGCATTTGCCAAATGGAAATTCAGTGTGAGAACACGTTTCACTCTGCTCACATTTTCCCTCTGCTTTTTGCTACTATTTTCCACTTTTTCCACATTTTTTTTTTTTGCGGTTGTAAAACAAACAGAAACGAGTTGGCGCGGACACCGTTTGGCAAATGATATATGTGAGTGCCTCTATCAATGCTCCTGGTTCTTGTGCGTGTGTGTATGTGTGTGTGTGTGTGTGAGACATATGTAGGATAACAAATCAATTTTAGTGCCAGACAGTGCAGAGCAAAGGCAAAAAACTCACTGGAACTACACCTCAGCGCTGGACTTCAGCTCTTTTGGGCGTACAAATTACTTCCGCTGTGCCGGACTATAGAGATGGCGCTTTGAATTGATTCTTTGAATTGACAGCTTACAAAATTGTTTCAGATATTGCAATTTATATATCATAGATAGCTGAAGCTGTCAGAGCTGGATTTGCAAATTATTTTGTAAACTATGAAATTGGCTAGCCAGAGGGAAACAGGAAGAGAGAGAAAGATCTTTAAAGTGACTCCTTCGAGAACGTCTCTCTAGAGACTCTAGAGTCTCCAGACTCTTTATATGAATGTGGTGAGCTCTTGGGTAAACTTGACTTAAAGGGAGATTTCTTAATTTGGTTTTCTAGACTTGAAGCAGACTTGGCTCTTAGACTGAGAAACTATGAACTCATGCCCAGTTTTCAAGTTTCAATGTGCCTAAGCTGATTCTCAGTCTATAAATCTTTCTTCAGACCTAAAGAGCTTTTAGCTGATTATCAGTCTCTTCTGCATGGACCTTCAGGCGTATATAGTATAGGCTATATAGTATATCTAGTGTTTTTAGTCTTTCTGGTCTTATATACTCAACCCAGACTATCTAGTCCATCCAGTCGATCTAGCCTACCTAACTTATTTAGTCTATCTTGCCTATCTAGTCTATCTAGTCGAATCTACTCTTTGTAGTCTATTTAGTATATCAACCCTATCTAGTATAATCTACCCTATCAAGTTTTATCTATTCCATCTAGCCTTTCTAGTCTATCTAGTCTATCTAGTTTATCTAGTCTATCTAGTCTATCTAGTCTATCTAGTCTATCAAGTCTATCTAGTCTATCTAGTCTATCTTGTCAATCTAGTCTATCTAATCTATCTATTCTATCCAGTCTATCTAGTCTTTCTACTCGATCTAGTTTATCTATATTTATCTAGTCTATCTAGCTTAACTAGTCTACCTAGCCGATCTAGTCCATCTAATGTATCTAGTCTATCTAGTTTATCTTTTCCGATCTAGTCTATTAGTCTATCTAGTCTACCTAGTCGATCTAGATCATCTATATTTATCTAGTCTAATCTACTCTATGTAGATAGATAAACTAGTCTATCTAGTCTAATCTACTCTATCAAGACTGATATATTTTATCTAGTCTAATCTACTCCACCAAATCTAAGCTATTCTATATAGTCAAACCAAATTCACTTCGCTATCAATTTAGACCAATTCATACCTGGTCATAATCAACATAGTTGCCGAACAGCTCTTGGCGCACACTTCAGTCCACCAAAAAAGCAGATGAAGAGGAAGCAGTTGGGGAGGAAACGAGATTCGTCAGCGTAAAAAAGGCAATGGACAGCGGTAGCTGCAGCAACAGCTCCATTCATAGCTCCAGTTCCATGGAGAGGTCCGCCTTCGATGCTCAGCTCTTGGCTGTGTGCTCTGGGCACTCGGTTCTTCGTTTATCTCAATAAATTCAGTGGCGAAACGCAGCGAATCGCTGTCACTTTTGATTGTAATCGAGTGTTTGCAGCGTCGCTTTTTGCACTCCATGTGGCTGGCAGCGGCACCCGTCGGCGGCTCCATGCCACACAGCACTGTCCATGCTCGCTGTCAAACAGTTTGATATACTTTGCAAACTACGTTTATACGATATCCATGCTGTGTCTGTCTGCGCGTGTGTGTGTGTGTGAGTACGTGTGTATGTGTGTGTGTGTGTGTGTGTGTGCTTGCCAATTGGATTTGACATTTTATTGGGTTTTCTTTCTCGTTACTGCCGCTCCACTGAGTCGCAGTTCCCTCTGGCCGCCTCCGACCCGGGTCCGGCCCGGTTGAGATGCTGTTGTCGTTGTAATTGATGTTCGGTTGCCTGGCCGGGAGTCCTTTGGTAACATAAATCTAATGACCTGAGCTACGCATACAGCTGCACCGGACTCGACTGCGGTTCGAAGTCGAGAAGATAACATTCAGCCTGAAAGATTGAATTCCTTTGCCGTTCGTCCTTGCCAGGCCATGGCTTGGCTTACGTTTATTTTGTTCGTTTTTATATATTTTATTTTTATACCCTGAACCCATTGAAAATGGGAAATCAGGGTATAATGGTTTTGTGAAAAAGTATGTAACGGGCAGAAGGAGGCGTGGCAGACCCCACAAAGTATATATATTCTTGATCAGCGCGATGAGCTGAGTCGATATAGCCCTGTCCGTCTGTCCGTCCGTCCGTCCGTCCGTCCGTCCGTATGAGTGCGTCGATCTCAGAAGTTATAAGAGCTAGAGAGAAGAAATTTGGCATGCATACTCGTGTGTACCATACGCAGTACGAGTTTGCTTTATTTTTTCGATAAATCGTCCGATAACTTTTTTATCGAGAATAATCGAAAAATTGATTTTGTTTTTTTAGCTTAATTTGAACATTTTTAGACCTGTTGTCTTCAAATTTGCGTTGTATATAAAGTTAATCTATACAAAGATTTTGTAATTTACAGATTTTGGATACCACGTCCCCTTCGCCCCCAATTTGTAAAAAACGCATTTCAAGTACTAGAGACTTGTGCTTTAAAATGTACACACATATTCACCATATGATTACACTCTGAAAGTTTCATTAAGATCGTATGACTACAAAAGAAATTATTCGACAAATAAATTCTCATATTGCCCACACTGCAGCGCAGCCCAAGCGCAGTCGCTGCTTACTGCGCAGTTAGCAGAGCGCAGGCTTATGCGTGCGTGTGGATGCATGTGTATGTATGTGTGCATAAAAGAAGTGCAGAATGATTAGAATATCAGCTTAGAGGGTTCAGGGTATCTCTTAGTCGAGCAGTCTCGACTAGAGTCTTCTTACTTGTTTTATTCTGTTTTTTTTTTTTTTTTTTTTTTTTTTTTTGGTAATTAGTGCAGAGGCAACTTGATTATCTTGGCTTGTACTACAAATTCGCCCCGCACCGACCCACTTCAGGACGGGGCCAGCGCACGTAATTGTGCTCGTATTGCAATCATTCATTTTGAGCTTGTTATAAAATAGCAAAAAAGCAAAAGGCCATAGTCAAAT
Source organism: Drosophila mojavensis (assembly GCF_018153725.1). NCBI lineage: Eukaryota > Metazoa > Arthropoda > Insecta > Diptera > Drosophilidae > Drosophila > Drosophila mojavensis. Next base: position 7,709,045 of record NW_025318667.1, read on the forward strand.
AACAGACAACTGGGCGGACAGTGGGCGAAGCAAGCCTTAAGAATGTTTCTTTTTTGCTCACTGAGAAACTAAATAAACAGAGGCTGGTGCTCAGCAGCTGAGACCATCATTAGCTATTTATGTGAAGTAATTTGGGACTCTATACGAATCGAGGAGATTCTTGAACTAGCGACTCAACTATTGCTAATGCTCAAATAACTTAATAAATATATCAAGAACTATCTGAAAAGGTTCTTTAAAAACTCTTTCTTAAGTTCTAATATACTGCCCTTATATTTAAGGGTCTTAAGGTCTTGGATCCTGAGGATACCCAGATTAGGAAGTGGTCAAAAGTATGGCGATCTGCCACCACGCTTGTTCTTAATCGATACTATCGATAATAAACAATCATTCAATTTACCATCATTAGTTAATAAGAATTGTGATATTACTCTTTAAGCTTTAAGCGCGTCACATTACACGTTTATATATCGTAACATTATAAATATCCTACGAGCTTAATCAAAATAACAAATATTGGAGATAATTATAATTGTGTTATAATTTAATAAACATCATCATCCCTCCATCATCCACCAAAACATCTCCATAAAAGCTGTCGACCCCGAAATATTTCTTTATACGCAAATTATATAGGCTTTATATGATACAGTCATAAAGCCTATATTCTAGATGTTACCTTGAAGAGAACAACTTTAAGCCACTAAATGATAATACTATACAGGTTTTAGATCTTAAGGTCTTACAGTATTGTGTCTTGAGTATACTAAGGTTATCTTGTCTTTCTCAAAATATACGGGCCTAAAGTCGTTGGGTCTTCGAGTCTATGGTACTCGGGCTACCTAGTTTCATAGAAGACTTTCGGCCTACTAAATGTTGCTTCTTTTCTCCACTTTGCAGGTCTCTCGGACACAAAGCTACATGAGATCTTTCTGGATGACAAGGAAATCAAGCTGAGCTGGATGGTTGACTGGTATAAGCAGGAGGTGCTCTTCCATTTGCAGAATGCGTTCAATGAGCAGCATCGTTGGTTCTATTTGGGCTTTTCGAAACGTGGCGGCTTGGCCGATGCAGATATTTGTTTCTTTGAGAATCAGAATGGCTTCTTCAATGTGGTCACCGACACCTACACCAGCCCCGATGGTCATTGGGTGCGCAAGGACTATCAGCAGGACTGCGAGGTCTTCAAAATGGACGAATTCACGCTGGCCTTCAAGCGCAAGTTCGATACCTGCGATCCGCTCGATCTGCGATTGCATGTAGGTGGAACAATATACTTCCAATTTGGTAAACTCTCTGCTATATGTGATGTCCTGGTTTGTGTGCATTGCAGGAGGGCACCATGTACGTGGTATGGGCACGCGGCGAATCGGAGCTCGCTCTGGAGGATCATCAGTTCGCGTTGCCCAATGTGACGGCTCCACACGAGGCGGGTCTGAAGATGTTGCAGCTACTGCGCGCCGACAAGATCCTCATTCCCGAAACGTAAGTATGGCGAGGCTTCTCTTTAGCCTTGAGGGGGATGGGTCTTACGCTCTTGGCTATTCCTCAGCGACTTGGAGCAAATCGAAATCACGCTGGAGCAAGCGCCGGTGCCCAGTCAAGAGACCACTTACTGGTGCCATGTGCAGCGTTTGGATGACTTTGTCAAGAATCGCATGCATATCGTGCAGTTCGAGCCAATCATCAAGTCGCCCGGCATTGTGCATCATATGGAGATCTTCCACTGCGAAACGGACGAGCATGCTGAGATTCCACTCTACAACGGCGACTGCGAACAGCTGCCCCCGGCAGCCAAGGTCTGCTCCAAGGTAATGGCACTGTGGGCCATGGGCGCCAGCACCTTTACGTATCCACCAGAAGCCGGCCTGCCAATCGGTGGCTCCGGCTTCAATCCCTACGTGCGGCTCGAGGTGCACTTCAATAATCCAGAGCTACTGGAGGGTGAGTAAAGAGAGAAAACTAAAGAGTTCGTGCAAAGATCAAAGAAAAGTTGGGCTTGAGATTGGAATGAAATGAAAAAGTTATTGCAAAAATCAGAAGAATTATTTTGCTGAGCTGATAAAGGAAAAAATCCTCAAGATTTTCATCTGTACCAAAGTATTAAGAACTGCAACGGAAAAGTTAAATATTTATTGTTGAATAAAATATTATAGAAAACTCGATTGAGATCAAGAAAATCGTTCATGTTTCGATAGTGATATGTGGGTGCCTAGAGTCTAGGTGTGAGATTAAAGACTTTAGGCTTTATTTATAATTTTATACAGTTGATCAAATTTTGGTTAATCAGAATCACTTTAAATAACTCAAGATCGATACAAAAACGTAGAAAACACAGCTTAAAAAATATACAAAATTTATAAAATTGGAATAAAGCTAGGAAGTGAATTAATATGCAGAAATACCAAAAAAAAAAAAAAAAAAAAAAAATTCAAGAAATATATTGTTTCCATGCATTGAAGAATTATTATTCAATCAGCAAGTCAGAGCTATTTGCAGGTGAGGGTATATTCTAGTCATGCATAGTTCAATGGATATTTTTGTTTATTTACCAACAATGTTTCGTTGTTTTTCTTAAAAAGAGAAGAAGAAACTCAAAGGGGCAAGAATGTGTTCACACTGACAATGGCAATTTACCAGGGGTAATTCGATTTAGATGATTGTTGAGCTGCTGCTTTTGTGCGATGTGTTCCTCACCTGTACTTCTTTTTCACTTTTTTGATAAGAGTATACAAAAACAGAGATGTATATATGTATGTATGCTATATAGACGTACATTTGGGTGTATGTATAGGGTTGATTTCATTAAAACTTTTGTATAAATAACAACAGGGGGAGTGACTGTGACTGTGACTGAGCCGGTGCCTGTGCCTGTGACTGCGACTGCGACTGCTACAAGCCGCTGAGCTGAAGCAAAATGTCATTATTGCTGCTTGAAGTGTCCTTGTGTCCCCTTATATCCTTACACATCCTTGTCGATGGCCTCATCTAGCGCAATGCATGGCCACACAGCATACTCACTGAACCACTCAGCCCAATGTCTTACTCACGGTGTGTGGCTCTGAGCGTGTGTGTGTGTGTGTGTGTCTGTGTGTCAGCTAGAGATGAGTCGAATTTCAAATAACACGAGCAATAATAATAATTTTTTCTTTTATTTCTGAATTTTTCGTTTGGTTATTTTTATTTATTTATTTGAATAATGGAATAAATTTAATTTTCAAACTCTGCTTATACAGTTTTCGATTTTTGTTCTTAATTATTAGATTTTATTCTTAAATTAAAGCCAATTAAAATATATTGGTGTCAGTCTTGCTGTCTGTCCGTCTGTCAAGCCGGACACTATGGTATTGTTATAGAAGTTTGAGATTTGAAATCTAGAATATATACTCGGGGCAACCTCATCTGATAAAGTGTTATGATTTTACCGATGCGCCTATGGGGGCGTGGCAAATCGGAAAATGGATCTGGAAGCGTTTGAATATTCTGTAGTCTGTAACGCCCGTTTTCAAAATTATTTTTATTTTATTTTTTACAAAGTTAGCTATAATACACAAGAATATTAAAGCTAAGTATATAATAAGGCCGCTAGCGACCAGGCCTTCGGCTCTATGTAGGATTATATCTTATTTGTTAAATTACAATCTTGTAAATATCTATATATTATTTTCAAAATTATTTTGTAATATTAATTATAATTATTATTTTTTAATATTAAAAGCTTTTCTATTGTATATATAGATTTTTTTAAATATATATATATAAATATATATATATATATATATATATATTTTTTTTTTTTTGTGTATTTATATATAAAATAACCGATACTATTGACTACATTTCAATAATTATGTAATAAGTCACAAGTCACGACGACGACTTACGCACACTCACGAGCTGTTATGGTTCTTAAATCACGTGAGCACGAGATGCTGAGTTGTGCCTGTCTCTAGGGACTGGGGGCGTTACGACGTGTGTGCATCTTCAACGGAGCTGCTGCTGTCCGTCGTAATTTCTGTGCGCCTGCATTAATATTAATCATACGCCCTGCAGGTCTGATGGACAACTCTGGATTTCGCATTAAATTATCGAAGACGCTGCGACAATACGATGCTGGCGTCATGGAATTGGGTCTCGAGTATACGGACAAAATGGCGATACCGCCTGGCCAGACGGCCTTCCCACTGAGTGGCTACTGTGTGGCGGACTGTACACGGGCCGCATTGCCAAAGACGGGCATCATTATATTTGGATCGCAGCTGCATACGCATTTGCGCGGCGTTCGCATCCTGACCAGACACTTCCGGGGCGAACAGGAGCTGCGGGAGATAAATCGCGATGATTACTATTCGCATCACTTCCAGGAGATGCGCACGCTGCACTACAAGCCCCGCGTCCTGCCGGTAAGCATTAAATTCATGCTCTCACTCTATATGCAGTGGGTAAATCTGCTCTGCATCTTTCTCTCTCTCTCTCTCTCCCTTTCTCTTTCTCTCTGTTGCTCTGCAGGGCGATGCATTGGTCACCACCTGCTATTATAATACGCTTGGCACTGCGAATGTCACTCTCGGCGGCTTCTCCATTAGCGATGAGATGTGCGTCAACTATATACACTACTATCCGGCCACCAAGCTGGAGGTGTGCAAGAGCTCTGTTTCGGAGGAGACACTCGAGGATTATTTTATCTATATGAAGCGGTAAGCGGATGAAATGCGGGCGTGCTTAATGTTTCAATTAAGATGGAGAGGGGGTAAAGCAATGGAGTTAACAGCAGGAGAAGTAGAGATGATGGGGGAGGTGGAGGCAGAGGTGGGGTCACAGACTTCCCCTTTAGCAGAAATTGAGCGAGTTGAGAGACCAGCGGCAACACAACCTAATGGCACTTTCTCATCTATCTGTCTCTCTCTTTCTCTCTCTGTTCGTTCTTCCATCAAAGGCAAAAGTTTGGCATTCCGGCATTTGTTGCGGCTCCGGTTTGCGGCTGCCGCGCTTTAAGCGTATTCATAACGGAAATGTCTTCAGCTTCCTGTTCATCCGTCCGTCCGCCCATCCGCCCTTCCGTTCGTCTGTCCGTCCCGTTCGCGCTTTGCAAGGTGCACGCTAATTGCCAGCGTTAATGGGCCCAGGCCTAAACTGGCAAAGTCCTTGAAGGCGCGTCGCATTGTTAGTTGGCTGTTTGTGAAGCCAGCGTCAAAAGAAAAGTAAAAACTCATCTTCGCTTTATTTTTGAACATTAGATTAGAGACTTGCGAGACTTGTGCAACTTGCGAGACTTTTTCGGCAGCCCAAAAATTGGGTTCAAGCCTCGTGCCGGCACACAAAGGCCGCCTGATTGAATGAGAGAATGAGAGAACTTATGAAAATTTACGTAGCACAAAAAGGTAAAACCCGTAGGTGTCTGCCAGCTGTGACGGGCATAAGAAAAGCTTAGCCAAAATAGGCTGCCGTATAGCAGGGAAACAAAGAGATAGCTTGATATATATATATATATATGTATATGTATAGAGCTACCTTTAAGTCGCCGACAATCGCTTGTCGACTTCCCATATTTCATTCCCATTCCATTCCTTTGAAAAAAAGAATTAGCTTGAAATGCGGACAAAGTTTAAAGTGAATTGGAAAATATACAGCTAAAAGTGTTTCATTTCCATTTCATTCCGGCTTGTTTTATTTGTCTTAAATAGTAGATTTTAGTTTCATCATCTGATCTTTAATTGAGTTTACTTTACTGAAGGTTGCTTGTGTTGGTCTTTGTTACATTCCACTGTTCCAGGTTATGTTTTGGGTGTATGTATCTATGCCTTGATTAGCCTCTTTCTATTACTACACATTCTGCGTCCTCATTTGAATTTGTTTCATTCCATCGTTCCACTCCATATCCTTACTAACTATTTGGAGTACCAAACTGTCATTCTAAGAGATCAGATTTTCCATAGGATTCAAATAGTTGATTGGCGACGGAATGAGGTGCAAATGAAAATTTCTCACTGAAATCGCGCCCAGACGAGGCGGGGACATTTGGCTTAGCTCTGGAAATTAAAATTCCTCTCTCTCTCTCTCTACCTCTCACCCTCTCTGCCTCTATCTAGAAAGGAGCATCAGCATGGCATACACCTGAACGGAGCACGTTCGGCGAATTATCGGACTATCGAATGGACCCAGCCGCATGTGGACCAATTATATACGATGTACATTCAGGAGCCGCTCAGCATGCAGTGCAACCGATCCGATGGCCAGCGCTTTGAGGGGCGCAATTGGGAGGGCGTGCCACCGACGCCAGTCCAAATCAAAATACCCATTCATCGCAAGCTCTGCCCCAACTACAATCCGCTCTGGCTGAAGCCCCTGGAGAAGGGCGACTGCGATTTGCTAGGCGAGTGCATCTACTAGGCAATGAGCAATGAGCACGGCGGACGGATACGGAATTCCAATTACGTATTTCGGCAAAGGGGGCGGGGCATGCACATGGCACGCACATGGCACGCACACACACACACACACTCGCACGCACACACACACTCAACACATACACATGCGATTACAAATGGCATGCTTTTGGCAGCGGGTTTGTAAGGTTCTCTCTAAATGTTTTTATTTGTTTTCTTGTTGTTCTTTTTTTACATTTTTGGTCAGGTTTATATAGTAGAATATGATGATTGTCATCAAGAACATCAACATCAACGCTTATTGTCAATTGAAATGGCAAAGACAAAAGGCTGGCGGGTGGACTTTGGCAGGGGGCAGGGACAGAGGGCAAAGGGGCGGTGCGAGTACGTCGTCGGGTGTTTGGCAACAAAAAACTTTCTTTAAATAACTAATGAATTGTTGGCCTTTGAAATTTGCCGACCGAGCTGCTGGCCCCGGCCTGAACCGGCAAATGACACAAAGGGAAAATGTTAAAGAAATGTGGCAAAAAGAAAAGAAACGAGAAGAGAAGAAATGAAACAAAACAAAATAAACGAAATGCCGTAAGGAAAATAAATGGAGAAGCTGTCGCAGTCGCAGTCGACGTTGCCGTCGCTGCTGCTACAAAAGCAAGCGGCAGCTCGCTCGGGGCCACGGACTGAAACAGTTTTCAATGCAAGCTGACGGCCCTGTTTATACAATATAAATGAGTCAACTTTTGAGCCTGTCGAAACGCGTGTCAGATAAAAAGGCTGCCCAGTCCACCTGAAGCCGTCTGTCCACCTGGCCAGACCCAACCCACGCAGCAGCTATCAAACAGCTCTAATTGCCCGACATCAAGTCAAGTGTCCGGCACTTGCAGCCGCATTTGCTTTCTCTTTGCCATTTCGATTTTTTTGTTTGGATAGCCAACAGCCAGGCATGTGTCCAAAGCAATTGTCGCCGATTATCGATAGCAAGCCTTTATCGATCTTCGATTTAGGTATATCAAAGTTTATTTAGAGTTTCAGCTGAAGAAAAGAGGAATGAGAATGAATGAAATGAAATGAGTATATGTTCAGTATAGAACGAGCACAGTTGAGTATTAGTAGAAGTGATCTGCTGCGTACGAGTCGAAATGAGTCTCAGAACAGATGAAAATATATAGAAAGGAGTATAAGAGCAGTTGAGTATGAGTAGAAGTGAGAATAAAATCAGTGAGCCGACATGAGTAGAAGATCAGCCGAGTATAAGTAGAAAGACATGGAAGATCTGCTGAGTATGGATCGAATTGAGTTTAAGATCAGTTGGGTATAAGTAAAACGAAGTAGAAGGCCAGCTGAGTATGAATAAAAGTGTGTATAGGATCAGCTCAGCAACAAGTGAGTACAAGATCAGCTAGGTATGAATCAAAGTAAGTCTACGATCAACTGAGTATGATTAGAAGTGATTTAGGATGAACTGAATACCATTAGAAGCCATTATAAGATCATCTGAGTAGGAGTAAATCTCAATATGCGAGCAGTGCAAGAGAGTGTGTCTATACGAATGGATCTAAAATGAGTAGTAGGAAAATGTATAAGAGTATGACTATGAATACGGCACGGTACGAGCAGGAATTGATATAGACTCAATTGAGTTCATATAGAAATGAATACGTACGAGTATAAGTACTATTGAAAACGTGTAAGCTTTGAGTGCGAATGAATATACGGCAATGAGAATTTCAACAACTTTTGAGTACTTTTGACTCTCGTTGACAACTTTCGAGTACTTCAAAGCGGTTGTTGTTGATGTGCTTGATGATACACTTTTTTTTTTTTTGCATAAAACGAAAATAACCAAAGATGATAAATATTTGATGTACACAAAATACATATGCAGAAAACATTGAATGGATATGTTTAAGTGTAGCTACATACATATATATTTAAGATGTGATAATTGTTCTACGGCTAAAAAAAAAGAAATGAAAACCTATATATGTACTAGATGGAAATTTATATATAAAAAAATGTGGAAACGAAGAAAACTAACCAAAAAAAAAAAAAAAAACCCCTAAAAAAATTATATATATATATACATATATATTATATATGAAATGAAATGTATACAAAAAGTAACTAATAATAAAAAATGACCACCATACCAGAAGAAAATGTTCTTTTTATTTGATGGCTATTTGTGAGTGAGTATTCTGCAGATTTTATTTTTTTATTATTTGTTATTTTTAAAAATCTTTATCTGTTTAATCTTAAGTTATTTCTGCGCAAGAGATATTACTTAACTATCTTGTGAACCTGTAAGACTTTAGCTGGCTTTTATATAGGTTCCCTCATACATACATATTACTCATTGAAGGACTGTAATGAAACAGGACTCTGCACACCTTTTTCACCTGATCAAATTTCAATGAACTGAAATTAATGTTGAAAACTTTGATTCGTTTGCTAAAACTTTTCATTGGTTGAAACATTGTTGCTGGCCGTGTTTTGGTTTGTTTCTGCTTTGTTCCATTCCACTTCGTTCCATGCCCTGCTGCATATGCATATGCCGTCTATGCAACATTTTAATTGATTTTCAGTTTTGTGCGTCGAAAAGGAGCGCCGTTTGCCGTTATGAACGTATTAAAACGGTTGCAATCCAATTAAAAGTTTTTTTTTTTTTAACGAAGTCAAACAAAAAGTAAAAAAACATCACACACATACACACGCATAGTGAAATATTTTAATATTCATTGCCATACACAAAGCTAAAAAAAGCGTTGCAAAATATGAAAGGACTTTTTTAAAAGCGAAATAATTTCATCATTAGCATTGCCATGACTTTATAGGGTATATAAATATTAATATGTCATATACGAGCTCAACGATATTATGATATTGGAATGTCCACCTATACCAAATGAATCATATACCTTTGGGATAAGGCTTAACAGATTATTTCTGTCAGAATCATATTTATAAAACTATTTGTAACTAGTACCAATATATTGAAATCCATATATATTTAACTATATCTCCCATCTATTCATCAATCAAATATTCTATCAATCCGTCAATCTATGTATCTACTAATCGATAGTTCACTTATCTAATAAGCTTACTCTTTATTTATATAACGTAACTCTCAATTAATCTATCGTTTTTAAATATAAAGTTACACAGTTATATACACTTATAGCTGGCTCAATCAATCTATCTATATATAATATTTATCTACAATTCAATTCGCCTGCCGCTCTTTTAGTTCTCTCTCTCTCTCTCTCTCTCTATGTTAGGGTATTCCGGAATCGACATCTCTTTCAAGTTCAATTTATTCTTGTTGTTTTACAACCCTCGAACTAAATTGGAATCAGTGCACAGCTATTACGAGCCCCAGATACGTATTTTATATGCACATTTAATCATTGCACTCGCATTTTAAGTGGCCCTGGTACTCCAGTTAAAAGCGAACAGACTCCACAGAGGGTTAAGTCGCTTTAACGTTATTTTATGACAGATTTTAAGTGGCAATTGCCTCGTAATGCCCCAACTCCCAAACTATTTTAATTTGAAGTCGTTTTTGGGGCTCAAGGATGTTTATCGTAAAGTGGCCGGGCGTCAAGTTAACAAGTCCTATAAATGGATTAACAACACAAAAAGCACTAAATCAGTTATTAAGCTATAAGCTGTGAGTGTTTCTGACTATCAGATTCCTTGTTGGACTAACTAAAGGCGGGAAAACTCATCGACTATTAATATTTTTCTATACACTCAGATTAACTAAAAACAAATTCTTTGTAATTTGAGCTCTGAGGTGGTTTACAGATGTATAGAGGGTAATATATATATATACACATATATATGTATGTATGTTATGCAAGGCCTTGCCCAATTAGTGCACAGCCTGATTATAATAAGTATATACAGTCTAGTCTTGATAATTCGAAATCGCGATAAATCGAAAAAGTCTAATCCCCTTGAAAGAAATTTGTTCTTAATAATTCTCGATAATTTGAATAACTGTGTAAATGAAAAAAAATAAAAATAAAAAAAATTGATCTCCCTGCCATTTCGAATTTACCGGGATTCTACTGTACATATTTACTAATACATATATCAAAAATATAGGATTTCTGCAATTTTTATTTATTAAAAATATTAATTTACATCTAAATGAATATTAATACAAATTATTCATATGCATAAGAACTTCATTTTTTTCAGTGCACTCAAAGTCGTTTCGCTTCAGCGTAAACATAAAAAGTAGTTTTTGCTTCTTATGCAAATAGCTTAAAAGCTCTATTAGAATCAGCATTTAAGCAGCTAAGAAGCTTTCAAATGCGTAAATGTAAGATAAGCGAAGCTTTGGGAATCTATTTTTAAACACAGCAGAGAGCACAAAGTATGGATCGAGCGTGGCATTGGTGAGCTGTGCGCTTTAATATCGGATAACGGTTTTGATGCTGTGCTGTTTATATTCAAGGGCTCGACGTCGGTATTGGCGGCGTCGCTGCAGTCGGCGTCGCTGCCGCTGCCGCTGCCGTTGGGAACGAAAAGTCAACTAGCTTATGCAGCTGATCCATGCGGCAGCAATTGACGACGCCGTACTGAGGCACCAAATGCAGCTGCCCAAAGAGGCTCTCCCGCAGCCAGGGTATCTCAGCACAAATGTCCGCACAGAACGAGCCGAGCTCCGCTACAGTGTACTGCAAGCAAGAGAGAACAGTTAGAGAGAGAGAGAGTGAGAGAGAGAGTGGGTTAAGAGAGTGAGAGCGGATGCGTGAGCTTGCTTACGTATGGTGAATTGTGTGCGACAACAACAAACTCATCGGCTATAGTTCCCGTTGGTTGCAGCGCTCGAACATGTGCCCAGATGTGGGCAGGCACAGGCATGCCATTGCCTGCGCTGTCCAGCAGCAGCAGCGATCGACTGGCATTGCAGCTTTCGGCAATGGGCAGCGTTGCCACGCCCGAGACGCCCAGGCGCACATCAAACTGTCCTCTGCAGGAGGCAACGACACCAGGAGCAGCAGCAGCGCCCTCAGTGTAGCCATTGGCGGTGCGTAAAGCGTCCAGCCAGTGCTGCCAGTTGCCCGTGCGCAGCGCACGCAGCCAGACAATGCTCAGCATATCGGCGTAGTTGCTCAGCTCCTTGCTCAGCTGTGGCTCCTGCAGCAGGCTGCCGTACTCGAACAGTTTGCCATCGTAGAGTTGGCCCAGCTGCTTCTGATTGCTGACCAACTGCTGGAACTCCGAGTTGGTGGGGAACCGAAAATATTTGCTCAAGCTGCCCAGATAGGTGTCCAGCTTGAGTCGGTCCAGCTCCTGGCCCGTCTGCCGCTCGAGCAGCAGATTGCGCGGCGCATACGCCAGGTAGCTGAGGAAGCGCGGCCGTGAGGTGCCCAGATCATAGCAGATGCCCAACTGCTTCACGTCCGGCAGTCCGTTCAGCTTGTAGCCGATGATCAGCGTCATTGCGTCGGCGGCCGGGCAGCCGCGCAGCCGCCGATTGCTTTCGTATAGGGTCTGGGTGAAGCCGCCGCTGCAGTAGACTGTGGCGCTGCTGCGATGCTGTATGATCTGATGATCGTCCAAATAGATTCCATCATTCATGCACAGCAGCTCCGCCGTCTCCGCATTTATCTTGACCGGCTGCCCGCTGCTCTGCGACACGCTGATACCAGTGGGACAATGGAAGGTGATTGACTCGTTCGGCGACAGCTGGATGTCAGTCAATGAGCGCTTCACCACTGCCGTCTTGCTGCCGAACTTTTTCACCACGATCGGCTTCGGCTCCCCAATACGCAAGTCGCAGACCGCCGCAGCGCCCGTCGCGCACAACAGCAACAGCCAAACCGAACACGTCCGCCGCATCTCAGCTCACAATTGGCACTGATCTCGCTACACGCGCTCGTTTTCAGCAGAGGAGCATGAGAAACCTGACTCGTGATACGTGACTCACACTCTCAACATGATAATTTGTTTTTGTTTTTTGTTTTGAAGAATAAGAATCAAAAATGAAATTTGATATGCTACCGACTGCATAATACTCGTTGAGTATTTTCATAAGTGATTGAGTCAGCCGTAAGCTTACACCATTAGCCGCGCCCCCAAGGGGATGTAGATAAATGTATTTACCAAATATTTTATGCTTTTCATTTGTAATATAGAATCATATAGACAGCTCGTATATCATTTAGAGAGTTTTCTATATTACAATTTGCATGTCTCTACCGCATTAAAGAGTAATGTTTCTGTATTAACAGTCGTAGTAAATACCCAGTTGCCACGCCCTTAATGGGCGCATCAGAAGGTCTGAGTACCAACAACATGCGGACAGACAGACGAATGGAAATGCAAAAGGTTTGATGAAAGAAAAGAGCGGCGGATAGACGGACGGACAGATGAACGGACGGACCGATGGATGGGCGGACGAACGGATTGACAGATGAATTTACAGATCGGCGATAGATGGACGAACGAACGGATGATCAGATTGGTGGACAAGAAAGACGGACAGCCGTAAGCATAGACGTAGAGACAGATTGAACAGACGAACAGATAAACGGATGAACAGACGAAGGGATAGTCGAACGGGATAGACGAATGGGCAGTCGGACAAGCACGCGAACGAACAGATGAACTAACCAACGGTTAGCAACGGATTAACAGACCTTACTCAGAACTAATATACTCTTCTGTATATCGCTAAACGAGTAAAGAAAACAGATGTTAGATTGCCGCAAATAAAGAGAGGAATAAAGAAATGAATAAATATACGAATCAATTGTTGTCATAATAATAGGGGGAATCCCAGCTTGATTGACTAGCTGGGGAACGCTTTTTGCTATCGATGATGAGTTCTTAAAATAGCATTTATATATGTGCATATTCATATATGTAATATATTTATTTAACTTAAATTGTAGTTAACATCTTAGATTCCAATAAGAATGCTGGCTCTAATGAAAGAAATGGCTGCCTCATCTTCATATAATGCATAATTTTACTCATATATACAACCATAAATAATAACTTTCTTAATTGAGAGGATGTCCGAAATGAACTCCCAAAGGACACACGCAAAGACATGTCGGCTACGTTGTCTTCACGCTCAAGAGCTTTGCCGCTCTGCTGCTGGCATTCAATAGAATTTCTTTCTTTCGTTGCTTTTATTTATTTATTTATATTTTTATTTTAACAATAATAAAACTTTTGGCATATAGTCGGCTTATAGTAAGGCGATTTTCCATTCGATTGGCTGACGGACCGCTGAATATTTGACTCTGTGCGCAATGCGAGAGATTCCATTAGCGTTATTTGATTAACCACAAGAAGGAAGGAAGGAAGCTCAGAGCACGCTGGATGCCAAGGCAGACAGCAGTCAACCAGAGCGTGACCAGGACAAAGATTGCGATGTGTGTGAGTGGGAGTGTGAGAGTGTGCGAGTGTGTGTGTGTGTGTGTGAGTGAATCAAAATTTGTGGTGTGGCAAAAAGTCAAGTGGCAACACGCGTAACGCAGTGAAACGTTCAAATGAATACGTGAGAAGGCGTTGCAAGGCAGTCAGTCACATACGCACACATACATACACATTCGTGTGCGTGTGTGTGTGTGTGTGTGTGTGCATGTAATCGCCTTTTTGACTGTCTGCCATTGCATTTGCGCACACGCATGCAAAGCACATTTAATCAAGCGACTCGTGGCGCCCTCTACGTTGAATTTGCCCCTTCTGCTACAGCCACGCCTCCGCCTTTTTGGTTGCCGTATTCAGGATTTGAGTGCGCGTGGAAGCGTGGAACGTGGAACTATGCGATGCGTGAGAAACGTGTGGGCACTGTGTGTGTGTGTGTGTGTGTGTGTGGGTGTGTGCGTGTGCGTGTGCGTGTGTGGGTGTTAGGGGGCTCGCAGGTTCAAGGCTGAAGGTTAGGGGGTGTCATCATTACAAGTCTGCCATCATTTTCATTTTCATCAGCATTTGGCTAAAACATTTATTTGCACACCAATCATACTCATACACACACCCACACACACACACACACATCCTGCATAATAACAGCATTTAATGTCACAAACTTTTTGATGTGCTCTAATTTATATACAACAACCAAACCAAGCCAAAGCAAACCAAACCAAACCAGACAGGCAGCGAGCCAACGAGTTGAGACAGTGCGTCCGTATGACAATGTGGCAGCACGGCAAGGCTGATGCGCTCATCTGTCTGGCAACGCTGTCAGCTCATACATATGTACATGTGCGTCTGTTGACGCGTTGTTGGCTCGTTAAAGAAAATTTGTTTTCACGCTTGATGGCAAATTGGGCGCGATCCACGCCCATTTACTACCACATGCCCCTACAACCCAGCACCCCCGCTCAACCCTAGCCGCCTCCTGCGACACGCGCCCTGCACTTGACTTTGGTATGCTGTGCATTGGACCCGTTAATATTTCATATGTCAACGCAAGCAACAAACCCTCTCAGCCCCAATGCTCAGCCCCAACTTCAGTCCATTCCTCACCCCATCTCTGGCTCTTGACATCCCCTTGCTGGGTTTTTAATGTGGGGCAGCCCACGATTTTATATACTTATATATATTCTCTTTCGTCTTTTTTTTTTTTTTTTTTTTTGTTCTTAAGCGTGGCCTTAAATCGCTAGCGTTTAAAAAATTTGATTATGTGAAATTCTCATGCGGGGAAATTAAATTTATACACAGATTCACAATTTTTGGTGCCTGATTGCTGTTGTTGTTGTTATTGCTGCTGTTGTTGCTGCTGCTGTTGCCACTGTTGCTCTTGTTGCTGTTGCTGTGTTCTCGCATTTTCATTTTTTATGACGGCTTTTCCGCATTTTCAAGCATCAAGCAGAAAAGCGGCGGAAAAAAACGAACAAAAAATAACAAAAATCAGCTTAAGTCTTAAATAGGTAGCGACTGCCAGATACCCCGTAGTCTGGCTATGCTTTTTACTTTTTCGAGCAAAAATACGTGTTTTAATTTTATTTAATTTTAATGCTGAAATTTTGATTTATATATACTCTAAAAAATTTTGTGTGGTTTAGTTTTTTTTTTTTGTATTAATTTTTTATTTTATTTATTTATATATTGTTACAAAGAATTAATTCTAAATAACAAGTTTTAAATCAGAGCAACGAAGGCCTTTAGGCAGTTAATTTTATATTTAATTAAAAAAAAAATATATATATTTTTCTTTTTTTTTCAGTTTTTATCATTAAATCATTTTTATTTTTGATTGTTAATCTTTTTTTTTTTTTTTTGTGTATTTAAAAAAAAAAATATTTTTTATTATTAATTTTGTATTTTCCTAAATTTATCTTTTTGCTATAGTTTATAATTTATAATTTATATTTGATATCATTTTTCATCATTCTGAGTTTACATAAACTGAAGGATAAACGTTACTTACTCAGCTATACAGAATATATGCTTATGCAATATTCCCAACTAGTGGGCATACTTTTTAGCGTGCATATCAAGTTTACAGGGTATTTGATAAAGAAAACATGCAAGAAATCAAGAACATGCGACTGACACATTCAGTCAGCCAACAAAATTAAGCTACAGCAGCTTCACTTTCAACGCAACCGTTACGGCTCTTATATACCCAATAAGAATGTTAACAGAGCTATCAAAATACTACGTGAAAATATAGAAGCAAATGTTTAGTGTAGATGTGTAAACGGCTCGAGGCAAGTTCTAGAAAGACAATATTAAAGAATGAGAAATGAATACAATAATTATTCTCAAATATGTACATATGTACATATATGCTATGTGCTCATAAGACAAGTTTGAAGAGCATTTGTTCTTGAATTAACTTATTTCTCCTTTCAATATTTAAACAGCTTTAAGACACTGTAGGCAAAAATAATAGTGAACAGTTTATTTAATCGGGGAGCTTCTAACATTTGTTATAGCACATTTTTTATATATTATTTACATTTATTATTTATTTTTATTTATCAATAATTAGTTGTTTTTTTTTTTAATTAATTTATTATATTTTTTTTTATTATATTTTTTTTATATATATATTTTTTACATTTATTATTTGTTTTTATTTATCAATAATTAGTTGTTTTTTATTAATTTATTTGATAAACATACATAAATAAAAAAAAAAAAATATATATATATATATATATATAATATTATCAAAAACAAATTTCAGATTTTTTTTTTATTTTACAGGGTATTTGTGAGCCGATGCGCGGCGCGCAATTGATTGCTTTATTTGCAGTGTGTGTTAAGCGACTTAAAACAGCTTAAATGCTGTTGCTGGTGCCATCAACTGAGATGGAGGCGGTGACTGTGAACCGGAACTGGGCCTGGGCCTGGATTGGGGCTTGGGTTTGGGTTTGGGTTTGGGGTCGGGCAACCCGAAGATGAAGATGAAAGGGAAGTGGAAGCGGAAGACAGGGGGCAGGGGATACGGTACATACACGATGGTATATACACAAGGACATAACATCGTCGCCGTCATTGTCATTGCCATTGTCATTGGCATTGGCATTTGTGCTCTAAAGGACAACGGCTGGCGAATGTTGGCGATTTATGCATAATTTATGCAAAAAGAGACACAACAACAATTTGACATTAATCAGTATGCTTTATTGACTTGACCCACGCCCACACACGCACACACACACACACACGCACACAGACACGCAATAAAGGCGCGAAAGAGAGATAGATCAACGCCATACGACACACATACATAGAGTGAGTGTGGTTGAGAGTGAGAGGGCGAGTGAGTGAGGCTGAGGCAGCTGTAGGAAGGCGCGAGCGTCATTCATGACGTCTGTATAGCCATCGTGCTTGACATTCCCCATAACTTAATCAAGAAATTCTTTATGCATCCAGTTCCCCATATATTTTTTTTGTCTCCATACCCTCGAAAAAAAAATGTGTTAAGCTGTATTAGTTTTCGTTTAGGTGCAGGCTTGTCAAGTATCATCGACTTGCTTAGCTCATATATCACCACAACAGAAGACTTACAGCTGTGAGAGGCCAATTCCTACAGCCATGCTAAGAGATGCCCATTAAAATACCCATAATATCGATAAATATCGATGATGGAGACTACGAGATTTTGCTTGATATATTTTGATGCACATACACTACTATATCTATGCCACAGAAAATAAATATCAACAGGTATTTGGCAGTCGGTCAATTGGCCAATCGACGCCGCCTTTCGCTATGTGCGGTCTCTCGTCATCTCATCAATGGCGTTAATGTTCCTCGTTTCTATTGTGGCTTCGTGCCTTTTGTTTTCGTCAATGAATGCGACTTTGACATTCCGTTGCCTCTTTGCGGTCCATAATTTTTTCCTGTTTCCTTTTGTCGCAGGAATTTTAATAAAATTCTCGAGAGCAGAAAAAATAGCTCGACAGCTATTTCTTTATTAATGCTATAATGAATACCTGCAGCTATTTCTATCGCCATTTGAGCTTCACCTTGCAGTTGACATTGACTTTGACACGCTGTTTAATCAAGCTGTTGAACTTGTCTATGGATTGGTGGAGCTCCAGTTAAGAGTTGCACGAAAGGG
This sequence comes from Drosophila mojavensis, assembly GCF_018153725.1. Classification (NCBI taxonomy): domain Eukaryota; kingdom Metazoa; phylum Arthropoda; class Insecta; order Diptera; family Drosophilidae; genus Drosophila; species Drosophila mojavensis. The sequence continues at coordinate 7,726,982 of NW_025318667.1, forward strand.
ATAAATAGGAAGAGGAAGAGAGTTGAGTGTGCCTGAAATTCTGTTGGAGTTGGATGAAGGTTAATAGGGCTAAAAAATTAAAAGGTCCTCCTGATTGTTGAATTCTAGAAATAGTTTAAAGTCAATGAGATGACTTTCGTCTAACTGTAATGGAATATGATCTCATATGGCACACACTTCCTATTCATAGTAATCTATAGATTCCAAAAGCACTTAAGAATCTGTTAATATTCGGCTAAATGACTGGGAACAGCTACGTCACGTTACGTGCCTAACAAATGTGACAGACAAACTGAAATTATTTACAGGTCGATCTGGAATGTAATTTATATGTATGTAAATTGATGTATCTTTATACATATGTATATATGTGACGTCTCTGTCAACTGTTGGCATTGTTGCCAAGCTATTTCGCTGGCTGCGTGCACACATCCATCTATATCCATTGGCAACTCTGGCTAACGAACCGAACCGAACCAATTACAGCTGAAAATATGTGTTTACTACGCCTCAAGTCGACAACACAAAGTCCACGTAGCGTTGCCCAAATAATATCGATATTTACGTGTATATGGATATGGGCGACATTTACTGAAAACAAATCGTAGGGGATAGGTGAAACTGGAGATACCCTGTAGCTGGATTGAAGAGTGAGAAAAGTATTTGGATACTTTCATTATCGTTAAAAATATTTTTGAGTATAATGTTAATCTGTAACTTTTGTCTGCATTTTGCTATTTTTATGAAACTTTTAGAATGTGTAGATCTTTCATAGATAAGCTTATATACCAAAGTTTATTCCTATATATCAAAGGGCTACTGGGTTCATTGGGGTATCTGCTGCTAATGATGATGAACATTGGGAACATTGGGACCGGAGAACAGATAGATTCAGCATACGCAATAAATAGACTCTATAAGCATATTATGTTCAAATGTGCTTGACATATTTCAATCTCTTTCAATATTAATATTAATTTTGAATTTAATATCTTTGGCTTTATAAAGCTCCACTTACCCAGGCTATCATATAATCCTAATTAACATAGTTTTAATAATGTCAACAAGTCCAGCACGTCTTCCCAACATGCCCGCTAGTCGAGCATACCCGCCTCTTATAGCCAGAGTGCGAGTGCGGTAGCCAAATGTGCATTGAAAGGTAATTAAAAAAAATAAAAATTAATAATAAGCTAGAAAAACAAAATTGAATTTCTTTATTGTCTATTGGGCCATGCTCGATCAAGCGAATTTTTGTTTAGTTGCGTTTGCGCTGGCCAAGCGAACGGATCGAACAAGAAAACAAAATATCAAAACAATCAAAAATCAAAAATTAAAACCGGAATCGGAGTCGGGAGTTGGGTTCGGAACCAAAGCGAAACGCTGTGCGCTGCCTATAAAGCACCGCATTAGAGAACAGCAACAGCAACAGCAACAACAACAACAGCAGCAACTACAGCAACAGCAACAACAACAACAACAACAATGCATTTACATGTCGCTCTATGGGTCTGTGGCACGCTTCTGGCGCTGCTTTTGGGCTGGCAGCAACGCAAATGCTGGCGCCTCATTTGGCAGCTGAACGGCTGGCGGGGCGTGGCACAGCAGCCGGTGCTCTGGTTTCTGCTCTGCATCAATTTGCATCCAAACAGTTGAGTAGCTTGACCACAGATCCAAAGCGGACTGATAGACCCAACTCTCTCTCTCTCTCTCTCTCTCTCTCTCTCTCTCTCTCAGGCATTCTGGACAAGGTGACGCGTCTGCGTGTGCTCTTCCAGCGACCGCTGGCCATCCTGATTGGCACACGCGCGCTGCTCTACATTGACGATCCGGCGGGCATGGAGTGCGTCTTGAATGCGCCCGAGTGCCTGGACAAAACCTTCATGCAGGAGGGTTTCTTTGCGCGACGTGGCCTGCTGCATGCGCGAGGTAAGCAACAGCAGGAGTTTTTCCTCCGCCATTTGTCATTTTCCATTTTCATGTGGTTCCCTTTGACTGCAGGCCAGAAGTGGAAGCTGCGCCGCAAGCAGCTGAATCCCGCCTTCAATCATAATATTGTCATCAGCTTCTTCGATGTGTTCAACTCGGTGGGCAATCAGCTGTTGGAACAGTTTGCCACACAGCCGCATCTGCACGGCTCGGCGGTGCGGTTCAAGGATGCCGAGGATATGCTCAGTCGCGCCGTTTTGGAGGTATCCTGCCGTGAGTAGCACACGCACACGCACGCACATGCATGAACACGAATCGCTTAGCCCAATCCCCAGCTCAGTTAGTAAAAGTAAAAACATTCCGAGTGTTGATGGCGACAACGACGACGACGATGACGGCGACGGCGACGGCGACGGCGACGGCGACGGCGACGGCGACGGTGACTGCGACACGTTTGTCCAGTTTCCATGCAACGCACGTACGCGGAACCCATTGAGACAGAGCCACATAGACTCGAGGGTCAGCAGCGAGTCTTAGCTGCACGCAAGAAGCGTTGCGGGGGCGTGCCGGGGCATCGATATGCCGATAAATTATGATTAGTCTTATGCAGAAACCAGTCGATTGGCCATCGAATGCGTCTGCATTAGCACGAAAATCTGCTATGATTCGGTATGCATTCGGCATAAGGGATTTCCAAATGCTCACTTCGATGGGGTGTTTGGATGTATACCCTATCAGTGGGGAGGTCTTTTGTGGGGAGATATCTGATGATTGGTTAAGGTGTTGAAGTTTGTCAGGAGATACCCTATAGAGGAACCAGCTATCTTGCTCGATTATAGTTAGCATCCTTATAAATATATAATTATAAAATATAGATAGTTTGTCTTACTGATACCCTATATATGAGCTATACCTACGATACACTTCAGTGAGGCAAAGCATTCTACCCTATGTAAAGTGAAAGTAATCTAGTCTGCTATGGAGATACCCTATACCCTATACCTATACCCGTTGTAGACGTACCCTACGATTTGTCAGTTTATCCTACTTGGTCTATAAGACGTCACATATAAGAGTACTGTAGCTTGACTACGAAACACCCTATAAAAAGCAAGAAATCTTAAACATATTATATTAAAAGAGTACGAGTAGAGAGAAAGAGTCTATTCTGATATATTTTATAGTAAGTCTAACTAGTCTATAAAAAAAGATAGCCTTAGTTATACTGTGAGCTATCCTACAACAAGTAGGTGAGAAGTAGAAGTGGCATATATCCTATATACCCTATAATAAACAACAGACTCGAGTGAATATTTATATTGCGGTGAGCTTTGATATCCTATAACAAGAAACAGACTTCTACTGGAAGATATCCTGTAGAGTGTTTTTAGCTCGAATATGAGTTGCTAAGAATGTAGTCCAGAGCAATTGGAAGATATCGTATAGAAATACGAGTGTTTTAGCTCGAAAATGATATAGTATATAATAAATTTACTCTAGGATAAGTAACTAACTAGAATAACTAGAAAATACACTGTATATCACATAAGCGTGAGTAGAACGATGAATAATAGTTAGAGTATCATAGAATGATTTGTGAATGCTCTGTAAAAAGTGAAAGTCGTTAATCTCATTTTGAAGACCGCCTATATTATAAGTAAGAGTTATTACTGACTAGAGCTGGTCAGACTCCAAAATTCCTCAGTATCTCTAAGAGTTATCTGGGTAGCCTGGAAGTTACTTGGTATTGGTTTTTGTCATCTCTCTAGATCTCTAAGAAGACAAAGACCTAGCCTATTGTAACTCAATTTGTAGTCAACTAACTGTCAACTTAGCCCAGTTAATTCACATTTCATAAGTTTAAGTCTAAACAGCTTTGATAGATTATTCATTTAGCTCCGTTTTTTTTCGCAATTATGAGCAGAAATTCAGTGAGCAAATGTAAATTTTTTGTGGCTTGGCAACGGTAAATCATTATGGATGGCGCCACAATAATTCGCTTTGATCATTTGCCAGCTATTTGAAGTGACATATTCCATTAGCAAATACCGTTAGCTGGGACACCTCTAGCCGCGAGGCATTGGCGCCTCGGCAGCAATTTGAAGGCCAAATGCAATTACATGAGAATTGAGAATTTGCTGGGCTAAAACAGTTAGCGCTGCCCATTAGCAGCTGGCTAGGGAGGGGGGAGGGCAAACAGGCAGCCAAACTGGCAGCTGAGCTGAGCAAAAGGAGCTCAAAGGCTGCGCACGAATTATGGCTTATGCCTTGGCTGCTGTCGCCTGGAAATATTTGAATGTCACACATGCTGTCGCCGCCTCCCTCTCACTCACTCACTCCCTCACTCACTCACTCTCTCTCTCTCTCTCTCTCTCTGTCTCTTGCTATCGCTGTCTCTGTCTGTGGCTTAACACCTCGTTAACTTTTATTGCAGTCACCATTATGGGAACGCCGACGAATTTCACGCAGGCGGATGACGCACACATCGCCACCACCTACAAAAGGTGAGCGAGGCCGCCAGTGCCTGCAGCTCAATCAGCTCACACTAAGTTCTCTCTCTCTCTCTCTCCCTGTCTCTCTTTCTCACTCTCCCTGCCACCCCCCCTTTTAATAGGCTACTTGAAATCTCGGCTATTAAAATTGTCAAGCCCTGGCTGCAAATCGATTTACTGCATCGGCTTTTGGAGCCGCAGCTGTACGCGGAGGCCGCGGCATGCAACCAGCTGCTCGTCGACTTTGTGGCAGAAATCGTGCAGCGCAAGCATCGCAATTGGCAGCTACGCAACGCCCTCGACAACGGGGAGGATGCGCCCTGGCAGCGTCGCATCTTCATCGAGCAAATGTTTCAGCTGGCCGCCAACGGTGAGCTCACCCTGCAGGACATCGAGGATGAGGCCCAGTCCATGGTCCTGGTGGTAAGTGGCCGACGTTAACGAGTCCCATTAAGGTTTTCGCTTATGAATTGATGGACCCGAAACCCAAAGCCCAAAGCCCGAACACCGTAACCCCGCCCCAATTCCTGTTCTGCTAACGAAGAATTATGAATTGAGATTTCAGCGAACTGCAGCTTATCTATTCATTTGCTATGCGATCATGTTTGCCTACCACCAATTACCACTAATTGGCAATTCCAAAATCTAGTTTTCAATTAAAGCAAATTGCATGCTTAAGCACTTGTAGATCCAATCAGAACTGAACTCGAGTTGGATCATCTTCTAATACTATCTGTATTTTCGACCTCACAAAGTATATAAATATTCTTGTTTCATTATATATTATATTTCATATTTTGCATGTAGTGTAGAATAGAATATACCCTGTATAGATGAATCTCAGCTTATGGCTCAAATTTTCATACTCATGCTCATCCATCACCAATATCTATTTATATCTCTATCTGTTTTTCATTCCTTTACTATAATAACTTTTCCATATTTATAAAGCCTTCTCTCTCTCTCTCTCTATTTCTCTCTATCTAAATATTCATTTATGCATATATAATTGTCTTTCTCTCTTTTATTTACACTTTCTTTTTCTATTTCTTCCTTTTTTAGTGCATCTATCTCTTATACTCACTCTCTCTATATCGACTTTTCTCCATCTTTATTCGTCTCCCTATCGTTCCCCTCCTTCTCCATCTCCTTCTTATTTGTGTACTATTTCCTCTTCTATACAGATTTCAATATTATATATCATTATAGGGTATACGAAATCGAAAGCTTTAAATTTATAAAGCTGTATCTTAAATCTCTTTCATTACTTAGATCTTTATCTCTTTCTCTTATGCTCGCTCTGCTCTCCTTCTTCTCCTTGCAGTCCTTTGAGACCGTCTCGAATAGCATTATGATCGCGCTGCTCTGCCTGGCCACGCACAAGGGCGACTGCCAGCAGCGCCTGCGCGCGGAGATCGAGAGCGTGATGCCGCATGGCAACGACGTCAGCTACGTGAGCGTGGAGCACCTGCAGCAGCTGCGCTACCTGGATGCATTTGTGAACGAGGCGCTGCGTCTGCTGGCGACGGTGCCGATGAATCTGCGGCACGTGAGTCGTGACTTTCAGCTGGCGGGCCGCGATGCCATCGTGCCGCAGAACACGATCATTGTGCTGGACACGTTCAGCATGCAGCGTGACACCGCCTGGTGGGGCGAGAAGGCGACCCAGTTCGAGCCACAGCGCTTTCTGCAACAGCAGCAGGAGCTGCTGCAGAAGGAGGAGGAACTGGAGCAGGAGCAAGTGCTGCACGGCCAGTCCAAGTACACCCCGACACGCCGGCATTCCTATAGCTTTCTGCCCTTCTCCAAGGGTCTGCGCACCTGCATAGGTAAAGAGATCTAATTAGATCTGATTGCAATGAGATATTCCTGAATTATACTTATTTATTATTATTATTATTATTATTACTATTATTAATATTTTTATATATTCGCCAGGTCGTCGCTATAGCTTCTTCATCATGAAGGTCTTCCTGGTCAAGCTGATAGCCAACTTCGATTTCAGCAGCGATCAGCAACTGGAGGAGCTGCAGTTCGTCGAGGGCATTTCGCTGAAGTTCCGCAACGCCGACCAGATACTCTTCCAAATACAGCCACGAAAGAGTTCATAGTTCATAGTGCAATAAGCTAATACTCCATATTCCAGCGGATATCGATTGTGGGGCAGCAAGCGGGAAGCCAACTCCAATTTGCTTTATTTTTTACCATTATATATATGTTTCTTATATATTTTTTTATATTTTAAATATTTCTTATATAAGCTTAGATGTAGTTGCTTAACAATCAAATATTGCATGGCGACAATTGTTAAGAAAACCATTTTCTATTTGCTTTTATAACATTTTTTTTTTTTTTTAAGAAAATATAAGAAGATATTGAACTATTTTTAATATGTAACAACAATTTTCTTTTCTATGAATTTATAATCTATTTATATAATATAATCAATTTTCGGTTCATAAATATTTAAAATTACTTTCAGCTGCTAAAATTAATGCTGAAAATATTTAAAGAATTTCAGTTTTAATTTAAGCAGCTCCGATTTGAATTCAATTTTCCATTAGAAAAAATGAGAGAGGAGCTCTCAAATATTCCTATAAATAGCAGATAATTCTTAAATAACTCTTTTAACACGGAGCTTTTTAACGAAGCTCAAATCTAAAGTAAATTTTGAATATGATTGATCGATAAATCATATCGATAGCTCAAATTGGGTTATTAGCGTAGGGAAAGTAGTTGATAGCTGAGCTTAAGATTGTCTAGAGTAGGAAAAAAAAGTCTCTTTGGTGTACTTTTTGAATTTTTTATATATTCTTTTTTTTTCATTTTCTTTTTTTCTTGTTGAAATGTTTGATTGTTGTAAAACCTAAAATATATCGTAAAACATATTATCGAAGCGATAGTCGAGTGCTAAACTAAACTTGTAGAATTTGGGGACGAGACGTGCGTGTGAATGTGTGTGTGTGTGTGTGTTGGGGAGCTCGAATTTAAGCATGTTCTTTGGCAACGAGCTGCAGGTCCAGATTGTTTAGCTTCTGGCGCAAGCGATGATCGAAGCGCTCCTCGAGACGCCGCTCCAGCTTGACGGAGGTGAGCTGCAGCTGCTCGGCATTCAGCTCGGCCAGCTCAGCGCGCCGTTCGCTCTCCTGAAGCTGCTGCTTCAGCTTGGCCACCTGGCGATCGTAGTTCTGCATCTGCTGGGACGAGTGCTCGAATGCCCGCTCCACGCAGTGCAAATTCTGGGCGGCCGCATCCAGCTCGGACTGCAGCAGCGCCTGGCTGGCCCGGCTCGCCTCCAGTTGCTGTTCGCTGCGCGTCAGACGGCGGTTGAGCTGCTCGGCACGCTGGCCGTTTTGCTGGGCCGTGCGGTCGGCCTCCTTCGCCTGGCGCTCCATCTTTGACAGCTCCCAGACGAGCAGCTCGATCTTCTCCGACTGCAGCTGGTCGCGCTGCTCCAGCGCCTTGCGCAACCGATCGCTCTCGTTGAGGGCGTCGCGCGCCTCCTGCACCATCAGCTGATGGCTGGCGGCATGATTCAGGGCCAGCTTCAGCTCATCCTCCAGCTGCACGTTGCGGTGCTGCAGCTCCATGAAGCTCTCCTCCAATTGGCTGCGACGATTTACCTCGCGCTGCAGCATCGCCTGGCAGCGGCTGTAGTCCTCCTTATAGCGGTCCAGATCATTCTTGGCCAACTGGATCTTGTGCTTGAGCGTATCCAATATGAGGCCCTGTCGGCTCGGTATCGACATCTTTCTCACGATATGTGTTCAATGTGTATGCTTGTATGATTCGTGCAAGTATGTTCGATGTTTGCTGCTGCCTCCAAATTGCTGCTTCTTCCTGCTGTTGGTTTGATCGATCCCGCTTGTTATCTATTTTTAAATATATATATTTTTTTTATATAAATATATAACTTTTTGTATATTTGTTGTAAATGACTCGTCAAGTGTCAACTGTCTGGGTTGCTAGTGTAAACAGCTCGACTTGACAGCACAAGGGCACTTTGACGAGAAAATCCTCTGCGTAAATTTCCCTGCTATTTGAATTTGTGTGCTTTGCATTCGAGTTTAGCGCAGACTTCAACCATACCCACGCTTGCCGCCAGATGGCGCAGAAGCGCAACTGTTGGTTCTGCCAGCTGCTGCTGAGCTTTGTCTAAGCCAAGCAAGCGACAACATAGGAATGGAAAAGCTTTGCTCGGAAGCTTTGAATACGTGTGGGTTTTAGAAGCTTGCAGAAATCTAGTTATTGATATACTCATATTTATTAGTTTTAAAAATCTATATAAAATACGGGAACATTTTATTCTTAAGTTTAGAAAAATATCGGAGGGAAAATAATTTAGAAGCTATGCATATTAAATTCTATAAGGGACTTAGAAAGTCTCTAAAATATATAAAGTTTACACACCTTGCCCATTGACTGTACAATTCGTTTAATGTATTAAAACAATAATGGAAAGTCGCAAACCTAATAGGTGTATGCCTATGCCTATGACATCTTTATTGTTTGTTTTCCGCACAGCTTTATCTATTTAACAATTTGGATTATCTAATACAAAAATACGAAACTGTAAATCTATTCTTTTTTCTTGGGTGCCGGTTTCGGTGGCACTATCGGTGGCGGTGGGGGAGGATTTCGTACAGCGGGGTCTTCGTCGGGGTCCGGCACGAATCCCTCCCTGATGAACTTCGAAAACTCTTCCAGTGATTCATTCTGATTGACCGGCCTGAAGATCTCCCTCAAGTCGGCGCAGTCCTTGACGGTGACGGTCTCCCAGTCGTTTTCCCTCATGTGATAGAGACGCACAAGTCCGCCCGTATACGAATCCAGATACGTGGCATGATAGATGCTGCGCATTGCCAGACAGTAGGCCTCCTCATCCTCCATATCATACTTGTAGTACGAGTCCAGGATGCCCAAGGCAAAGCAGCAGCCACTGCCAACCGAGAAGAGATGGCCCTCGACGCTGGATCCATCCCCGTCCACGTAGACGAGTCGCGGGCCATCGAAATCGTAGCCGGCCAGCATCATGCCCATGCTCAGGCCCAGCCCCCTCAGCTTGTAGGCAATGTTCGACAGGATGCGCGCCACCGACTTAACAGACAGCGGACGGTGGTAGGTCAGCTCGTGAAGGCGACACTCCATCGTGAGCACGCGATCCCAGTAGACGCAGTCGGCGGCGCCGCCCGCAATCGTGCCCAGGATCTTTTTGTGCACCTGCACCACTTTGCGCATGCTCTGCGAGGCGATGAAGTTGCCATTGGAGGCGCGCGAGTCGGCGGCCAGAATAATGCCGCCCTTGTACTTAAAGCCCAGCGTGGTAGTGCCATGCGTTAGCTCCACCTTCGCGTCGTCCTTATCTTGCTTATCCAGCTTGGCCAGTCGCTTCTTCGGATTGTCAAAGGGCGGTACGGGCAGCGAGTAGGGATTGTCGAACATGGTTAACACGCGAGTGGACTCCAAGTTGGTATACTCCAGGTTGGGATCCACAAGGGGCTTCATAAACATCATTTTATTTAAACCGCAAAGCTGTTCGAGCGCCATCTTGCGGTCAATTTGCGCTCTCCCTCTCACGATAATAAATATTTCTTTTCACAAAATGTGATTTTTGTTGTTGCCTTCAGCTCTGTAAGATATGAAATGAATTATATTTTGTTTACATATATGAAACTTGTGATTCAGTTCGATTCCAAGCCTACTACATATAATGTTTGGAATGCTGAAATTGAATAGACTTTTTGCCTTGGGGCGACTTTTTCGCTTAGTCTAATGCCTTTCATTGCTTATTGTACAATCTAATTAGACGCTCTTCTATTTAATATTTTAAATATACCTGGGTAGCATTACTTTCGATTCACGTATGTATGTGGCTTTACCTACCCAAATTATTTTCTTAGTTTTTGGCAACTCTTTTGAAACAAAAAAGTAAAATAAATACTAAAGATAATAATAATACCGTCGAGTCTCGATAATTCGAAAAAAAAATGCTTTCCCTTCGAATGAAGTTCGTTCTCAATATTCTCGATAATTTGAATTTCTGTGTAAATCGATAAAGAACTGATCCCCGTGCCATTTCGAATTATCGAAATTTTTAAGTTTAAACTTGAGAAAAATCTGTATATCAACATTAAAATAAAATTCGATAAGCAAAATATCGAAAACTATTTAAAACAAAAAAGCTTTGTCTAGAACATATTGCTATGGGAATATTAAGGGAATATTATGGGAATATTAAGCAACCAAACAGAATTTCTTTTGATGATTTTTGATGTCGACTGTGGAACTTGAGAGCCCGTGTCTCTGTGACTTGAGCACTTTTAAATAAATACCAGACTCACGCTCAGCCATTGAGATTTTGCTAACAATAATTGGCAAAATGAGTGGAGCATTCCTAACGACGTGGAAGTACGCTCCACTTTCTTCTCGAGTTACTCTCGTCTGTCGTCTGTGTGAGAGAGAGAAAGAGAGAGAGAGAGTGTGTGTGGTGTCTGTGTGTGTGAGGGGTGCATGTGTGTGCGTGGCGGCTACAAATGTTGAGCAATTACGTGACGCGTGCCTGGGACACCGCCGTATGATAATATGCCACAACTGTCAACAATATTTCCGGTGCAAAGTGTCTCCAATGTGATCATCCTACCCAGCATATTTCTCTCTCCCTCTCTCTCGCCCGCACACACTTTGCTCTCTTCTCACTCCGTCTCTCTTCAGCGACGTCTGTTGCTGTTTGCATGCAACCTGTATGCATGTTAGTGAGTGTGTGACTGTGTGTGTGTGTGTGTGTGGCCTTGACAGCAATTGTTTATATATGTGTGTGTGTGTGTGGGTAGGTATGTGTTTAGTACTCTCAGCTCGGGCACATATCATTGTCAGTGCAGGGCCGTGACTCAACTTCAGTTCGCTTGAGTTGTCTAAAGACTTGGGTCCAACTGTCGGCATCGTCTTAGCAACTAAACGACAGTTACAGCAGCAACAGCAACAGCAGCAGCATCATTATAAACTAAGCATGCACTGAGCGAAATTTGCGTGTCATATGCTCAACTATAGCTTGTAGAGTTCTTAAACATTATGAGTAAAGCACTGAAATATCTTGAGCCAGATGTTTGAGTACAAAATATCTATAATTTATTATTAATTTCTTACAGTGTATGTTATGGCTTAATAGATATACTATATTTATACCAGAAGCTATTATAGACAAATACATATGTATTAAATGAAGTTTGGTTTTGTTATGCAGCCTCAAAGAAGCTAACCAAACTAAGCAGTTGAGCTTCTATATATTATATATCTCTAATCGTTGGCTCAATAGGTTATGGTATAGTCAGAATAGATCATCATAGATACTGAGTGATATATGCTAACAAGAATTCAGATAAGAGGTTCTTCTCTGCTAGTTCAAATTCGATTGAATAGATCTTTTTATAGCTCTTGATTAAGTTTTGGCATTGAACGTCTTTTGATGTCAAGGCAAGTCCTCGCAGTATATATATATTATACAGTTACTATTTAAGCTATGGAGCCTTAATATTTCTCTCATTTTTGTTAGCTAGTGTAACTACCAAATCTCTAACAGCTCTTCAGCCAAGTCTATTTGCCGAGTTCTAGCCGAAACTTTAGCAAAGTGCAAAAAAGTTCTAACTGTATCTATGCAAGTGACTAACTGTTCTCTGGCTAAACCCCGCTCTCTCCTCTCTCTCTCTCTCTCTCTCTCTATCTCTATCTACCTATTTCACTGTGTGTTGTGTTTTTTTGCGAAGCAAATGCGACGTCAACGCAGTCATTAGATGGTTGGGTAGCTGCTCTTCACTGCCACGCCCCCCCCTGGCAGGCATAGGCGACATGTCTGCCATGGTGTTGCCTTTGCTATTGGTGTTGCTGTTGCTGCTGCTTCTGTTGCTGCTGCTGTTGTTGTTGGCATTAACTTGACACTTTCCCCATTGCCGTGTGGCATGCCTGGAGTCGCATGCACACACACACACATACACACACACGCATACAGCGAGTGAGCGACACAGGCTGCGTGCCTGTGTGTGCGGGAAAATGTATAACTGTAAAAGGCACTTGAAGCACATTCGCCTGGAAATTTGCCTGCATTTTGTGCTTTTATTAATGCGACGGGCGAAGAATCGCAACGCGATAAAATATTGTGACGCCTCCTGTCGGCCCCAGCTTGAAAGGACGCGAAAGGACTCGCCGTTAAGGTGTCCACTTAATTATTTATCCAGGAACAAAAAAGTGCGAGACAAAGGAAAACAATTGCAATTTTTGGATATTCCCAGAAGCTAAAAACTGGAAAGCAAAAATCGGAAAGTATCGAAAATGGGAAGTACTTGAAACTGGAGTTTGGGAAGTCGAAACTGCAATCATTGGGAACTGAAAAGTAGAAAGTGAAAACTGGAAACTGGCAGGCAGATATTAGAAATTACATCTAAATTCTAAAGACTGGCAAATAGATGCTCAAGTCTCAAGTCCATAAAACTGGAGACTGGAAACTATTGCTGAATGTTGGAAACTACAAATTTGAAACTATTAACTGGAAACTAAAATATGTAAACTTTGCAGAAACACATGAGCAAAGAGAGAGAGAGAGAGAGAGAG